>NC_080794.1:63278614-63901781 GCF_028018385.1 Neofelis nebulosa
CTAAACATGGAGGGAAATCAAGAAAACACACTCATGGCCCTTAGAAATGCTTTTATTTATAAAATAACTACTTAAATATAAACATCTCTAAATATAAACACTATTCACAAGAGACTCGCATTGCTGCCTTCAGACCAACCCACAGACACACAGAGCTAAGGGGTCCACAAGTGTCTCCCAATTCATAGGATTTTAAGGCCAAAGGTGCACTTGGACGAGCAGGGGCTGGAGGTGTTCTTCATTCCCTTAAGACAGAATTCATAGTTTCTTGTTTCAAGGTAGGCTCCATATCTGAGGCAGACCTTAAGAATAAGAGCCCTCCTCAAATAGAACTTTTAGGGGGAGATTCTTTCTGTAAGGATTAGCAAATAGTTTCCTGAGGCCAAAGGGAGGTACGATCAGGCACTTTAGAATCTGTTTGGCTTAGACTACGGTCTCTGAAGCACAGAGGTTAGTGGTGAAACAGAGAATGCTTATTTCCAAGTCTAGGATAAGCTGCCTCTGGGACTGCTTATCCTAATTCATATAAGACACGTGTGCTACGCTTTCTGCCTCTGTGGGTAGTAGGTGTGGAAGAAGGAGAAAGGCATCTGGTCTTCCACAAAGCCAGACTGCTTTCAGCTCCCTGTGGAACGAATCCTTTTCATGGGGTTGCTGGAGCTCTGAGCCTGTTCTCCTAAGAAAATCTATCAGTTATTGGATTGCAGGTGAAGGGCTAGGAGAGATCGCACATGGACTCGATAAAGCAGAGGTGGCTGTTCAAAATTATAGGTGGCTATACACCTAAAAGGGGAGAGAAACTTCCAGATAAAGATCAAAGGGAAATACAGACCGTAAATATTTTTTAAAAAGAGAAAACAACAGAATTTTGCAGAGCCAATCTGGAAATGCAGTATTTGAAATAAATAAGAAAGAGATTGCAGATAGTAGTGTTTTAGGGACTTTTAGGAATTAGGGGCGGGTGTGTATGCGTGAATGTGTGTGCTGAACACTGAAGCTCTGAAACACCAGATTTGATACAACCTCAACAAACTCCTTGCCACATGCAGAAGCACAGTCTAAAAGGGCTCCCGGAGAATTCTTCACCCAAGTCAATTTCTGGTCATTTGTTCGTGGAGCACAGGACCACCCCAAACTCAGTATGGTGTAACCAGCGCCAACATCTAATGCTGTAGCACAGCTTCCAGCGTACATATAATACTGATTTTCCGGCTGGCGGCTTCTCATTCCCAAAGGCTGACCCACGACTTGCCTCTTCTCACGGTCACTGAATCCTTCATAGCCCTAGGGTCCATTTCAAATCCTAGAAAGTCTAGTGAGCATCAAGATTGACACAACCCAGTGGTGGTGAACAAGACCCATCTTGTGCCCCACTGTGCCATGGTTAAGCAGTGTAGACAGGGCCTGTGTCCCAGGAGCAGGTGCCCTCTTGGGGGCCGCCAGAACCCTTCAGCAGAAGGAAAGTGAAGGCAGCAAGGTTGAGCGGGAGGGAGAATGGCTCAGGTGTATTCAGTTTTGCGGATATAATTGGATGGAACATAGCCCTTCTTCCCGTTAACTTCGGCTAACCACCACTCTGTATTTCCTGTAACATCTTTAAACTCCAGGATCTTGAGTCTCTGATTGGCTGACACACTCAGCTCATTTGGGTTCCGTGCCTTAAAGGTATAGACAGCAAAATAGACCTGGGGAGGGAGAGAAAGTGAGTTAGGAAATGGGAAACCGCTTGGAGCAATACTGTCCAACAGAACTTCCTTCAGTGGCGGGGTTGTGCGATTCCTGCACCATCCAGTATGGCAGCCTCTAGCCACGTGTGGCTGTCAAGCACTTGAAGTATTATGGCCAGTAAGACTGAGGTGCTTAATTTTTTTTTTCAAGAGATTTTGAAAAAATATTTATTTATTTTTGAGAGAGCGAGAGAGTATGGGGCGGGGGGGGGGGGGGGGGGCGGGACACAAAATCCAAAGCAGGTCCTGAGCTATCAGCACAGAGTCCAGTGTGGGGCTCGAACTCATGAACTGTGAGATCATGACCTGAGCCAAAGTCAGACACTTAACTGATTGAGCCACCCAGGTGCCCCATGAGGTGCTTAAGTTTTAATTTTATTTAATTTTAACTAAAACTTAAATGGCTACCCAAGGCTGGTGGCTACCATTATGAACAGGGCAGATTCAAGGAAAACCAAAATCCATATTCTTTTACTCTTTCAGAGTTGCCTTAAAGAGGAGAAGGAACCTTCAGTCAATATGGAAGATGGGTGGTACTCAGTGATCAGAAGGGGAAGCCAAGAGGCCTGAGGGGCACAAGGATGAAAACACACCTGAGGAGTCTTAGGGCCTGGACAGGAGTTGATGAAGTTCAAAGTGAGCTCTTTAAACAAAATCAGAATCTAAAAAAGGACGATTTTCTCCTTCCACATGTCTAGAAACTGTCCACTGGGAGCCCAGACCTTAGATGTCTGTCCTGGGCAGTGAGTAGTAACAGAATTGCCAGAGAAATGGGCATGCCCTATGCTCATCTGTAGCACTGAGGAATGTGGCAATAGAAAAGACTGGGCTGAGAATCCAGTGTGAAAACTGGTTCTGGAATCCAAAGCTTGAGAGAAGCAAATACCTCCGTAACCTCGGAGTCTCTCAAACAAAGGCAACCCTGATGGAGATGAGCTCACAGACAGACGTTATAAAACACACAGAAACTCCCTGCTGCAAGAGTGAGCAAAAGCCACAAGTGGGTGACAGGGATTCCTCAGCTGTGAATGTGAAAATGACTTTAAAATATGTAGGTTTAACATATTCAAGATGCAAAAAGGTTAGAGAGGGAGAGAGCCAAAGCATAAGGGACTCTTGAAAACTGAGAACAAACTGAGGGTTGATGGGGGGTGGGAGGGAGGGGAGGGTGGGTGATGGGTATTAAGGAGGGCACCTTTTGGGATGAGCTGGGTGTTGTATGGAAACCAATTTGACAATAAATTTCATCTTAAAAAAATAACAATAAAAATAAAAATAATTCAAGATACAAAAGCTATGTTCAAATTCATAAGACAAGAATAGGCCATTACATAAAGAATGGGAAAAACTGAACCCGAGCCAGAATGTTATTTCTAAATTCTATGGGAAGAAAAAAATAGCTATTTGAATAAAAACCTAAGTAGATGGGATAAACAGCAGATTTTCTAAGAGTCGCCCATGAGCTCAGCCCAGACTCCCGCACAGGCCCTGGACGTGCCTGGGACATCCCCGCTCCCACACCTCCAGCCTTCCTGCCACCTGTTCCACATGGTGACTGGGAGCGCTTACCTGGTTGCCTTCTGCCTCACTGCTTTCTGGCTCTTCACTTCTGTCTTCCAGAGACTGGGTTGTTCTTGTACATCCTTTTATGAGGTCTTTTCCCTGCCCATTTCGCCCTGGTAGGGAGTAACCTACCATTTCTGGATGCCTGGAGTTTCTGTGGCTCCTGAGGGCAGGGGCAGGCTGGTTAATGTCTCTGACTGCTTCCATAGAGTCCCATGGCCTGGGCTGGGAGCTGGGGTCTGGGTCTGAAGGGCACCTGGAAAGACTGCTGTCTGAGCAACCCAAGTTTAAGGATGCACTGAGAGTTTCTTGGTCTACTTCCTTCGGTGCATCTTGAGGCTGTTTCTGGCAAGACCCTGAGGTAAAGGACACAGCCATGCTGCTGGGGTTGACGGTCAAGGTGCTGCTGCTGTTCTGCCGTGGGAATCTGGGAGAGGAGCTGCTATGCTCCGACTCGGTGGAGGAGTGGCTGCCAACAGAGACATCGGAGTGGCTGCGGCGGGCGTTGTAGGGCTTCAGGAAGGAGCTGTACACAAAGCCTTTGGTGACTACAGGGAGGAAAAATCAACATGAAGAGCTTTTAGTGGAAGGGATAGCAGGCGGAGTCAACAGAGAAAAAACTGTGGTTGAAAAGCTAGGTCAAGAGGCGCCTGGGTAGCTCAGTGGGTTAAGCACCCGATTCTTGGTTTCGGCTCAGGTCATGATCTCGCGGTTTGTGAGATCAAGCCCTGCCCGAATAAGGCTCCACACTGCCAGCGTGGAGCCTGCTTGGGATTCTCTTGGGATTCTCTCTCTCTCTGCCCCTCCCTGACTAGAGCTCGCTCTCACACATGCTTTTTTTAATCTTTATTTGTTTTTGAGAGAGACAGTACGAGGAGAGGGGCAGAGAGAGAGAGAGAGAGAGACAGAATCCGAAGGAGGATCCAGGCTCTGAGCTGTCAGCACAGATGCTCTCTCTTTCAAATAAATAAAACTTTAAAAGAAGAAAAGAAAGCTAGGTCAATAGTGTGAGGGACAAAATAAGATGCCTAGGGACAAAAAAGATGAGACATTCAATCCCAGGTCTGATGTGGGTGGAGACGCAACTCTGGCTGCCTGCCAGCGCGTTCTCATTACAACCCCATAACAATGAGTGACAGGAGCCCTCGTGAAGACTCAAGAGGAAAGTATTAAAAATCACCACATGTGTGAGAATGAACATATGAAGAGAATTTAACAGGATATCTACATCATGGAAACAAAGACTAGGAGAGACTTAACTAAGGATGTGTTCAGGTACACCAAGTACAGAAAAAGGGATTTTAAAAACCATCCTCATAGTGACAGAGCCCCTCAGAAAGGGCCTCGGCTCTCTTTCCATCTGGAGCACTTGAATCCCGCTTCTAGTTTGGGAACGTGGTGGAAATACTGTGAGAAGAGTCTAAAGTAGGAAGCGGTTTATAGGAGTCAGTATATACACAACACAGGCACAGCACATGTTCACTTTAATAAATTGCCTAAGATGATGGCAGGGAGGGCCCTCGGCTAAAACTTTTATTATTTTGGGGGCGGGGGCGCGGGGAAGAAAGTTTTAATACAAGTGATCAGGTGCTTACAAAATTATTGGAAGGTCTAAAGGATCAGGGGCTAGGCTGGGCCTGGCTCCCGAAACCCCACTGCACAACTGAACTGCTCACGAGCAGAGCTTCTACCTCAATCACAGCAGGAATCTGGAATCAGGAAGATGCAACACTCTCCCTTCTGGACGGATTTCTGAATTTAAGTCTCCTCTGACTGCACCCAGTTGGTGAACCCAAATCAGATCCAAATCCCGACTGCAAGGAAGTCCTCAGCTAAAACTTTTAAACATAAAAGATTGAAATCCCTGATCCACAGACACATTTTTTATGTTAAGAAAGAAGTATCTGTCAAGGCAGGGACCTGGAGAATGTCACCTCTGTGTGATGAAGGGCCATCTCCGTCTTCATCTTCAATGTGTTTTCTGTACCTAAGAAAACTGCTGCCACCCTTGTTACATCTGCTGAATGATGGGAGGGGTCCCCGGGGCAGATGGTGAGGGGTAGAGGGTCTAACAGCTGATCCTAATACTGTGGGCTTCCTGCCACCCCTCATCAGGATGGAGAAGAGAAAAGCCCCAAGGATGAAAAATAAAATGTTGAGGGCCAGATGTGTTTTGGAATTCAGACTTTTTGAATTTTGGAAAAGGACTCAAGTACATATACTGTCTATGGCATCTCCAGCAGTATCTAGGGCAACACCTCATAATTAAACCAATTCATGTTTCTAAAATGTATGACTATTCGCATCAAAAGAGATGAGTAATGATTATATATAGGCTCATGTCACTTTGTTTGGATTTTGCTATCAAATAAGTTCAGATAAGGGAAGATTTTGGCAAATGAATTCTTGTTTTTCAGAGCTTTTGGATTTGTGGAATTGGGGAGAAAGGATATGGATCAGTATTACTCTTTTTACTTCTCCTTTAATTCTATTACAAGCCCTGCCCCACCACCACCCCTGCTAGAAACAAACTATAAGCTATTTTTTTTTTTTTTTAATTTTTTTTTTCAACGTTTTTTATTTATTTTTGGGACAGAGAGAGACAAAGCATGAACGGGGCAGGGGCAGAGAGAGAGGGAGGCACAGAATCGGAAACAGGCTCCAGGCTCCGAGCCATCAGCCCAGAGCCTGACGCGGGGCTCGAACTCACGGACCGCGAGATCGTGACCTGGCTGAAGTCGGACGCTTAACCGACTGCGCCACCCAGGTGCCCCACTATAAGCTATTTTTAAAGCCATTTTCAGGGCGCCTGGGTGGCTCAGTTGGTTGGGTGTCCGAGTTGGGCTCACGTCATGATCTCACAGTTCGTGAGTTAGAGCCCTGCGTCGGGGCTCTGTGCGGACAGCTCGGAGCCTGAAGCCTGCTTCGGGTTCTGTGTCTCCCTCTCTCTCGGCCCCTCACCCACTCACACTCTGTCTCTCTTGCTCTCAAAATTAAACACACAAAAAAATATTTAAAGGCATTCCCTAGTCAAGAGATAAAACTGTTTGTTATGGAATAAAAAACTCAAAAGGCAAACAAAAAAATCTTTTCCTACAGGTTTAAATTCACACACTCACAAAACACGTTTACAGAGCTTGGAAGAGGACAGCTTATTTTGTGGTTCGCTTAGAACAGGCTGAGAGGGCTCAGAACCGGTGGGCCGTAAGCACCACCCAGAAGAGCTGTAAAACATGGCGAGATCCTGCAAGGTAAGTAATGGAGCCCCCTCTGGAATTTGTAAAAACAAAAACAAAAACAAAGAAAGGTTTTGTTTCAGTAATGACTTGGGCCTTACACACTCTCAAGATGGACAGAACTTGTAAGGTTATTTTTCTCCCTTAATCATATACTCTCACATTTTTTTCTGGCCAAGATAAGATTCGGGTATGGTCAAAAATAACTTGTTCCTCATTTAGAGTTACCGTAATCTGAGGTCTAACACTCTTACCTCCATTGTCAATCAGCCAGCGGTTCTGACTGCCCATGGGGTCCTTCTTTTTGATCACGCCCACCAGGTCACCTTCCAGAAGTGAGACATCTAAGTCTTGAGCGGCATTGAAGTTCCGTTCTGCTTGGAAGAGTTTTTCAGGGGGATACCTTGCCAGAAGGGAGGCCCGAAGTTCTTCCGACTGTAGCATGTAACTTGGCTTGAAAGGTAACACAAGAGTTATGATCAACAAAAGCCCTCCCTGGCCATCATCCCAGCAGCCATATTCCATCCTGACTCACAAGCTAAGTCTCAGAAATGGGGGCAGTGACGGCCAGCCACTCGCTACTCCCATCGGATGTTTTTTGTGCCTGAGTCAGTCCGTGTGGCTGGGTAAAAATCATATTCTCATAGTTCATGGCTTAGTGCCTTTGTGGCTCTTAGGAAAAATGAACAGACTTAGTTCTACATCTGTTTATCTCGTGACAAAAAAATGCGATTAAAGTGCCACTTGGGGAGCCTGGCTGGCTCAGTCAGTACAGCATGCGACTCCTGACCTCAGAGTTGTGACTTCAAGCCCCATGCTAAGCATAGAGATTACTTAAAAATAAAATCTTAACCAAAAAAAAAAAAAAAAAAAGGTGCCACCTAAAGAGTCAAAATATCTAAGGAGTATGACAAGGACTTCTTGTATTTTGCTGTATGAATCTGAACAACTGAGGCTTTCCTCATCTTGAATTCCCCATCTGTAAAAGCAATTACTATTCATAAAAATTAGAAAAAACAAAAGTAGGGACATCTGGGTGGCTCAGTTGGTTAAGTGACAGACTCTTGATTTCAGCTCAGGTCCTGATCTCAAGGTTTGTAGGTTCAACCCACATTGGGCTCCACGCCCACAGTGTCAGCACAGAGCCTGCTTTGGATTCTCTCTCCCTCCCTCTTTCTGCCCCTACCCTGCTCTTTCTCTCTCTGAAAATAAACTTAAAAAAAAAAAAAAAGAAAGAAAAAGCAAAGGTAATAATAAATTTGATTCCCCCTTTTAAGGTAAATTAATGTCTATGAGATTATATGGAGCAAAATGTTGTAAACAGAGACAGATCAGTAATCTTTTAGATTATGATCCCATATAATCTGGTGTATTTTACCCTACTTTTCAAAATATGGAAAAACCGAGTTCTGAAGGACTATAACTCCAGGTAAAAAAGTGGTCAGCTGCTAACAGTTTGGCAGTGTATCAGATAATTACCTTTTCCAATACATGATCAAACACAGAGAAGCCTGGCAGAATTAACATACCCTTAAATCCGTTTCCTTAATTAATTGATCAAAGTATTAATATTAATCCTTTACAAACTCCATTCACTGTATAGACTAAGATCCTAGAGTGCTTTTCAGAGGGCATTTTGAAATACATACTGAGTATGAAAAAAATTATAGGTGGTCACGAGCTAGGACCAGCAGTGATGTTCTGGAAGAGTGAAGGAAGGAGCCCGTGACAGAGGAGAGCTCGAGGACCTTTATTCTGCACTATGTTTGAACTCCTATTACATCACTAATCTGTACACGGAGCTGGGTCCATCAATAATAACAAGACAGCTTATTTGTACAGTGCTCACTATGTGCTAGGCATTTCCAAGTGCTTTCCATATATGATCTCATTTGAACCTTTTAATAACCCAATGATGGAAGTGTAATGGCCAGGCCTCAGAGACAAGAGGAAGTCCCGGCTAGCACGGCCCGGACCCCACCCCCGCCGGAGTTGCCGCTCTCCACCTGTGCCCTCGCCAGCCCTCCACTCACCAGGCCCAGGAGCGGCTTCCGGGCCGACTGGCGGTCCACGGTTTTCCTCTCAAACGGCTTCCTGGCAGCCGGAAGCGACTCTGGGAAGAAGGTGAAAACCTGGAGCTGCTGCAGAACTCTGCTGTGCTCTTCGTGGAAGATGGCGATGAGGTTTCCCTCTCTGCCGGCGACTTTAAGTAACTGGAGTCCGTGGGAAGGGCAGGCGGAGAGAAAGAAGAGACAGCGGATGAAAGATCCCAGGACTGGCCAGGGTGCAGGGAGCGTGGCTCCCACACCCAGAGCACACTGCTCCTGCGCCACCGCAGGCAGGCTCCCACAGGTAGGCCCCGCTGGCCAGCTCCTCCCGGATCCTCAGGGTGGAAAGCGCCGTTTAGAAGCAACAGGCACCAGCAAGGATGGAGAATTCCGAGCCTGACAAGCTTGACCTGATGATCTATTTCATCTACCTAGTTTGAATGATTTCTCAAGAGACCCAAATGTGCCTTCCCAGAAAAACCCCTGGAGAACCTCAGAGATTTCCCCACCGCTGGCAGGGGAGGGTGGGACACATGGATGGACGACAACACACACTCACTGAAAGCAGTGGCTTCAGCTGTTCCAGCGCCTGGCGCACAAAGTCGCAATGGGCCTCGGCGTAGCCGTGGATGCAGTTGGTGAAGAGGCCCTGGGCGTACTGGTGGAACTTGGGCAGCTCATCCAGCAGCTGCGCGTTCAGGGCCTCGTAGTTGTTCCGGGCCGACTGCAGCTCCTCCAGAGTCTTCTTGTCCTTTAACTTCTCTGCCCGCTCTGTGCAGTTGTAAAAGTCCAGAAGCTTATCAAAGCGCTTCTGCACCAGCTTATGGGGCCCCGTGAACATGCTCAGTAACTGGTTTAGGGGAGAGATGACAAGCCGCTCTGTCCTTTCCTTCTGCAGGGACAAGAAAGTCACATCGCTCAGTTATTCCGTACCCGGTATTTGTGGGTTTTAACTGAGGTGTAACTGATACATTAGGTTCAGGTGTACAACGTGATAATTCAATATTTGGATATATTGCAAAATGATCACCAAAACAAATCCAGTTAACATCCATCACCACATATATTTGTTATTCTCTGAAATACCCTTAAGGCTGATTTGTTATATCCTGTACCACCTGCTTTGTTGCTAGCGCACGAGCTAAACCCACGCAGATCCAGTGGTGTTCTATTGATCCAACACCAGATGGACTTGCACATTCTACAAAAATCTTCAATTTATAACCTTCATCCAATAATTCGCACATGCCAAACAGTTTGCAAAATATGCTAATCCCACCTCAGCTCCACAGCTAATGACAAATGCTAAGTCACACACATTAATGTGATGCTTGCATTACAACCTGGATGGGACAGTGCGTCTGGTATCACTTCTTACGTGCACACGTCTATACAGCTTGGATTTAACTGAAGGTGTAGTTTTGTTACATCAATCTGGGGTAGAGAAGCTTTCATACACCCATAATACCTTTTCTAATCATGACTACTTGGTACTATCAATTTCTACTTCGAAAGATTTTTGTCTTTAATTTTTTCTAGAGGGACAGACATGGAGGGGCAGGATATTGTCACGTAAAGAAAATAAACACGAGGGGCGCCTGGGTGGCTCGGTCAGTTAAGTGTCTGACTTTGGCTCATGATCTCATAGTTTGTGGGTTTGAGCCCCATGCCAGGCTCTGTGCTGACAGCTCAGAGCCTGGAGCCTGCTTCAGATTCTGTCTCCCTCTCTCTCTGCCCTTCTGCAGCTTGTGCTCTGTCTTTCTCTCTCTCTCTCAAAAATAATTAAAAAAAAAAAAAAAAATATATATATATATATACAGGCACTTAAGTACATTACTTAATAAGATGCTACTGTTGTTAGAACACCTGCAAGTTCCCCAAGCGAGAATGAATGCTTTCTTCAGCTTAAGCCATTCAGAGATTTCCAAGAACCCATCAAACCCCACCCATCTGTTTCTACTCAGGATCAAATAATCCCATGTCTCTATTTAGAATTAACCCAGGCAATTTGGCCTTTAGTACTGTCTTTTTAAGGAAGTTCATGCCAAATCAAAGATCCATTTGTTAACTTCTAAACTGTTCCTACATATTCCTAAATTAGTACTCCGATAGTTGTTTTTTTATGCAGAGTTATCAATAGTGATACCAGATTAAATTTCCCACTTTTCCTGTCTCTTCAAACTAGACTGATCACAGCTAGAAAAAAATCTCTTTGAATCCCAAAGGCCAACCTGTCCTTTCAACTAATTAAAAGCCACTGTTCTGAATATAAAACCCCAATAGAATATAGCTAGAGGGAGACTGGTATTCCTGATGCACACACACCATGTCTCGTGGAATTAACTTTTCCACAAGCTGGATGTTAAAGAATCCCAAGAAGAGGGGGTCCTATAAAAAGAGGGTTGAGGAAAGAGTCACTTACAAAATTTGTGAAGAGCTGATCACTGATGTAACGATGCACCCTCTCGAACTGCTCCAAGTCTCGGTGCCCCTTCTCCATGCACACATCCCACATGCTCACGGCAGCCACCACTTTCACACACGCTGATTCCTGGAGCCAGTTAGAAACAAATGCGGTAAGACAAACAGAACTTTCTAGCCTTCACCATTCATCCTGGGTAGCAGAATGGGACAAAAGGGGTCCATGATTAATAATTTTCTCTCTGGCGCAGTATTTTAGCTTTGAAACAAGCTCACCCTCATAAACTATGATTTATGAGCCACAGAGAAAAGCCTAAGGCTCTTAATTATAGAAAAAATGGTGAGGGTTTTTTAATTCATCAAGAGGTAAATTAACAGACTTGAGCCAAGATGATTCCTGCAAGATCACGATAATGAGCAATCGCCTCTCCTCCTACAAGTGTTGGCTCGTGTTGTCACCTTCTCAAAGACACTGGCCACCACCCTATACAGAATTACAGCCCCCCTTCCTGCACTCAGGCACTCCAGACTGCTCTGTCCTTTGTCACTGCAAAAATACTTTCTCATGGACAATATAATTTACTAATGTTTGCTTATTATCTCTATCTTCCTCCCACAGACCCCTAATAGCATGGAAGCTCCATGAAGACAGGGATTTTTGTCTGTTTTGTTTGTGGACTCAATTATCATTTGCTGAATAAATGAATAAATAAGTGAGTGCACAGTAAACTCTTCCTGGCTGATCTTGACCGTTATTAAATCCTGGGCTGGTTTTTTTCTGGCTACTTGAAACAATGCTGGGCTTTCACCTTCTTTAGTTTAAGTTCAGGGAATGCCTATTACTTTGATATTAACCCAAATAAAATCTAAATGTACCCAAAACTCCATTAATGTATTTCAAGGGCAAATGAAGTCCCCAAGCAAAAAACATCAGTGCCTCATACATCGGTTTGATTTTACTACATTTTATTTCATGGCATTTGCAGACCTCTAGTCTTTAGGTCCTATGCCTGTATGTGTAGACATAGCCAGCGTTTTGTCAGAAGGATAAACTGTAATCTTCCTAATTCTTCCTGAGCGGGAGAATGAATGTGAAAGTGATGTCCTCTTATATTCTTTTAAAGAAATGTCGCAAAGTCTCAAAATAGTAGTCCACGCACCAATGTAGATACCAAAGTATAGTCAACGTCCCTCAGCTTATGTTCTTGCCAGCGCTCTCTCTCCCTCAGTTGACTCAGCTACTTTTATCTGGCAGGGCTTTTCATTTTATAAAGTCAGGGATGAAACTGTTCAACATCTTCTCCCTTCATTTCTGGCTAGCAGTCAGAACCAAACTGACCTGCCCATCAAATGGCCGTCAAGGTTACGTATATCCCACTCACTGCTATGGAGATAAGCCTTTTAAAAGAGTTGGGGGCTCAGGTATATGCTTGCTACACATTTAGAACATATGGGAAGAAAACACCCAGTAGGGGAATATCAAAATCAGAGGGATTGGAAGGCAAAGTCCTAGACCAGAGAACACACTTGGGAGATACACCAATATTCGTTTTGCCGAGTCTCTCACTTTAAACCAATGTGCTCCCTGAAAAGTTTTATAAACCCTAATTTCACCTAATTATATACTTAAAACATGAAGGGAGAGAGTTTGCTATTTAGAAGAATAGTAGGGACATTTCAGATCATGGGGATTACTCAATAAATGATGACAGTTGGAAAACCAGGTGAAAAAAAAGCACATTGGATTGCTACCTCAACCTTATACAGGGAATTCCAGGCAGATCAAGGACTTCAACTTTAAAAAATGAAATGATAGGGGCGCCTGGGTGGCGCAGTCGGTTAAGCGTCCGACTTCAGCCAGGTCACGATCTCGCGGTCCGTGAGTTCGAGCCCCGCGTCGGGCTCTGGGCTGATGGCTCGGAGCCTGGAGCCTGTTTCCGATTCTGTGTCTCCCTCTCTCTCTGCCCCTCCCCCGTTCATGCTATGTCTCTCTCTGTCCCAAAAATAAATAAAAAACGTTGAAAAAAAAAATTAAAAAAAAAAAAAAAAAAAATGAAATGATAAAAATACTAAAACCTGGGAGATATTTATTATCTTGGAATAGAAAAGATCTTTTCAAGTATGACACAGAGCTAAAAGCCATAAAAGAAAAGCTTAGACCATGCAAAACTAAAAATCTTCTACATGGAGAAAACATTTACGCAAACTCAAAAGTCAACAAACCGGTGGAGGGGGGAATATTTGTAAACCATCATCTCAGACAAAGGGCTACTTTGTAGTATACAGACGTACTACAAGTTGATAAGAAAAAGACCATCAAATCAATAAATAAGTGCCTCGGGGTGCCTGGGTGGCTCAGACCGTTAAGCATCTGACTCTTGGTTTCAGCTCAGGTCATGATCTCACAGTTTGTGGGTTTGAGCCCGCATCAGGCTCTGCACTGACAGTGCAGAGCCTGCTTGGGATTCTTTCTCTCTCCCTCTCTTTCTGTTCCTCCCCTGCTTGCATTGTCTCTGTCTCTGTCAACAATAAATAAACTTTAAAAAGTTTTTTTAGATAAATAAATAAGTGCCTCAAAATATGGACAAATCAACAGAAAAAAGGAATATAATGACTTAAAAATATCCTCAACTTCATTCACAAGGAATGCAAATTTAAACTATATTGAAATAGCATTTTTAACCTATCTTGCAAAGAGAAGATATTTTGATTTTGGTAACACTTTGTGTTAGCAAGGGATGAGGAAATCATTTCACACACTACTGGTAGGGAGTTTTCACTGGTATAATGTCTATGAAATTTACTAATATCAAAATTTACACTGCTATATGATTTGGCTCAGAAAAGCCAGGACTCTGGTCTTCAGACATACTCATAGATCAGAAAATGATGTATCTATAAGGATGTTCCTTGTGCCAATGCATCAATTCGTTTACCAACTACAAACAGTCTAAATGTCCATCAATAGGGGAGAAGTTCAATATGTTATGGCACATCCATATAATCAAATAGTGTGCAGGTGTTAAAAAAAAAAAAAGGCAGTTCTGTGTGCATAGGTACAGAACGACTTCTAAAACACTATTGTGTGCAAAACCCAAGATGCTCAACAGTGTGTAACACACACACACACACACACACACACACACACACACACACACACACTACCATCTATGATGAGAGAAGAATCTGATAAATGCAAACTGTCTATAGAACGTAACTAGGAGACGGGTTGGAGGAAGAATTATTTTCACTTTTTACTTATCCCTTTGGTATCTTTTTTGTACCTTTCTGCTCAATTAAAAAATCACTTTTTTTTTGTTAGAAAGCAAAGGATCTCTTTTAAAGAAAACTGCTTGTTTCACAGGATGAGATTTTCATGTGTGAGGGCCAGGGGTATACGATATGCTTCCATAAACACGATTCTATGAAGTCCATAGGGGAATGAGAGATACAAATAAAAAGGATTCGACTCCTCAGGGCACTTGGGTGGCTTAGTAGGTTACGTGTCTGACTCTTGATTTGGGTTCATGTCATGATCTTGAAGTTCGTGAGGTTGAGCCCGCATCAGACTCTGAGCTAACAGCTCAGAGCCTGCTTGGGATTCTCCCTCTCCCTCTCCCTCCCTCTCTCTTTCTCTCTCTGCCCCTCCACTGCTCACACTTATGTGCGCTTTCACTTTAAATAAATAAATAAATATCTTTACAGAATAAAATAAAAAGGATTCTAGTCCTGGCTCTGACCATGACGCAAATACTGCCTGGTATCCTCAGCCCCTCCAGCTCTCCAGAGCAATTCATGGTTCTAACAACTTTAGGGGCCTTTTGTATAGCAACTAAATTAGATGGCAATCAATATTATTAATAGAAAGTATGCCTCCATAGGAGCCATTCTCGCGTTTTTCGATCTTCAAAATGATCTTAACAAAATGAACTGTGACAAGTGCTTCACAAGTAACTGGATGGAGGAGACAGTAGGAAAAGGTGGTGGGAAGGTAGAGATGCCAGGGGGAGGAAGAAGCTGGGCCACCCTAGAATTAACTCAGCGTGCTCAGCCTCCAAATGCTGTCACCTCTTAAACGACCTACAGGGCTCCCAGGAACACGTATGTCAGGGCACAGTGGTCGTTGGAGTCCAGATTATTCAACATGCATTCCACAATATGCTGGCAAGCAGGAAAGCAGACAAGATTACACCCTATGTGATTCTCAGCGGAGCGCTGTCCTCACTCACCCGGATATGCTGGAGGTAGAGAGACAGGTCTCGGATAAAAGATTTGATCAATCTTTCTTGCATTCGGAAGTTCTTTTCTGTTTCTTCAAATGCTTCATCTTTTATCTGTTCACAGTAAACACATGCTGTTAGCAGATTTGGATTCTCCCGCAACCTATCCTAGGGGCAAAAGCATCTTTCTTAAAAATATCTTTTGTCTAAATTTTAAACCTTTGAGGTTTCCCCGAATCACACTGAATTGAATCGAAACACCCCTGTGTGACCCTGAAAGATCTCCAAAATACACACAGGCCCTCTTACCCTCACAGCTTTGCTCTCTTCCTGTCCCTGGAGCCCACCATGTTTGTTCACCCTGGTGCCCTGGCTCGAGCTGTCACCTTGTCTGGTATGCCCTCCCCTCTCCCTATGCCAAACTACCTTCTTTCTTTGAGGTTTAGATTAAATCTCTTGCCAACGTGAAGCTCACTCTCATGGAGGTCCTGTTTTAAGTACTACGGCATCCAGAAAACAAACTGCAAAACTTAACAGCTGACTGTTCTCTAGCTGCTGTTTTCCACTAATTGCACGCTGCATATATGGAAGAGTAGAATGAAGCCTGGTGACTTCAGATCCACTCTCAGCAATGTGCACGACCTGTTTACAAATTACTCAATTTCTCAGACTTTATGTTTCTTTATTTGTGTCGTGTGGTGTTGAATGATGGTGATCTCTTAAATCCCTTCTAGCTTCCTGTCTACAATTTTGTCTCCCCAAATAGATCATAAGCTCCTCACGGGGATCTAAAACCACATTAACTATGATATAGTGACCGATTTGGCCTGATTTGTCTTTGTACACATCGTAAGCAGCTCACCAAAGCACGGGTGAAGGTTGGGGGGGTGGGGTGGGTGGATTCACCTACCCAGTAGCTGCAGGGTCCTGTATCCACCAGCTGACAAATACTAAAAGAGGTACTAAGAGGGGAGTCATGCAATCGACACCATGCAGGCTGCCCTGGGGAACCCCAAAACTCTGCGAAGATGTGCCAAACCTTCAAATGTGGGAATCTCACCTGTGGAGCAAAGCCAGTGAGGTGCTTCAGGTGACTGCTAACTCGGTTGGATTTCTTGATGATGGAGTGGATGTTCAATTTGGAAATTTTCTCCATGAGGCTGTCTTCATCACCTTTTCGGTACTTGAGGACTAGGGAGTGAGTCAAGAAAGCCCTTCTCTGAGCATGGACAGACTACAAAACGAGCCACAAAATGAGGTCAACAACCCAAACTAGAGCTAGTGCTTGTATTCAGTGAGCTCATAACCGACTACAGACAAAACATGAATAAAAATCACCATTGTGGACAGACGGGATACTTGACAAAGCACAGAGAGAGACTGTGCAGACTAGGGGTGGTGAGGAGCAAAGGGAGCAGAAGGGTCAGGAGAAGAGTCTAAGATTTGGAGTCAAGGAAACTTGTGAGCTCAATGCCTGGGTCCATCATTTCATCAAGGTGTGGCCTTCCATAAATCATTTGACTTCTCTAAGCCTCACTTCCTTCTCCATTGAAAGGAACGCTACTTACTTTATAAGACCATCTTAAATGGTTTCCTGTACAAATGAGATGTATTATTTAAGTTTATTTATTTATTTTGAGACAGAGCAAGCAGGGTAAGGGCAGGGAGAGAGGGAGAGAGAGAATCCCAAGCAGGGTCTGCACTGTCAGCACAGAGCCCAATGCTCGAACTCACAAACTGTGAGATCATGACCTGAGCTGAAGTCGGACGCTTAACAGACTAAGTTACCCAAGCGCCCCAAAATGTATTTTTCATTTGAATGTTTATTCATTTTTGAGAGAGAGAGAGAGAGAGAGAGAGAGAGAGAGAGAGAGAATGAGTGGGGGAGGGGCAGAAAGAGAGAGGGAGACACAGAATCTGAAGCAGGTCCAGGCTCCGAGCTGCCAGCACAGAGCCCCGACGCAGGGCTCAAACCGACAAACCTCAAGATCATGATCTGAGCCGAAGTCTGATGCTTAACCGACTGAGCCACCCAGGTGCCCCCTGAAATGTATTTTTTAAAGGTTTCATTTATTTTGAGAGAGAGAGAAAAAAAGAGAGCAAGTTGGGGAGGGGCAGAGAGAGCGAGAGAAAATCCTAAGCTGGCTCTGCGCTGTCAGCACGGAACCAGAAACGGGGCTCGACCTCACAGTTCATGAGATCATGACCTGAGCTGAAATCAAGAGTCAGATGCTTAACTGACTGAGCCAGCCAGGTGCCCCACAAATGAGATATTTATATCCTATTGTCTCACACAGTAAAAAGCTATACAGGAGTCATGCGATTAACTACCGTGTCATACCTTAGGCACAGTATCAAGAAAAGCCTGGAGATGCCAGAAGGGTTGCAAGAGAACTGGGAGGCACCACGAAGGCACACTTTATCGTTGCAGGAGATGAAGACGACATTACATTAGGAGATATGAACCAAGACACAGGGCTAGATAGCCCAAGGGCTTGAACAGCACAGTCAACACTACATACCAGTGTGGCTGAGGAGGTGGAAGCAGAAGGCAGAGAAAGAGGTTACACTATCCATTCTTTGCGGATATGACTGACAAACCAGGTTAGCCTGGTCACCATGCATACTCATCGAGCATTCAAATTAGAGCCTCATAAGAGGTTTGATGAGAAAAGAAACGGTTTGCTTCATTCCACGCAATAAAGAACGCGCTGGGTGGTTTGGCAACTGGCCGCACAGTGCTGGGGGCGGGGCTCAGACCAGAGAGGAGTCACGTGACCCAGAGACGGGGCAAACTGGGGTTTCCTGGAAGAAGGTGAAAATTCCTGACCGAAGTGGAGGTAGTAAAACATCCGACCCGGCATATGCAGGAGGACAAATCTAGGCACGGGTGGAAAAGGATCGCCTTCAATGAGCTGCGAAGGGAATCACCGGTGCCTGCATAAGCCACTCTCCGATCAGTCTTCACATCCTTGGGGAAGACTTACTGCTCTACGCCTGATCACAGATGCCTTACTTCTGCTGCTCCACGGCTGTACTCTCCTTATGTTATTGCTTTCTTTTTCATATCCCATTTCCCCCAAGTTCTGCCACCATTTCTTCAAGCACAGCCCTGTTACCCACCCTCTGCCTTGCCCATCTCTGGTGAAGTAACAATTCTTCTGATTAGGAGAGCATTCTCAAGGGCATTCCTCCTTTTCGGCAAGTGTGCTTTTCTTACCCAGGTCCTTTCGACGTTTATATTCATTAATGTTAACGTTGATCTCCTTGACTGCCAGGACTGCATTGGTTAAGGGCATTTTATCGGGGTGAGATTCGGGGGTGGAATTCAGCAACTCCATCAGCAGCAGTGGGTAGCGCATTACTCTCTGGACTGGCTTGATGAGGAAGGAGCCCAGGTTAATGTAATTTGTGCATCCCCTGTAAGAGAGGGTAAAACAGAGACTTTTAATCAACCGTCAATAATACAGGGTCTATTTCGTAGCAACGTGGATGCAACTGGAGAGTGTTATGCTAAGTGAAGTAAGTCATACAGAGAAGGACAGATACCATGTTTTCACTCTTATGTGCATCCTGAGAAACTTAACAGAAGACCATGGGGGAGGGGAAGGAAAAAAAAAAAGTTAGAGAGGGAGAGAGCCAAACCATAAGAGACTCTTAAAAACTGAGAATAAACTGAGGGTTTATGGGGGGTGGGAGGGAGGGGAGGGTGGGTGATGGGTATTGAGGAGGGCACCTGTTGGGATGAGCCCTGGGTGTTGTAATGGAAACCAATTTGACAATACATTTCATATTAAAAAAAAATAATAATAATACAGGGCCTATTGGTGGTGTCTGTGATTCTTAAATAAAGATAGTTGTGTTCTCTCACCCTCCTTTCCAATTTCATGTTTTCAACGAAAATTTTCTGGGCACCTAATAAATACCAGGTACTGTTCTAGGTACTGAGGATTTAGCAGTGACCTGTCCTGGTGGAAGGAGACAGGCAACAAGCAAACATTACATGAAGTGTCATTTGGTGGGAAGAACTATGGAGAAAAATACAGCACAGCAGACCTAATCCTAGGTTTCTGTCTATAAAGGAAGAAAATAAAGAAATGAGCTTGTGCATCAAGGGCAAGGGACTTACCATTCTGTGTACAGGCTCCTACAGGGCGGCGGGCATGAAAAGAAAACAGACAGCTGCTTAGAGGTGATACTAATGCCAATTTTCAATTTCTCAGAATATATTAGTTCAACTAATGCCTTATCAGCTGGGCAGACAAAAATCACATGGCATAAAAGGAAAATTATGAATATCTGTGGAGGCATATCTAGTCCACTAGAAAGTTAGTAAGCCCCTAACTTCACTTTGATCTACTTAGACATACATTATATCCTTATAACCTACCTCTCTAACTCCAGGAGAATCTCACCTGAAGGTCAAGAATAAGTGAATTTGGTCTTCTTACCTACACTCTTGTTAATTTGGACCAAACTATCCTTCTGGCTGCTTCTTACCTGAACATGCTAATTTAACACTTTTGTATCTGTAGACACAAAGCAGGAAGCCACTTCAGATTTTCAAGGAAAAAGGGAGTAAGAAGAGCAAGTGACAGAACAGGACTTTAGTTTTAAAATACGATAGATGTTGGGGTGCCGGTTAAGCATCCGACTTCGGCTCAGGTCATGATCTCACAGCTCGTGGGTTCGAGCACCCGCACCAGGCGATGTGCTGACAGCTCAGAGCCTGGAGACTACTTTGGGTTCTGTGTCTCCCTCTCTCTCTGCCCCTCCCATGCTCACACTCTGTGTGTGTGTCTCTCTCTCTCAAAAATAAATAAACATAAAATAAATAAATAAAATAAATAAGATAGGTGTCACAAGAAGTCTAGATGTATGCATGCAATGACTTCTACAAGGCAGAACTAAAGACTTATGATAGAAGTGAAGCAGACAAAACTCCTACTTGAGATCGGCCAAGGAGTCCTGAAGATGCTTCTGGATCTTCTCATCCTTCTCATAGATTTCCAGCAGTGAAATGGCCTCATCATGATTCTGGCAGTAGACCTTGTACGTTCCCTCAAGCTCATCCCGGTGATCAAGAAACACAGGCCCTTTGGAATATGCATAAACATACAGAGTGTTTAGTAACTTTCTTCTCAGTATCCTCAATGTAGAGTTTTATCACAATAAATAATAATGACACTATCCATCCAATTTATAAGAAATTTCCATGAAACCGCTCAAAATTATATTTATTTAAAGCAAAATTTAAGAGGACCGTGTCATCACGTATTTATTTTTCAGAACACACACACACAGAACTGGTCCCGGAAACTGCCTCCAGTCCCCTTTCGGTCAGACACAGTAAGGTGTCTGCAAGGGTTCCCCATAAGTATGTGATCAGAACTGCAAGGGCCCCTCACTGTCTAAGATCCAGGAAAATCACCACAGTGGTGAAGACATTCTTCCACAGCAGCAGTTTCTAACCTTTTCTTTGCGCGTGAATTAAATATACAGGACTATAAATGAAGTTTATTACATTAAAATACTCTACAATATAGAAAAACCCGAATCTGTGATATAATGTGTACTTCTTTTTTTTTTTTTTAATTTTTTTTTAACGTTTATTTATTTTTGAGACAGAGAGAGACAGAGCATGAACGGGGAGGGTCAGAGAGAGGGAGACACAGAATCTGAAACAGGCTCCAGGCTCTGAGCTGTCAGCACAGAGCCCGACGCGGGGCTCGAACTCACGGACCGCGAGATCGTGACCTGAGCCGAAGTCGGCCGCTTAACCGACTGAGCCACCCAGGCGCCCATGTGTACTTCTTTATAAAACATTGAACAGCAAAATGTAGCTATAGATCTAATAATCCCCATAACTGCTCTTCCTCTGCCCCTCTTCCTTGGTCCTTCCTGTTTCAGCCTGTACGGCTCCACCAAGTCCTCTCGCCCCATGCTCCTCTCTTGAAACATGATCCCACTTACGGCTTCCCTGGTAACTATTTCTACCAGCTGCTCTGGGCAGAAAGCCTTCTGTGGAACCCCATCACTTTCTCTACAGTGTCACCTCGGTTCCCTCTATGTGCTGTCCTATGGAACTGTCCATTCATGGACAGATGAGTTTTCATTTATATTAAATCTGTGTCTTTAATTACTGCTCCTTTCTGCGAAAGAAATTCGACTTTCTCATAAACCTCCCACTCATGCCACCCTCTTCCGGGCAGTCTCCCTTCCGTCTATTTCTACAGTTCAGAAGGCACAGCAGCAGAATGGCTGGCTGCCTTCCTGACCTTCAGGGCCACTTTGGAAGCCCTGAGCCACCCAAGTCTCTATTTCCAATATCTGCCTGTCTTCTTCTCTTCCGTCATTCCTTTATGCCCCTGTCCCTATGACATTCTTAGAACCTTCACTCTCACACTATTGCGGATGCACACTTCTCCATTCAGTGCTTCTCAACCTCCCTGATAGGCACTATTCTACATCAATTACCAACTAGCAAAGCTACACCCTAATTTCCAGGGTCCTTCAAACTGTGTCACAACCCATAAATGGGTCATGCAATCCACTTTGTGGGTCATGATCAGCACTTTGAAGAAATAAAATGGAATAAAAAGAAAATATCAAGAAACACTGGACATATAGTCAAAGCACAGACATAACACACACACACACACACACACACACACACACACACACACACACACATGAATCCTGGGTCATTATGCAGAAGATTTCTTTCTGTGGGACATGCTTAAAATGAACATTAATATTGTCGCACTCATCAGCTAAAAGCCCTCAGTCACTTTCCCTTTCCTTCTGGAGGGCAAAGCCCTGATTCTGTTCCTATGTCCATTTCTCTCCCAGGTGAGTCAGGTAAACACTGCCTTGTCTAAGCCAACATTATGATCCCATTCTCCTTTCCAGTATCAGTTTAGTCATATGTGTGTGACCCAGCTCTGGTGAATGAGAAATAAAAAGAAATCTGACAGGTGAGCCCTGGGAAAGTCTGGCTCACTCTCAAATAACAGAGGGCTATTTTCCTTCCGCTAGATGTTGTCATGTGTGTAGTGGGATGGCTAGAAATGTGGTGGCATCTTGTGACTATGATGCCAGGAAAATAGCAAAATGATAGGATGTTCCTTCCCATGTGGTACCAGAGCCGGTCTATACGAGCAACAGAATACGGCAGAAATGACGGTATGTCATATCCAGCATCAGGTTAGAGAAGACATTGTGAAGCTCCCATCTTGAGCTTTCTCTGCCTCTTGGGTCACTCACTGGGGAAATCCAGCTGCCATGTCATGATGACAGCCCACAGAGAGGCTCACAGGGTAAGGAACTAGGGCCTGAAGGGATGAGTGAGCTTCCTTGCAAGTGGATCTTTGAGCCCCAGATGACAGCAGTCCAGGCCAACAACTTGACTCCAACCTCATGAGACCCTGAGCCGGAACTACCCTGCTAAGCCACTCTGGGATTTCCTCAGCCACAGGCTCTGTGAGATAATACACGTTTCTTATTTAAGGCTGCTAAGTTTTGGTATAATTTGTCACACAGCAATAGATAACACAGTTCCCTCGTTTATTAAAAGTAGATCGCTGTTTTTCAAACATTTTTTTGACAATGACCCACATGCATAAAAACATTTTAAATCATGACTCATGTACTTATATGTAGAATTGAAATAAGAAGTAAGTTTCAAAAACCTGTAGCTATGCTTATTATTTATAGTACACTCTGGTATTTTCTATTTTATTTTATTGAAAAAAGTACGCTGGGTGCAACTTACTGTATTCATCTCCTGACCCACTAATGGTCTACAACCGTCAGTCTAGAAAACATCAGACCAGGTGACATCTAAAATATCTTCTATTGCTAACATCCTGTGTCACATCAAAGCAGGGGGCCAAATAACCTCTGAACTAAGTAACTGAAACTTCATTTTCCTAGCAAAGCTTCATTTTCCCATTTAGTACCAGCGAAACTACTTCACCCCCTACTTTCTATCCATGAAGTTTAAAAAAAAAAAAAAGGCGGGGGGGGGGGGGGGGGAAAGGCTGCTTCTGCAGCAATGGCAGGAGCTCATACCTACAGCATCGCTGATTTCCAGGTCAGCCAATAACTGCTTTGAGACCTTAATCACCATCTGCATATTTCCAAAAAGTCCTTCAAAATCAATGTTTGGTATCTGAGAAAGGGAAACAAAACGTAAAAACGCATGGAAATGAAATTAATGACATATCATTCATATTAGGAACATCTCTTCAAGGATGGTACAAAATTGTTCAAGGTCATCTTCACTCAATGTCACAAAGTTCCCAGAATAGGAATGCGCCAACATTATGTTTAGTGTCACTTGTCCTTAAGCCAATTACTCTCTGCTTTACTCCCCCCCTCCACTACCTTAGTAAAATGACTACTACCAATTTGGTCCATAATTACGTTGGGATACAAATTTCCATCCAGTACCCAAAATCTGATGGCAGTGCCCACTTCCTATACTAGTTCTTAGGAGTGAATGCTCCAGAAGTACAAACTCAAGCAAAGCCCTGATGGCCAAGTAAATAACAGTAAGGACAGTAAATCCCCAGGGTGCTGTTAACTGGTTTTTCCTATCTCCAGCATCTAGACAAGTACCTGGCACATACACCACAGTCAGGGTTTCCTGAATACACCCTGTACAGTCAGGTGCTGGAGGCTGTAACCCCTCATCCCCAGACCGTATTATATTATTATACAACCTTCCCAATAAAGTGACAACCCAGACTTCCTGGAAGTGTTTTCAGCAGGAAACGTCCTGGGAGCTACTGCAGTAAGTCTGGTAAGTTAACGGTGGACTTGAGAAGGGACAGGTGCTGAAAGGGTAGGTCGACAACACAGGTATGTTGGGACCCTTGACTTAAGGGCGGCAGCAGCAGCCACAGACTTTATTTGAAACCCAGTAACTCTTGTGGGGAAAGCGTCCATATCCTAATGCTCCAGGCTTGGAGAATCACATTCAAGGTAAAGCAAACTTGCTCCCACAGTTCCCACCTGTGCCTGCTGCAGAGGCACCATGATGTGCTCAATGCACATTTCCAGATCCCGAATGTAGTCTCTTTCCGTCTGCAGAAGTTCTTCTATCACCTTGGCTCTCTTCTCCAGCATCCTCTGCTCTGGGTTTTCGGTGTACACAGACCCAGGAGGGGCCACCGGTGATGAGGACTGGGAGGAGAGGAGCGTCATTTCTAGAACGGAAGACAGAACCGGTCAGCAGCTCTGGGTGTTGAAAGCAAGACTCTTCAACAGTTTAGGCTGAACAGAAAACAGTCCTTGAGAACCAAAGTCTCACACCTGTCAACCGTCAGGAGTTCTGGTCACACGTCCGTTCTAATCATGAACAGAAGAAGGGCTGAGAACTTCTCTCATCTGGGTGATAACATTTCTAGAATTTGTCCTAGAAAGGAGTAGCTGGCCCATTTTAGGGCCAACCTAAACCTCTTGGGAAAGAGGTTGAGAGAGGTGCAGTTCTCATAAAGAATTGCTTTCACTTAATCAGGTATAAAACCCAATGCATGAGGTCAGCAGCAGAAATACCAATCTGGAAGTTAAAAACATTGATACAGCAAATTAAAAAGAATATTATGGGGAACATAACAATGCCAACTAAGGAGAAGACAAGAGTTAGATAGGAATTACATGCTCCAGTCACTGTGACAGAGGATTAACATATACAATGAAATCTACAAAAATATTTAGATTCTCCATATCAACACATTAATGAAGACTGGAGTACCCTGTTACATCAAATGCCCTAGAAAATACAAAGGTACTAGAAAGATGAAGTTCTTTTTAATGGTATCATGAATCAAAAGAACCCGTATAGAACCATACTTCATGATCTAAAAATGAAAACAACTATGTACCCTGTCATTAGCTTTTGCAATAACCTATTCGTTAGATACAGATGATGAGAGTTATTTATAAAGATGGGACGGCATTTGTTCATTTAAAATAAACTTTAAATACGAAAATAAACAACTGAAAACAATTCCACCAACGAAGCAACCTCTGCTCAGTTTATTTCAAATTTCTTAAGATCCACTTTAAAAAACCTACAAATTTGGTAAGTAAATATACTAGTCTGAGTGTGATCACAAGAATATATTTACCAGATCTGAGACGCAAAACACCTTAGTGCTTATACTACTTACGGAAAACTAGGCTTTCACATCAGATTTTAATCTCCAAAAATCTTCCCCACTGCCCCTTCTCTAAGAATTTAAGAATTCCAATGTTTAAAAAAGAATGCACCCAGTTTCTAATTGTACTCGGTTTCCAAAAACAATTTCCACTAAAAAAAACAACAACCCCCCCTCCCAAAAAAACAGAATTCTTTGGAGAAATGGATAACTGCAAGACTGAGGCAAAGGAAGTACAGATGAACCTGAAACATCTAATGGCAGAAAGTAAGAAAGTGCTCAATAAAATGATGGAGGCATTTCAAAAAGGGAAGGAGCCAGCTTGAAGCGGCTCCTATTGGCCAAATCTGGTACAATCTGAGTATCAAATAAGCACAGCAATGGACTGTCCATTATTACTAAAATAAGAATCCAAGAGTTCATATTGATAACATATAAGTACACAAATAAGTGGGGCAGAAGACCATGTTTTTTTCTTATGGTATAATGTCAACTAATAAATACAGAAGAAATGATGGGAACTAGAAAATCATCATTTTGCAATATCAGAATAAAATTTGGTCCAGGCACAAATCATCAACGGAGACTTCTGGTGTTGGTGGTGAGTCTGATGATGATCAGGATATTTGCAAAGTTTTTAGTTAGTTATGACAAATCACTTATTAATTACAAAAATGAAAAATAGTGACTCTATATGGTGGAGAAAGGGAGAGTATAATAGCTGAGTAATCAAAATTCACATCACCAATAAGGGACAAAGAGACATCATGTTTCTTTGTTTGTCATATCTAGAAACAACACAGTATCTCTTACGTGGTATCCCAGTCAAAAATGCATATTCTGAGGGGTGTCTGGGCGGCTCAGTAGGTTAAGTGTCCAGACTCTCGATTTTGGCTCAGGTCATAATCTCACAGTTCCTGAGATCAAGCCCTGCAATGGGCTCTGTGCTGACAGTGGGGAGCCTGCTTGGGATTCTCTCCTCTTTCTGCCCCTCCCTGTGTGCTGCTCTCTCTCAAAATAAATAAAAAACATTAAAAAAAGCTGAAACAAATCTTGAGGAAAGATCAGACAAACCCAAACCGAGGATTTGCATTTTTTAAAATGTCATGTTTGAAAGACAAAGAGGGACACCTGGCTGGCTCAGTTGGTGGAGCATGCGACTCTTGATCTTGAGGTCATGAGTTCGAGCCCCACATTGGGGGTACAGTTTACCCCCCCCCGCCCCCCAAAAAAAGAAAAGAAAAAGAAAGAAAAAGGAAGCCTGAGAGACAGTTCTCAATCAAAGATAACTGAGGAGGGGTGCCTGGATGGCTGAGTTGGTTAAGCATCCAAATTTGGCTCTAGTCATGATCTTGCAATTGAGCTCAGGTCATGATTTTGTGGCTCATGAGTTTGAGCCCTGCGTTGGGTTCTGTGCTGACAGCTCAGAGCCTGGAGCCTGTTTTGAATTCCGTGTTTCCCTCTCTCTCTGCCCCTCCCCTCCTCATGCTCTCTTTCAAAAAAAAAAATAAATAAACATTAAAACAAAATTAAAGGGGCGCCCAGGTGGCTGGGTCAGTTGAGTGTCTGACTTCGGCTCGGGTCAGGTCTCATGGTTCATGGGTTTGAGCCCCACATCGGGCTCTGTGCTGACACCTCAGAGCCTGGAGCCTGCTTCAGATTCTGTATCCCCCTCTCTCTCTGCCCTTCCCCCACTCATGCTGTCTCTCTAACTCTCTCAAGAATAATAAACATTAAACAATTTTTTTTAATAAAAAAAAAAGATAACTGAGGAGATGACAAATAAATGCCATGTGTGATTCTGAACTGAATCCTGATCTGGAGAACAAATTGGTACAAAGGACATTACTAGGACAATAGATGGAAGTTGAAATCTAGACTGTAAATTAGATAAATTATCAAATCAGTAAAAATTTTCCTAAAATGATAAATCTATGTAGGACATCCATGGTTCATACAAAATACACACTGAAGCTTATGAAAGGACATGATGTATGCAACCTATACTCAGTCAGAAAAGTGTGTGTGTGTGTGTAGAGAGAGAGAAAAAATGAACACAAAAACACAGCAAAATGTTAAACACTGGTGCATATGAATAAAGGATACACAGGAGGTTGTTTGCACTACCGGAATAATCTGTAAAGTTTGTTTTTCAAAATAAAGTTTTGTGGTTTTTTTTGGTTTTTGGTTTTTTTTTTTTTAATTTTTTTTTTTTAACGTTTATTTGAGACAGAGAGAGACAGAGCATGAACAGGGGAGGGTCAGAGAGAGAGGGAGACACAGAATCTGAAACGGGCTCCAGGCTCTGAGCTGTCAGCACACAGCCCGACGTGGGGCTTGAACTCACGGACCGTGAGATCATGACCTGAGCCGAAGTCAGACGTTTAACCGACTGAGCCACCCAGGCGCCCCCAAAATAAAGTTTTAAAAAAAGACACAATAGAAAAATATTTTTCTTGAACTTTTTTTGGTAGAATGAATGACAAAATTTCAAGCATAACTCTCATTTCACTTGAGTGCTAAATCATAATCCTAAATTAATTACATATTTTCAATAGCCTTGTTTTACACTTTTTATGTAATTTCAAGCAATAGAATCTCAGTCTCAGTTATGGTTTCATAAGTGGCAAGTTGAGGGGCGCCTGGGTGGCTCAGTCGGTTAAGCGTCCGACTTCAACTCAGGTCACGATCTCGTGGTCCGTGAGTTCGAGCCCCGCGTCGGGCTCTGGGCTGATGGCTTGGAGCCTGCTTTCAATTCTGTGTCTCCCTCTCTCTCTAACCCCTCTCCTGTTCATGCTCTGTCTCTCTCTGTCTCAAAAATAAATAAATGATAAAAAAAAAAAATAAAGAGTCATAAGTGGCAAGTTGAGAAGAGAAACTCGTTTTTGAAATTTGTTATCTTTGGGGCACCTGGCTGGCTCAGTCGTTTAAGCATCCAATTCATCTCAGGTCGTTATCTCGCGGTTCGTGGGTTCGAGCCCCTCATCAGGCTCTGTGTTGGCAGTGCAGAATCTCTTGGGATTCTCTCTCTCTCTCTCTCTCTCTCTCTCTCTGCTCCTACCCCACTACCTTTCTCTCTCTCACTCAAAATAAATAAATAAATTTTAAAAATAAAATAAAATAATTTATTATCTTTCTTATTTTAATATTATTGACATACAACATTTATACTAGTTTCAGGCGTAAAACATAATGATATGTTATTTTTAGAAGAAACTCATTTTTAATGTAGGGCTAAAAAGTTCTGAAAGGAAGAACATTTATTGAATCCCTATCGCATGCAATGGGCTTTACATATTTATGTCCCTGAACTCATTTAATATTCATGCCAAAACTCTGAAATTGTATGATTACTCGATTTAATAGAAAATCTGGGTTTTGAGAAGCTGCCCCACTTGTCCCAGGTTATGTAGAGAGTAAATGGCAGCTGTGGAATTTGAATCTAAATACATCTCAATCCAAATCCTATGCACTTAATCCTGTACCATTTTGCCTCCCTAGCCTGGAATCTCAACTAGAAAAGGTCAGGGGTTTGTTTATTTGCTTCAAATCTTGAAAATTCTCTGGAAACGATTCTATCTCGGGAATCAAAGTTCTCTTAATTATTATAGTTGAAAGCTTAGAATACCACCAACTACTCATCAATCAAACGCCAGCAACCTACACTAAGAAACTCAGATTTTTATAAAAAGAGAAAAAAAGAAATGGTAACGATTCTTTTAACCTACCAGCATGCTTTTTTTTTTTTTTGCAGGTGCATTTATAAACTCTTGGCCCGCCTTTAAATAATAATAATAATAATAATAATAATAATAATAATAAAACAGGAACACTTTAGCATGATTTAAAACCCCTGTGGGATGTATCTGCAATTCTGACAAAATTATTCTACATGCTTCTGAAGATGTAGATGACCCTTCATGACCCCTCAAACTCTACACACATATGACTTCTCAAGATTAAGTCAAACTAGAAATATCTGACTTGAAAGGACTCCAAATGTAAAACTCTTTTATTATTCCAAATATGTCCTAAGGAAAAAGTCTGATCTAAAATTTTAGTATCTGGGACAACCAAGTGAGAGAAGGTGGCCTCGCCGCTCGCCGAGCTGCAGCGGAGACGGGCTGTGAACCCTGCACTTCCCTACTCTAGCTGGGTGACCCCGGCAAGTCCACTCTTGCCTCTGGGCCTCAATGTCCTCATCCGTAAAATGAAGGTAATAATGTCCACTTTGCCAAGCTGCTGAGGGAATAAACAAGGTAATAACTTGACACAAGTTAGTTTTTTTCCCAACTTGGGTCAGAAAATGCTGTCAGCACCAGATTAAGGTAAAATGCACCACGTAGAAATGCTCTGTCCAGATACTACAACATTTTGCTTTTCCATAAGAACAATAAAAGCTGAGGAAGCCCAGTAGCAGCCTACACTGCAGGCACTGCAGGGTGTGGACCAGATTCTCACCTCCCCCCCCCCCCCCCCCCACTCCCCAGGATGGCCCTGGAGGTGTTTAGGAGCTGGAGCCTAGGCTGACTGCACAGATTTACTTTCTGGGATAAAAAATTTGTACTGGGTTGTTTTTTCCTTTTGTTCCCCTACCCAGTCCCCCCGCCACCCCCCCCCACCCCCCGCCCCACAAAACCTTGATCCCACCTCCTCTCAAGATCTCCCCAGCCCTCAGGTTAGTGCGCATCATCAGGCTCCTTACACGGTGTTGTGAAGAAGGGATCCAGTGAACCCGCAACTCCACAAACCAAAGCAGAGTAGCAGAGAAAAGCCACTCACTTCTTCCTTCCTCGGAAAGCTGGCTCCAGGTCGGGTGGCGAACATCTCAGAACTGCCCCAAGGTCCCAGGCTGCCCCGGCTGCCCCACCTGTTGCCCCGGGCCCGGCATCCCAGGAGGCACCTGCGGCCCCAAAAGGCTGCGGTGAGGACGTGTGTGTCCCAGGGTAACCGGCCGAGTATGGTCTTCCCAGGGCTCTGGAATGCTCCGCAACCCCCAAATCCTTTGAATAGGGTAGGCATTTCCCCCAGGCTTTCCCACATTTACATATGAATCGCCCAAGCCCCCTAGGCTATCGCGCCGGGAGGTTCTAAAGGATGGAGCTGGAATCCTCCAGAGGGACCGAGCTGCAGAAAGCGGCCCAGCTTTGCTCAGACCCCTTCCCCTCTCGTATTCCTTTCCTGTTCCTGACACCATCGCAATTTCACTTCAGGGGTTTTTAACCCAAGAATATTACCTCTCACTTTGCCTGCCCCTACTAAGCTTTGTTTGGGGGGATGCTCTTTTTAGGGAAGAATTCTGAAGGCCCATCCACCTCTCCCTTAAGAGGCCATGCTGTGAAGTGGGTGAACTTTGTCAATTTTGTCTGCCCTAGGACCTGGCTTTCTGCAGCACCCCCCTGCCCCCCAGGCCAGCCCACCAGGCTGGGGCTTTGCCCAGAGACCTGGATCTCCTTCTTTGGGGACCTTACCCTACTGCTAACAGAATGCAGATCTCAGCTGGGCTGCTCCCAGCACAGCAAAAACCGCACAGAGTAGTTCACAGGGACCCGGAGCCCTGCTCACAGCTCACAAACACTGACACTTGGAAAGTAACTGGGAAGAAAAGAAAGTTGCAGAACAAAAGGTTATTTTTTGCAAGACAAAATAGAGAAAAGGGAAAAGAGAGAAAAAAGAAATCCTGCAAAAAATCACTACACATTTCCATAAATGGACATAATACAGAAGTCCAAAGGAAAAGGGATTGAAGGGAAACACACCGCCCTCACACCTCAAGGAGGGAATTGGATTGAGGGTAGAAGGCTCAGTGGGGGCCTGAGCTGAATCAGCACTTAAAAATTTTTTTTTAATTTATTATTTTTTTTATTTTTTAAAATTTACACCCAATTTAGTTAGCATAGAGTGCATCAATGATTTCAGGAGTAGATTCCTTAATGCCCCTTACCCATTTAGCCCATCCCCCCTCCCACAACCCCTCGGGTAACCCTCTGTTTGTTCTCCGCATTTAAGAGTCTCTTCTGTTTTGTCCCCCTCCCTGTTTTTATATTAATTTTGTTTCCCTTCCCTTATGTTCATCTGTTTTATCCCTTAAAGTCCTCATATGAGTGAAGTCATATGATATTTGTCTTTCTCTGACTAATTTCACTTAGCATAATACCCTCCAGTTCCATCCATGTAGTTGCAAATAAAAAAAAAATTTTTTTTAACATTTATTTAAAGAGACAGATCATGAACGGGGAGAGGCAGAGAGAAAGAGAAAGACAGAGACTCCGAAGCAGGCTCTAGGCTCTGAGCTGTCAGCACAGAGCTCCAGGACATGGGGACATGGGGCTCGAACTCGGTGCTTCAACTCACAAGCCCTGAGGTCATGACCTGAGCTGAAGTCGGATACTCAACCGACTAAGCCACCCAAGTGCCCCTGAATCAGTACTTTTTAATCTCACAAGAATCCATTAATGTATTGCCAGTAATTTAAAATAAACTGTCATACTAAGAAACGTCTCTATTGGTGAAATTTTGAGCAATCTCCGAGATGACAGCTTTGATAAAGAGCCCTTCCCACCGTGTCTAAAATCTCACCGTTCACTTGTGAGGCCCATCTGGTTGGGAGCCCACATTGTGGCTTCCCTCCACCATCTAGCGCAGCTCCTTTCAGCTTTATGTTGTAACAAATACTTCTATGGCACTTTCTGTGTGTGTAAAGTGCTGATCTACGCACTTTATAAATACTGGCTTATTTAATCCTCATAACACCACAACCACACTGTGCCCATTATACTGAGCAGGAATGAAGACAAACTCAGTAACTGGCCCAGTAAGCTCAAGACTGGCTCCTGTCTGGGCCCCTGACCAATAGCTACTCTGCCTCCAGGCCAATCATGGGAGTTGTGACCTAAATTCTACCTGTGGGTTCTGGGGGCCACCCGGTAGCTACTAACCAAACAGAGTGGCTCCAAAGCACAACTTAACCCCTGTAAAGCCACAGTTCACCCACTATTAAGTGAACAATTACGTATTGAAGCATATCTGCATATGTTCCTGTGATTATATCTATAAAACCCCATTTCGTATCATGTAAATAATCCTTCAGACAGAATCAAATCTAGTACTGTAATACACAGTAAATATTCCATGGTATTCTGGATAGTTTATGGCTGAACACATGTGAAACAAAGGAAAAGACTTATCTTATCCTGTCTTTTGACAGCTTTCTGACTTACATATCCATCATCTTTCTCAGGGAAGGGGAGAGCCCCCTTCAAAAAACCTCAGCTCTTTCTTGTTAACCCTGAAAGACACGGTACCCAAAGGGATAGGGCAGCAGGTAGAAACTTTTAATGCTTTCTCTTCTTCTTAAAAAAAAAGTCAAACCTTTTAACCCAGGAGTCTACTTTTAGGAATTTATTACATGTAAATCATTGGACAAATGCACAAGATGTACATATAGGGAAGTTCTTCAATGTGTAAAAAAAATTTACAGTCTAACCAGAAACTGCCAAACTTTCTCCAAAAAGCAGCCTGGTTAAATAAAGTTATGTCATATATCTGTATGACAGACTACTATTGTAGCCATTCAGTACACATTTATTTTTTTTAAGTTCTTTTTTATTTATTTTGAGAGAGAGCGTGAGTATGAGTGGGGGAGAGGGAGAGAGAGAGAGAGAGAGAGAGAGAGAGAGAGAGAGAGAATCCCAAGTAGCTCCATGCTGTCAGTGCAGGGCCAGATGTGGGGCTTGAAGTCACGAACTGTGAGATTATGAGATCATGAGCTGAGCCGCAACCAAGAATTGGGCGCTTGACCGACTGAGCCACTAAGGTACCCCTGAGTACACATTTATATTTATTAACATGGAATATTGTCTATGAAAAAGCATGTTACAAAATAGTTAATGAAAGAACTGTAATTCTGTTAAAAAGGGAAAATACTTTCAGTGTGTATATTTGAAAATGCGTAAGTCTTGATAGTGATGGAAATTCAGGTATCTTTCCCTTTCTTTGACTGTATTTCCTAGTATTTCTACAGTGAACATGTAATGTTGATATAACAAAGAATAATAAAGTGGGGGGGGGGGACATCTGCTAGAAGATGAGAATATTCTAATACCAGCAGCTCTCAATTACTCTGTTAATCCATTTCAAATTCTTTCCTCGCTTTTTAATAACCTGAGGTTTCTTTCCTGACCTGAAGAACGTGGGCAAGGAGACACTGCTGAAGCAACAATTTGCCAGTCTCCTAAGAAAAGCAAAACCACACTACCTTTTGTAAATTTGCTCTTCTTCCCCCCAGGCCCAACCGGAGGAATCAGAAATCCTGGTTTTCCTGATCTCCACACGACTCAGGCCAGGCCACCCAGCCCCCACCAAGTCTTCACCTCCAGCACCTACAAAACTCTACTGGAAGAAGGTTTACTCAAAGTAAAACTTCAAGGGCTGTGGTCACTGGCTTTTCCTCAGGGCTCACAGCCGCCCAACTTCAGAGAGGAATCATCACATTTAGGTCCTAAATCTCAACAGCAACTGAAAAAAAAAACGTTCCCTGTGGCTCGTACTCATTAACCACCCGCCTACTTTGGCAAGCAGCTTCCAGCACAATCCCTGCTGGGAAAGTTTCCACCTGGGGGGGGGGGGGGGGGGAAGCTCAGCTCAAAATTTCTCATTTCTCCTTTCCTTTTCCAGGCCCTGTGGCCTTCAGAAGGGCAAAGGAGACAAGTGCCCAAAGTACAGGAGTCTGCAATTTCTTACACTGCCAGGATGGGAAGTTTAATTCTAGGACCAACTCAAACACCATTTTTGGACACTTACCAAATACACATAAATCCTAGAGGGGTGTGCTGTTGGTGTGACATTATTATTATTATTTAATCCTTAGGCAGCAGAAATGAAATTATCAAGAGGGCAAAGATAGTTTTCATAAAATAATTCACTAAAAATAATTTATCACTGTTTAATAAGCAAGCTTTGATTATAGTCAACCAACAAAACTCTATACACAAAGCTTTATTTTCTAAGCACACACACATCTGATATTGTATTTACCAAGTCTCTTGAAGGAAGTTATTATTGCTCACATTTTACAAATGAGGAAACAGGGGCACAAACCAGTGAAATAGCTTGCCTGTGATCACAGGGCTGATAAAGCTACGTATTCAAAACCAGCATCCCAGACCAGTGCTTTCCATGAAGGGTCAAGGCCTGTTCTGGATTATGTCTTCTCTGTATGCACAGGGCCATTTCTGGCATTATATTCCCAATTTTAATAATGACACTACAGTGATGTTTCAAAATTTGCTCATGTCCGTGCCCCTCTGGCTATTTTTCTAACATACTCTATAAAACTAGACTTTCTTCAACTTCCGTGAGATGGTTTACTTTTAGTCCTTCCGTTTGCCCTCACAGTATTTTATGTATCTTTTATAACTGTGTAACTCCCCCACATCAATTCACCTGAATTATAATCTTGTTCAAGTTATAACTATAAAACTTATGAATATTTATTTTTTTAAGTTTATTTATTTATTTTGAGAGAGACAGAGTGCACACAAGTGGGGAGGGACAGAGAGAGAGGGACAGAATCCCAAGCAGGCTGGCTCCATGCTGTCAGCACAGAACTCCATGTGAGGCTCGGACTTATGAACCATGAGATCATGACCTGAGCCAAAACCAAGAGTCTGCGCTTAACTGACTGAGCCACCCAGGGGCCCATCTATGAATATTTAATAGAGAGCTACCAGAGTGCTAGGCGATGGGGCAAACGTAGAGAAAGCTGAAATGCCCTCAAAAGCTTTCTTTAGTCTCATCAGGAAAGTCATTTCATCTGTCCCGTGTTCAAGAACCGCAAACAGAATAGGGCTAAACTAGATGTCTTTAAAGTTATTTCCATTTGACTTAATCTAGTTGAACAGGCAAAACATAAGTTCATGAAACAAAAGAATAGTAAAAAATTGAATCAACTTAAGCATTAATGGTTTTGGTTATATTTATTTCAATGAACCCAATCTCTGAAAATAAAGGTTATTTCCAAGTATGATCCAATATTTTGATGGTAAAATCTCATTAAACTTTGGGTGTCTGTCATTATATACTAGTATCTTATTTTCTAGTTGACACATGGAAAAATATAAAACCTCAATACAAGGAAAATATAAATCATGTTTTCCCTAGGACCCCAATCATAAGTACCATGTTGGTTTAAACAAGCTCTGGGCATCTCCTAGATCTCCCCTGGCTTCCATTTTGGGCCTGTCAATGATGCTACTTCTAGATCTTGAGAGGGCAGCAGGTGTAGTGAATATAGCCCTCAAACTACAAAAGCCCTGGTATCAAGCCCTGCCTCCCCTCCTACCTGTGTGATCTTAGACATGTTACATGACCTCTCTGGGCCATTGTTTCCATGTATATGTAACAAAGGGGCCTTGTTGGTCACTTCCAAGATCTAAAATCTTACATGACTTCCTACTCTGTTACTTAACTTACTCCTCTCAGTTTGGAGTAACCACATCAACTTCTTTTTTTTTTTTTTTTTTTTTAACGTCTATTTATTTTTGAGACAGAGAGAGATAGAGCATGAACGGGGGAGGGTCAGAGAGAGAGGGAGACACAGACTCTAAAACAGTCTCCAGGCTCTGAGCTGTCAGCACAGAGCCCGACGCGGGGCTGGAACCCACGAACTGCGAGATCGTGACCTGAGCTGAAGTCGGACGCTTAGACGACTGAGCCACCCAGGCACCCCAACCACATCAACTTCTACCTAGTCCCACAAGAAGTGCCACTTGTATGTGTCTTTGGACACATGTAGACAGTTGGCCACTTCCTTTAGTGAGCCCTGAGGACTAGGCATATGCTGCGATTATTATGGAACCTAGAACAGTGTACTTCCAGTATTTGTTTCCTTCTTAATCCTTGAACATGAAAAGCTCAGCTGGTCTCCCTGCCTTTCTGCTCACCTACTGTCCTTTAAGCCATACAAAGGCCTCTCTAGTCCCTGGATTAGACTTTTCTCTCAACTTCCCTCCTTAAGCAGCAATACAACATAATAGGTACTATTTTACCTTTTCTTAAAAAAACACTGCCAAGTCACATTTATTCTAGGTGTGTGATGCCAGTTCAACTTTTGAAAATCAAATCATATGACCAAGTCAATTGATAGAGAAAAAAATACATTTGTAAAAATCTGACATCCATATACAGTAATAAATACCAGAAAACTAGGAATAGAGCGGAACTATCTCAATTTGGAACAGAACACTGTATTAAAACCCTAGGGTGTTTACTTTTTGATGTACATATTCTGTGCCCCAAAATAGAATTTGACAACACACATTCACTGAGCACCTACGATATGCCAAGTATTGCTGGGTTCTAGAAACGCTACCTTTACCACCATCACAAAGCTTAGACTCCACTGGACTTTTGTGCATACCTAATCCGTAGTTCTTAGCACAGCAACTGGTACTGCCCTGAGCACTACTCTGCTATAGCTGGGCTAGAAGACATTACCCAAAGATTTTTTTTTTTTTTTTTTAAACGGAGGAGAGGAGAGAGAGAACCTTAAGCAGGCTCCATGCCCAGCGTGGAGTTTGCCACCAGGCTCAATCTCACAACCCTTTGATCTGACCTGAGCTATAAAAATCAAGAGTCAGATGCTTGTGGCACCTGGGTGGCTTAGGTGGTTGAGCATCCAGCTCTTGATTTTTAGCTCAGGTAATTCTCTTATGGTTTGTAGGATTGAGTCCTGGGTCAGACTCTGCACTCACAGCACAGATCCTGCTTGGGATTCTCCCTCTTCCTCTCTCTCTGCCCCTCCCCTGCTCACTCTCTCTCAAAATAAATAATTAATTTAAAAAAAAAAAGAAGAGTCGGATTCTTAACCGACTGAGCCACCCAGGCGCCCCTACCCAAAGATTTTTGAAACATCATGAACTATCCTAACTTTTATGAAAATTTTAGTTACAATTTTGTACATAGTTACCCCTATGGCACTGGAGTAAATGAAGTTTAAATCTTCTTTTATGCAGGGCAGGGGCTGGAGAGCAAGAAAACTGAATTCCCTATCTCCAAATCACTGAGGAAAGAGCTAGAAGAATTCTCTAATATTTTTTGTCTAAGTATTGCTGTAAGGTCAGCACTAAGTAGAAGCATCTCCACATTTCAGTAGATGCTAAGACGCACAGTTTTGCACATTCTAGCATTTCTGAAAGCAAGATATGTTTTCCAAGTAATAGCATGTTAATGTTTAATCAGAAGTTTTCTTTCTATTGGTACATACAATCATTCAGTGTCTTATAACAGATGGTGTTTTAGATTCAATGAAATGCAATATATTCTATCGGTCTCCTCTTGGTTTATGATAAGAAAAAAAATGGGTTTCTTAAAAAAAAGAAAAAGAAAAAAGGGGTTTCTTGATATGGTGGAATGAGGTCCGCTGTGGAACCACGTATACAGACATGTCCCTTCCCACCAGAAATCACTGTGCGTGGGCACTATGGCTTTACAGCCTGATGGTCATGCCCAGCATGGGCACTTCCTGGTTTCTCAGGAAATAATCAAATTGGAAAGCTCTGGGGGATCAGGCTGGGTATGTCAAGTTTCTGAGCTCCCACTTTGACGTTCCATTTAAGGCTAGGCCTGCCATGGTTTTGCAAGTTAGCAGCTTTGATTCACCCCTCCTCCCACTGCACCCTCTAATATCCCCAGGTCCATGTGAAAGGAGATGCCCCACAAGGGCACCTCTTCCTATCCACACTCGACGTCTTGCCTTTCCTTCATATCTTTTGCTTTTACAGAGACCTGGAATCTTCCCAGGCCAATATTCCTATGTTTTTGATGAAACATTATACGAAGACAATTTAGGTAATGGCTTGTGGAAAAAACATACAACCTTCCTTGAGAATACAGCTCCTGATGGCAGAGGCAAGGGCTTTGGGTTGGGTGGGAGTCTGACAGACTGGATCATTCCAACCACAGGATCATCTGATTTTCTTTCCCAGACTTCAATTCTCTCCCAGCTCTTGGGGATATATGGCCCTACATATATTGCCTTTTGCCTCCACATATTTACCCTTTCCTCTCCTTTACCTCCTACCTACCCATCTATCCTCCAACAAGCAACACCTTGATTTTAAAAAGTAAACACGTGAAAGCCGTGTCCAACTCTGTGCCCCTTCAGCTACAGTCACAGGTCTTTGGTCCTTTTTGTGAGAGGTCTTGAAAGAGTGGTCTTCATGCCCTCCTTCTATGACTGCATCCCCCATATAAGTCCTTTGCAAGTAATTCTGAATCATCACGGTTCCAACAATATTGTCTTTTCAGTCAACCAACAGCCTCTTCGACAAATCCAACGGCATTATCCTTGATTTCCTTGGGCGACTTCAAAGCACTCGCCATTCTCTCTTATTTTAAATTCTCTGGTTTTCTCCTGACCTCTTCATATGATCTCGCCCTATGCCTCTTGCTGGCCTCCCTCCTCCTCCCCCTTCCCCCAAACTGTGGCTCAGTTCTCAGACACCTGATCTTCTCCCTAGTTGCTCCTTTCCTCAGAGAACGTATCCACTCACAGTTTCAGTGATTACAAGCGAGGAGATGATTCCCCACAGGCAGACCCAGCTTGCCTTATTCCTCAGGCTCTGCTCCAAACTAGCATCTGGTTTCTAAGATTTTAATACTCCAGTGCTCCACACACTGTGGTTCCTCCTTGTCACCACAACCATGTATCTTTGCTTATAAAGTTTCCCCAGCCAGGAATGTTCTCCCTGCTTCTCTCTGCCTACGTCAACCTCCATTACTCACTCTCTTCAGCTTTAGCTCAAGTTCAAACATCTTCCTTAAGTCTTTTCCCATAACTCAAGACTGAGCTTTCCCTCTTCTGACTGTCCACAGCATTCACCATCTAAACCAAATATTCGTGTACTTTATTACATTATTCATATTTTTACATTTGCCTCTTCAATTGATCTGGAAACTTCTGTGTGTGTGTTGGGGGTGGGGGAGGCATCCTTCTCCGGATACCCCCAGTACTTGGCACAGTGCTGAGTACAAGTTCTAGTTACCAAATCCCTGTTGAACTGCATTCAAAGGGGATGTGGGATCTGTATACTGGTGAAAGAATGATGGCAGCTCATGTTTATTTTGCATTACTACACGCCAGGTTCTACTGTGCGGCTCTAGGTACTTCTGTATCTATAAACTCACTTAACCCTCATAATTACTGCCACATAGTTACATCATCTGGTTTTACTGATGAAGAAACTGCAACATAGAGGGATTAAATAATTTACACAAGTTTACACAGGCAATAGGGCCAAGTAGGGGAAAAGGTACCTAATAGTTCCCCTTATAGGACTCATAAAATTGTATTTTAATTATTTGCTTATATGCTGTTTTCTGTTTGAAACCACAAGTGCCTGAATGCAGGCACAAGTCTTATCCATCTTCTCCGGTGTCTCAATAGGGACACAGCTGGCATTTTGGCCAGGACAATTCTACATTGCATAGGACAGGTCTACACACTGAAGAATTTCAGAGTCCCTGGCCTTTGCCTTCTAAGCCCAAGTAGTCCTTGTACCCTGCCACTGTTAACAGCCAAAAGATACCTCCACCCAGTTCCACATCCTGGGGTTGGTCTGGGCCAGCCAAGCCTCAGAACGCCTGCCCCCTCGAGCCCACTGCATACCAAATCGGCACCATCAGTCATCCATGTAGCCGTGATTTCAACCAGGTGACCCCCCATCCTGGACTTCACCTCTACCATTTGGACCAGGGATTTGTACCTAATCAATGAATGGTTAGTTCATATGATGAGGACTAAAAAAAACACAAGGTGAGTCAATTACACTCACTCTCCTGGGAATCTGAATTATGAACTATCAGCCGGGTCAGACAGAAATAGAAGCAGAAGTTGCAGTAATGTCCCAAAGACAGTGTTGGGACGAGTATGGTTATATGTAATGAAAAGTGAAGAGGGTGCAGAAACTATGAGTAAATGGGAAGTGCTGGTCTGCAATAAGAGGCGACCATGCAGAAGTTCAGAGAAGGGTACAAACGTCATGAGAAAGATGGTCCCTGAAGGAGACGCAGAAAGTGAAGAGCTGGGCCCAAGGGTAGCTGGTTGCAGCCCACTTGTACCGGAGCAGCAGCCTCATCCCTCCTCAGGATCTTCAGGCAATCTAGGTGGAACCAGAACGTAACACAGTGTTTGGTGCTCAGTACGCTTCTGTTAGATAAAAATAGATGAGTGGCTAATATGTATTATAAGAGAATGAAATTAGAGAGAGCAGCACAAGGTGCCCTGAGAATGTCCAGCACGTAAATGACAATGGTTCCACTGGCACGACTCATCCTACCCACAGTGAAATTCCACAGTCTGTTTTGCTGGCCCTTAGTTACTACCCAGTTAATTCCCAGGAGTATGGCCCCTGTCTCCAGAGTGGCAGAGACCTCTTGGCATCTATTGCGCTTGTGGCTTCTAATCAGCATATGAAATTAACCAGGATGAAGAGCTAATGTCTTGGATTGACTGGCAGACATTTTATTCCAATAGTTTGAATACAGTCTGCAGCTACAAAGACATCACGTTTGTATACCTGCAGTGAAAAGAAACCTTGACCCACAGAGTCCTAAAAACTGCGCTACCTGTGGAACACTGGCAAAAGTGCCTTCAAATCTATGCTGGTTTTTATCATCTTGGGAGAGAACAAAACAGATTTCCCTGGATTCTGTTGTTCCACGGCAATTACTGTCCAAACTTTAAAAGAATCGCGAGAATATCTTCATCACCACTTCCCTCCTAAACCCCATGTAATGTGCTTTGCACCTTGGTTGCTCCTCTTCTTCACCCCATCTGGCAAATGCAAGGTCTTTCTTTGGTCCACATGCCTCCCGTATCTCTGTTGCATGTTACACAGCTACGACCCCCTCCACTTGAAGTCTCTCCCCTGACTTCCCTAATACAATACTTTCTGCTTTTTCTAGGTTCATTTATATGGCATGAACGCAGAGCTGTGCTTCTGGCTTCAACCCTGGTGACGCAGTAAAAGCACTGGTCTGGGCATCGGGAGACCTGGATTCTATTCCTGACCTAGGGACTGATTTGGGACATATATTTCAATTTCTCTGCGCTCCATCTCTTTGGTTATAAAAACGGTGGGTCAGATTTAAGTGTTTTTCAAACATTTTTTTTTTTACGGTAGCCCACACTTTACACTGTGACTCAGTATATACATGACATGTAACACGTGCATGTGGATACACACACACTCACACACACACATGAAAGTATCACATGCATACTTTTCCTACACGAGATGCGCTACGAAATTTTCTACTCCCTTTTATTTTTCAAGAATGCTGCTTATAACCCACGGAAGAGACTTTAAGACCCAGTCATGGGTGGTTACCCATTATTTATAAAACACTGGGCTTGCTGATGTGTCGTGAGACAGGAGGATGCTACTGAGCCCTCCAATCCTGAACCTCCAAGCCTGGACTCTCACCTGAATTCCATGTCCTATTCCTCTCTGTAACAGTTCCTCATTTACATATCCTAACATCACCTAACCCATAGTTAACACGGAATTTGAGGCACCGCGTCCCTTTCCCATTTATGTTACTAGCAAGTGTAAACCCTTGGTGCCGACTTTTGGTCTAGCAATGGGAGAGCAGCTTACATCGTACCAACCTCCCTATCGATAACTATTAGCAACCCTGGATAAGGCATTTTTTTAAAGTAACTGTGTGAAGGTATTGGAAAGCAACCAAAAGCAGGCCGAAAACAAGAGGGGATAGGACTTAAAACAAGGGATGCAAACTAGGTTAGATCCATATTTATCCAATTTTTACTCCCTGAAGTCAATCCCTAGTCTTCTGGAATGTGGGGAAAATCAAGCAAAAATGGAAAGCCAACAACTGGCAATCTTATTGGGCTGAAGAGTCAAAGGCTCATTTCTGGGGCTGTGAAGTGGCTAGGTATTATGAGTGAAATCCTGGAAAAGAGGAAGCCACAGAGAGAACAGCCCAAAATCTGTGCAGAAATTCCCCTCAAATCCTTGAACTATGCATGCAGGTGATGAGACTCCGGGAAGCCAGCAGAAAGCAGTAACAGCTAGAGGCCAAAAAGCCTGGCAGATATTCACAACTGCTTGGGGCTGAGAAGACACGGCTTGAAATTTGAGTCCCTCTAAGTTAAGAGATTCAATAAACACTTCATGTTGCACTGAAACATCAAAAAAGCTGCACCCTAGAAGTAAGACCCACCTCTCAGGAGGAGGGGCCCACACCCTAGGACTAAGGGCAAAACCCTAACAGGCATGCCCTAACAATCTCTAAGCCTGAGGCCTCCATAGGAGAATGAACTGATAAGGCAGGTGAGGGAAGGGCACATTGTGGTAGAAGGACTTGGTTTCTAGCTTGAGAGACAGGCTGGGAGTGGCCATTAGATAGCACCTTGTTTCTCAGATGGAGTAGGGGGAGGCAGGGGAGGGTGGGAGAGGAGGAAGGGATGGGACATTCCACGTAGATAATCACACCTGCAGACACAGGGCCTGAGGGCAGATGTTCAGTGGGGGTCAATCTGGATCTCAGGAGAGAGGGGACCATGCAGTGACAGACTGGTGGAATAACTTGTAAGGCTGAAGGGAGGCGGGTGGACAAAAGACCAAGAAATCACAATTTATGAGCACCTACTATGTTCCAGGCATGTCTTTAAGGGTTTTATTTATGTTCCCTCACTGACACAGGTGTCATTATCTTCATTTTATAAACAAGGAATCCGAAGCTCAGAGAGATTAGGTAATTCACCTCAAGTTATACTATTAGTAAATGGTGGGGCTGAGACGTGAACTCCCAGCAGAAGACAGACTCTAACACTTGTTTCTGTAATTACATGTTGTAACTGTAACGTTCAGCAAGGACAGTGGTGCCTGTGCTGTGAGACAGCCGGCAAAGAATGTTAGAAAGCAAAAGGATTTCAGGGCGGACTAAGATTCTGTTACAGGCCACGGAGGACACTAGTGGTATAAACTAGGGATGTCAATTAAGCTAAACAGGAACACCATCAAAACTGAAGCCCTCAAATATAAAGAGAGAGTTGTAAAAATGTAAGTGACAGAAGGGGGAACTGAGCTGGTTTAAGAGAGATCATAGGGCAAATTGCACCACTCGGGAGAGAAGGGCTTGACTCTTGTTAAGTCAGACAGAGTAAACACACTTAGATTACACTTAGGAGGCTTAATACAATAAGGAACTAAAGATAGGAAACAAAGTTCATGTACGGAACAGATGTGGGGGAAGGGAATAGGAGCAATACAAAAACCAACATAAGGAATCACAGAATCACTTGTGTAATTGTTTGTGTGTGTGTGTGTGTGTGTGTGTGTGTGTGTGTGTGTGTGTGTGTTTTGATTGTAGTTGATTTGAACTGGAAGGAATTTAGAAGTCATTCAATCCCTATCATCTCAGAGCAAAAACACACCTAGAAAAAAATGGCTAGCTGCTAAATACCTCAGCCTTCCAATTAAAGCCGGGCTTAGTTTCAGTTTTATCTTTATAAATGCAGGTGGAGACCCTGATTGATCCAAAACAATGCCCTGCAAATTCTGGTTAGGTTAAGCCTGTGCCGGAAGCCCACGGATAAACCACTGGCAGTTCTGGGATCACACCAGGGACTTGTCATGCCCCCACCAACAGTGAGCCTGTTCTGAAGATCTAGAAGAGAGACTTCCCGCTCAGGAGGAAGGTGTGAGATGGAGTTTCTAGATCATTCACATTTTCTGACTCTAACCCTTATCCTCTGCTCATAACCTACACCACCCTCAAATCGGCCTCCACCAGAAAGTTGGCTTCGTGAGAGAATAGCGTAAATAAAAAGAAAGACTTAACAGGGAATCCAGTAATTATAAAAACAACCACAACAAAACAAAACAAAATGAACATAATTCATTTCAGAGAACAGCAGAAGACAAACTGGCAAGAAAGAAACAACCTCTACATTATAAAAGACTCTTAATGTATCATGTTACAAAAACTTTGTTAAGGCGAAGTGAGATGAAGTAATTTGAATGTACAAAGCATCATGAAGAATATAAATAATCCTCTGATTTCCAGAAGAGTTGTAGTGCTCATCATTCACTTAAGATTCCTGAGTGTAAAGATACAAACACTCTATAAAACAAATTAAATCTTCTTTTCCCCAACGTCTAAAGAAGCGTAGAGATGGAGAGAAAGATCCTGCCAGGAAAATAAATTTTTGCTTGGTGCCTCAGTAATGAACTTGCCATTCCCATGAGACAAAGAAATATTAAAGAAAGAATGGAAAGATATTTGGGATTAGAGACCCCTGCCAAAACCAAGAATGATAAAGATATTTCCCATGAGAACACGGTCTCGTTCTGGAGGCCATGGTGTGTGTTTATAGTGCTGTATCTGCTCTTGCTCTGAAAAGTGCCTCCCAGAGGGATTAAATCTCTAAGGTTGTTCTCACTCAAGATACACTGAAAAAAGAATTTCGAGCGCCAGGTTCCTTAAGTACATGGGTGTTCCTAGTACCTAGATAACCACCCCTTTTACCTACTTTCATGTTTTAGCATTCTCATAAGGCTGGCTGAGTTCGTACCTTGAGTTTTCTTCCTGTTTTGCACAAATTCTGAGCGTCTCAGGGTGCTGGGTGCTGTGCGGCGGTAGCGACTATTCCTTTTCCAAGTCTCAGGGCCATTTGTCTTTCTCTCGTCCTCTAAATGCCAGGTATTCTTTCCTAAGGAAGGGCCCTGCGGAATGCCGCTATGGTGTTCTCCCCGATCCCCTCTCGTCCACTGATTCCGCAGACCATCCGGGAAGATCCCTCTGCTCCCAAGGGCCATCATTCCTGCTCTGTCCATGCCACTGTCCTCCAAATCCTTCATCTGATGGGCAGAATCTGTTTCTCTGTAATTCTGAAATTTGTACTCACAGTTTGCAAATAGAGTGTCGTGGCCTTTATTTTCTGTATCAAAGTCACTCTGATCCACGACAGGAGTCTTTGTTTTGGGATAGATTTTATCATTTTGACACACACCTTTGTCCCCTTCATAGTATTCGGCAAATTCTTTACCTTCATTGACACCATTCAAATCTGGGAAGTCCACAGACTGACCATTAATATAATTCCCAGGAACCTGACATAAATTGCTGCGGTTTCTACAATAAATATTAGTTTCTTTACAATCCTCAGCATTATAATTAAAATTCCTGTGGTCCACGTGCCACTTTTCAGGTTGACCACCATTCCCCACAGGATCATCCAAACCACTGTGGCGAGTCTGTTGTCCAGTTTCTTTAGAGTCCTCAGGATTACAGTTCAGATTCTGACCATCTACGTAGCCATTCGTTTCCCTATATCCTTCAGCTTTCCAGCTTTCTGGGCTGCCTGTAAGCCAATTATCCTTCGTCTCGGGGCTCAGATTCCCATAATCTACATCTCCTGAGTTCCAGTAACCATCACAGCCTTGAATCACACTTCCATAGTCCATACAGTCCTTTCCACTTTCCTCTGCTTCCTCATGGTCTGAACTTGGTTCACTCTGCCCAAAAGCCCAGTATCCACAATGCCTTTTTCTGAAGGGCCGATTGTGCCCTGACGTCCAGTTTCTGGAATCCGAGCCGCCTTCTCGGTAAAGTCCATCCAGCCCTGTAAGATCCCTCTTCTGTAGACTCCTGTGATCTTCATACTCCCAGCTGGAGCCCCAGTGCCCTTTCCTGCCCGCTCCTCTTTCTTTTCTATCTTTGTGGGTTTCACACATGTTCAGTGCACTTAAAGACTCGAGTTTTGCTTCCCTCTTCCATGGGCCTGGGTGGGGCTGAAATGTGGACAGGTGCGGTTTAGCCCAAGGCTGTATCCGTCCTTCTGAAAATGTCTCCCAAAGTGCTCGAGACACTCACTCTTCTTGCTCCTCCAGCTGGGAGCACAGAGAAATGTGGAGTTATTTCAACCTCGGATCCAATCAGTGAGCTGCTATATCTTTCCCCACAGAGGCCAGAAGATAATTAGTAACTAGTGTTCATGTGATTGGAGTTGGCAGCTTCGTTTGGTGTTTCCCTCAAGCTGGTCAAACTGGCTTGGCTGCTTTCTGTGCTGAAGGTGGAAGTATTCTGCTGTTCTAAAGGTTTTGTAGAAAAAGCACAGTGAGCAAGAACAGCCCCCTTTAAAAGCCAAGGTAAGGTCATCTATCAATCTCATCGGCCTCTTTAGATATTTCTGTAATCAACCAGGGGTATAAATAATGTTTTCATGTGCAGCTCAAACTGGACCTCTGTTCCTCATCTTCCAAGTTCAGCTTTCTAATCCTTAGACATCTGAAACTCTGCAGGTCTCTGTTTCCCTAAGAGAGAGAACTCTTCCTCCTGCGAGAGCTTTGCTTTTTATGGGAGTCAGGTTACCAGTTAGTGAGTACACACTCAAATCGCAAGTGGTTTCAACTCCTGCCTGCAGACGCAATGGGGCATCCCACTGAAAGGAAGAAAAAAAACTTCCTTTCTACTCTCATCTGGTGTCTGAGTAATTTTAAAACTGTCCCCTGCAAGACTGTAGTTAAGTATGTTTTTCACACTTCCCTTGATACGTGCCATGCCAGAGAAGCATGAACACCATTTTCTAAATCTCTTCTCCATCCAATCATGCAGCAATATTCAGGAACTGGGGAATAAGGTTAGGAAGCAGAAAGGTGCCTATAAAAAGACCTCTGTGGATCAACAAACATTAGATGGGCACCTATTATAGGTGAGGTATTGAAGAAGAGAGAAAACGTGAACAAGTCAGTCCCTGCCTCTTGCAATGCAGGAGCAACCCCACAACAGAAGATCTAATGTGACAGGTGCTATAACAAACACAAGGGCAATGCAACAAAGCAAAGTCCCCGGCAGGGCAGCTGGAGGGCATCATGGAAGTGGCGGCATTTGAGCAGTGCCTTTAAGCACAAGCAGGATTTCCCCAGACTTTCTACATATGGAGGACTAGGAGATGGGGAACGGTTTGGAGGATGGAATACGTAGAAAAGTAGTAAGAGAAAAGGCTGGAGCGGTAGGTTGGGGCAGATCCCAAGGGACCGAACGCCATTTACTTCATTCAAGGGAGAGTACTGTGCTCAGAGACAGGCTTTGGTAAGATGATTTAGCTAACTGGTCATCTATCAATGTCCAGGAACAGTTCTCTGAACCACTGTCTAATCCCTATTTGTGAAACAATATAGACCAGGGTTAGATGCTGTGTCAATAATTAGATGTTTACTCTTGGATGAACCACTCACTCAATCTGGGACTCGATGTACCCATCTGTAGACATCTAGGCCCACTGACGTCTATGACACCTCTGATTCCTTCAGTTTAAAAAATCCACGTTCCATTTTCCTCACAACTTGTTTGTCCTTTCCTCAAATACCTAAGGCGCTAGTATGCACCCTTTGGCTGCAATCTCTGGATTGCCAGAGATTCTGATGTGATGTGAAGGTTTCTGTTCTGTTCCCTCACACCTTCCAAACCAGTAGCCGTAGCAGCGGCAGCCCTGGAAGCTTCTATGTTTTCACTGTGAGAATGTGCTAGAATCAGGGCGAGGGCTAGCAAGCTGACAAATTTTTTTTTTTTTTTATCTTCAGTACCCTGCAAAGAGGGTACTGTATTACCCTTACTTTACTGCTGACAAAGAAAGAGTCTCAGAGTTTCAATAACCTGGTCACATAAGGTGGTACCAGCCAGGGCCACAATCTGAACTCAGATCTGTTTGACTTCGTGGCACTAGACGAACAGGGATACTCAACGTACTAGAAAACCTTAATTTCCCTCAAACCAAGCAAACGAACAAGTAAACTCTATCACGATCTAAGTCAGAGGTGGGCCACTTCTGAGGCAGGTGTGCTCACACTGGCCCCTTCCCTTCCCCTGACATTCCCTCTGTGCCTCCAGTCCTGGAGTCTGCCCGTGCCCCCTGCCACCACCCCCCAGCCCGGCCACCACAGGGCCGTTCCTCGCCATTTGACCACAGTGCACATCTAGACTGGCACATAAAGTAAGCCAGGCACACTTTTAAATACTGAAAATAAAGATTAATCTTTCCCCCACTGTTACTGGAAACAAAGTTCCCTTTAGCTACTTTGTATCTTCGATAAAGATAGCACTGTAAGAAACACACCTAGTACATCAACCAAGAGAAGATATAAAAGAGGATAGATGACGGAGGCCCTAAAGTGCCACAGGGCCCTGATGCTTGCTGTTTGTCACCAGAGTGGGGGCGATCCGCTGCAGTGACTATCTGTGCACCCCTCGCCCCCAGTAGACAGAAATACTGCTATATTCAATGGTAGGAGGGAAGACAGGCAGCAGGATTTAGAAGGAGACAGAAAAAGGGAGAAGGTGCCAGAAGGGTAAAGGAAGAAGAGGGAGGAGACTGGAAAAGAACCAGCAAGAACACGTGCCTCCCTACACTTCTGTTAATGTCTCTGTTAACTATGCAGGTCATGCCTCTCGTCTGGTGACCGACGCTTCCACACTAAGGGTGCCCCAGTGATGTTCTCTGATTCCTACAGTTCTTGCTGTTTTTCAGAGCACTGAGCAAATCTCTCTCTCATTTCACCTACGTTATTTTATTATGCGTGTGTAACTCCATTTATTACACTGAATGCTCCTTGGAGGCAAGGACCATGTCTAACTTATGTCTCAGTCCTCAACACATCTCTGCACATGGGTTACCCAGCAGGTACAGACAGGTTTGAGGAGCTGATGTTTGCAGCATTTATGGGGCACGTGCTAGATGCCAGGCAGAGAGCAGGACAGCTTGGAGGTTAAGAGCACAGCTTTGCCAGCCCTGGGTGTGAGTCTGGACTTTGCCACTCACCAGCTGTAGAATCTTGGGGAAGTTACTTAAGCTCTCCAAGTTTGTTTCGTCATGTTTTCATCTTAAGCACAAAAGACGGGACATTTCTGTGGAACATAATTCTAAAAAGCCTCATTATTGATAAATTCCCACTACCTGAAACTTGAGACACTTTTGTTCTGCCACCTGTATATCTAATGCAAGGATGGTTCTCGAGTGTATCTCAAACCAAGTCACAGGTATGGAAGGCCATGGAAGAGCCTGGAACTTGCTATGGCTTTGGGGATGGAGCACTGAGCCAAGATTCCCTTCCAGCCCCTCTTCAGGTCCTCAGAAATCATCAAGCTATCTGGCAATCCCCCAGGACTTTAGGACTTCTCATATTAAATGATCACCTTTAAAATTTTTTTTCATTAGTTTTTTAAATGTTTATTTATTTTTGAGAGAGACAGAGTGTGAGCAGAGGAGGGGAAGAGAGAGAGAGGGAGACACAGAATCTAAAGCAGGCTCCAGGCTTTGCGCTGGAGCACAGAGACTGACACGGGGCTTGAACTCATGAACCACGAGATAGGACCTGAGCTGAAGTTGGAAGCTTAACAGGCTGAGCCAGCGAGGCGCCCCTAAGTGATCACCTTCTTGAGGACATGCCTAAGAGCTCATCCTCACGAGTCCCCTTGAGGGTAACTGTTGCTGCCGCCCCTGTTCAGCCCAAGTGCCCTAGTTCTTCCCTGATCCTTCACAGCAAATCTGCTCCAGGATACCCGCCCCCCCCCCCCCCCCCCGGCCCTGCCCCGCCTCCGAGGCTGCAGTCCCCTCAGACCTGAACGCGCTCGCATAGCGGTCCTCTCCCGAGCATAGTTTAGATAGAAGTTTCCTCTCCTTAATACCATCTGCTCTCCATCTCTCAGAAGATGACTCCACTTCTGGCCTTCCCATAATACTCTTTCTTGTTGGAACTTAGTTTTCCAGTCGCTTGCAGTGATCTAAAGTAGAGGGGCAGGTGAGCGTGTGTACTTGGCCCGCCTTCTCGAGCCAGCCTCTCCGGACCACCATTCTCCTGCTGGGAGTTCAATCGGTATCCTGCAATTCCTACATCCACACATTACTTTGTATTATTTTCCTTCCTGAGGACACGTGGGTTCGGAGCTCTCTGGCACGCCTGCCCGAAGTGACACAGCCGTGTTCTCCGCGAGCCCTAGACTAATGCTGGTGCCTCACTCTCTGTCTCTTCCTCCTTTATAATTTATTTCTGTTTCCTCATCCTTTTCCCTAGCAAATCTACCATATCCTACTGTGTCTGTATCCATACACTCTGCCTTCCCTCCTGTTAAAATGGAGAAACTGTCTCGGCTCTGATAACAGGCCAGTCTCTCTGCTGGTTCCCTGGATCCCAGTCCCCCTCACGCCTCAGAGACTGTGTTCCAGCAACAAGGCCCTCTCCCTCTGCTTCTGCAACGCAATCACTCCAATGGATCGGTCCCACTCACTGGACTATCTGCGTCTTCTCCTTTGCTGGTTCACCTTCCTGGTCTTCTACACTCCCAAACACTGGTGTGCCCCAGGGCTTCTCCTAGATATGCAATTACCTAGCACATGGCAGGAATGCAGGGAACACTGATAGGACTGGAAATGTGGTTTGCAATCTTATTCAGTGCCGCTGCCTCTCAGCCTAAAGGAAGAATTCAAAGGAGACCACTACGGCTAAAGCTACTCATAGGACATCAGTGCTACAGCCTCTGGTGGTGTGGACAGAGGGTCTGGAAATAAAGGAGAAGACAGACACCTAAGATCTAAAGGTTAAGTTCCCCAACAGAGGAAGAAATGAAGCACTAATGAAAAGCAACAACTGACTGGGAGGAGGGAAGGCAGAAGCAGAGAGCATTCTGGGAGCACTGTAAAAGGCAATAAGGGCTGGAGTGTTGGAAAATAAGAGGTGTTTGGGGGGAAATGTGATATGCTCTGAAGGGTGTGAATATTCGCAATGAGACAGGGCTGTGAGAAGCACTTAAGATGTCTCAGAATTTATACCTCGTGATGAACTGAAAGGGTTATGAGTTAGGTGAGGGCTCAGAGAGACGAACGACCAGCGTGGGGACGTTGCTAGCATGAATGGGTAAGCATGTTGGAAAGCTGTATGACTTCCTGATAAGCAAGGAGCCAAAAGTGTATCTGTGCAGAAGGGTTAAGTATTTTTTTTAAAGATATCAAGACATACATATATTCTCTTATAGTTTTCAACAGATGAGAGTACTAAAAAAATGCCTGACAATAAACTATTTTGGAAGTAAGTTGACAAGGGTCTTTTGGGATCCCTCCTCTGTGAGCCCTTGAATTTCTGGGTTTTTCAGGTGCTGCTTCCTACACCCACTCTCAGAGATTAAGCAGTCCTCTCTCAAGTTGAAACACGCCAACATCATGGTGTGGCACAGTGACAGGGCACAGAAGGCTGTGCAATGAAACCGACCTGAATTTGAACCCCAGCCCTGCCACTTACTAACTGTGACAGTCTGGGTCAACCTGGGCTTTCTCATTTGTCATATATGCACAATATGGAGGATTCATGAAAGTGTGTCAAAGACCTAGCACTCTGTGTGACAAGTAATAAGTGCTCAATTAATTATAATTGTGATCACTGTCTTACTCTTTCAGTTCCTTCAGCTAATGGTGAGGTTCAGTGCCTGGGCCACTTCTGTGTATCTATACTCTTTCTTTTCTTTTTTTTAAGAAGTAATCTCATTAAACGTTGTGGCTTTAAATAAAGTTTATGGGCCGTCAAAATTGATTTGTCCCAAATGTACGTCTCCAACCCTTACCCCTCCCCTGAACTCTGGGCTGTATATCAAACTTGCCTAATCAATACTTCTACCCGGATGTTTTATGGGCTCATCAACATGACCAAAACAGAGCTCCTGCCCTCTGTCCCGTCCCACCTCCCCCACCAACCAGCATCTCCTGCAGTCTTCACCACGAATTGAGAAATTACTGGCAACTCCAATCCTTCCAGTTGCTCACCCGCGGGGTCATCCTTGACTCTTCTTGTTCTCTCACGCCTCACACCCAATCCACCAGCAAATCCTACAGGCTCAGACTCAAAATATACCCAGGACCACGCACTCCGCATCATCTCCAGTCTACCATCCCGGTCCAGGCCGCCATCACCTCTTGCCTGCAGCATCACTGCAGTAGCCTCCCAACTGGTCTCTGTGCCCCTACCCTTGTGTCTTTCTGTTTGGCCTCCACACCGCAGCCAGAGTGACGCTATAACATGCACCAGATCTTACCGCTCCCCTGCTCAAAACCTTCCCGTGGCTTGTCTTACTCTGAACAATGAACTACAAGACCCACACCTTAGCTCTAGCTGAACTGGCCTCCTTGCTGTTCCTCAAACACTAGCCGCACATCTGCCTGCGACGATCTCCCCACCCCCCAAAAATGGCTTGGCTGGCTCCCTACAATCATTCAGATCTTCACGCGAATGTCACTTTTCAGTGAGGCCTTCCCTGATTCCATAGCTTCTTTTGCCTTCTAGTACATATTCATATTTCTACTTACTGTTTGCCTCTCCCCATGAGGGCAGAGATCACTGCCCTAACTCCAGAGCACTGCCTGGAATACAGCAGGAGCTCAATATATGCAGATTAAATGAACCTCCTGGAGTTTCTCATCTCTTGGGGCTTGCTACATCTGGCAAAGCGTAGGCTGGGAGATGACACACTCAGTGGCCGTGTGGTGGCAGGAATGACTGTGGCCAAGGGTCCGTGCTAGCAGGAGGCAGGCAGGTCCTTTCACTATGTCCCTGCAAAGCCCCAGTGAAATCTGAAACCGATACTTAAAATCCCTGGATCTTTTCCAGTTTCTCCTCCCCTCTGCCCTGAGCTGAGCGTGAGGAAACGTTCACAAAGCCATGCTACAAAGTTAGGAATAGAGATTCTTTAACTTAAAAAAAAAAAAGAATAGCGATTCATGGGTTAATTGTAACTAAGTCAACCATTCCAAGCTACATTTCTTGACACACATTGAACCCCTATTGTAAAAGGAAAACTAGTTTCAGTCCTGAATTAACATAGACTATTAAAGCCTTCTAACTCTGGTTGCTGTTTTATACCAAGACAAAATCCATTTAAAGTAACCGAGCTAATTTTTACTGAGCCCACATCCTGAACCACATGCCACAAGTCAAAGATACTTGCTTTTTTTTCTCATGTACTGACAAATCAGAAAGAAAGATTATTATTCCTTTCACATAAACTTTTACATCTTGAAAGACCACAAAATGTTTTGGCTATTTAACTCATTGTGTTTTACTAGTTTGAGAAAGAATTTTTATTTTATTTTTATTTTTTCAATATAATTTTTTCATTTAAAAATTTATTAGTTTTTAATTTATTTTTGAGAGAAAGACACACACACACACACACACACACACACACACACACACACACACACGGTGTGAGTGAGGGAGGGGCAGAGAGAGAGGGAGACACAGAATCCAAAGCAGGCTCCAGGCTCTGAACTCAGCATAGAGCCTGATGTGGGGCTTGAACTCACAAACCACAAGATCATGACCTGAGCTGAAGTCAGACACTTAACCTACTGAGCCACCCAGTGCCCTGAGAAAGAATTTCTAATACCTGAGGCACACCAAGGAGTCTTCAGAATAATAAATAGCTTCTGGATGTAGAAATAAACTATACCTTCAAATTAAGAAAATTTTTTTTAACTTTTTTTCATTTTTGAGAGACAAAAAGAGACACAGTGTTAGCAGGGGAGGGGCACAGAAAGAGGGAAACACAGAATCTGAAGCAAGCTCCAGACTCTTAACTGTCAGCACAGAACCTGATGCAGGCCTCGAACCCACGAACCGTGAGATCATGACCTGAGCCGAAGTCAGATGCCAAACCTACTGAGCCACCCAGGTGCCCCTATACTTTCTAGAATATTGTAGATCACTTCAGCATAAAGATGTTACTCTTCCATATCAGTAATTTTCCAACTTATTAAATCTCTTTAATAAGTTTAATAAGCTCTCTTTAGTGGGTCTTAGATCTCAGTATGTTGTTGAAAATGTTACTTTCTTGAAAAACATTCTGATTTGATGTGCAACAGCCTTTTAAAATTACCCTGAGAGTCTCTGGTCAACATTCCCTTGACATTACCTTCAAGGGAAGAAAAGTTTAGGAGCGAGGCTCCCAATATGGAAGAGGCTGACTCTACCCTTTACCATTCCCTGCACTGATGTAGAACTAATGGGGTCCTTACTCACACTGAAGTAACTATGACCATGGTTCAAAGGCTTCAACAGTGTGATTACATACAGAGGTCAACATCACTATGATCACTGGAGTTTCAGAGATACACAAATATGAACAATACTATGACTATGTCCTTCGTATTAATCAATGGATAGCCAGTGCCTGCCTCCTAGTATGTGCTTAAGAAATATTTGCTGAATAAAGAAATGAATGTACAACCCTGATTACTTGTCAAATTGAGAGGCATGTGAACCTCTCCTAGAGACAGGAAAACACTATGATATTCTAAAAGAAGATTCTCTCAGGGCTACATCATGTAGTCCTAATCAGGGTTCTAAAAGTAACATGTACTGGGAAACCTGAAAGTCTGTGGATTAACCCCAAATCTTTCCATTGCTCTGGAAGTCAACCTATTTATCAGATTTGAAGATACTGTGTATTAGATATGTACCTTAATTTATTAACTAGCAACTCATCTGACCAGAAGCTCCCTGAGAGCAGAGAGCACATCTGTGTTTATTACCCTGCCCTTAGCACAGTACCTATAACAAACATTTGCTGGATGAATGACTGAACTGAATCCCATCCTGAAGCCTGCAAAATGGCATTTCATTCCCCAACATGCTATAATCAGAGATGCCTCCTACTCTGATTCTACTCTGACTCTATGTGGTAATTCCAAATGTAAAGCTCCAAATTCTCAGCTGGAGCCAAATACCGGCTTCTCTAAAACTAATCCTGGGCTTTCAAATTTCTTTTTTTTTTTTTTTTTATAAATTTTTTTTTTAACGTTTATTTATTTTTGAGACAGAGAGAGACGGAGCATGAACGGGGGAGGGTCAGAGAGAGAGGGAGACACAGAATCTGAAACAGGCTCCAGGCTCTGAGCTGTCAGCACAGAGCCCGATGCGGGGCTCGAACCCACGGACCGTGAGATCGTGACCTGAGCCGAAGTCGGACGCTTAACCGACTGAGCCACCCCGGCGCCCCTCAAATGTCTAATAATTAAAGTTTAGGTTGTTTGGACCAATCCTCTCACAGGAAAAAAAAAAAGTTTAAGAAGTTGGAGGAAATATTTTTAAAATCTTCGAACTATCAATACACTGACAAGATGGTAGCATGCTGGCCAAAAAACCAAAAGAAAACTGGAATCCAGACAAGCAAATAACCACAGAAGCGGCATTGCCCCACAGCACTTGCCGGTTCCAGAAAACGGAACTTTTGTTTCAATGGTCCTCTGAGGAGAAAAGGTCAAAAACTCAAAGCCCAGAGCTTATCCAAGGCGAGAAATCTAAAAACAGCCCTTTTCCCCAAATAAGCTAAGATCCCAAGGGACCCCTGAGAGTGAGTCAGAATCGGACCAGCCCTCTTGCAAAATTACAGTTGGGGTTCCTATATCTTGGTTTTCCATGGAACTTTAAGCTTTGAAATTAATTTCAGGAACCAAACTGAGATGGACTAAGGCTTCCATGTGGAAAATGCTTCTCAGTGTTTCTTGAGAAATGTATAGGTCTCTCTGAATCCTAAGAAAAATCAGCCTAGAAATCTTGAAGACAAGAGAAAACACTATAATTCTCCTTTACGAATAAAGCCTAATAATAAAGGTAGACACATTACTGGTTTGAAGGCATCTACCGATGTCAAGTTTGAAAGCAAGAACAGAAAATACTGACACAGAAAGTGAAAGATTAAGGTGGACCAGACAAGAGTACACAGGAAAGTGATCAGGATCTAATCAGTTAGTTTTGCTTGTAGCTCTTGCTATGTTATGTTTACAAGTGTGTGTGTTCATGGTCTTGTGTGCTGCTAACAGTGAGTCATTCTTGCAAATAAATATTAATAAGCTTATTTGTACAGTGTATGTCATACAAACTTTGTAAGTGATATTAAGTTCTAGAAGCAAAACTGGCAACTCTGACAAATGATTCTGTGCAGTGTTAAATCTTGCTCAGAGCAGTGAATGTTCCATTATTTGAATACCACCCAAAACTGTCCAGCATTCTTCAGGGTTTAATATTTGCTATAGGGTATAGTTCTTTATAAATATTTTAACAGAAGATTACAGAGACCATGAGAATATTAATATTGAATTATTATGTTGTACACCTAAAACTAATATAATGTTGTATATCAATTATAATAATATAATAAAATTTTTTACAGATATGAATAGTTAAAAATTTATTGTCTAAATTTTTTTTTTAACTTTTTTTTAATTCAGAGAGAGAGACAGAAGAGACAGAGAGAGACAGAAGACGAACAGGGGAGGGGCAGAGAGAGAGGGAGACACAGAATCTGAAGCAGGCTCCAGGCTCTGAACTAATAGCTCAGAGCCTGACATGGGGCTCAAACTCACAAACAGTGAGATCATGATCTGAGCCAAAGCCGGACACTTAACCGACTGAGCCACCCAGTTTGTCTAAATTTTGAATTAGCAAAAATATTGTCTGAATTTTGAATTAGCAAAAACAATATTGATTTCAATGGCAAAGTCAAAATCAGAGCAAGTACACAAAATACTTCATTGTTAAAAAAAGAAAATGAGGGGCGCCTGGGTGGCTCAGTCGGTTAAGCGTCCGACTTCGGCTCAGGTCACGATCTCGTGGTCCATGAGTTCGAGCCCCGCGTCGGGCTCTGTGCTGACAGCTCAGAGCCTGGAGCCTGTTTCAGATTCTGTCTCCCTCTCTCTCTGACCCTCCCCCGTTCATGCTCTGTCTCTCTCTGTCTCAAAAATAAATAAACGTTAAAAAAAAAAAAAAAGAAAGAAAATGAACTTACATGTACCCTAATGGCCCCACCTGAGGATGCTTTTAGCTACACTCATAATCCAACCAACATCAATCTAATATGGAAATTCTTTCTTATGCCTGGAATATTAACAAAACAATGATCAATAGGATCAGGGCAAATAAAGCTTTGTGTATTTACAATCTTGTTTTAAGAATAACTTTTAAATACTAATCACTTGTGGTATTACTTTACAGTTTTGAAATTATTTTTATTTACAATTTATTTTATGTTAATGTTCCCCTCTTCTAATGTTTTCAATTGCCTATTGTCATGTTAATTTTCTGACTTTGATAAATATTCTATAGTTATGTAAGATGTGAAGGTTAAGGGGAAGCTGAGTGAAGGGTATATGAGAACTTTAATTTTTTGCAACTTTCCTATAGATCTAAAATCATCTTATTTTTTTAATGTTTATTTTTGAGAGAGAGAGAAAGACTGTGAGCGGGGAGGGGCAGAGAGAGAGGGAAACACAGAATCCGAAGCAGGCTCCAGGCTCTGAGCTGTCAGCACAGAGCCTGACACAGGGCTTGAACCCATAAACACATCATGACCTGAGCTGAAGTTGTCCGCTTAGCTGACTGAGCCACCAGGTGCCCCAGATCTAAAATTATTTTAAATTAAAAAGTAAGAAAGTCTTTAAAGTCTTTAAAAAGTCTATTATCAGGTAGAGAACACTTTTACATGTTATCAAAATATATAATCTTGTTGGGGCACCTGGGTGGCTCAATTGAGAGTTGGACTTTGGCTCAGGTCATGATCTCGTGGTTCGTTGAGTTCAAGCCCCACATGGGGCTCAGTGCTGTCAGTGCAAAGTCCACTTTGGATCCTCTACCCTATATATATATATACCCTATATATATATATATACACACACACACACATTTCTTATATACGTATATGTGTGTGTGCCATGATAATATAATAATCTCTTTTAGTATTAGCATAAGACAGGAAAATTATAATCTCTGAAACTTTTAACATAAGCCTAACAAAGAAAAATTATTTATTGTAGATGATTATGGTATTACTATTATTATTTAAGAACATGTAAATAAATAGTTTAAAATTCAGAATAATTTATGGTTTAGGAATTAACAGAGATTCCAGTTTCTTTTTCTTGAATCCCAAGGATTACTATCCTTTGGGAATTTGGGAACATTAGCAGATCACAAAAAAACTGACAGAAACAAATGCAAATCCTCTCTGGAATAAGGTGCCTTCATTGTAGGTCTTAACGTTTTGCAAAAACTATGACCAGCACACAGTAAAAGATAATCAGACACATAAGGAGTCTAGACCACATGAATGAGGAATAGGCAACATCAAAAATAACCCCACTAACACATAATATCTTGGAATCATCATATGCAGACTCTAATACTAAAGTTATGTTTACCATATGTAAAGAAAATAAAAAACAAGCTGAAAGCTACCTGCAGGAAATAGAAAACTATAAAAGATGACATTTCAGATTTGAAAAAAAAAAAAAAATAGAGCTTCTTCTACAAGATGAATCCTCATGTCACCATAATTCCAGAGTCTTAAGAAGGAGGTGTAGCTAGCTACAACAAAGAACCTTACCTTGGGTCTGACACAGCACTGGACTATTTTGCTACCCATGAACTGTGTCTGATAAGGGGACTGGCATCTCTGTTCCAACAGTCCCCAGAGCCACAGTGGTCCAAGTTCAAAGTAACAAACAGAGGTAGGAGATGTATGAAAACTCTGGGAAGTAGACACGCAACCTCAACTTAATTTCATTCAGTTAAACTATATCCAATTTATCAAGTATTTAATGGGTCTCTACCACCTGCAGAATGCTCTGGCAGGTGTGTGGGAAATGATACACTAAGACAAAGTATATCTTCTCAGTAGGTTTAAAATTCACATTGGGAGGCATATAATCAACTAAATATAATATCAATCAGAATTAGATGAATGCTGTATCAGGAGCATTGGAAGAGTAAAGCCTAGTGCTCAAACTGATGATTTCCTTCTTTTTCACTGTACTGACTATATTACTGAATATCATTTTTATGAAAATAGAAAACGATGACCTTATGAGGTACTGTTAGTGACTGCAAGGAATAATTTCATCACATTAGCAATAGACATAAATAATACTTACTGAAAAAAAATTAACATTAATACAGCCTATGCTGTCGATAGATTCAAATGAAGAAAAATCTTTTTTTTTTTTTCAACGTTTTTTATTTATTTTTGGGACAGAGAGAGACAGAGCATGAACGGGGGAGGGGCAGAGAGAGAGGGAGACACAGAATCGGAAACAGGCTCCAGGCTCCGAGCCATCAGCCCAGAGCCTGACGCGGGGCTCGAACTCACGGACCGCGAGATCGTGACCTGGCTGAAGTCGGACGCTTAACCGACTGCGCCACCCAGGCACCCCAAAATCTTTTTAATTAAGACTGTACACACCCACTGTAGATCTATCACATTATTAAACTTTTAGCACTTAAAAAAAAAAAAAGCACGGTAAGAACACTGGCTAAATTATTAAATTAGTCCTAAAAAAGAAGGTCAGTTGAAGAAAAGAAGGCCATTTCATCACTTAGTACCAGTCCATTAATCTATACATCCATTTAAAAACACTGCATGGGATCCCTAAGCACAGAAGACATAGCATTTCTGTGGAACACAATTAATTCTAAAAAGTGTTACTTTAAAAAAAATGTCTTTTTGGTAATCTCTGCACTCAACATGGGACTCGAATTCACAACTCCAAGATCAAAAGTTGCATGACCCACTGAGCCAGCCAAGCCCTCCTAAAAAGCCTCATTATTGAGAAATTCCCACTACCTGAAATTTGAGACACTTTTGTTCTGCCACCCGTATATCTAATGCAAGAATAGTTTACAGGTGTATCTCAAAACTTACAAGTTGGAAGGGGGTGGAAGATCCTGGACCTTGCTATTGCTTTGGGGATGCAGCACTGAGATTCCCTTATAACTCCTTTTCAGGCACACTGAAATCATCAAGGTATCTGGCAATCCCCCCAGGACTTCAGGTACTCATATTAAATGATCACTTTTTTTCTTAATGTCCCCTTTATTATTTTAAGTAAACTCTACGCCCAAAGTGGGGCTCAAACTCCTGACCCCAAGACCAAGAATTGCATGCTCTACCTACTGAGCCAGCCAGGTGCCCCTAAGTGATCACCTTCTTGAGGACATGCCTAAGAGCTCATCCTCACGAGTCCCCTTGAGGGTAACTGTTGCTGCCGCCCCTGTTCAGCCCAAGTGCCCTAGTTCTTCCCTGATCCTTCACAGCAAATCTGCTCCAGGATACCCCCCCCCCCCCGGCCCTGCCCCGCCTCCGAGGCTGCAGTCCCCTCAGACCTGAACGCGCTCGCATAGCGGTCCTCTCCCGAGCATAGTTTAGATAGAAGTTTCCTCTCCTTAATACCATCTGCTCTCCATCTCTCAGAAGATGACTCCACTTCTGGCCTTCCCATAATACTCTTTCTTGTTGGAACTTAGTTTTCCAGTCGCTTGCAGTGATCTAAAGTAGAGGGGCAGGTGAGCGTGTGTACTTGGCCCGCCTTCTCGAGCCAGCCTCTCCGGACCACCATTCTCCTGCTGGGAGTTCAATCGGTATCCTGCAATTCCTACATCCACACATTACTTTGTATTATTTTCCTTCCTGAGGACACGTGGGTTCGGAGCTCTCTGGCACGCCTGCCCGAAGTGACACAGCCCTGTTCTCCGCGAGCCCTAGACTAATGCTGGTGCCTCACTTTCTTTCTCTTTCTCCTTTATAATTTATTTCTCCCATAAGTCTGGTGAATACAAATGGAGTCCCCGAGGCTGGTCACCCCCAAATTAAGGGACAGAATTTGAATATTTGAATGTGCAAGGTGGGAAGCAGTGAACTGCAGTAGTTAAAAACAAGAGCTCCCAGTTCCCTTGGTAAACTACTTAATCTCTGCAAATCTTACCTTTCTCATCTATAAAGCAGCCGTATGAATTATCCCAGTGCCTTTAGGGTGGCTGTGAAGATTATTTGTGCAAGCAAATGGTAACCAGTCCTTATTACGGACAAGTTAATAAATGTTAGGACTTATGGTTACTATTGAAACCCAGTCCTTAAACCACAAAGATATAAGATGCAGTTTTTCATGAATCTTAGCCTAGGAGTCGTTAGGACTCACTACAGCCTGGTTAAGGGACTTTCCAGCTGCCTGACTTCTATGCATACCACACCAGAACAGGAGGCATGAACATCAATGAGGTTTGAGCTTCTTTATCTGGGCATCAAGTGAACTCAGGAAGCTACAGTGAGTGGTCATAGGATATACCAAGACAGACCAGTCGAATTGTGATGTGAAATTAGGTAATGAAACAGCAAATCATTCTTTGTCGAAGACGGTAACATCTCCCTTAAAAAGCACAGGGAGGCTGTTAACGCGGACTTGTGGATGTCAAGAAGCGAGTACATTTTGTTTCCTCACCACTCACCTCTAAGTTGCTGGAGTTCCATATTCAGACTTTCAATGTTGCTCTCGTAGAACTCAAGGTCCTCAAGGGTCTCTGCCCTTAATGACTCATCTTGCTTCTCCTCCACCGTCACGTTTAGCTCTTCTTGAGCCCCGCTACACATATCCAAGTCCTGTTCCATTTCCTGAATCCTCACCAGTACTAACGGACACGGGGAAGTTTGGTCTGGAGTCTGTTCCATATTCTCAGGGCCCTCCTTTTCTGGGGTCTCACAGCTAGGATGGGGACAGGTTAGGAGCCTGGGGGATATCATTCTGTGCTGTGCCGGGGGAGGCAGGGGAGCTGGGCGAGAGGGTCGCACTGCCAACGGAGGTTCAGGTTTCAGGCTCTGGGGAGAAGTGGACGCTGGAACAGAGGGCCGCGGTGGCGGTGGCCTTAGGGCTTTTCTCCTCTCAGGCAGCTCCTGCTGGCTGAGTAGCTTTGAGGAACCTCGGACAATGTCCTTCTCGGAATTAAAGTCCAGGATTGAAAAGTGGCGCAAAATTTTATCTGGTTCTGTGCCGGGTCCTGACAAGCTCTTCTCAAACTCTATCAGCTGTTGTGTCAACTTAGAATCCAGGTCAGTGCTGCCTTCTCCCTGCACAAGTGTCATTGCTTCCACTGCGAACCCTTTATCTTGCAGACCAGGCTTCACCTCTGATCCAGAACAAAAGCCAGAGGCATTTTCTTTGAGCGTGTGGGGCTTTTTAACACATCTTACCATGCCCTGGAGCTGAGGGCTCAACTGGCTGGGTCTGACTACCCTAGGGGCAAAAAGACTAGAGCCACTGTGAGGAGGTCGCACTGGCTTCTGAAGGGTTTTTGGTGGGGAGTGCATTCCTCTGGGAGGTAGGCTGGAGTAGTCTTTAGTCCTTGCTTCGAAGGGAACAGGGTCAGAATACTGCTCTGAGCTTAGGAGGCTCCCTCCCACTGGAGAATAATACTGGTTTTTCTGCAGTCTGGGACGAAAAGGTACCTGAGGTTGAGAGGAAACCCCATTGATAGTCTCTGAAGGATCCTTTGCAAAACAGTCTTTGGCAAGAGGCTGTTCGTGCCCCAGGCTCGGGCTTCTCAGGGGCCCTCCTGAGGTGCCCTTGTCCTGATAAGAATTTTTGTTTACTTCATACTCAGAAGTCAGATGCTCCAGGGGAGAAGCAGATGTTTCAGAAATAAAACAGTTGGACTTCTCTGCTTTATATTCGAGAGTTTCTTGTCTTCTTCCCTCCACTTCTATGGAGTTCTCAGAACAATCCAGAGAAGTGTCAGGGATCTCAGCAGGGCTGCTTTCCTCTGGCACATCCATGGTCTCCTCTGCTCTTGTTTTAGGAAAGAGCTTTACAAATCGGTAAGGAAAGATGCCTGTCCTGCCCTTCAGTGATCCTTCCAGCCAGCCATCTTCCAGCGTCCCCAGAATTCGGATTTTATCACCTACCTCAAAATCCAACTCATTTGGCTCCAGGGCTTGGAATCTGTAGAGGGCAATTCCGTAGGTCCCTGGCTGCTCCTCATCCTCTTCGGGCTCCCTCTCCTCTTCTCCTGTAGGGGTGTCTTCTTCACCGTTAACAATGCAATCGTCGTGATTTCCAGAACTTACCAACTCATCCACAGTCCTCAGGGGCCCCAAAAGCTCTACAAAACCTTCTGGAAAAATGCCTCTTCGACCATCTAATTCCCCTTCAAACCAGCCTGGTTCAGGAACTCCAGTAATGGTAATCACATCCCCTTCTCTGAAGTCCAGCTCCTCATCCAGCTGGGCAGAAAGCCCCATCAGCGCCCGGGCTTGTCCCATCGAGTACTCAGGAATCCGGAGCAAGGCACTCTGCGAGTGCCACTGCTGGCTCCGTGAGGACAGGCAGAGCTCCCGGACACACGAGGACGGGAAGAAGCCCCGCGCGCCCCAGCAGCTTCGGCCCTGCAGCCAGCCAGCAGTGGGAGCACCATCGAGAATCACTAGGTCGCCTAAAGAAAGAGAAGCAAAGATAATGACCTGAGTCATCACCCCAAAAGAGTATTAACATAACTAATAGTACAACTCATCATTTTAAACGTCAGTTTCAGGGAAATACACATCTGGAGTTTTAAGGGCATAATACTTTTTTTTTTTTAAATGTTTATTTACTTATTTTGAGAGAGACAGAGAAAAGAACACATATGCAAGTGGGTGAGAAGCAGAGAGAGGGACAGGGAGAATCCCAAGCAGGTTCAGCTCTGTCAACAGAGTCTGACGCAGGGCCTGATCTCATGAACCGTGAGATCATGACCTGAGTCGAAATCAAGAGTCAGACACCTAACCAACTGAGCCACACAGGGCATAATACTTTTGATAATTTAGTGAATTTAGTGAATTTTGACAATTTAGTGACAAAATAGTACACGTTTCTGCAAACAAGTGGTTTTCAATGTGTGGTTCATGGAATCCTGGGGGAGCCCCAAGATCTTTTCGGAGAGTCTGTAAAGTCAGAACTATATTTTCTTCATATACTTCACATACTTCAGTAAACCACAGTTCAATGAGAATGAACGTAGATACAAATATGAGAATCTAGCTTTCTTGTATTAAACCAAATGTTAAAGAGATTTGCAAAAATGTAAACGAATGACACTCTTCTCATTAAAATTGTTGTTTGGAAAACTATTTTTCATTAAAAATATGCTGTTTATGTTAATATATAATAGGTTTTAAAAAATGAATTGATAAATGTTTTTAAATTTTCTGTTTTAATAGCTAATATCGCAAATATCAAAAACCCAAATAAGCAAGAGCTCCCTCGGGTCTCAATAACTGTTAAGGGTATAAAAGGGCTCCTAGGATCAAAAAGTTGAAAAATACTACTTTTAAACAGTGTTCTTACAGTCTGTGTCATTGGATTAGTTTATAAATGATAAAACATATACACATATCTGGGGCACCTGGGTGGCTCAATTAAGTGTTCAACTTTGGCTCAGGTCATGATCTTAAAGCTTGTGAGTTTGAGACCTGCGTCAGGCTCTGTGCTGACAGCTCAGAGCCTGAAGCCTGCTTTGTATTGTGTGGTGTCTCTCTCTCTCTCTCTCTCTCTCTGCCCCTCTTCTGCTTGTGCACACACTCTCTCTCTTTCTCAAAAAATAAACAAACATTAAAATATACATGTATATATTATATATATATGGGCGCCTGGGTGGCTCAGTCAGTTAAGTGTCTGATTTCAGCTCAGGTCATGATCTCGCAGTTCATGGGTTCGAGCCATGTCGGGCTCTGTGCTGACAGCTCAGAGCCTGGAGCCTGCTTCTGATTCTGTGTCTCCCTCTCTCTCTGCCCCTCTCCTGGTCATGCTCTGTCAGTCTGTTGCTCTCTCTCCCTCTCTTTCTCTCTCTCTCTCAAAAATAAAAACATTTAAAATATATGTATGTGTGTGTACACATGTCCACTGTAATCCTTTGAACCAATGCATCTACTCTCTCATGCTAAATCGTATTTAATATCAAATATGGAACAATAAAACAAGTCTTCAGGAATGGTTTCTTTGTTGGAGGTACAGGGTGTGGGCAACAAATTCTTCATTTATATTCTCCAGAGGCCTTTTTGAACTATTCTTATGCTGAAAATACATCATAATAAAGCATGTTCTAGCAATAGGTACTTTTGTTTCGAAAATAGTTCCAATATCAATGTTTCGGTTAACTTCACAAAATGTAAACTGAACAGTTAGTGCCTATCTGTCTTACTGTCGAAGAAGGTGAGGTAAAGAAAGGATAGGGGCACAGTGTTTCTGGAAAAAAATGAAATTGAAATTCAGTCTTAGAGGATTCACCCCAACTTAAAGAACTGCTCTATGGTTTTGTAATAAATTGTTATAAAACAAACTCTTAATTATCTGATGATGAATTATTCATTTTGTGGATTATCAGTTTTAATCTTTTTAAATCTTCCTGTTACTGGATGCCTAGTCAATTTTACTTTCATCAGCAGAGGTGATCAAGGGATGCAACCAGCCCAAGTAAAATAAGACCAGGACAGCAAACACCTACCAAAGTCACATAAGTTATTTTATAGTCAAGCATATGTTATAACTAGATTATCTTCTAGGGTATCAACTTTAGGGTATCTTTTAGGGTACTCAACTTCTCTTGATTTGAAAAAAAAAAAAAATTTAAGTCTGTCCTATCTTCTCACCAAGTGATTGGCATGTTCCTTAATGGCAGGTACCACTTCTCTTTTGTATTTCCTGAGTCTGATACAATGCCTTTCCAGAGCAAGCGTTCGTTGTCCAATTTGATGATGATTCTGCAACTCCAACTCCCAAATAAATCAATCCTATCTTCCCTCTGAAACTGGCTCCAGCCTGCTTCCTTCCTTTCTTCCTTTAATGCCTTCTTTCAAAATAGTGTTTCCACTCACTACTTGCCCTGGTCCAATTCTCGCCATCTCACTCTCTTAAACCTTGTCCCAGACTTCATCTTTTCCAGTCTCTTCCAGCCAAACTGAGATGATAAACGTACCAGTTTTATCATACCCCTCCCCTGCTCAATTTTTTCCTGTGAGGCATGAAGGCTTCTTACTACTCCCATAGGATTCTTCTCTAAAAATCCTATTCTTGGGGTACCTAGTGACTCAGTCAGTTGAACGTCCGACCCTTGATTTCTGCTCAGGTCATGATCCCAGGGTTGTGCTATCAAGTCCCACGTCAGGCTGAGCATGAAGCCTGCTTAAGATTCTCTCTCCCTCTGCCCCTCACCCCTGCTCATGAGTCCCTCTCTCTCTACAATAAAAAAAAACAATAAAATAAAATTTAAAAGTATTTCTTATTATCTGAAATGTATAAAAAATAAGTTTGCTCTAAACTCTCTAAAAAGATTTAGTTACTAAACTACTAAAAGACTATTCTTATGTTTTTACCTTAGTGCAACCTGGCACCCACATCCAGTCATAACCCGTTCCCTGCCTCCACCCCAGCCAGACAATATTATCTCCCTATTCCACACAAGGACACTTTCATTAGCTCCTATACAAACAAGACTGTCTGTCTGAAACCCTAGCATCCTTCTCTAAAAGACCTTAGAAACTCATATCCACTTTGGCCATCTGTAGCCTAGTAAAGAAATTATCATTTACATCACTAATTTTGACACTTGTATTTTTATATACTACACAGCACCCAGTGTTAAGATTTTGTACTTGGTGGTAGGCACCCAACACATTTTCACTGATTTGATGTTTTACTTAGATAGTCCTGAAAAAAATATATAGGGTCTTGGTCCTATATTTCTATATTCCTTTAATTTATGGCTCACTATCCATTGGTTAGAGCTTGGGGTCCTGAGAATTTTATAAATGATTTTCCCCCCACTACCTCTAAGGCTAATCCATCAGAACCACAGAAGAAACTCACTGGAGACATGGCTACTATCTATCCAGGCACAAGAGGCTTTTGGGTGAATCAGAAGAGTAAAGGCATGCCATAACTCCCACTCTACTGGCTTTCCTAAACTGTAGAATTACAATATTTTCCTTGTGTTGCCAGATCTCCATGAAACCCTTATAATAGGGCTTGCTTTTCCTATTTTCACCCGGGTGACTGTTTCAATAAGCTTTATTACCTGGCAGACTGTCATTCTGTTGGCTACTTTTATATAAAAAAAGATCTTTTTTTTTTTTTTTGAGAGACAGAGAGAGTGTGTGCAAGCGGGGGAGAGGGGCACCAGGAGAGGAGGGAGAGAGGGAGGGAGAGAGAGAGAGAGAAAGAGAGAAAGAAAGAATCTTAAGCTTACTCAAACATGGAGCCTGACACGGGGCTCCAGCCCACAACCCTGGGATCATGACCTGAGCCGAAATCAAGAGTTGGACACTCAACTGACTGAGCCACCCAGGTGCCCCCAAAAAGGTGAATTTTTTTTTAAGAATCACAGTTTAAACCCCGAAAAGCATGTTAGATTTAATTTTGCTCAACACCCTTATTTTGTAGCTGTTACTGAGTTTTTGCACCGTCTCTCATTTTCATCAGAAAGAGTCATGCAGCTATTGCACTGGCATCCCAGGTGAGTCCTGAGGAAGAGGCTTCCTGGTGGTCATTTCCAGCCTTCTGAAACAACAATATGAGGAACTGCTGGAACAGAGTGCCCAGATTTCAAAAACAGAAAAATAGGAAGTGTGGTGGTGACTCTTAGAGTCAGCCTGAGCCTTTCACTCATGCACAAATAATCCCAGCCGCCAGGCTGCTTACGTTTGCTGGTTGATTTTTTAATTCGAACAAGAAATGCATTAGGCATAAGATGGTAAGAACAAATGCGAACCTTCTTAGAATCTGAAATGTAAGTAGTCTGACTCTGTAGTATTAGGTCCCCCTGCCCCCCAGCCTGAATCACAATGCCCAGGAGACTATGTGCTTTAGGCAGACTCACCTCATGTTTTACTTAGATTTCCATATGAGCCATATGAGAACCTTACCCTCAACTGTCACACACACGGCATCACAAATTTATGGCCTGGGCATTATATCATTTATCAGGTTATTTATACATAAATTTATCCAAAATGTTAAAAATAGAACGATCCTATAATCCATTAATCACACTACTGGGTATTTACCCAAATAACACAAAAACACTAATTCAAAAGTATACATGCACCACTATGTTTATTGCAGCGTTATTTACAATGGTCAAATTACGGAATCAGCCCAAGCGTCCATTGATAGATGAATGGATAAAGAAGATGTGGTGTGTATATATACATACATATACAATGTAATATTATTCAGCCATAAAAAAGAATGAAATCTTGCCATTTGCCACAACACAGAGAGGAATCTGGGTGGCTTAATCAGTTGAGCAACTGACCTCAGCTCAGATCATGATCTCACAGTTTGTAGGTTCAAGCTTCGCATCAGGCTCTCTGCTATCTTCACAGAGCCCACTTCAGGTCCTCTGTACCCCCCTCTCTCTGCACCTTCCCCATTCGTGAGCATGCTCTCTCTCTCGCTCGCTCGCTCTCTCTCTCTCTCTCTCAAAACAAAACATGGATGGAGCTAGAGAGTGCAATCCTAAGTGAAATAAGGCAGTCAGAGAAAGACAAATGCCATATGATTTCACTCATATGTGGAATTTAAGAAACAAAACAAACAAGCCAATGAAAAAAAAAGAGACAAACTAAGAAACAGACTTTTTTTTTAAATGTTTTTATTTATTTGAGAGACAGAGCATGAGCAGGGGAGGGGCAGAGAGAGAGGAAGACACAGAATCCGAAACGGGCTCCAGGCTCTGAGCTGTCAGCACAGAGCCCGACGTGGGGCTCGAACTCACAGACCGTGAGATCGTGACCTGAGCCAAAGTCGGACGCTTAACCGACTGAGCCACCCAGGCGCCCCAAGAAACAGACTTTTAACTATAGAGAACTAAGTGATGGTTACCAGAGGGGAGCTGGGGGCAGGGGGGAATGGGGGAAGTAGGTGATGGGGATTAAGAGTACATTTATCATAGGGACACCTGGGTGGCTCAGTCTGTTCAGCAACCGACTTTGACTCAGGTCATACATGATCTCACGGTTCGTGGGTTCAAGCCCCACACTGGGCTCTGGGCTGACAGCTCAGAGCCTGAAGCCTGCTTCAGATTCTGTGTCTCCCTCGCTCTCTCCCCCTCTCCCTCCCCCACTCACACTTGGTCTATCTCAAAAATAAACATTAAAAAAAAAAAAGAGTACACCCATCATGAAGAGCACTGAGTAACATATAGAATTGTTGAATCGTTATACACCTGAAATTAATATAACACTGTTAACTATACTGGAATTAAAATTAAAAATTTAATTAAAAAATAAAATTATGAATTCATTTTTTTATTGGTCTTTTTTGAGGGTGAGGAGGTGGCCTAGAAAATGAGGTTATAAGCATTCTGTGTTATATGAGGCAATTATCAGTGATATTTCATCATTCCCACTAATTTTTTTCTCTCCTCTTTTTCTGTACTGTCCTTTTCATACTCTCTTTTTTTTTTGTTTTTTGTTTTCCCTTTTTTTTCTCTCCCTCTGTTTATTTTTAAAACAGTAAATGGCCCTGGCCACCTGCACTGATCCTTTAAGAGAGAGCCTTTTTTCTCTGTTTAAAAATATTTCTGTTTGAGGGGGCCTGGGTGGCTCAGTTGGTTAAGGATCCAACTCTTGATTTTGGCTCAGGTCATGATCCCAGGGTCGTGGGATTGAGCATGGCACCTGCTTAAGATTCATTCTCTCTTGGGGCGCCTGGGTGGCGCAGTCGGTTAAGCGTCCAACTTCAGCCAGGTCACGATCTCGCGGTCCGTGAGTTCGAGCCCCGTGTCAGGCTCTGGGCTGACGGCTCAGAGCCTGGAGCCTGTTTCCGATTCTGTGTCTCCCTCTCTCTCTGCCCCTCCCCCGTTCATGCTCTGTCTCTCTCTGTCCCAAAAATAAATAAAAAAACGTTGAAAAAAAAAATTAAAAAAAAAAATAATAAAAAATAAAAAAAAGATTCATTCTCTCTTTCTCTCTCTCTCTCTCTCCCCCCACCCCTCCCTCCCTCCCTCTCTGTCCTTCTCCCCTCCTCACTCTCGCTCTCTAAAATATAAAAATAAAAATAATTTTTCTATTTGAGTAAAGTAGACACAAAATGTTACATTATTTCAGATGTACAACACAGTAATTCAACAGCTTTATATGTTATGTCATGCTCACCACAAGCACAGCTACCATTTGTCACCATACATGTTATTACAATACCATTGACTGTATTCCTCATGCTGTGCCTTTTATCCCTGTGACTTCTTAATTCCATAGCTGGAAGTCTATATCTCTCACTTGCCCATCCCTCCACTACCTCTCCCCTCTGGCAACCACCAGTTTGTCCTCTGTATTTATAGGCCTGATTTGCTTTTTTGTTTATTCATTTGTTTTTTTAGATTCCACATATGAGTGAATTCACTTAGTATTTGTCTTTCTCAGTCTGACTTATTTTACTTAGCATAATACTTTTTAGGTCCATCCATGTCGTCACAAATGGCATGATCTCATTCTTTCTTATGGCTGCATAATTTTCCATTATATATATATATATACATACATATATATATATGTATATATATATATACACACACATATATGTATATATATACATATATATATGTATGTATGTGTATATGTGTATACATATATATATGTATGTATATGTATATATATACATATATATGTATGTATGTGTATATGTGTATACATATATATATGTATGTATATGTATATGTGTATACATATATATGTATGTATATGTATATGTGTATACACACACACACACACACACACACACACACACACACCATGTTCCTTATCATCTATCAATGGACACTTAGGTTGTTTCCACATCTTGGCTATTGTAAATAATGCTGCAATAAACATACAGGCACACATATCTTTTTGAATTAGTGTTTTTGTTTTCTTTGGGTGAATTATTAGAATTATTAGATCATATGGTATTTCTATTTTTAATTTTTTGGGGAACCTCCATGTTTTCCACCAGGACTGTACCAATTTACATTCCCACCAACAGTGTACAAGGGTTCCTTTTTTCCACATCCTCACCAACACTCGTTATCTCCTGTCTTTTTGATTTTAGCCATTCTGACAGGTATAAGGTGATAACCTCATCGTGGTTTTTGATTTGCATTTCCCTGATGATTAGTAATGCTGAACATCTTTTCACGTGTCTTTTGGGACTATATCAAAATAAAAAGCTTTTTCACAGTGAAGGAAACCATCAACAAAATAAAGGAAGCAACCTACTGAATGGGAGAAGATATTTGCAAATGACTTATCTGATAAGAGGTTAATATCCAAAATATATAAAAAGCTTATACAACCCAACACCAAAAAAACCCAAACAACCTGATTAAAAAATAGGCAGAGGGTTTGAATAGACATTTTTCCAAAGAAGACATACAGAGACAGCCTTGTTTTCGGAGTTTAAATATAACTCAGAATACAGGGAATAGTCCAAAACAACTGGATGGCTTTGTGGAAAGGAGAAAGGGTGACACCTGCTGGAAGAACTACTGGTGATTCCAATTCCAGATAGAATCTCCCTGGAAAAATGTACAGACACATAAACTTCATGTCATTATTAGGACACAACGTCCCCCCAGAGCACATCCACAAAGTCCAGGAATCCCAGGTGAAGAATAAGAAGGACAGTTCATCTTTACAGCATGCTTACCTTGTTCCAGATGCTTTATGTGCGTAACCTCACTCAACCCTCACAACTACCTGGGGTAGGTATTGTTATCCTACTGAGGCTGAGATAACGTAAGTAACTAGCCTAAAGTCACAGCTGCTAAGTTGTAGGGATGGATTTAAATCTAGGGCCATCAGAATTCTTATCTCCTAAGCTCCAAATACGTATATATCTTTAATAACATAACTTTACAATTAAAATATATAATTTTTTCTCTTATTAATCCCAATGATACTTCTGAACAGTAAGTAGGCAACAATTAACTGAAGGCAGCATGGTAAAACGAAACAGGTCTCAAACATTATCCCACATGCTCTTAAGGTTTCCAAATCCCCTCCTGACATATATTCAATCACCAAAAGTTTTATTTACACAGAAGAGAGGAAGCTTCACTGCTACACGGAAGGTACTGAGGAGAGAGAAAGAAACAACAGGGAATAGGACTAATAGTACTAGAAGGCAGGGCTAGAGGAATGTATACCACTCGTGAGCTGAGACACCGATCTAATGGAAAAAAACAATTTTCAACCTAAGAAGTAGAAGGGACATTCCAAGCACTAGACTTGAATATCAGGAAGCCTAGACTCAAGTTTTATAAACTATAGGTGGCATAAAACAATACTTTCTTTTTTTTTTTACTGGTTTTGTTTCCCACAAGTAAAATTATTATCTGTCAATGTGTACTGTCGTGCATAGAAAACAAGAGAAATTAAAATCATTTCTGTGTCTCCTGCTAAACTTCCCAGAAAAATTCAAATTGCAGAGGTGCATCTATCTAACTCTCCCATTCTCAAAGGCTTATGTGTTCAAATCAGAAGACACAGAGCTAAAAGAGACATGAAAAGCATAGAAGGAAACAGAGCTGAACAGTCAGTGCACTCACTGGAAGGAGAGCATCAGAGAAGAGAACAGATAAAAACACTGACAGTTAGCATATCTCTTTCTAGTCTCTTCCTGCGTATTGCCCCTGCTGCATCCTCTTCCTTTGCTTAAAAACTAATCAAGATAACATCTACAGGTTCTAAGACCCAGCCTGAGCTTGAGTCAGTCTTGGTCCAAGAGGCTCCTGGCTGAAAGATCCATGCTAGGGTCTTCCTAAGAATCTATTTTGTGGCCCTGGGATTCCTGAGGCAGATTTTAACTTCAAAGCAAGTTCAGAACCCATGATACCAGTCTTTCCAGGGAAGGCATTCAGCAGAAAATCTCTCTTTTTAGTATCTAAGACCTGACTACACAAGATATAAAGCAAAAAAGCTAATTCCAGAAGATACATCTTCCAATTCCCCAAATGTTGTAGACATCCTGCATATTCCCACAGCGTATATTCTTATACCATTTATTTGCTCTAGGTATAGGAAAGGACAAATCCATGCCACCCATATCTTCCGCTCAGCTCTAATGGAAGCTACTGTGCTCTGGCCTTTTCTCCACTCCCTCTGGTCTGATGCGGACTACAGACCCCCCCTCTCCCCGCAGTGGAAGGGCTGTGAGTGGAGACAGATAAAAGTTTCCTGCTATAACATCTTGATCTACTTCTCTCTCCCTTTCCCACACTGATTAACAAGAAAGCGTTCAGAACAGAGGTAGAGGGTCAATGCCAAGTGTAAGAAACTCTCAAACAGATTTTGAGGATTAAGATCTAAATTCAATATTCCTTCTCACTGCCTGAGGGTTAGGGAAGTTTGCTAGGTTTCTCTCTTTCCCCACCTCTGCGAGCTCGCTCTCTCTCAGAGGTGCACATGGTTTAAGAAATTAAGCCTAGTCCTTCAGGGCCATACTCAAAAGAGCAAGTAACAATATTAAGAACATGCCCAATAAATTCTACCATTTTGCTGGCTCCTCCTTTGTCATCACAAAAATTGCATTCATCATAAACATCAGTTTGTGGAACACTACTGGTTTCTGTGCTCATGCAGAAATGTGTGGACTTAATCCAGTATCCTTGGTGAAACGGTTTATGGTCCATCTTTAGAAGTTCATATGTCTATCAGAGTAAGTGAGAAATACTTGGAATGTCACTGAGACATGCCTACAACGATTCATTTTAAATCACTTCCTTTTTTTTAATGTTTACTTATTTTTGAGAGAGAGAGAGAGAGAGAGAGCATAAGCGGGGGAGAGGCAGAGAGAGAGGGGGACAGAGGATCCCAAACGGGCTCCACGCAGACAGCAGAGTCCAGTGTGGGGCTCGAACTCATGAACCGTGAGATCATGACCTGTGCCAAAGTCGGACACTTAACCGAGCCACCAGGCACCCCTTAAATCACTTCCTTTTAAACTGGTTCTGATGATAACTTTAATGTAATATTACCTATCGATAGGGAGTCAAAATGGGGCTATTTGACATCTGTCTCTTAATCTCTATACCACAATTCCTGCTTGATTATTATATAGTAATAAATAGTAATGTTGCTGGGAAAGCCATATTAGTTTTTAAGGAAAAAAAAGATTAATGTAGTCTGAAGTGTGGCTACAATATGGGGCAGTGGAAAGAGAATGCTGGACTTACAATCAGGTGACATGACTTGACCTTCTGAGGCCAAAAGTTTTCATCTGCAGGTAACATCCTTTGAATCTCATTTTCATTATTTATTAAATGCAGTTAATAATATCCACTTTGCTACCAGGTCTGTGGTGAGGATCAGATGAGAATGTATTTGTGAGCAAATACTATGGAAATTATAAAATGCTATGCAAATATAAGGCATTATTATTGTCAGCACGATCTTGCTACTACTAAACACTCTCCAGAGGTTAGCCACTTTTAAAAATTAAAAAAAAAAAAAATCTAGTTGTCAAAATGGGCCAGCTCCATTCAACTTATTGTAAACAGTCTACTCCTGAATGGTCAACTTACCTCGGTGGAGGGGAAGACTGTTTAATTCTTGGGATGTAAATTCACAGATACAGACAAACAGCCTCTCTCCTTCTTTTAGACTGGGGATGGTCACAATTTCCACAAAACTGCTGGGGAACTGTCCTGAAAGTAAAAGCAAACGTTTCTAATACTGAAATTTCATTTTCTGTGTACCAGGACATAATAACTCTGTTTCTCAGCCCATTCATAGACACTAAATTGAAAAGTGAGTACTCATAATTGGAAAATCTACTATAGAAAAAGTACAGCACACAAAATTTCATTCATGCGGAGCAGAAAAAATGCAATTCAATCCAATAAGCATTAACCGGGTGCTACTCTAGACAAGACACACTACAGAGGGAAAAATGAGTAAGACGGTCTTGCTCTCAAAGATCTTAAAATCGAACTCAGACATAAACAATCACTCTGAAATCTAGTGACACAAGAAAAATGCACAGATTGCTATGGACATTAGAGAAGGTAGAAAATGGTTCAGGAAGAATACAAAAATTTTTATGAAAAAGGCTGCATTTAAGTCTGAAGATGGGTAGCGTTTTAATAGGTGGTAGTAGACAGACAGGGCCTGTCAGTTGGAAAGCATCAGAAAGTTTAATGGATTCCACCTTCCAAATATCTCTTGTATCCATCCACTCATCTCCAGACCCATCACCTCGGTCCAGGTCAGCAGCATGTCTCACCTGGGTCACTGCAACAACCTCCCAGGCTGCCTCCCTGCCCTTGGTTTTGCCCTTCCCTATCATTTCTCAATCTATAGCACTGAGCTTTCTAAAATACAAATCTGACAGTGCTTAAAGCACCTGTATTGTATCCCATTCCATAACTCCATACCATGGCATACGCTGTCCTCCACGATCTAGCCCCAGCTCCTCTCCCCAGCACCTTCTCCCTTCCTCAACCTTTCAGACCTCATGCCAGGCTGAACTTTTCTCGGACCCTCCATGTTCTTTGTCATTCAAGGGCCTCTGGATAAGCAATTCTCTCTGTCTATCCTCTTTGTGTTGCTAACTCTTACTCATCATTTTTGTCTTAGCTGAGCTATCATTTCTATTGCGAAATAATCTATTATCTCCCAAATGTGGGTTAAGTGTTAACAGAGTCTGTATAACAAGCTGCAGCCCAGAATTACATAAATCTACGTCAGTTAAGGACTGGATTTAACACAGGTGCATAGTGTGGGGTAAAAACCTTCCCTAGGCTCATTAATGAAAGAAACTGGTGCTAACATATATTTGAAAGACTGGAAGAAAGGAAATCAGGTGTATAAGAAGTGGAAGGTAGCTGCACCCAGGGCAGGGGTAGCTTTAATAAATTTGGGCCAACCATGGATCTAAGAAGGAGTGAACAGGACACATCATGATCCCTTGAAAAACAGAGTGAAAGAAAGGGTAGAAAACGTTTGAGGAAGACAGATAGAGAAAATATGGTGGAGAGTGACTTACGTTCCACAAATCACAGGTAAAGACTGGTAGTGAAAAATAATGTCAAACAACAGGTTTCTGAATAAAGAAATAACACGTATTTTCAGAAGGTAAACAATGGCACTGAGCACAAAGGACAAAGACCTGGGAAGGATAGGTAAAGATGTGAACAGAAAATTGGCCTGGGGCAGCTGGTATCGAACCATCTCAGCCTTTGGAAGGAACCAATAAGGATAGATGGATTGATAACAAACATTCTCTCCCCACTGGTAAAAACCACAGGAAAAACACAAAAGGATTCTGTAGTTTATTGACTTGGGCTTCCCATTTAACCTTCATTTTTTAATATGGAAAGATTGGAGGGCCTGTGGTCTATTTTGTACCTGAGGAATTATAAGCCTCTTACCTGTAACATCTTCTTTCTTTCCTAGAAGCCAAAATTCATCCACCACTGCCAACACCTCAATAATATCTCCTACAAAGAGCGGTAGTTCTTCTGATACACTAGGGCAAAAGTCAAAGATGGCTCGAACCACTGAGCCAGCCTCCATGTTTTATAACCTGGAAAGACAAGTCAAAAGACATTGGAAAGTGTTAACTATTTAAGACATTGGACTATAGGTCAATATCTTGACAATGATAAAGCTTAAGATATAAAGACGCTTAGAATCAAGTCAAAGCTAAGCAAATAAGAAGCTTGTACTTTATATTCTGAAGAAATTTAAGTACTGTCTGACAAAAATAATGATTTCCTCATACATTCTTCATTTGATTCTCATGGCACTTCTGGAGTCAGGGGGAAAAAAAAAGTGACCTTTACCTGTGATTGACAGAAAAGGTACAAGTTGGGAAATGTAGACGTCTCAATAGGCCTGAAAGGGCCAATAAGGAAATTAACAGTTTTCAAGTACAGTCAGTATGGTACTTTTAAAATACGGTATTTAAAAAGTAGGGGGTTTGGGGAGCCTGTGCTGACAGCTCAGAGCCTTGAGCCTACTTCAGATTCTGTGTCTCCCTCTCTCTCTGCCCTTCCCCCGCTCATGTTCTGTCTCTCTCTCAAAAATAAAAATTAACATTAAAAAAAATTTTTTTAAGTGGGGGTTTTTAATATGGCATTTCATTTATAATGAAATAAGATAGTTCCCCAGAACTATCTTAAAGATTAGGATACCTATGCTCAGCAAGTTGAAAAACTTAATTTGTCACAAAGTTCATAGCAGCAGGGCCAGGATTCAGGCTCCTACTTACCCCCTAGCACCCCCCCCCCCAAAAAAGGAATGTGGGATCACACCTCAATGGCAGAGATTTAAAATGTACTGAAACGTAAAAATCCATGAAAAGAACAAGAAAGGGCGATATAAAAATGACACTTCCAGACAAGATTTAGTACAATAGACCAAATCAAGAATGTGTTTTCAGTTCAAAGACACCTATCCCCCAAGCTTGCATAGTATCCTTGCATTGTTAAGGGGGTCTTTCACCTTGACATATGTGCCCAGGGAGCCTCCTCAATACACATTTAAGCAACAGAAAAGGAGGAAAGACTGGGCATGTGCTCAGCTGTCAACAAGCCGTGATTTAGCAACCTGTCTCTCAGGTGTTTCACAGAGAGCACCTGACGCTCTCCTGAGTATCCAGGCCTCAAGCCTATTTTCCTTTATTCATCTCAAGTATCTGTCTGGTGTTGGTAGAGATGAGGTTTCTAACTTTTGTTTCACATATAACTATGATGACATCAAAAAGCACTAAATGCCTATTTACCAAAAAAAAAAAAAAAAAAAAAAAAAAAGATGGTTACAGTTTTGTTGAGTTTATTACCTAAGAAAACAATGATGTACACAAACATGTTATGCATATAAATAGTTGAGGATATTAATGTGGAGCGCCTTTACAATTTTAATGAATCACGCAACACAATTAAATATTGCATATTTAATTTGTACTGTTGAGTAAAAGGAGCTTATCTCTGTGTTACTGGAATTTTTGTCTATAATGAGATGACTTGGGTCCACAGTGGAAAAGAGAAGTGGCCAGTAACATTCCCTATGTCCTCCGCCCTCTGTATAGAAAAAAATTGAATTACAATCCCATGCTGAAGAGGCAGCATAATGTGAATGCAAAGTAACCAGGCATCTGGAGTCAGAGATCAAGGTTCAAATGCCAGCTCCAACTTTTATTAGTTATTTCACCTTGGATAAACTACTTAAACTCTCTGGGCTATAGTTTCCTGTTCAGAAAAATGGGGATAATCATACTTTGATAATAATCATCAGAAGGATGATGATGATAAAAATAATGATAATAATGCCTAATATTTATCGAGCACTTACTATATGCCATGCACTGTGCTATGTCCCTCATTGGGTCCCCACAACAATCCTGTCCCATATCATTAGTTTCCATTTTGCAGATGAGGGCATAGGCTCAGAGAGGTGATGCAATCTGTCTGAGGTCATACAGTAAGTCAGAGATGGAACAGAAATCCAGATCTGCCTAAAACCTTAACCATATGCTGATAGTGTAAAAGCACCTAGGACAGGGTTGGTATAGGAGGTGCTCGATAAATGTGAGCAGTTGTTACTAAACATTATTTCCATAATCAGCTACAAGCTCAAATCTGTCTCACTGATATATCACCAGACAATGTATAGCACAGTGTACAAGTACAGAAACGCCACAGAATCTACCATTTCAACACGTCAAAACTTGGTTTAGCTTTGACCATGTTTAAAAACAGACACATTATAGGGGCACCTGAGTGGCGCAGTTGGTTGAGTGTCCGACTTCGGCTCAGGTCATGAAATCATGGATAGTGAGTTCAAGCCCCGTGTCCGGCTCTGTGCTGACTGCTCAGAGCCTGGAGCCTGCTTCAGGTTCTGTGTCTCCCTCTCTCTCTTTCTCTCTCAAAAATAAATAAACATTAAAAAAAATTATATACCTCTCTTGCCTTCGCTAGTAGGAAAGACACTGAACATAATTTACTCTTTGCCTGATGGACACAAGTTCATTAAGACCATACATTAGTATACTGTGTTGTGATGCATAATACCAGTACTGTATAACTTTTGGGTCTTTCTCTTTTGCTGTCAGCTGTCCCTCTGCTATCAGGTACCTCCTCTATCAGTTTTTCTATCCTCTTTCTAGATTGCTGTTCATAGTCTGCTGGGGAGGGAAGACCATACAGACACCGCCAAAATTATTAGAAGTCCCTAGATAAATAAAATGTAAACAGGCTCTAAAGGAAAACCTAATGAACTCTTCCGTGGTGGTAAACTACACGTATTAGTTAGCCAGAGTTTTTCAACAGTTACTTTTTATGTGCTCTGATGCCCCTTTCTTATTTTCTGGCTGTCTTCCAAATGGCTGAAGTTGCCAGATGTCAGATTTCCGCATTAAGCGCGGTGTCATAAATATTTTTTTTAAACAAGCATAATATTTTGCAAACCTCTTAGCCATCTATACGTTATCAACACACCTCCCCAAGGCTGGGCCACGGTGGTATTATTTTTCTCCTTCTACTTTGTTTTCTCAAATTCCATCTCACTCTCAGACTAAATATATACCTCCTTATCTGAAATGTCAAAGAGAGAATCAGCATACACTCTGTAGGATGTAAGAGACAGACCCTGTTAGCTGAGGAGTAAACTTTGTGATCTGAAAGAGTTAAAGCTTCTCCCTGACAACCTTTTTGCTGTACCAGAAAATGACTCAGAAGCAGAGGAGGGTCTGGCTCAACGAATACTGTTACTGACTGACCTCCTGCCCTGTTGGAATGAGTGCGTAATCGCTGAGGAATACACACCCTGGAAGGGTGCTGGAGCCAGAGCCTAGCTAAAGTACAGGATTCATGTGTGAGACCGGAAAGGAGATCTTGGTGCCCTCTGGGTTACATGGAATATCATGAATTTCATCTCCGTCTTCTCTGCTCTGTAAACCCCATGAAAAGCAACTACTATTGTTCCTGTCTGGGCCGTTTTAGAGTCCCGGACAGATATTTTGAAACTTAATCATAAATAGCTTATATAAGCTGTTCCACCAACTCCAGATGGAAGTAAAAAGAACTTCAGAGGAAATCAGAACACAGCTGGGCTTGAGAGAAAGCAGAGGAAAGAACTGCGCATACGGCAGGATGTCAGGGACATCAGGAAAGTCTGCTATGAAAACACCACCTTCTTCTCTCGCTGGCATTTCCTTTGGAGAGTCAGTCTGCATTTGAGATATAAAGGTCCTTAATTCTTCAAACTCTTTTAGAACACAAAACCCTAAGAGGGTAGAGATTTTTGTCTGTTTTGCTCACTTGTCTAGAGCAGTGCTCAGCACGGAACACACTTTCAAATTTTTAACAAGCAAATGATTTTAGAAAATACACAAAACTATTCGTATCAACATCTCAACTTCCACTTATCGAAAACTAAATTAACCACTTCTTTCCACAAACAGTTTGGCCTTCCAGCTCATATAATAGTGTCATATAAATCTTCTAGATCAAATACTAGAAGGACGTCATCCTCTACAGTTGGTAGTACACTAATAGCAACAGCTACGATAATCTACCATGTGCCAGACACCGAACTGGAAGCTTGAATCATTGCTGCATTGCAAGGTAGACAGCAAGGCTTCAGAGCCAGGGTGCCCAGGTTCAAATCCCAGTGCCACCACTGGGCAACACATCTAATGTGTATCTAATATATATATTAAAATATATCTAATATGTCCATATTAGATATATTATATTTACATATATATATATATATATATATATATATATATATATATATATATATTTGCTATATCTCTAGCAAATAAAAAGCTAAGCCAGACCCAGAATTCAGGTCTGTTTGATTCCAGTGCCCATGTTCTTTTTACTGTAGGTATCCCATCTCTGAAATCTCCCTGGTTCTTCCCTCAAAATCTTCTAAACTTCCAATTTCCTCTCTTTGGTTCTCCAACATTTTATTATAAAAATTTTTACACAGTGAACTTAAAAAAGTTTTACGCCCACTCCCTAGATTCTACCGTTCACACCTTACTGTAGTTATTGTATCACACATCTCTTTATCCATTTATCAATCCATGTTATTTTTTTGACATATTGCAAACATTTTGTTTTATTTTTGATGCATCTCAAAATAAAGCACAGATATTTTCCTCCAGCACTTTGGCATATATATCTTAACTAGAGGTCATTATCTGTTTACCTTTTTTTTTATGTTTGTTTATTTTTGAGAGAGAGAGAGAGAGAGAGAGAGAGAAACAGAGTACAAGCAGGGGAGGGCAGAGAGACACAGAATCCGAAGCAGGCTCCAGGCTCCTAGCTGTCAGCATGGAGCACGACATGGAGATCAAACTTACAAATCATGAGATCATGACATGAGCTGAAGGCAGACGCTTAACCGACTGAGCCACCCAGGCAAACCTGCTTACATATTTTATTGTTGTTTTTAAGTGTCGTTTGCCTCTTTTCTTGGCCAAAGATAAAATTCATTTCTCGCCAATGAACGTAGTTAATCTTTTAAACTATTGATTTTTACATGTTGTTCAGTTGCTTAAAAATTCACAAGGTCTTCCTGTTTTCTCTAATTTATTCACATATTGGACAAATATTTATCAAGCCTAACGGACTCAAATTCCCATGCAGGCTGAAACTTTGGTTGTACTTTGATGACCCTTTGACCAATATTCTTTAAATATTTATTCTCTAATCCCGTTGGTGGCTGACAGGAGCATTCAACTCTCCTCTACTGTCCGAAATAGTTTAACTCCTATCCCAAAGTATCTACCCTACCTAGGGAAAAATAAAACCCTGCATATAACTTGACCATTAATCTCAGAAGGAGATTTCTCTCTCTTTCAGTTAGACAGTGACAGAGAAAGAGAGTTTTTAAATCTGCACTGACTTTTTTTTAGTGACTCACTATTTTAACACTTTCTATCGACTGATATCCTTGGCAGCTACCTCTTAATCCAGTTTTACTACCATGATGTACCAAAGAACATTCAAGATATAGTTCCTGCCCCCAAGAAGCTTAGCTTCGTCCCCACCATTTTCCCAAAACATGTTCTGACGACACTAAGCAGCTTCTAATACAAGAGCTCCACGGTCACTGTAAACTTGGGGGAAGCTATGGACTATTTCCCTCTAGGAGGGGCATAAAATACTAGTATATTGAAGACTGAGACAATCCAATTAAGAATTCTATTTGTTTTTTAATTTTTAAAAAATTTTTATTCTTTTTTGAGAAAGAGAGAGAGAGAGAGAGAGAGAGAGAGAATCCCAAGCAGGCTCAGCGCTGTCAGTGTAGAGCCTGACTCAGGGCTCAGTCCCACAAACCATGAGATCATAACCTGAGCCAAAATCAAGAGCTGTACCCTTAACCAACTGAGCTACCCAGGTGCCCCCTAAGAATCCTTTGTAAACCAGTTTTCTAAATTTCTCTGCCCACAGCACACTTTTTTTTTTTTTTGCCTCACCTCACCCCACTTGAGTAGCCCTAGTGTCATATAAATGCTAACCAATCAAAATGCTCTCTGCTCCGATAAATCACTTTCTGTCCAGAATTTTTTCCTTTGCTTACATGCCCCTTTTTTCTCCACGGTGGGTTCCCCCATCTTTGCACATATTTAAAGTCTCCCCATTCTCCACTTTCTCCAAATGATGCCCACCTCTCCTGCTCATGCTCACTTCCACCTTTCATGCCTCAGCTCCTATAGCCCTCCCTTTTATATCACTTTGTAGATTTCTGAGACATCACACTGCACATGTATAAGTTACAGTCATGATAGTGAATGTATTAATGAGAACATACTCAGAAATAAATCACATTTTAAAATGTAGATCACAGGGGGACCCCTGGGTGGCTCAGTTGGTTAAACATCTGACTCTTGATTTCAGATCAGGTCATGATCTCATGGCTCATGAGTTTGAGCCCCACATTGGGCTCTGTGCTGACAGTATGGAGCCTGCTTGGGATTCTCTCTTTTCTCTCCCTCTGCCCCTCCCCCGCTTGTACATGTGTCTTTTCTCTCTCAAAATAAATAAAAATTAAAAAGATCATAAAGTAAGATGTATATCACGGGGCACCTGGGTGGCTCAGTTGTTAGGCAACTGGCTCTTGATTTTGGCTCAGGTCATGATCTCATGGTTGGTGAATTCAAGCCCCGCATCAGGCTCCTTGCTGACAGTGTGGAGCCTGCTTGGGATTCTCTCTCTCTCCCCCTCTCTCTCTGCTCCTCCCCCCACTCGATCTCTCTCTCTCCCTCTCTCTCAAAATAAATAAACTTTTAAAAATAAAATAAAATGTGTAACACACAACCACTATCCATCCACAGATGAATAAACAAAATGTAGCATACCTTCTTACATTTAGTGGAATGCAAACTGGTGCAACCACTCTGGAAAACAGTATGGAGGTTCCTCAGAAAGTTAAGAATACAACTACCCTACAATCCAGCAATGGCACTGCCAGGTATTTACCCAAAGGATACCAAAATACTAATTTGAAGGACTACATGCACCCCAATGTTTATAGTATCAACAACAGCCAAATTATGGAAGGAACCCAAATGTCCATCAACCAATGGATAAAGAAGATGTTATATATATATATATATACACATATATATATACATATATATACACACATATATATATGTACACACACGTACACACACACACACACACACACAAAACAGAATTACTACTCAGCCATAAAAAAGAACAAAATCTCGCCATTTGCCATGACATGGATAGAACTAGAAAGTATTATGCTAAGTGAAGTCAGTCAGTCAGAGAGGGACAAATATCATATGATTTTGTTCATATGTGGAATTTAAGAAACAAAAATAAACATGGGGAGAAAAAAAAAGGAAGCAAACCAAGAAACAGACTCTTAACTATAGAGAGCAAAGTGATGATTACTGGGGGGGGGGGGGGGGAGAAGTGGGTGATGGGTATTCAGGAGGGCACTTGTAACGGGCACCTGGTGTCCTATGTAAGTGATAAATCACTCAGTTCTACACCTGAAACTAATATTGCACTGTATGTTAACAAGCCCAAATTTAAATAAAAACTTGGGATAAAAAGAAAACAACTGTGGTGCAGACATACAACGGAACATCATTCAGCCTTAAAAAGGAAGGACAATCTGGCACGTGCTTCAACATGGATGAAACTTGAAGACATCATGCTAGCTCACAAACAAAAAGGCAAATACTATGCGATTTCATTTGTATGATCATTCAAGAACAAACTCAAAGAAACAGAAAGTGGAATGGCAGCTCCCAGGGACTGGGGTGAGGGGAAATGGGTATGGGGTTTCAGCCGGGGAAGATGAAGGAGTTCTGGAGGCAGACGGTGATGATGGCTGCACAACAGTGTCAATGTACTTCATGCCACAGAACTGTACACTTAAAAGTGGTCAAAATGGGGGGTGCCTGGGAGGCTTAGTCAGTTAAGCATCCAACTCTTGATTTCAGCTCAGGTCGTGATCTCATGGTTCGTGGGTTTGAGCCCCGCGCTGCCAGTGCAGAGCCTGTGTGGGATTTTCTCTCTCTCCCTCTCTGCCCCTTCCCCCCGCTCAAAATAAATAAACTTAAAAAAATTGTTTTAATGTTTAAAATGGTAAATCTTAGGTTATATATACATTTACCACAGTAAAAAAGAGTTTTTAAAACGTATGTCATAGAAGGGAGAGAAGGCTTGGGGAACTTTGGTAATTTTTAATAAGTAACATATCTACAAGTCTGAACGTATTACTGAAAAAAAATCCTGAGATCACAAACTATAAACTTTTACCCTGATACCGATATCACACAGCTTAATAAGTAATTTCCAAACCAGCCTTTTGAGGAAAGAGCTGAGCCTGGTACAGATTGAGCGTGTACCTGAATCTTGAGCGTGTACTGAACAATAAGCGTGTGCTGAGGGTCTGCCATTTCCCTCCTGGGCCTGTCCTCCACCTTCCTCCACCCCGCACCCTGTGCTGTGCTCCTCAGAGCTGACCCACAAGAACCGCAGCAAGGTGCTCCCTTGCCTCTGGCTTCCAGTTGGGTTCAGCCAACGGGTGGCATAGCAGGAGAGCTGACGGTAGAAGGACAGAGAAGTCGGGGTGTTTATTCCCCGGGCTCCTTCCCTGCTGGGCTATCAGTTGGCTCCCCGTTCCCTGCCCCTTCAGGCCTGAGGTGGCTCTTCTGCAAGCCTGGGATTGTTATTTTCCCCACACCTGTCCATTCCGTTCGAAGAAGAACCTCCTCAAATGATCCACCTTCGGCGTGCCTTCCATATTTTGCTAGGCCCCTGATGGATACGTGCCCAAAGGAATTTTCAGGATTTCTGAGAAATGTGCATGAAAAAAAAATGGGGACAAAGAATACACAAAAGTATAAAATTGGTTTCCTAAATCTACCATTCTAAATCCAGATGAGAGAGGAGAGCTAGAGATGCAAATTTTGAAACCTTTAAAAAATAGGAATAAAATCATTGATGCCTGGATTACTCCACTAAAAAAATAGCCTCACTTTTGATGGATCTCGTGCGTGGGACCCAGACTCTAAATTCTTGTTTCAAAATTCTGAGCCATCTGTTTTACCATTAGGAAAGTAGGATACAATGTAGGAGAGCTTTGAAAATTTATTCTTTCAGAAAGCACTAGTGACATTCATAGTGTAAGTCTAAACTCTGGGATTCCAAAACAAAATTTCTGAAGAGGTTTCCTAAACGAAGGACTGCTGTTTCTCCTTTCGTGTTTCTTGTTTGGTCCTGCAAGGGGGGAGCCCTGGAGCAGGTACATCTTTGCCTACCTGACAAAAGCTGGGGAAGGGGGCCTCTTTGTGGGGACTCTCCAGTATAGGTTCCTTCAAAGGAATATGCTTTCATGAGCATGTGAGAATTTCTTTATGTCTTGAAACTGACTTTCTCAAAATTATTACCTTTTGGGAGTGGAAATCCATTAAAAAAATTTTTAATAGCGCAATGAGAAATAATATTTAATTTCAAATAGCAATTGTGGAGGGCACCTGGATGGCTCAGTGGGTTGAGTGTCCAACTCTTGATTTTGGCTCAGGTCATGATCGCAGGGTTGTGGGATCGAGCCCTGTGTTGGGCTCCATGCTGAGTATGGAGCCTGCTTAAGATTCTCTCTCTCTCTCTCTCTCTCTCTCTCTCTCTCTCTCTGCCCCTCTCCCCCACTCGTGTGCTCTCTCTCAAATTAAAAAAAGAAAAAAGACAATTGTGCAGTTGTCTTATTCTTAAAAATACAGGGATAAAAAGAATAGTCTCTCTGCTTTGTGTGAAAGGATCAGAGGTGTCAGAAAATGAAGTTCTTCCTTTCAGGAAGGAAATGAGAGAAGCTAAGGAAACAGCATTTCCCCTTCTGGTTTATGTCACCGGAGTTCATTTTGGACAGAAGGTCAACAGTCACTGCCAGGTGACTACTCAGAGAACTAGCAACAGATGAGGAGGAAAAGTAGAACCCATCTTGATCATGGAATCCCCCACGAGGCTGAGTAACACAGTCAGGGCCAACCTGTCCTCCTTCAACCTCCTTCTGCCTACTGCTCTTCTGATGACAAGAGCACTGACTCACAACATATACTTTGGTTAAACAAGCTGTGGAATGTTGGACTCCTAGGAAAAAATGAAAAACCTGTTCTGACTTAGATGGAATGATCAGAGTAATGAAGGTAGGAAAGGAATCTACTATTATAAACTGTCTTACAATTTACATTACATTTGCTTATTTCAAACCGGTCCCAAGCTGGAAGGCAGCAACCTCAGCAGATGGACAGGATATATATCTGACTTTCTGCCAATCATGGAAGGGTCCTTCAGTCCCCTTCAGGGTTTATACCAAACACTTCTCATCTAAAATAAAGTAGAGGCCAAAAAATATTTTGTAAAAATTCGCTTATATGTCTCTACATCAATTTTGTCTTTTTGACAAAATTGCACTGGTGGAGGAAGGTCCCAAAATTACTAGTTCAGGGCCTATCAAGTTTGAGGATATTTCCATTAAAGAAATATTTTCAGATGGGTCGACCTAAGAGTTCCTTAAGTACTCTTTCAGGTACACATTTCTTAAATCATGCATGAATCTCAATTATGGGTGGAAATTTATGGGTGCTGACACATGAGTAAATACATTGGACATGTCTGAGCTAAGCAGCTTAGTGATACATTAAAATTCACAACCCCACTAGGTTGTGTGTGTAATAAATGCCCAGATAAAACATCCCTTAGCAGTTGCAGAAGTGCAGATGAAGGTGACACTATAAAATGAAACTTTAGGGTGAGGCCACAGATAAGCACAAACATGTGAAGACAGGCAGTTTGTAGGGCTGTTTCCAGGGAACGCCAAGAAAATGTAACCCAGTGTTCCAAACTGTGAGGATAAATGTTACAAAGATCTGCAAGGTAGGCATCTTGTTTCTTTCCCTTATCTGTTTCTAGGGCAAGCTAGTTCTGCGCCAAAGAAAAAGGTTTAAAAAGACATGAAGAGTTTCTCTACCCTTCAGCCTACTTTATAAAATACTCTTGATATTTTAGAAGGAAGAATCAGGAAAGCAACTCTGAAAACGAAAGATTCTGAGGAAGAAAACTAGGAAAGAAAAACTGTCCAACTGGAGTTAAACATAGCTGAGACCATTCTTAGGATGGGTGATTTAGGTTCTCTCAAAGAGCACCACTATCCAAGCACCATGGAAAACAGGAACCAGCAGCTTTATACAAGCAAATAACAAAAACTAACACTTGGGGTGCCTGGGTGGCTCAGTTGGTTCAGCAGCTGACTCTTGATTTCAGTTCAGGTCATGATCCCAGAGTCATGGGATCAACACTGCGTCGGGCTCCACAGTGGGACCTGCTTGAGATTCTCTCTCTCTCTGTCTCCCTCTCCCCTTCTCCCTCTCCCCGCTCATGGGCACTCTCTCTCTAAAAAATTTTTTTAATGAAATCTTAAAAAAAAAAAAAACCACACACTTGCCATTTGTAGAAACTAGAGCCACTATACTTGAAAGGAAAATGTATATATGGAATCTTCTGGTAATTTCTATTTAAGATGAACCAGAGAGTAACGGCCAAGGCATGGCAAACCCAATGAATGACTGATTCCTCGGTGTCAACCAGAAGGATTTAATGTCCTAAATCAGGATGTCTGAACGTAAAATTCAACAGTAAAAAGGTTCATCGTGTGAGAAAAGATGTCTGACAAGAGCAGAGGGAGCAGTGGTAGGATATGTAAAGAAAATAATGTATCTATATGGAAACCCTATATGGAAATCTGGGAGTGACGCATAAATAGTAGCTAGGATAAGATAAAAAGAGAACAAAACAGGTGGGAGATTTGTATGACAGACTGCCATGACAGATAGAAAACTAAGATGACATTTTAATAATAAGATTACAGATTTGCTACAGAAAATAACAATTGTGTCTGGTAGTTGAGATAAGCTGGAATGCTAGTTTCCTAACAAAGAGCAAATGCACACAATCATAGAGCAATTAATTAACTTTGTCCTAGAGATTGCATGGGGTCTTTTGCTGGGCCTTCTGGGCAGCTAGCATGTCTGTGATAGTTGTAATTCCTGCCAAAAGAAACGAAGGGCATAGTTCAGGACTTTGCCTCAGTCATGCGTACTGTTTTGTTCTGCCCTTAAAAAAAAAAAAAAAAAAAAATGAATAAGTGAGTTTTATCAAATGGTTTTTTCTGTATCTACTGATAAATGTTTTTAGACAATCGTGTTTTTTCTCCTTTATTCTGTTAATATGGCAAATTAAAATTATTTTCAAATGTTAAATCACCCATGCATTCCTGGAATTAACCCTATTTGCTTATGATGTATTATTCTTTTTTTTTTTTAAGTTTATTTTTTTTAGTAATCTCTATACCCAACATGGGCTTGAACTCACAATCCTGAGATCAAGAGTTGCACACTGGGCCAGCCAGGTGCCCCTATTATTCTTTTTATATAGTGCAAATTTCAGTTTGCTACTATTTTGTTGAAGATTTTATACCTATGCTCCCAAAGGGATATTGGTCTCTAATCTTTTCGTTAAATGTCTTTGTCAGATTGTGTATAAGGGATAGGCTTGCCGCATAAAGAACTGGGAAGTGCTCCTTTCTCCTCTATTTTCTGAAAAAAATCTTTGTTAAGACTGGTATTGTTTCAACCTTACATACTTGATAGAATTATCGGTAAAATAACCTGGGCCTGTAGAACATCAAGGAAAGGTTTTCAATTAAATATTCAATATTTTCATCAGATATACGGCTATTGAAAATTTATATTCTTGTCTCAGTTTTAGTAAGTTGTATTTTTCAAGAAAGTGCCCATTTAATCTAAGCTATCAAATTTACTGGCATAAACTTGTAATTCATAATATTCCTTTATTGACCTTTTAATATCTGTATGATCTGTAATGATATTGGATAATTTCGCTTTCTCTTTTTTTCTTAGTCTTGCTAGAAGATTATCAATTTTATTGATCTTTTCAAAGAATCAACTTTTGACATTGTTAAATATCTCTATTGTTTGTTTTCTATTTCACTGATTTCTTCTTTGTTATTTCCCTCCTTCAACCTTATGTTTAATTAGTTCTTTTTTTTTCATTCCTGTGAAAACTTAGATAACAGATTTTAAATCCTTCTTCATTTTAAATATAAGCATCTAAAGCTACAACTTTCCCTCTAAACACTGCTTTTGCTGCATCCCACAGATTCTGATACGATGCTTTCATTTTCATTCAACCAAAAATATTTTCCAATTTCCCATATGATTTGTTCTTTTAACTATGGGTTATTTAGGGGTGCATTGTTTACTTTCCAAATACTCCAAATACCCAGAGATCTTTCTGTTATTAACTTCCAGTTTAATTCTGCTGTGGTAGGAAAACATACTCTGTATTATTTAAAATTTACCGAGATGTTTATGGCCCAGCATATGGTCTATCTTAGTGAGTGCTCTATCCACACTTGAAAATAATGTACATTCTGCAGTTGTTGAGAATAGTGTTCTATAAATGTCAGTTAGGTGAAGGTGATTGATGGCAGCATTCACATCATAAATATCCTTGTTGATTTTTATCTACTTGCTCTGTCAATATTAAGAAAGGGGAATTAAACCCCTAACTCTTATTGGGATTTGTTTTTCTCTTTAATTCTGTTAGTTTTTCTTCATGTATTTTAAAGTTCTGTTATTAGCACATTTTGAATTTTTCAATCATTTTGATGAATTGACTTTTATCATAACAACATATCCCTCTTTATCTTGTTAATACTCCTTAAAGTCTACTTTCTTTGACATTAATATAGCCATGTCAGCTTTTTCCATACTGTTTACATGGTTTATATTTTTCTATTTTTTTTTTACTTCCAACATATCTATGCTTTTATATTTAAAGTACATCTCCTTTTTCTTCCAGCTTTATGAAGATATAATTGACATATGACATTGTGTAAGTTTAAGGTATATGATGTGATGATTTCATACATGTGTATATTGCAATATGATTACCACAATAAGATTACTTAAGACATCCATCATCTCACAAAATTAGAATTTTTGTGTGAGAACACTGAAAACCTACCCTTTTAGCAATCTTCAAGTATACAAAACAGTACTATTAACTATAGTCACCATCTTGTATATTAGATCCCAGAACTTATTCATTTTATAAGTGGAAGTTTGTACTCTTTGACCAATAATCCCCCACTTCTCCCATCCCTCAGCCCCCAGCAATCATCATTCAACTCTGTTTCTCTGAGTTTGGCCTTTTTTAGATTCCACATATAAGTGAGTTCACACAGTATTTGTCTTCCTCTGACTTATTTCTCAAATGCCTCTCTTTTAAACAGTTAATTGATAAGTATGATCATTTCTACTTTTAAATGAACATATTTAGATTATTTACATTTAGTGTTATTGGTATGGCAATTCTTTTCTACTTGTCCCATTGGTTTGTTCCTTCTTTCCTGCAATATTGTGAGCTAGTCAAATAGTTTTTAGTATTCCATTTCATTTCCTCTATTGGCTTCTGAGCTATACTTCTGGATTTCTCAAGTGGTTGCTCTAGGGAGTACAATATGCATCTACTTAGAATTAATATTATACCACTTTATATACACTGTATAAACTGTACAACAGTATAATTCCATTTACCACTCCATCCTGTACCTTGTATTCTTTCTATCATATATATTATCTCTACATATTTGTGGTAGCCTTAAAGTATCTCCACAAATTTTTAGATACCGCTCCCTTCAAAGAGAGGAGCATAGTTCCTTTCCTCTTAATTGTGGGCTTTGCTAGTGACTCATTTCTAAACTACAGAATGTGGTGGTGGCGACAGTATGTGATTTCCAAGACTAATTCGTGAGGACACTCGGGCAGCCTTAGGAGAGGCTCGCATGATGAATAATGAGGCCTCCTGCCAATAGCTATTTGAGATCTTAAAAGGAGAGCTGAGAGCCCCAGTCAAGATTTCAGATCAGGACAGCCCCAGACAATATCTTGATGGCAATTCATGACAGACTCTGAACCAGAAACATCCAGTTAAGCCACTCTTGAATTCCCAACCCACAGAGACTGTAAGACAATAAATGCTTATTGTGTTAAGCCATTAATTTTGGAGAAAATGTGTTACACAGCAATAAATAATTGGTACAATTATTATAAACCCTGATAATACAATGCCATTTTTGTTATAAATAATCAGTTGTCCTTTAAATAAAGAAGGAAAAGTCTTTCACATTTGCCTATATAATTACCATTTCTAGTGCTCTTTATTCCTTTCTACAGATCTGAGTTTCTTTCAGGTATCATTTCCCTTCAGCTAAAGAACATCCGTTAGCATTTCTTGCAATATTAAGTCTCCGGGCAACAAATTCTCTCAGCTTTAGTTTATTTGAAAATGTTTTTATTTCACTTCCATTTCTGGAAGGTATTTTTGCTTCCAGTATAATATTTTGGATTGACAGTTTTGTTTTTCTTCTTTCAAACTTTAGAGATGTTGTTCCACTGTCTTCTGCCAATTTCAGATAAGAAGTCAGCTATCATTATTACTTTTGTTCTCTGTACATATCTTTTTACTTTGACTACTCTTAAGATTTTTGGGGCGCCTGGGTGGCTTGGTGGGTTAAGCGTCCGACTTCGGCTCAGGTCACGATCTCACGGTCCGTGAGTTTGAGCCCCGCGTGGGGCTGTGTGCTGACAGCTCAGAGCCTGGAGCCTGTTTCAGATTCTGTGTCTCCCTCTCTCTCTGCCCCTCCCCTGTTCATGCTCTGTCTCTCTCTGTCTCAAAAATAAATAAACGTTAAAAAAAATTAAAAAAAAAGATTTTTGTTTTTATCTTTGGTTTTCAGCAGGTGAGTACAATGTTCTCAGGTGTTGTTTCCTTCATATTTACTGTCTGAGGTCCACTGAGGTTTTGGGACTTGTGGGTTGGTGTCTGTCACTAAATTTAGGGAAATTGTGGTCATTATTTCTTCACATATTTCTTCCTCGTCTTTCCTCCTATCTTTATGGGACTCCAATTAGATATATGTTAAACTACTTGATATTGCCTCACAGTCACTACAGCTTTGTTATCCCCTAGCTCCAATCTTTTTGCTCTTGGCTATTCAGTTTAGATTCAGTTTATTTAGTTCATTGGACTCTTTCTTCTGCATGTCTCTCCTGCTCTCATGAATCCATCCAGTTAATCTTTATTTTAGCTATTGTACTTTTCCATCTGGAAATCTAGAATTTCCATCTGGCTCTTTTTAATAGTTCCATTTCTCTGCCAGTGTTCCCCATATATTCATTAATTATGCCCATCTTTTCTTTTAAATATCTGAGCACATTTATATCAGCTGCTTTAAATTCCTTGTGTGCTAAATCCATCACTTGGACCATCATAGGATATGTTGAATGTTTTCTCCATAGGATGGGTCACATTTTTGCTTGTCATAGTTTCACTTCTTTGTGCTTTTGTAATTTTTATTGTATGCTAAGTATGGTGGATGATATGTTGTACACAGTCTGGATTATGTTGTGTTCCTTTAATGGGTGTTGAATTTTGGTTTGACAAGCAGTTAAATTACTGGAAGTTCCTCTTGATCCTGATAGGTTTGGTTTTATGCCATGTCAGGTGGGTTTATTTTGGTTCTGTCCCTAGTCTTAAGGTACAGCCTTTACTCTAGGGTATTTTTTTTTAAGTTTATGTATTTATTAAGTGGGGGGGGAGAGGGGCAGAAAGAGAAGGAGAGAGAGAGAATCCCAAGCAGGCTCCAGACCATCAATGCAGAGCCCGATGCAGAGCCTGAACTCACGAATCATGAGCTCACGACCTGAGCCAAAGTCGAATGCTTAACGGACTGAGCCACCAGGTGCCCCTACTATAGGGTATTGTACTCACTCCTAAAGCTGTCCTATCTGGGATCCCAAATTCATACCTTAAATGCTCATCAAGTTCTCTCACTCTGGCTGGACTAGAACACCAACATTTCTGAGCACTGTGCACCCTCAGGTGTCTTTGTTCACTTCTCAGCCCCACAGCAGCCACTCCGCATCAGGTCTCACAGAGTCTTCCCTGTGCATGCCCAACCTGACCCTTGGCCAAGGAACTGAGGTAAATACCCCAGCAGATTCCTGCCCCCTACACCTATATGCTGCTCCCTCTCCTCCTGTACCCTGTTCTACAATTCAGCCCTTTTGGTAGCCCTAAACTCTGAGTTCTTCCTCCTCTGTTCAGGGAGCCCATTGCTCTCACTTGAGTGCCACCTCCCTGGGCTGTAATTGGGAAAATGTTCCCAGGCAAAGAGCCAGGGTGAATACGGGACTCACCTGGTGTTTCCTTTCTTTCCAGGATGCCTATTGCCTGATGCCTGAAAACAGCTGCCTCCTGTGTTTTCCCAGTTTTAGAGTTGTTTACAGTGAGAATATAAGTCTGATACCGGTTTTTCCATCTAGGAGAGAAAGGACAGAAGCATTTCATAGCATTTTGTATTCGCAAATGTTTCATATTAAACTTCTTGAGTTCATAGAGTATCTTTTTAACTCTACATTTTAAACTCTCTGAATTTTGTATATGTGAATAGTAGGATTTTCCATAATATTAGGAAGCAACCACTGTAGCCTAAAGATACAGCTCCCCCTCCAGTTTTCTACTGTGTAGATCCAGGAATGTCTCTGATACTACTGGGTGCAGGGAAGGAAGGACTCCAATGATACCTAAAATTAAAGTTGCCAACAACCAGGTGGAAGAGAAGTTGGGATAGGTAAAATATGACTTAGATAAATAAAGAAATATTTACTGTCTTTACACCATAGTGCTGTGACTTAAAATTGATAGCAGTAACACAGAAAACTAGTATTGTGAATCAGTGGAGCACCATAATTCACAATTTGTTCCAATCCTCTAACAACATCTTTGACACCTTTTAGTCATTTCTATACCCATGTCTATTCGCTTCTGTATTCATGCCTTGTCCAGCTATTTCTTTTTTTTTTTATAAAATTTTTTTAATGTTCATTTATTTTTGAGACAGAGAGAGACAGAGCATGAACAGGGGAGGGGCAGAGAGAGAGGGAGACACAGAATCTGAAGCGGGCTCCAGGCTCTGAGCTGTCAGCACAGAGTCCGACGTGGGGCTCGAACTCACGGACCATGAGATCATGACCTGAGCCGAAGTCAGACGCTTAACCAACTGAGCCACCCAGGTGCCCCATTGTCCAGCTATTTCTTATACTTATAATACTCTTGTTGATCAAATTGCTGTTCAAAATTCATCACCTTCTTGAGGCGCCTGGGTGGCTCAGTCGGTTGAGCATCCGACTTCGGCTCAGGTCATGATCTCGCAGTCTGTGAGTTTGAGCCCCACGTCGGGCTCTGTGCTGACTGCTCAGAGCCTGGAGCCCGCTTCAGATTCTGTGTCTCCCTCTCTCTCTGCCCCTCCCCTGCTCATGCTCTGTCTCTGTCTCAAAAATAAAAAAATAAAAATAAATTCATCACCTTCTTTATAACAGAATTACAGCTCCATACTCTTTGCTGTGTGACTATACAGTGCCTCCCACTGTGGGCAGAGTATAGTTGCCTGTCACATTTTTGTTGGACTGGCCATGTGACTTGCTTTGAGAGTGCCAATGTAGAGAATATGAGCAGAAGCTTTACACCATATTGTACGATTTGGTCTGTCCCCTTGTGCTCTAATACCCACCAAGAGAAGAGCATGCCCTGGGAAGTTACTGCCTCTTCAGACAGGGCCCCAGAGGGAAGACAAGGGGAAAGAGACTTGAACCCAAATGAAAGCCTTTTGAATTCTACCTGGTCCAGCCTAGATTAGCCAAACTGTAGCCAGAGACCCATGAGAATGAAAGTAAATGGTTGTTGGTATAAACCACTGAGACTTTAAAATTATTTGTGGCACAGCCAAAAAAAAAAAAAAAATTAAATTAGAAACATAAAAAAAGGACACAATATAGATGCTAGATGTTTTGACTGGACCGGCTGGGCACCACACTCTTCCATCAAACACACTTAACTCTTAATCATCTAGATAAAATCATGGTATCTTTTATGATCCAACTTAAATAATACCTCCTCTATGAAGCCTATAGGATTAGACCTTATCTCCTCTACACTCCACAGGGCAAAGAATCTTGTGTCTATTTTATTCATTGATATAAATCAAGCACCTAGAGCACTGCCTGGTACACAGAAGGCCCTCCATAAATATTTGCAGAATGGATGATATAACACACTAAACTGTTTTTTTTTTTTTTTTTAATTTTTTTTTTCAACGTTTATTTATTTTTGGGACAGAGAGAGACAGAGCATGAACGGGGGAGGGACAGAGAGAGAGGGAGACACAGAATCGGAAACAGGCTCCAGGCTCCGAGCCATCAGCCCAGAGCCCGACGCGGGGCTCGAACTCACGGACCGCGAGATCGTGACCTGGCTGAAGTCGGACGCTTAACCGACTGCGCCACCCAGGCGCCCCTACACTAAACTGTTTTAAGTTCTATATCAAAATATATAGTCATGACATGATACTCTACATGGAAAACCCGACAGACTCCACCAAAAGTCTGCTAGAACTGACACATGAATTCAGCAAAGTTGCAGGGTACAAAATCAATATACAGAAATCGTTTGCATTTTTATACACCAATAATGAAGCAAAAGATAGAGAAATAAGGAATCTAATCCCATTCACAATTGCACCAAGAATCATAAAATACCCAGGAATAAACCTAACCAAAGATGTGAAAGATCTCTATGCTCAAAACTATAGAAAGCTTATGAAGGAAATTGAAAAAGATACAAAGAAATGGAAAAACATTCCATGCTCATGGATTGGAAGAATAAATATTGTTAAAATGTGAATACTACCCAAAGCAATCTACACATTCAATGCAATCCCAATCAATTTGCAAGAGCATTCTTCTCAAAACTAGAACAAGCAATCCTAAGATTTGTATGGAACCACAAAACACCCTGAATAGCCAAAGTAATATTGAAGAAGAAAACCAAAGTGGGAGGCATCACAATCTCAGACTTCAGCCTCTACTATAAAGCTGCAATCATTAAGACAGTATGGTATTGGCACAAAAACAGACACATAGACCAATGGAATAGAGATCCCAGAATTGGATCCACAACTGTATGGCCAACTAATCTTTGACAAAGCAGGAAAGAGTATCCAGTGGAAAAAAAGACAGTCTCTTTAACAAATGGTGCTGGGAGAACTGGAGAACAACATGCAGAAGAATGAAACTAGACCACTTTCTTACAACATTCACAAAAATAAACTCAAAATGGATGAAGGACCTGAATATGAGACAGAAAACCATCAAAACCCTAGAGGAGAAAGCAGGAAAAAAACCTCTTTGACCTCAGCAACAGTAATTTCTTACATGACACATCTCCAAAGGCAAGGGAATTAAAAGCAAAAATGAATTATTGGGACCTCATAAAGATAAAAAGCTTCTGCACTGCAAAGGAATCAATCAACAAAATTAAAAGGCAACTGACGGAATGGGAAAAGATATTTGCAAATGACATACTGGATAAAGGGCTAGTATCCAAAATCTATAAAGAACTGACCAAACTCCACACCCGAAAAACAATCCAGTGAAGAAATGGGCAAAAGACATGAATGGACACTTTTCTAAAGAAGACATCCAGATGGCCAACAGGTACATGAAAAGATGCTCAACATCACTCCTCATCAGGGAAATACAAATCGAAACCACAATGAGATACCACCTCACACCGGTCAGAGTGGCTAAAATGAACAAATCAGGAGACTATAGATGCTGGCAAGGATGTGGACAAACAGGAACCTTCTTGCACTGTTGGTGGGAATGCAAACTGGTGCAGCCACTCTGGAAAACAGTGTGGAGGTTCCTCAAAAAATTAAAAATAGATCTACCCTATGACCCAGCAATACCACTGCTAGGAATTTACCCAAGGGATATAAGAGTACTGATGCATAGGGGCACTTGTACCCCAATGTTTATAGCAGCACTTTCAACAATAGCCAAATTATGGAAAGAGCCTAAATGTCCATCAACTGACAAATGAATAAAGCAGATATGGTTTATATATACAATGGAATACTACTTGGCAATGAGAAAGAATGAAATCTGGTCATTTGTAGCAACGTGGATAGAACTGGTGGGTATTATGCTAAGTGACATAAGTCAGGCAAAGAAAGACAGATACCATATGTTTTCACTCATATGTGGATCCTGAGAAACTTAACAGAAGACCAGGTGGGAGGGGAAGGGGGAAAAAAAGTTATGGAGAGGGAGGGAGGCAAACCATAAGAGACTCTTTTTTTAAAAAATTTTTTTAACGTTTATTATTGAGAGACAGAGAGACACAGAGTGTGAGCGGGGGAGGGATAGAGAGAGGGGGAGACAGAATCTGAAGTAGGCTCCAGGCTCTGCGCTGTCAGCATAGAGCCCGATGCGGGGCTTGAACTCACAAACTGCAAGATCATGACCTGAGCCGAAGTTGGTCGCTTAACCAACTGAGCCACCCAGACACCCCTAAGAGACTCTTAAATACTGAGAACAAACCAAGGGTTGATGGGGGGTGGGGGAGAGGGGAAAGTGGGTGATGGGCATTGAGGAGGGCACCTGTTGGGATAAGCACTGGGTGTTGTATGGAAACCAATCTGACAATAAATTATATTTAATGAAAAAAACCCCCAAAATATATAGTCACATTCCCGATAATCATGCTATTCTTTCCCACAGAGCTCTATGGGATCTCACAGGCCTCACTTCCAGGTTAAGGAGGTTGGGCTTTTAGGTACTTGGAAGCATCTGGAATGTCTGAGTAGGCAAGCAGAGTGCTTAGAATCAGAATTGGTTGCAAGTGACTGAGTATCCCCAAATAAAAGAGAAAAAGGTGATGTGTGTGTATGTACATATAAATTTTTTTAGATGAATACAAAGGTAGTCTAAGAAAAATAATTCTGGTTGTTTCTCTTCATATTTTTTTTTTTAAGAAACAGGTTTATTAAGTTGTAATTCACATATATATAATTCATCCACTTAAAGTGTACAATTCAATGGATTTTAGTATATTCCCAAAGTTGCAACCTTCACTGTTATCAATTTTAGAACACTTTTTTTTTTTTTTTTTTAGAAAGAGACTAAATGTGAGCAGGGGAGAGGGGCGGGGGGGGGGAGAAGGAGGGAGGGAGGGAGGGAGAAAGAAAGAAACAAACAAACAAACAAACAAACAAACAGACAGAATATCCTAGGGAGGCTCCATGCTCAGGGCGGATCCTGATGCAGGACTTGATCCCCCAACGCTGGGATCACGACCTGAGCCAAAATCAAGAGTCAGATGCTCAACCAACTGAGCCACCCAGGAGCCCCCATCTTCATTATCTTAAAAAGAAACTCCATACTCATTAGCAGTCACTTCCTATTTTCCACCAACAGTCTTCCCACCCTCTCCACCCCACCTCCAGCCCTAGGCAACCAGTAATTTACACTCTGTAAATTGCTATTCTTTAAATACTCTGTATAGATATGCCTCTTCTGGACATTTCATATAAATGGAATCATACAATATGTGGTCTTTTGTGACTGGTTTCATTCAGCATAACGTTCTCAAGGTCCTCTTGTCATTTTCAAATGTAGATATGATCCCGTTAAAACATATGTAATAATTAAGAGCACAGACTACAAAGTCAGACTGCCCAGGTTTATTTATTTATTTATTTATTTATCTTTAAACTTTTTTTTTTTTTAACATTTATTTATTTTTGAGACAGAGAGAGACAGAGCATGAACGGGGGAGGGTCAGAGAGAGGGAGACACAGAATCTGAAACAGGCTCCAGGCTCTGAGCTGTCAGCACAGAGCCCGACACGGGGCTCGAACTCACGGACCACGAGATCATGACCTGAGCCGAAGTCGGCCACTTAACCGACTGAGCCACCCAGGCGCCCCACAGACTGCCCAGATTTATATCCTATCTCCATCCCCTATTAGAATTATATGATTTAAGGTGAGTTACTCAACTTCCCTGTGCCTTAATCTCCTCATCTGTAAAATGGATATAATAATAGAACTTGCCTCATAGGGTCATAGTGAAATTGAAATGAGTTAATAGGTAAAGCACTTAGAATAGTACCTTACACATAGTAACTATTATACTGATGTTGGCTGCTATTATTATTATCTGTGTTAAAGAGAAGGGGATCATGGATAGATATTCTTCTCAAAATCTTTTTCATAGCTTTGGGATATGTTTTGGTATATTGTAGGGTTGAAAGTAAGTGTCTCCGTAGGAAGAAATGGGGAATGACTGCTAATGAGTACAGAATTTCTTTTTTAGGGTGAAGCAAACGTTCTTGGATTAGATAGTGGTTATGGTTGCATAATTTATGAATACACTCCAAAAAAACATATTCAATCATACACTTTAAGAGGGTGAATTTTATAGTTTCTGAATTGTTATCTCGATTTTTACAATTGTCTTTCCTATTTCCAAAATTGCTACACTTGAAGCAAAATAGTGAAGGCATATATGAATATTCTCCCTTGAAAAAGGCTAGAAATTTAAATAGCTTCCCTACTCTGCCCATACACCACTTTCCCCCACAGTTTTTCCTGTGCTTCATGTCTTAAAAATGTTCTATATTTGTGTTTTATACCTGCTATGAACTGCAGATGGTGGGTAAATAAACTGTGTTTGATTACATGGACCTTACTGGGCAGAGCTACAAAAAAGAGCAAATTTAAAAAGAGAAATCATACTAACTTGTATTAAGTAGTAACCACATCATAACAGGTAAGAGCTCAGACTCTAAAATTAAAGAGAATTATGTTCGATTTCTGGTTCCACCATTTGTCAAGCTATGTACGTGGGGCAAGTTACTTAAAGAACTCTGAACCTTAGTTTCCTCATCAGTAAACTGAAGATAATAATAGTAATTTATTTTATAGGGTGTTAGGAGGATTAAGTTTAATCATGTAGATAAAACATTGAATACACTTCCTGGCAAATAGTATGTACTCATAGATTTTGTAAATGTCAGCTATGAGCAGGATGATGATGATAATGAAGGAGGAGGAGGGGTAAGAGAACCATCATCATCACTCAAACTGACTGTAACATGAAAAAGACAGAGGAGGCAGCAACTGGGGGGGGGGGGGGGGGCGGGAGGGCTCACTGCCCAAAATTGCTACAACCTTCTTGAGAAGGGGGAACAATGTGATTCTGTGGTTACTGGTCACAAGGACAAAGCAACTGACATCCCCTCTACTCTAAGCTCTAAATGAGCTGTGTATTCACAACAGACCCACAAGGATTTGGCAGCAGTCTATGAACGGAGATCCCTGCATATGGGTCCAAGCAAACCTTTGCCAAATGCCTTCCAGGGATAGAAGAGGGATGTGAAATTAATTTATTTACTCTTCTAAAAAAAATCCTGAACTTCTAGAGGCATCACTGACACTAAATCCTTCAAATACATCAACCTTTTAAAAATTGCTCTTTGGGGCTGAAATGACCAAGTTTGAGATTGCCATTGCCCTACTTTAGACTCTCACCACCTTTCCTTTGGGACTACTGTGACATCTTCCTAACTGGTTCCCTACCAGTCTCGTCTCCTTCTGTTCTAGTTTCCACAATGTGACTAGGATTATCTTTTTAAACACAAAATTCTAAAAAAAATAAAAATAAAAAATAAAATAAAATAAATTAAAAAAAAAAAAACACACACAAAATTCTATCAGTCTCTGCTGCTTGAAGTTCCACAAGGGATTCCCAATCATCACTTGTGGAAGTATCTAAAACTCCTCTGCAGACTGTACAAAGCTCTTCGTGACCTGGTCCCCGCTCACAAGCTCAGCCTCATTTCCAGACACGCTCCACCGCCCATATACCCTAAACTCTAGCCTCACTAAAATGCTGGCAGCACTCTGCAAGTCACTACAGTTTTACAACACACACTATTACAATCTAATAATCTGCAGCTTGCTTTTCAAACACATGATCTCATGTATGTGTTGTTGCCATCTGCGATCAGATGTGAATGTGAGGTGCTTATTTTTATTGCTACTTGACCACCGCAAGGAACAACAATCAGTAAACTATCAAATCGCTCTGATTAACACTTTAACTGTGAATAATAAATATGCTTTACTTTGTTAGTTTTCAGAGTCACCAGAAGAGTAAAAAGACCAAGCCTAACTTGCACCTACAGAGTGTAATAGAGTCTGAACATTCTGGTAAAAGCACAGAGATTCATTCCTTTATTATCAATGCCTGAAAGCACACCTCTTAAAATAAGCAGGTAGCCTTATAATAGTTACTTAAAATACTTAAATTGATTACATGCCTTTCTCATTCTGTGTTTAAGATTTTTAGCCTTGGTTTATTAAGCATTTGGCTTTGAAACCAGATGAAAATATTGACACTGAGATACTGTATTCTTACAATCTTCAAGTCACTGAATACATAAATCCAAGCACCGCTTCGTACTTCCACGATATTCATTCCTTGTACTTTAATACTGACTCACTGCCCTACAGAACTATCGCAGGTGACTAGCAGCTCAAGGCAGCAAGTCTACAAGAAAAACGAGACAAAACTGGATTTCTTCATGTCTACAGTGGTCCAGCTTTCATAATTACTAAACAACACCAACGACACCTAGGCGGCAGCAGCAAGAAGTAATGAAAACTCTGGTTTTGGAAAATGTATATACTAGTATATGCCACAGTCCCGCTAGCTGCTCGAGAATACAGGACCCCAACAGCCACTAACCAACGTCTGGTTTTAATGTAAACTCATTCTCCTCCTACTGACCCTTAGGGGATTCTGTTTCCTGATAAGCAGATCTAAACTGTAAGACAATAATATCCCAAGGAGGTTCTGGCACTGAGCCCCAGAAATCCTTAAAGCAACAAACACTGTCTAAAAGAAGAAAAGCAGACTACTCACTGCCTTCGCCGTTCTCTCCACTAACTCTAGGGAACACAGAAATGCCTTGCCAATTAGAAGTTATAAAATTCTTTCTGAGGCTAAATGTTTTGAAATATGGAGAGTCTGTTGATAACATCATTCCCTGTCACCTGGGATGTTTTGGAAGACTCCTCAGACATTACCTTTGGGCCAGACCAAGCAGTATGTGGGCCAGTGAATCCTTTCTATTTCTGGAAGCTGAATAACTTGGAATCTCCTGTAGTGACTGACAGATTAAAAGGGTAACTTAACTGACATTAGGTCAATGAAGTTAAAAAACCATTTTAAAAATCCAGAATGTGGGAAACTAGAAGATAAAAGCCCAGTTTCTTCAATAAAATAAACTGTAACTAAAAAATTAAAGTGAAAAAGTAAGGAGGACTGATCAATTAAAAACCACCTAAGAAACACATTCATTAAATGCAGTATGTGCCCATTTCTTGGATCCTGATTCAAACAAGTCAATTGTTTAAAAAATTGAAACAAATGAGGAATTTTAATTGATTTTTTTAATGTTTATTTATTTTTGAAGGAGAGAGAGACAGAGTGTGAGCAGGGGAGGGGCAGAGAGAGGAAGACACAGAATCCGAAGCAGTCTCTGTGTCTTCTGAGCCACCCAGGCGCCCCTCATTTTTGCAAATCTTAAATACTTCCTGAGGAGAAAGGTTGAAAAGCCAAAGCACGCTACCCAGATGGAAAGTTTCAGAGCCCATCCTTTCTGAGGTGCCACCTGCTCTGTCTGCAGCAGTTGGTGCAGGATCTGGAGAGGAGCCCCCACAGAGGGTTCAGGCTCCAGGAAAAATCCTCCCGTGCTCTCTACAACCCAGAGCGCTGGTGAATAAATAACATGGCATGCGTGAGAAAAGGACCGTCCTCAATAACCCTGAGATTGTGTGTCACTTCTTGTCTCAGTTACCTGCTTACCTGAGGCCTACTACATATGACATGCTGGTTAAGAGCACGGGCTTTGGGTTGGGTGGCTCAGTCGGTTAAGCCTCCGACTTCATCTCAGGTCATGATCTTGCGGTTCATGGGTTCGAGCCCCGCATTGGGCTCTGTGCTGACAGCTCAGAGCCTGAAGTCTGCTTCGGATTCTGTGTGTGTATCTCTCTCTCTGCCCCTCCCCCAGTAGTGTTCTTTCTCAAAAATAAATAAACATTAAAAAAAAAAGAGCATGGGCTTTGGAGATAGATACGGGTCTGAGATTCTAGCTCTTACCACTTAAAAGCAGTATAACTTCAGGGCAAGTTTCTCAACCAATTTTTTTTTTCTTTAAGTAGGCTCCACACCCAATGTGGGGCTTGAACTCAAGGCCTTCACATTAAGAGTCACATGCCCTACCGACTGAGCCAGCCAGGTGCCCCTCTCAACCAATCTGTACCTTAGTTTCTCCATATGTATGATGACGATTACACTGGCACCTTCTTATAAAACCATTGTAAAGATTAAATGAGGATATATTTTTTGGTATGGTGACTGGCTAAAATACTAGCTGCCATTATGATATTAGTATTGCTGTTTTATATTCCTTCCCTTTCATTTGAATTCAGACTGTTAGTGAAACCCAGTAAAATAAAAGATGAAATATTCACAATTATATTTTTTTAATGTTTAGTTTTGAGAGAGAGAGAGAGGGAGAATGTGAGGGGGAGAGGCAGAGAGAGAGGGAGGGAAACAGAGGATCAGAAGCATGCTCTGCACTGACAGCAGACAGCCTACTGTGGGGCCTGAACTCACAAACCATGAGATCATGACCTGAGCCAAAGTTGGACATTTAACTGACTGAGCCACCCAGGCACCCCCATAATTATAATTAATAGTATACTTATTGCTATCATTATTGCTGTAGAAAAGAAAGCTGACGAATGATGAGAGTAGAAAATGGGGACATAAAAGTAAATATATATAGAGATTTGGATCAGACTTGAGGGCCAGGCAGTGGTTTAAGATTTATTGGGGGGAACAGTGGGTAACAAGTATTGAACACTAGAGTAATAAACAAAAGCAGTATTTCAGGACAATGAGTCAGAAAATGGTCTGTACAAGACAAACTGGGTCTGTGACACTGGCCTCCAGGGCAACTCTGTGATGCATTTGCGGCAACTTTTTTTAGCGCCCTATACTGTGCTACCACCAATATAATCTGAGGTCTCGCTTTATAATAAAGTAACCAGGTATATGCAACATGAGTGTTCATCATGACAATCCTGAACTGGATCCAGAAATGGCAGAAACGCCAAAAGGTTTCTGCGTTCCTGGGGATGGGAGGGCAGAATAAACTAGAAAGTGGGAGGACATGGGGCGTGAGGCTGGGGAGTTCAGCACAGGCCGACACATCCATTGCAACTTTTCCTGCTGATGGGGCAGATCATTTATCCTAAGAGAATCACCTCATGAAAACAATGCAGAGTGTGTGCCCGGCCCACAACCCATGGCTAGAACGTCAGCACTGATTATTCTCTCCGGGGCCCTCCTCCCACCATGTGCTTGTCAGCAACACGGACACCCACACTCCACTCTCAGAAACCCTACACTCCACAAGAACTGCTGAAACAGGGGTAGAAAAATTAGCTCTGTGGCTGGTTGAAGGTTACGTACGCAAGGTCAAGGAGGAAACAGGGATTCTACTGGCTTATTGGACCCATGTATTTAAAGGAGGCCGAGAGGACTTTCTTTCCTCACCCCTCCCTTAGATTTCCTTGCTGTGTATCACAGAGCTGCCTCTTTACAGACTGATTCATTTTACGGCTTCCATTTGTTGAGAGCACACTATGTGCCGGCCACCTGCCTGGGATTTATCAGTGAACAAAAGAAGATCCCTGCCATGGAAGGACTTCCTCCTTGAGGGATGGGGAAGGCAGACAGCATTTTAGGAAATGACAGGTGTTAGGTAGGACAAAATGAAAAACAAAACCAAAAAATAGTAGACAAAGGGATGGGGAGTAAGAAGGGGAGGGCAGTTGGATGTGGAATCTTTCAGCTGACAGGAATGTTAACCTGGAAATTCTCACTTCCTGCTATTTATTACCACTCCCTCACCACTCAGCACATAGCAGGTGATGAGGGAAACAAGACAGCTGTATTGGGTTTATTTCAGAGTCAAAAGAAGATAAATTACAACTATATTCTCCATATTTTTCTTTTCCGAAAATGGTCTAAAGAAGGAAAGTCCTAAATGAACCGAAGCAAAGTGACATCAGACAGACTTCTCCCCTTCTCCTGCTCCAAGCTAGTCTTCGGTCTATCAGCATTTGGGCTTCAACTGCCCCATATTCGGAGAGTGAGACTGGGCTCTCTGTGCACAATGGCTCCCCCAGGCATAGCCTGTTCAGAATTTCTAAGTAACCAGCATGCATTTACTTCACCCCATAAGTTACTCCTATCTTTTTGCCTTTTTTCAGAGGATCAATCAAAGCGACGAGAGTTGACGGCCTAACCTTGAAAGAGGAAGGGGGATACAGTTATGTATAGCCCAAATTTAAGTGCATTCTCCTCCTCCACAAACACGTCCCCTCCTTCTGCCCCTCCCCCAAAAAAGGCCAGAGAGAGAGAGAAATAACCAACATTTTTCCAAGTTGGTGCTAAAAGTCAGGACGAAAGAATTGCTTTTCTATATTTCTGCAAATGTTCTACAATGAAGATGTATAGTTTTTATAATTGGGAAAAAATAGCTACTTAAAAAAAAAAACCCAACCATATACCAAAAGAGATGGCCATGCCAATCAATTGCCCAACTCCCCAGGAGTTATGGTTGCCGAAGAGCTAAAGTATCTCAATAGCCTGCGAGATATACTTGGATAAGATTTATACCTGGAGTAGAGACGGATCCACAGAGTTAGCAAACTATAATTTTACAGGTCTTCTATTTACAATCATGCTGACGGCCCCAGCTGTGATGCTGAATATGGCTCTTTTTCCCATTCTTCACACCAGCTATTTAAATTCTGACTCTTAACAGGAGGAAAGGCTGATCTAATGGTGAAATAAGCTTATATTAGAAACATAAAATGTTTACCATAAATTTATATAAGTAGGGCTCAGAAGTACTGAAGACTCTTATTCCTCTTCTTTTGCTTAAAACGTAACCTTAGCATAGGCCTAGAATCTGGGTACACACCTTCCTGATGCCGTCTTAGCTCTTTGGAGACAAATCCTGAAAAAGTAGCTGATAAGGCTTAATGCTCATTTATGATGAAAACGTTCAATAAACTAGGACTAGAGGAGAACACCCTAACTTGACACAGGTACATCTAAAACCAGGGGTGCCTGGTGAAGATCCAACTCTTGATTTCAGCTCAGGTCATGATCTCATGGTTTGTGAGTTCAAGCCCTAAGTCGGGTTCTCTGCTGTCAGCATGGAGCCCACTTCATATTCTCTGTTTCCAGCTCTCTCTGCCCCTCCCCCACTCTCTCTTGCGTGCACGTGCTTGCTCTCTCTCAAAAATAAAAAAACATTAAAAAACAACTATCATTATTTTCAAAGAATGTGATTGACTATGGCAGGGGGCGGGGGGGGGGGGGTGACCCAGAAATCAGGTATTTGTATGCGATGGGGAAGAAAGGCTGTCAGATACAAGATCATACAATAATCAACACCATTTCTCTTAAACTACCCATAGCCAAATAGGAAATAATAATAGAGACATGATTCACAATAGCAACAAAAACTAGGAAGTATTTAGAAATTAGTTGAACCAAAAATGCCCCCCTAGACTTTTATGGAGAAAAATTTTAATTTCTAATAAAGGATTTAAAAATGAGTTGATGAAGTATTTAGGGATAAAAAGGCAACTAACTCAAATGGGTCAGGGAAAAAAAAACATGCATAGAAATACAGCAGAGGGAGTAATAAAGCAAATATGGCAAAATGCTAACTTTTGGTACATCTAGGTAAGGAATATACAGGAGCTCTTTGTACTAACCTTAGAACTGTTCTGTTAGTTTTAAATTATTTCCAAATAAAACAAAATTCTTTTTAAAAAAAAAAGCTGAATAAATGGAGAGACAAATTACATGCTTGGAGGAAATGAGTTAATATCAAAAAGATGTGAAACCTCTCTGAAATAATTTATAAATTCAATGTAGTCCCAATAAAAATTTCTTAAAAATAAAATGTTTGAGGAACTTATAAACTTAATTCCAAATTTTATATGGGAAAATAATGGTCCAAGAATAGCTAATTAAACTTAAAAATGAAGAACAGAGACAGGATAGCTGCCAGTCATGAGAACTTACTACAAAATCATTGCAATAAAACATAGAGCAATAACTGGCAAACTAATGGAACAGAAGAGAGGCTGAGAGACAGACCGGTTGTATCCATGGAAACCACTGATGAGAGACAGGGTACCACAATTCAATGGAGGAAAGCATGGATGTTCTTGGAGATATTATTGGAAATATTGCCTCATTAAATGAAGAGTAAGAGGACTGGATCCCTATCTAACATCACATGCAATGAGGGCTCTCGATGAGTTACAGAAATAGCTACTGAAAGGGACTTCTTAAAACTCCACAAGTATTAAACATGTCAAAGAATTCCTTTGATTACATCAGAATTAAGAATGTTTCTTTAAAAAAAATTTTTTTTAACATTTGTTCATTTCTGAGAGAGAGACAGAGACAAAGAGCATGAGTTGGGGAGCGCAGAGAGAGGAGACAGAAAAAGACAGTGCTGTCAGCACAGAGCCCGACACGGGGCTTGAATACACAGAGCACGAGATCATGACCTGAACCTAAGTTGGACACTTAACCAACTGAGCCACCCAATTGCCCCAGAATGTTTCCTGATCAAAAGACAACAAAGGCAAAATTAACAGCTGACCAAGGAGAAGACATCTGCAAAGTCTAAACGTGAACAATGCAGATAGCAACTCCAACAGAAAATGGGCAAAGATATGAATAGGCAATTTATAGAAGCTATTATATATAAGAGATGTTCAAAATCCTTACTAACCAAAGAAACACAAATTAAAATGATAAGAGGTCACTTTGTATTTACAAGGTTAGAAAAGATGTACAGCTGGATAAAGCTTAGCGCTGTTGGGATGTGAGGGTATAGGAACCCTCCAACACTTCTGGCAGAAGAGAGACTGGGGCCACCACTGTGGAGGGGAATCTGGCACTATTTAATCAAATTCATTATATGCAAGCCCATTACCCTTCTGAGTATATACTCACAGCTTTATAAGCGGGCAGGTATGAAGATGCTCATGGCAACAGTATATATGTCTTAGGGAGTAGGGATAACCTGAGTATCTATCACACAGACAGCAGATAAGTAAAATTGTGGTTTGAGCACACGGCATGGAGTATAAGACATCAGTCAAGAACAAAGAATTAGACGTGCACGTAGAAACAGATGGATCTTCAAAACAGTACTTAGAGAAAAAAAGAAGTGAAATGAAATGCAACATTATAAATCGAAATACATATAAAACAAACGTCACCACTTTGCAAGAGCCTATATGGACAAAAAGAAACACATGTGCATTAGAACAAGTACCTACGAGACACACGGGGAATGGGAAGGGGATAAGGGAGTTAAAAGCAAAAGAAATCTTTCAGACTCCTTGCATGTTAACAAAGAATTCAATGACCTATGATAAATATAAAATTAGAATTGTTTCCTTCCCCAAAGTTTCCAACTTTCCTAACAACAAAAGCTACTTGGCTTGCCAGCTCTGTTGATGAGTAACAGCTCTTCATCCTTTTTCAAGCAGGAAGAGAAAATTCAGGGATCAGCAGAGTACTAAAGGGATCAGCAGAGATTATTCACGAAGCAGTGTTTTTGTTCTCATGACCTGACAACCTGACCGAAAAGACCTGATTACCTCTTGATTTGGAGTGATTGAGCTAAAGGCGGTCAGAATCAAGTTTTCAGGTCATTTGAAGCTATTTACTTTTAGAACCCCGTTGTAGGCAATCCCCTAGCCTCCCCAGAGAAATATTACATGCTACCTAGAATCTTAAAATTCTAGAGCTAGAAAGGACCTGGTTATTCTACAGATGAGGAAACTAAGGCCCTGAGAAAGGTTACGGTTTAGGGTCACACAGCTAGCATGAAAAGGAAGGCCTTCCTGACTCTGCCCTGTCCCCATTTTGTTCTCACCCAGCAGTCAGAGGGAGCCTGTCAAACTTAAGTCATCATGAGCAACTCTGTTCAAAACCCTCTACTGGCTTCTTCCCCCTCACTCAGAGTCAAGGCCAAAATCCTTACAATGGCCTACACTGATGTGCCCCTTCCCACTCCACCACCTCTCATCTGCTGCCGCTTTTCCCTCACCCACTTTGGCACTGCGTGGCCGCTACGCCTCGCCATCCCTCACGCATGGCAAACATGTGCAGCATCGGGGCCTGGAACTTGCTCATCCCTCTGTCCCCCCCCCCCCCCACCCTCACCCTCTCAATTCCTTCAAGTCCTAGATCAAAAGTGATCTTAGCAGAGGCCTCCTGCCCACCCCCTCACCCATAGACTTATGCTTTCCCACTTACACCTCTTTCAAGTTCTCCATAGCACTACGATCACGTGACAGTCTATCCATTCACATTTTTATCTGTCTGCCTCCACTCCACTAGAATTCTATGGCTTTGTTTCATTCACAGCTGTATCCCCAGCACCTAGAACAGTGCCTGGTGGACAGGGGTGCTCAATGAACATGTAGTGAATGAATCAACAAATGAGAACCAAAATCCAGGAGTTCAGACTTGAGACCCCCAGTGTGATGCCCTATTTGCTCCACCATGCTGCCTCAGTTTCGGTGGTTACATCCTTCAAGTTAGAAAGCCCTAAAATCTAAAAATGAAATAATACATTTTAGCTACTCTATGTTTATTTTATCTCCTGTGGCTGACTTTTATAGCATCAAGGATAAAGCACCCAGCCAAAAGTTAACACCTTTGGTTTAAGGGCCCTTTTATTAGAGAGCTGTTCTGTGATGCTGCTACTTTAGGTTTCTGCCTTTCCAGGTGAGAGACTAATATCTCATAATTTTTTTAAGTAAGCTCTATGCCCAATGTGGGACTTGAACTCACAACCCTGAGATCAAGAGTCACATGCTCTACCAACTGAGCCAGCCAGATGCCCCTGAAATCTCATCATTAACACCTGACCAACAAGACTACATTATCCAATCTTGAAAATTAGTTTATCCACATATCTTCCTAAGCTGAGCATAAGAAATTATTTAATATTAATTCGACGGTTGTTGTGAAACTTTTCATAAGTATTCTGAATGAATGCTCAGGACACTTTAGGTAAAAACCAATCCCAGTAGAGAATGTCAAAGCAGATAATCCCATTAACAATGCTATGTTGTAGGTAATAAATTGACTTCAGAAACAGGATAATAAACCTAGAGAATAGTTCAAGCCTTATACTGGGAATAGGCATGCAAGTTTCCATCTGCATTCCACTGTAGTTGTTTTTGTCATTTAAAAAAAAAATCCTCACAATGTAAAAAGGATCTGCAATTTGAAACATCACTGAAGTATCTCAAATTTGAAAAGTAGCTTTTTGCTAATTTTAGCCCAATCCTGTAAAGTGGCAAGGTTGAGGGCAATAAGACATTTGAAGATTCACCATGCATCCTATGAAAGGATTTCCTTCTGAGGCAGAGATAAGTGAGTTTGCTGGCTCTCAAGCCTTCCTCAACTGCAGCCTCCAAGTACACAGGAGATAAAAACCTAAACGCAGTCCACTGAACCCTTTTTTCAGAACCAGAGTCTCAAGGAGTCTTGCACTATGTTCTAAAAATGAACGCCCCCCCTTAGTGTTTAGGAGATCCTACATGGTGACTCAAGAATTAGGATTTGTCAAATTCTTTAAGGGGAGAAGAAGTGGTGTAAGTTCAGGCAATGCTTGAAGGAGGCTCTGAACTGCAATGTGGATGAAAGAGGAACGGGAAAGGGTCTCTGTGGGAAAGAGGGCCACTCAGAAGGAGCCAGAAAAAAAGGAAACAAGAAGTGGGAAAGGCTCTGCTTTAGGGCCACAAGGCAAAATAAAGAACTTGTATATATTTGGACAGATTGTCTATAAAGATTATTATATCTCAGCCGAAAATACACACAATAGGAGCACTACAGAAATGACATCTTATCACATTTCCTGAGGCAGAATGTTCTCAGTTTATTGCAAAAGTTATCTGTGCACCGCATACACCCCACTCCCAGGTCAGATTTTAGCTGTTCTCACAAAGCACCCCATTCCAGTCTCTGAACGTCAGTGAACACCGAAGTATCTGTAATTTTTAAACGCTTGATGCTTTTATTTTAAGCAATTCAGATCTGTGTGTTGAATCTCCTTTTCATTTGATTGATATGATTGATTTCTATGAACTGCACTATGGCTGAGAGGTTATTACATATGGCATTTGGCACTGCTGAGATTAAAAAAGTAATCAAAGGTTGTACATTATTTCTAAGAAACTGATGGTATCATACTGTTATTTATTTCAGATTTCTTTAAGGACCTTTCTTTGTTTGATTATATATCTTCCAATTAAAAAGCAGGACAGAGGGGTGCCTGGGTGGCTCAGTCGGTTAAGCGTCCGACTTTGGCTCAGGTCATGATCTCGTGGTCCATGAGTTCGAGCCCCGTGTCGGGCTCTGTGCTGACAGCTCAGAGACTGGAGCCTGTTTCAGATTCTGTGTCTCCCTCTCTCTCTGACCCTCCCCCGTTCATGCTCTGTACTCTCCCTGTCTCATAAATAAACATTAAAAAAATTTTTTTTTAAATAAAAAATAAAAAGCAGGACAGAAAAAAAATTGTCTTAAAGTAGGCATGTTTAATTTGGCTTGACACCTATTGAAATCATTTCAAAACGGAAACCTGTTCACATCAAATAAATTAAGCACCCAGGAAAAAAAAAGAAAAAGAAAAATCACTTTTCACTTCCATAGGCCAATGCTGATAAAGTGACTTGCTTTATGAAAACTCTGTGTTGTCACAATGAGTGGCAGTTTCCAAATTAACACATAAAGTCAGGAGATGGAAACGGGCTAGAGATCCTTTAATTCAATAATTTAGAGAAACACAGGTGGGGAGGGATAAACTAACTCGCTCATCACCTGGAATCTATTCCTGTTGTGAGGGTCATCAACACAGCACTAACTGAGAACGCACACCTGTCCAGTGCCAGGGACTTCGTCTGCCAAATGCAACTAGGGGTTAATCAGTGCTACTCTCCCCCCCTGGAACTCAGCTATTTCAAACAACTGGAGCTAAACTATGCTCAAACCCTAAACATTAAGCCTGCCACTGGCTTGCCACATACCACAGCATCACTAATTAGGTAAAGAAAGTGTTTCAACACAAGATCCGCAAATTACTGTAAAGTAGGCAAGTTACCGATATAACAGAATCACGTTGGGAGAGCCATTCATTATTGCCTGATGAAAATAAAGGATAATGAGGTTGCATTTAAAGCGGGGTGGGTTTTTTTTCTTTTTTGCACTTAAAAACGAACTCTACACCCCAAGCATTCTCCACAGCACCTAATGTGCAGCAGACCTGACCAGTCTGTAACCCCAATATTCCTTTACGCAACTGACAGCACCGTCACCCTTTTCAAGGTTAAGCGCTTTGAGAAACTGATGCCTGGTGGACGTCAGGACCTGCGGCAGGAAGGCAGGTGTGCGCGGGTAACAGCAAAACTCCAGCATAACCAAACATGCATCTCTAGCCAAACAGGTCTTACTCTTGCCTCGGAAATCATCCCTCCCTGCCTCCCTGACACAGAATCACGGACTCCCATACCGACTGGATGGGACTCTGAGCAAGCCAGAAGATTTCTTCATCTGTAAAATCAGGGGGCTGGGCTAATGCCGAATTCTTTCCCAGCTCTCAAATTCCGCCTCATTGCCCGAGTGGCAGGGCGGTGCAGTGAAAAGAGCCCCGGGCTTGACACCGTTTAACGAGCCCACGGCCGCATCCCCTTGACTGCCGGCGGCCCAGCCTCTGCCACTCGCCGGGACCTCACAGGGCGGGACCCGACCCGGGCTCCGAGGAGGGCCGGCGCCCCCCACCCCCGTCCCCCGGGGGGCTCCCGGCCACGGCAGCGGCCGCCTCGGGGAAACGGGTGGCGCAGGCCGGACCGCGAGGCGCGTCCCTCGGGGTTCGGGTCCCCTCCGCCCGCCGCCCCGGGTCAGCGACTCGTGCTCCCCGCCCGGCCCTGACCTGCTCTCCGCCGCCCAGCGGTCCCTCGGCGCGGCGGGCAGCTGGCTGCGGCCGCCCGTCCCGGGCCGCTGTCACCTCCGCCCCTGGAAGCGGCGGGCGGGCCGATCCGGTGTGACTCAGCGCCGCCGCCCCGCCTCCCGCCTCCCCGCCTCCCGCCCCGGCTTCCGCCTCTCTCGGCCGCGCGGCCCTGGGGCGCCTCGGTCCCCGCGCGCCCACCTCCGGGAGCCCGCCCCGCGCTCGCGCCCCCTGCCGGCCCGCCCGCCCTGCGGCGTCAGAGGGGGCGGCGCTCCGAAGGCCTCTGGCCGGGGAAACTGAGGCACGCGCCGGCGCGGCCCGGGCGCCCGCCGCCTCCCAGGCGTTCGGCCCTGCGTGCGGCTCCGGCTCGGAGCGAGTCCCTCACCCCACCCGGCCCTTCAGCCTGGAAAAGAGGCGAAATGCCACTGAGGGAAGGCCCGTTCGGTTCCTGCCTGTGGTGGCGTCCTCTTTGCCGCCCCGAGGCAGTTTCCTTTATCACGTTACACAAGGTTGACGCGCGCCTCTGGCTGTCCCATTTTTCCCCTGAGGAAAGTCTCTCAGGACAACTCCGAGAATTTAAAAGCGAGGAGTAACACAATGTAAGGACTGGGCGGGGCTGAGAGACCGCTTTTAACTTGTTCGCGAATCCTCGCAGGATTCCCTTTGTGTGGTAAAGGCCACAGAGTCCCTTCCGTTTCTGGATCCACCTAGGAGATCCGGAAGAATTCAACAAGTCTGTCACTGTGCACGCACAACAGAGAAACCTCTATTTCAAAACGTTCGTGGGCTTTCCTTTCCCCTTTCCTTGTGGTAAAATACACGTAACATACAACTTGCCATTTTCACCATTTTTAAGTGTACGATTCTGTGGCATGAAGGACATTCAACACTGTCGTGCGACCTTCGCCACCATCCATCCCCACAGTCTTTTCATCTCCCCGAACTGAAACCATGTTCATTAAACACTAACTCGTTTCTCTCCACCCAACTGTCACTTTCTGTCTCTGAATTTGACTACCACACACCCCACATTAGGGAATCCTACGGTATTTCCTTTTGTGACTAGCTTATTGCACTTAGCATAGTGTCTTCGAGGGTCATCCTGGTTGTAGTGAGTGTCAGAATAATATTGCATTGTGTGTGTATACAACCTTCTGTTTATCCATTCATCTGTCAGCGACTTAACTCCAAACGTTTGCTTTTTGACTGTTGTCGATCCTGCTGCTATGAACATGGGTGTACAAATATCTGTCTGAAACGCTGACTTCAGCTCTTGTGAGGCTATACACAGAAATAGAACTGCTGGATCACATAGTAATTCTATGTTTCTTTCTTTCTTTCTTTCTTTCTTTCTTTCTTTCTTTCTTTCTGAGGAACTATCATACTATTCTCCTTTGCTTTTATTGATGCATGTGAACATTGTGGGCAGAAAACTCTCTGCTAAAATATCAGTGTTCTGGGTTTTGACAAAATTGTTAACAAACACTTCGTTTGTCTGTGAAACAGTGACTTTTCTTCCTAAGACTAAGTAATTAACATTGCAAATTTATAGCCTTTATTTTTGAAGATATTGTTACTATTCAACTAACCACAATTTTGTGTTTCCCGGATGTACTTTTGTAATGTTTCTAATGTCATATGAAATCAAGATGAAATAAAAATCAAGCATTTCATTTTAAAAAGACAATTTTGAATGTTTTAACATACACCCAATCCAACATGATTTTTTTCTTTTACCTTAAACACTCAATTTTGGAATGCTCTGATCACTGAATCTGAATCTTTGGAGGAAGGTTCCTTACTGAGTACACTGGAGTTTAAGAATCATTGCCCTAGGGCATGGCGAAGATTCTAAATCATTAAAAGCAAAATAATATTTTCTCACTCATCAGCAAAGATTTATTATACATTTGCGATGCCATAAACATTGTGCTATATGTCTGGGATTTAGCCTAAAACACACCAAGCCTCCTGCCCTCATGGAGCTCACATTCTACTGTATGGTGACAAACAATACATAAATAAACCAATGATACACCAAATAGTGACAGGATGTGCTGAGTGCAGTGAAGGAAATAAACCAAAGGATAAGATAGATTAGATCATAGAGAATGAAGTCCGAGTGCCCTAAGCATCCACTGTATATAGTGAATTCACTTTTGTGCAACTGGAATGGTACAAATTATATACAGTCTTTGAGGGAACTGGGAAAATAATCCCTGTGTTCTGTAGTTTAGATGAATATCTGGCCTGATAAGGGCCTAGGTAAGTGGTGGGAAGCTTATTTGAATATAGTAATGGTCAGGGAAGTCCCTGGGGATATAACCATTCGCTTGAGACCTAAAAGATGAGAAAGAATCAGATAAATATTTAAGAGCTGAGGAAGTGACTTTCAAGAAGGAGAAACGGAAGGTGCAAAGTCCATGAAGTGGAAAGCAACTTGATGAGTTTCAGAATCGGAAAAGAAGCCAGTGTGAGCAAGAGAGCAAGTATTATGACGTGAAACTGAAAACAGACGGGGTGAAGATTATCCTGAGCCTGGTGGGTCTTGGTAAAGAATGCAAATTTCATTTTCAGTCAACCTATTGACGCATTATAAAATATCCTAGATTTTAAGAGACTAGAATGAAAAGGATCAATGGAGATAAATGTATGTGGAACTTCTCTGTTAGCAATAATGGCAATATCCAGATGTGTAATGTTAAAATGAAAAGGCTTGACTGGCTTTTTTCCTGGAAAATCCTCAATAAGCCAAAACAGAGAATGGTTCAATTGCTGTGCGTTTTGGTTAATCCCATTGATCAAAACTGTTTAGTTGTGTCGTTTTTTGGATCTCTGAGGTCTGAACCTAAATTCAACCTGTCAGGACATATGCATCTGAAGTGTCCATCACGGTTATGATAGACTGCTTCACTAACAGTGTGGCATGGATTGGCCCCAAATCAAAGCCAACTCCCCCTGACTTCCCTCTGGAATGTATCATGTCACAGCCACAACCTGCTGCTAGTGATGGCAAGTTGATGAGAGTAGCAAGTTGCTGAAACTAAACTAAATTGGCTTTGCTCAAGGTGGGAGTCATCTGTTAGTCTTTGAATAGCCAGGGGTCCAGCTCTAAAAAAAAAAAAAAAAAAAAGTGCGGGGAGAAGTGCAGAGAATATATTCCTATCTCTATTATTAAAGATGTGGTTCGATATCTTAGTGATAGAATATATAAGGCATAGGCTTGCATTCTAAGATGTTAGAGAAGGAAGACATCACTTGGAAATATTACTATTCATCACAATGGTGCCAAAATGTCGGGACAGAAAGGAGAGGACTCAGATTGGATGGAGGAAGAAGGAAAGGGCAGAGGAAGTATGCTCTCTTGGGCAAGGGAGGAGTTGGGACGATTCTGGAGGGAGGGCATTTGTCTAGTGCTAGTGCAAGGCCAGCTCCTATAAGAAGACCTCAGCGGCAGTCTGGTTCCATTTAGGCATAGACCCCAGATGGCAAGACTAAAGCCAATCCCTGGTTTGTTCTTCCTAGAAGAGGAAGGAAGCCTCTGAGTTCTAAGAAAAGATGGTATTGTGTTTATCTTCAGGGCCCTTTTTATACATTAATATAGTATTCCCTATGAGCTCCTTCTCTTCTCTATTTACAGAAGCTTGAAATTGGCTTAATGAGGAATAAGGAATTCTTCATAATTAGAAATAAAAATCAAACAGGGTAAACAAATCTGACTTAAAATGCAAATGCCTAGTTGAGGTAATACTTTGGAAAAAAACCCTCATTCTTTCATGTATCCATCAAGGTATATCTAAGTGATATTACCCTATCTTTCACTATTTTCATGAGAAGACAAGAGAGAAGGTATCTGGGGATCAGGAAGAAGATAGTGGAAAGAAAGGGGAAGCTGAAAAACTGAAGATAATTTTATAGTAAATGTTTATTGAGACCTGGCCTTCAGTCAAGAGCTTACCATACAGGGGCCTCTGGGTGGCTCAGTTGGTTAAGTGTCCGACTTCAGCTTGGGTCATGATCTCACAGTTCTTGAGTTCAAGCCCTGCGTCAGGCTCTGTGCTAACAGCTTGAAGCCTGGAGCCTGCTTTGGATCCTGTGTCTCCCTCTCTCTCTCTGCCCCTCTGCCACTTACACTCTGTCTCTCTCAAAAATAAACATTAAAAAGGTTTTGGAAAAAAAAAAAGAGCATTATCTTTTTTTTTTTTTTCATCTGTTGGTCAGAAAAATATTACCCCCAAAAATGGATTCCCCATTTGAATAGAATCAATAATTTTTACAAAATATTTTATAAATTTACAAATCATCTTTATTTTCTTTTCCTGGTTGTCTACATTAATGAAGCAAAATAAACAAGCTCATCTTTGCCTTTTCCAAATAATATTGTTTTTTCCCAGCACAGATTGACAACAACCCAGCCAGGGAGTTTTGTCATTCTTAGCTTGTCAATGAGGCACTGAGGCTCTGGAAGTTAAGTAGTTTGCCTACTGCTTCCCACACTTTCATCATTCCTATACCATGTTTCTATTTTTTTGTTTAATATTTTTATTTAAATTTACTCACTTTGTTTTTTAAGGGAGACTTTGTACCCTTCCCATATCTGCAAAACCAGTATGGACTGTAATTCATAGGAGATAATCCTTAAAATACATACAGTGGAAATAAAATACAGTGTTAGTAAATTCTAATTCTGAGCTGGAGGCCACTCCGCATTCGTTAAAAAATGAAACTAACCTGTGTTAGAAAGTTAGGACCAAACAGAAACTTTCAGCTTGATGTATTCAGAAGGATCTAAAGAAACCGATCAGAGAACAACTTTTTCACTAAGCGATTTTTCGCCAAGTGATTATTGGGTCAGAGCATCACCCACAGTTGGCTCCTGTGCCACCTGAATTATCCTGAAGGACATCTTGAGTACTACTCATGATTCTTTACCCATGCCTTGGGAAATAACCTGACTTGCCCAAGAAAATGGAGCTTGTAAAGGACAAAGCTAGGATTCAAACCACTCTCTGCCAGTATCCAAGTCTTTCCATTGTGCAATGTGGGCTCCCCACTCAACTGATTTCACACCTGTCCTCTGAATTGGCCATGTTTGTCTTCCCTTGGCAATATTTTATCCTGGTGGGTCCATGAGGCTTAGTGATGTTGTGACCTTCAATGTCTTCCCTGAAAATGTGCCTGGAACTATTTACCACACTCCAGAGGAAGCTTGACACCTGTGGGGCCAGGTGGGACTGTGCTCTTCTGATGTGAGGCTGTGCTGTCTCTAGCACAGTCTGGGAAGGCATTGCCCATTTAAGCAGCTGGGCCACATTGCTGTTTCTTGTTGTGCTGTGGTCAAGTTCACATTCTCCCACACTCCCAACTCCTCCATGATAATTATCTGTTTGAATTAGTGTACACTGTTTCATAGGAAAGAGTCATCTGACTTCATACTGTACTAAGTCAGGTCGACCTTAGCCAAACAAAGTAGGGGACTGAAGGACAACATGGATTATGATTCTCTGGCCTTTGATAGGGCTGATCTCAACTGCTTCACACACTATTGTAAAGTGTCAGCCCCTCGTTCTCTCTACAGATGGTGAGTTCATTGAAGGCAGGGACTACGAATTTATCTTTGTATCCTTGTTGCCTGTCAAAGTGCCTGGCACATAGGTATACTTCATAAATGTTGTGGAATGAATGAATTCACTTAAGAGTCAGAGCAAAATTGAAATGTTCCTTGAATTTAACAAAGTTGCAATGCTCTTTTGTTGTTTTTGTCTATAACCATTGATTCTTCGGTATTTGATAACAATTTTTGATTAAAAAAAATTGGAACCAACTCTCGTTTACTTTTGACCTTGAACAGCATGTGTTTGAACTGCATGGTTTCACTTATATGCAGATTGTTTTTGATAAATACAGTACAGTACTGTAAATGTGTTTTCTCTTCCTTATGGTTTTCTTAATAACATTTTCTTTCCTCTGGCTGGTTTTATTGTAAGAATACAGTTTGTAGTACATATAACATACAAACATATAACAACATGTGTTAACTATTTATGACTATTATGTCATAATGTGACTAGTTGATTGACTAGTTGATTGTGACTAGGCTTCTGGCCAAAAGCAAGCTATTAGTAGTCAAGCTTTGGGGAAGTCAAAAGTTATACATGATTTTCAACTGCACAGGGGTGGGGGTCAACGCCCCTAACCCTCATGCTGTTCAAAGGTCAACTATACTATAAGTCACCCTTAACCTTCCCCTGCCTTCCAGGAGTTGGGCATATGACCCGAGACTGACCAATCAGTGTCACTGTTTGGCACATAGAGACAGGCACATAAACCGATTTGTGCTATTGAGAGTCAGGCCCAAGAATCAATAGTCTGTTGCTAGGCTGGTAGAACAGAAGCTTGAAGCGACTGCTTGGTCATCTGGTCCCCTCATGGGGAGAGCTCATGTGAGAATGAAGTCACCACCGAAGAGAATGAGATCAAGAAATGGAGAAAAAGTCCAGACCACATAATTCAGGTACCTGGATCCAGCTGTGCCTGAAAACTCTGCTTATAAATTTTTAGTTACTTGAGCCACTAAGGCCCCATCATTAAACTACTGGTTCACAAATGCCAGCCTGAGACGAAACATTTGCTCTTCTCTAGCAAAGTGAAAAAAATAATTTGATTTATATGACTCTTTTTATCCTGACGTTATACCTTTGCTAATATTTGGCATTTATGAATTGATCGTAATAATAGATAGCAATCGTATTTTTCTAATTGTCCTTAATAGAAAATGAGAAAGTTAGTGACCCCTTATCTCTCCTTTGTCCTAGTCTACTCCAGCTGCTGTAACAAATTACCTTAAACTTAAACAACAAAGGCTTATTTCTCACAGTTCTGGAGGTTGGGAAGTCTGCCACCAGCATGCCAGCATGGTCGGTTCTGGTGAGAACTTGCTTCCTGGCTTGTAAATGCCCTTCTTGTTGCAGGCTCACATGGCAGAGAGAGAGAAAAGGTAGCTCTCTTCCTCTGATAAGGATGAGAATCCCATGGTGGGGGTTCCATCTTCATGACTGGATTACCTCCCAAAGTCTCCACCTCCAAATGCCATCACATTAGGGCTTCCACATTTGAATTCTGGGAGAACACAAACACTCAGTCCATAGCCACCTTCATTTAAAAAATTTTTTGGGGGTGCCTGGGTGACGCAGTTGGTAAAGTGTGTGACTCTTTATTTCGGCTCAGGTCATGATCTCATGTTTCGTGGGCTAGAGCCCCGCATCAAGCTCTGAGATTACAGTGCAGAGCCTGCTAGGGATTCTCTCTCCCTCTCTCTTTGACCCTACCCCACTTATGTGCTCTCTCAAAATAAATGAAGTTAAAAAAAAATGTTTTTATCAGTCTGTGAAATAAAAGCCTGCCATAAATTACAGTGTGTAAAATACAGTATCTGTATATACAATGAAAATTGGGATCCTTTTATTTCTTAGTTTGTTTATACTTCATCTGATTCCAGGAAGCGTTAAGGAAACTCACTTGACGCCTTTGATCTAATGCCCAGGAAGGACTCTTCATTCCAAAGGCTTCACATGGGGGGAATATCTAAAAACAAGTCAGAGAGGTCTTTCGTCCCTCCTCCTGGGGGGGTAGACGCGGATCCAAGCGATGATTTTATTTGCCTCTTCCTTGGGACTGTGCAATAGGAAGCAGCACGTCAGCAGAAAAAAAGCAGCGCCTGAGGGCTTCTCTTTGGCCGCTTGTCACCTGTCCTATAATAGCTCCAGGTCCCCTGCTTCTGAGTGATGCTATGTCCCTTGAGCACCGAAGCCTTGGTGGGGTGAAGGGGTTCAGGGAATGGCAGGAAGGGAAGAGCATGAACGTAACAGAGGGAAAGATCCGTGAGGGGAAGGGGAGTGGGGTGAAACATTCAGTGAAGGGAGGAATAAGAAAAAGCTAAAAGGGAGAAAATCCTTTATAAATAGTGGAATTTAACTTTGGGGAGGAGGGAGAGAATTGATGTTTGCTTAGGCATTTGCCCAGGGGGAATGTTTACTCATGGTTTAATAGTCAGAATGAGCTTAGTGTTCAAGTAGAAATGAAGTCATATTCCAGGCAGGAGGTGGGCATGATGGAGTGACGTGCAGGGTGTGTGCTGGGCATGTATGTCTTAGACAAATCATAGGACCACGTATGTGCAGATAATGCTCTGGATACGTGAACGTTGGCATCTGATAGCAGGTTTGTCCCAAGCCGTGCTGTCCCACTTTCTTGATCCTTGTTTTCGAGATGGCTAGTCGGGTTGGGGTGTTTCCTGCGGCCATGGAAAAAGTGAATCTTTTTGGTTCACTTATGACTAGACTCAGTGTGGTTTGGATGCCGAGCTGTGTCTTGGACCTCTGTTGGGTTAGGATTCTAGAATGTTAGATCATAGAGCCAGAAGCTAAACACACACACACACATCCTTAGAGCTGCAGCTGCTAGGACCAGCCGGGCACTTTCCTGCCACAGGGTCCTTAGGCTTCCTCTTCCTTCTGCCTGAAACTTTTATTCCTTTGTCTTATCCTTTACACCTCAGCTCAAATATCACCTCCAGAGAAATCGTCCTAGCCATCCTATCTCAGATAGATCCCCCTGGCATTTCCTCTCTCAGCACCTTCTCGGATACTAATTCTTTGCACGTGTTTCTTGTTTTGTTCTTTGTCTCTTCCTTCGCATCCCTCTAACTCCAAAAAGGTAGGAACTGCACCTCTCTGGCTTACCCACTCTCTCCTCCACTCTGAACACAGGGTCTGACTCATAAATGGGATTCAACCGTTTGTCAGATGACCGAATCAATAAACGAACTGCTGTGAATTCACATCCTGGACCTTTAACAGTCAAAAACTTGACACTACTGTATTGGCGATCTTATTATTTTAGAATAAGATTCAAGCTGTGGGAAACTCTGTTTGGCTACTTAAGAAGTCTCCCACGCTCACTTTTCCTTCAAAGTGTCCTGAAGGTGGGATGGAAGAGCTTGGGATGTGGCACATTGTGTATTGAGTTTTGATCCTCTGGGAAAGGGAGACGAGCCCTCATTTGAAGAACAATTCTGTCTATAAAGTCTCTGGACACCCTTTACATTTTCTCTCGTTTTAGTGTTTGTGCCAACGGTGCGCTTTCACAATCTAGTAACAAGCAATTTTGTACAAGTAATGGGAACTACCAGAGACAAGACACTACCTACAGTTATCTAAAGGCTACAGTCTCTGCTGTCAGAGACACGTCCCTTTACAAAGAGAAAATGGTGTCACAATCACCTACTGGATAAAGTTGACTCCGCCAGCTCTCTTATTTTAAGAGTTACATGGTTTTTTCTCCTGTGCTTTGCTTCACATACATTCACTCAAGGCGGGAGCACGATAGCCCTACCTCTCAGTACGGCACTTACAATTGGTCGTCTGTGTTTTATCCATTTACATCCAACCCAATTGACAGGGGAAAAAAATGAAATAGCTTATATATTATCTTCCTATTACTGCTTAACAAATCAGCACAAATTAGAGACTTAAAACAGCACGAATGTATTATCTCGCAGTTTCTATGGTCAAGAGTCTGGGTGTGGTTTGGCTGGATCCTCTGCTCTGGCCGCACAAGGCTGCACTCAGGTGTTGGCCCAAACTCATTCAGATTTTTGGCATAATTCACTTCCTTGTGGTGTAGGACTATGGTCCCCTCTTCTCGCTAGCTGTTGGCTGGGAGCATTCTCAACTTCTAGGGGACACTCCTCCTCACAAGCAGCTCACAACCTGGTTGTCTGCTTTCTTTCTCGGAGGGCAGTCAGAGAAACTGTCTGTTTGTAAAGGGCTCATCTGATTAGGTCAGGCCCACCCCAGATAATCTCCTTTTTGATTAACTTAAAATCAACTGATTTGTTTCCTCATGTTGCCCTGCCCCAGATCAGACTGCCTTCTCAGCTGGCTTTCGGCAGCCTCTTCACTGACTCAGTCTTGCTCCTGCTCCAGCCAGCTCTTGAGGTTGCAACCAGGGTGATCGTTCTAAATCTGATCCTGGCACTGCCTGAGTGGAACCCTTCAATGGCTCCTTGTTCTTCTCAGGATAAAGTCCAAACTCTGATATGGTTCAAAGGTCCTTCATGATCTGTCCCTCCCCACCCCACTGGCCTCGGCTTTTGGCCCCTCACTCAGTCCCCCACCCTGCCACCTCACTTGCTGCCCCATTTCTTTCCACCTGGCCAATGCCTCTTTATCTGACCTTATTTCATCTCACCTTAGACTTCACTAGCTCTGGGATGCCTTTCCTGCCTGATCTTCCCAAGACCATAGTGGGGACCTTCCCACAGGCTCTCCATCCCCGCCCCCTTCATTTATGGAATCATAGCAATTACCACAACGCAGGGTAATCACCTATTTAGTCTTCCCAACTAGATTGTAGCTGCCCAAGATCACAAGTTTTAGATTTTTTTTTTTGTATTCTCTGCATTGAGCAAGGACTCAACAAATGTCCCTTGAATGAATGAATGAATGAATGATGGATGAATGAAAGTATGTGGCTGTGTCAGGGAACACACTGTGATCATACTTTACAAACATCAGCTCTATTAAGTGACCATGTACCAAGGAACCTGAAAACAAAGCAAGTGATATTCAGACAATCTGGAAAAATTGAGGCCATATGGCAACCTCAGACATAAAATTCCACTGAACTGAAAAGAGCCCTCTCAAGAAGCTCCTGCTTTATAAAAACAGAAAGAGGACCAAGGAATATGGGATTTGAATTGGGAAGAAAGGAAAAATGTGGAGAAAGTATTAATCACCTGAGGAGCGAATTCCCTTTTCATTTTTTTTTTATGTTTATTTATTTTGAGAGAGAGCGAGCGAGCAGGGGGAGGGGTGGAGAGAGAGAGAATCCCAAGCAGGGTCCATGCTGTCAGTGCAGAGCCCAATGCAGGGCTCAATCTCATGAACCCTGAGATCATGACCTGAGCCAAAATCAAGAGTCAGACGCTTAACCAACTGAGCTACTCAGGCACCCTGAGAATTCCTTTTGTAAATGGGAAAAGATACATTTTCTTCTATTTTCCTTTTGACCACAGATTGAGAGATGGCCAAAGTAACAGAAAAATAAATCATGTGTTAATCCCAGTCTTGACTGGCCTCCTGAAGAGGGTGAATCGTCCCAGCGAAAGCACCTCTTATTTTCTGCTGGGGGTGGGAGTACTCGTTGAGAGGTGCTAAAACACTCGATGTTAGTTAGTTAGTTGGCTAGTTAGTTAGAGGCCGGGGTTGGGGGAGGTAGGAGGGGCGGGAGGACATGGAACAAGTGGAGGAAACTGGAGCCTGCCCTGAGATGAGCTCTGAAACGGGGTGCATGGGGAAGAACCCTCACCAAGCCCCAGGCACAAGGGACCTGGAACCCCAACATGCCCAGCGGGAGCTTATGAACTTGTGTGCTTGTGACTACACATCTCTTCAAAACCTTTACTAACTTCTTCTTCCTCAGTAACACTTTTAGCACAAATGGGCTCTGGGGAACTCAGCGGGGTGGACAGTGCTGGGTACTGTTGGCACAGGGACAGGACAGAGCCATTCCATAGAGGCGTCTACATTATACTTACAAACCCAGAGAATGTTCTGAAAGATGTATGTTGTGTAAAACGGCCACGTACGAAAGTGAGTCGCAGCGGGACTAGGTATTTGCCTGTGAAATCCTTTTCTTATTAAGAAACTATTGGCTATTGTTGAAATGGTCCTCTGGGATTTCAGAAGACTTAGTCACCCGGTCTTGCTAAGGGAACAACATCAGTGACGAATCATCTCAGTCTTTCGGCCATTCATTCAGAAATCTCCCTTGAGCGTCTGCTATGTTGCAGGCTCGGTGCTAGACTCTGGAGGCAAAGCAGCCAATCAGCCCGAGCTGGTCTCCAGATGCAGAGCGGACTGGCACGGAGCCTCCTGGATGCAAACCACAGCCCAGAATCGGGAAATCTTACTGAATCCTGCTGAGTGTGTGCACCGCCACATCAGAGGGCTAACCCCGGGAACAGAGACCATTTGGAATTGTCGTGAATACATTTATATTTAAATATGTCCCAGATAATAAAATAGAAAGCATGTTTCATCTGATGGGAGAGCAGGAACAAGCCTTTCTAACGTGTCACCCCAGCGCTGTGGATTTCAGGCAGGGACTCTCTGGGGCCGCTTCGTCTCCTCATCTTCTTCCCTAGCTGACCCGGGGCTGAACTTTCTTTGGTAAGACTCTGCGTCCGTGCCCTGGGTTGGGAACTCTCCTCGTAGGGGTTGCTTGAGGGATGCTTCTCTTGAGATGGAAGTTAACCTGGAAGAAAGAAAGAAGCAACTAGGTGGGGAGAGGAGTCAGTTTTCCATTTCCTGGAATTCCAACTGGGGAGAACCTGTTTGGACCTGGTTTGACCACACTTCCAGGTCCTGAGGGCAGGGCACTAGGGAGCATTAGCACAGCAGCGAGCCACAGCAGCACCACGGCATCCAGCCTGGCTAACGTTCCCAAGAGGAGGTACATAATCACTGGTGATGACATAGGGTATACCTGGATGAACTTAATATACATTTATTTTATAAGTATGAGAAGAAAATGACATCCACACTTCAAACAACAATTTCACTGATACTGTTGCTTAGGACCAGAGCTATGACGGATGGTTCCATAATAATCCCCTTCATGCCGATGTGTGAATCACAGGTGTTGTGCTCAGGCATGCCAATGAATACCTCACATCTTCAGATCTAAACCTGCTGCCATAATTGCTTGAAAATATAGATAGTGGAGATGATATAGATTATTCATATGGATTCTTAAATTCCAAATTTCCATGTGCAGTGAACGTGTCCTTTCTGGCATAAGGCTGAAACCTGCCTTCTGTCTGTGGCCTGCAGATGTGAAGACGCTTCTGACTGAAAAGTGTAGGTCTGCAGGCTGTGGAACCTTCCTAGGAGGAGGGAGTGGCACAGTGTTCTAACCACATTCCCCTGAGGGATCCCTGGCTTCCAGGCCTTGGAACAGTCTGAGCTGCTGAAGCCAGCTGGGAGTTGAAAAACATGCACGCAAGCTCTCCATGGGGTCATTTTCCGCCCCTTCCACGAAAATCCATAGCCAGCTTTTCTGCCAGTTCCCCAAAGTAGAGGAAATCAGAGCTAATTACATCATTACCATTTCTTATATAGTAATTCAGAGATCTAGGAGAAAGAGAGAGAAAGAGAGGGAGAGGGAGGGAGGGGAAGAGAGACAGAGAGGGAGAGAGGGAGAGAGAGGGAGAGAGAGGGAGAGAGAGGGAGAGAGAGGGAGAGAGAGGGAGAGAGAGGGAGAAGGCAGCAAAATAAAGGAAGGGCAGGACAAGGAAAGGAGCTGACCTCTGGCAGGCTGTGGGGAAAAGCAAAGAGGACACTGGACTCTGGGAGATGGTGTGAAAGAGGCTTCACGGTAACATGAAAACCCTCCAGTAAATAATCCTTTTTTCTTTTTTCTTCCCTTGGCCAGATGGATCTCCGTTTAGAAAAACGAAAAGAGAAAGTGGCTCTACCGTGATCCGCAAATGGATTCTTAGTTGTTTTCCCCTCTGGGTATCATGTCCAAAAGACAACTTTTTTTTCCTTTCTGGGATATATTTGACATAATGATGGGCTATCTTAATTTACTGAAAGGCTATATCACAAAGAAGTGACATCTTTTGAAGTAGATTACTTAAGAGGCTTCGCAGCCGTTTGCACCTGGCATTGAAGAGGGCTTGCCACGCAGGGCGGAATCCGCCCGTGAGGCTGCCTATCAGCCATTTGGCTTTGGGGGAGAACGAGAAAAGGGCTGGAGGCTGGTGCGGGGAGAAAGCTGGCTGAGAAACTGGGGCCAGATAACAGGTTGCAGTGGGAGCTGCCTGATCTGCAAGTGGAAGTAGTTTTTATAAGGGGCACGAGCTAGGACTAGCAGGAGGAGAGGGGAAAGGGGGAACTATCTAGAAACTTCAGAGGACTCTTCAGAGGACATAAAGAACTCTCTACTTGGGTCCTCGTGTTAAAACCTGGGTTATGCACCCAGGCTGTGAGTTTAGCATGAGGTCCTTCAACACACTGGCTAAGATGGCAGCCCTGAAGGCCCCAGAGAGGTTCCAACGGGGGCTCCACTCGCTCACTGTGTGACTTTGGGCATGTTTCTTCTCTAAGTTTGTTTCCTTGGCCATAAAAGGGAAGACTTACGTGTCCCTGACAGGGATGTGAAGGTTAAATGAGATAGTTCTGGAAAGCTCTCATATAGTGTCTCATACATAGGAACCATTCAGTAAATAGTACCTATAACTATCGAGGACAACAAGCTACTTGACTGCAGAGTCAACAGAGAAAGGGGTGAGTGGGTCTGCTGGGCTCTAGGGTTGTACAGAGAAGGAACTGGACAGAGCAAGGAGGCCCCAGAGAAGAGCAGACCTGTGGGGAAACAAGGTCTGTAGGTGCTCATTAAATAGAACTGCCTCATTACCTCTTCTTCACTTGAGAAATCTGAGGACTAGTGTCCATGACCTCTGAGCTTCTTCAGCTCTGGGATCTTCATCTAATACGACCAAAGCTGAAAAGGTCCAGGCAGTAGGTCAAAAACATTCCTTGCTTCTCGTCCTACCTATAAAAGCCAGCTGTGGCCAGCTGAATACCGGGGAGTAGCTGGCTCTTTGGCCAAGGTGAGTGGAAAGCAAGACTGCCGGGCATACGGGGCACCAGGAGGGGGCAGAGTGCCATCTGGTGGTAGTCCTAGTTGACGGCACAGAGCAGGCAATCCAAGGGAGTGGATCTGGGCAAGGTCTGTGGGATTATAAAGGAGCATTTGTTGAGCACTTTCCCTGTGGAAGTCACCGTACTAAATACTTTATGTGCACTTTCCCATTCCAACCTCTTATAAAGCAGGTGCTGTTCACACCAACTTACAGAGGAAGAAACTGAGGAAGAATGATTAGGTAATTTGTCCAAGGTCTCTGGACAGAAGACAGTACTTTTTAGAAGAAGACAGTGCTTTTCATCACTATGCTATGTGAAACAGAAGAAAGAGAAAAAGCCAAAGGAAGTGGGGAAGGATATAATAGGAGAATGACAGAAGAAAAATAAGCATATGAGAGCAATGAATTTTTTTTTTTTTCAACGTTTTTTTTTTTTTTTTTTTTTTTTAATTTATTTTTGGGACAGAGAGAGACAGAGCATGAACGGGGGAGGGGCAGAGAGAGAGGGAGACACAGAATCGGAAACAGGCTCCAGGCTCCGAGCCATCAGCCCAGAGCCTGACGCGGGGCTCGAACTCACGGACCGCGAGATCGTGACCTGGCTGATGTCGGACGCTTAACCGACTGCGCCACCCAGGCGCCCCAATGAATTTTTTTTTTAAGTGAAACAGGGAAGCTCAGCAGTGATTAGAACCATGCAATAGGCTGTGTGTGACTTTGTGTAAGTGATCTTTACAGTGCTCTGTGAACATCAGCCTAACTCACCAGTTTTGGTTCTCCAGGACCCACGGTCACGGTCACTGTCTCTGGGTCGAACCCCGGTGCTGTGGCAGTGACAGTGTAGGTACCTGGAAGCAGTAGCCGGAAGTAATCGCCATGGTCACCTAAAAGTTACAAGAATAGAACTCAGTCTGCTGATTAGAAATCTGCCATTTGGGGCCTTGATAAGACAAATGATCTGAGGGTTTTAGCTGACCACAAGCTTGAATTTTTTTTTAATAGCATGATGAAACTGGCTAAGATCTAAAAGCATCTTAGGCTATTTTATGTAATAAGAGCGTGGGCTTCTCAGCTCATGGGAAGTAGAAGTTTCACTGTGCTCTGTACTGAGCACAGCAGTGTGTTTAATTCTAGACCCTGTATTTTAAAACAAACTCATGTCCAGCGAAGGGTCACTGGGAGATATGCTGAAAGATCTATGAATGTTTTGTGTGGTAAAGAAACTACATGAAACTTCTGTTTCAATGTTTGAAAAGCCACTGTGAAGAAATGACATCTACCTAAAAAAATAAGAATGAGAAGTATGAGTTTAAACTGTAGGAGGAAGATTTTGCTAGAAAGAAGAAAAACTGCTGTGACAAACAGAGCTATTGAAAAAGACATGGATGCTTTGTGAAATCATGAGCACTTAGAGACTGAATGAGCATCCCTGGAACAGCTACACAGTTGTGCAGTGCACAGTCTGAACTGATGGCCATGGTCCTGCACTAATGGACAGGACAGGACGGCCCTGGGTTAGAAAACCAGCCATCAGTGGTGTTGTATGTATGTAATCTTATATTGAGTCAGAGGGCTGGACTAAATGACCACTGTAGGTCTGATTTGAGAATCCTATTTTCAATATTTCTTCCATCGCCTTCTAAAGGGGAAAATAAAATTCAAAAGAGAGCCTATTTTTCTATGGCAGGGATATACCATTTTGGCTAATGACTTTGTATCTCTTTAGAAACAATTGTGACCATGCCTTTAACATTTAAGTGTATAGCAATGCATAAGTGAAATAGTAAATGCAATTAAGAATGAGACAGGTGCGCCTGGGTGGCTCAGTCAGTTAAGCTTCCAACTCTTGATTTTGGCTCAAGTCATGATGAGTTTGAGCCCCACATCAGGCTCCTTGCTGGGCTGCTTAAGATTCTCCCTCTCCCGGGGCGCCTCGGTGGCTCAGTTGGTTAAGCCTATGACTCTCAGTTTCGGCTCAGGTCATGATCTCATGGTTTCATGAGTTTGAGCCCCGCATCAGGCTCTGTGCTGACAGTGTGGAGACTGAGATTCTCTCTCTCCCTCTCTCTACCCCTCCCCCCGCTCATGCTGTCTCTGTCTCAAAATAAATTTAAAAAACTTAAAAAATTAAAAAAGATTCTCCCTTTCCCTCTGCTTGTCCCATCTCTCTCTCAATAAAATAAAAAATAAGTTTAAAAAAGAATGAGACACACAATAAATAATAAGGCAGTATCTTCTCTGCCCCCTTTAAATGCCTGTAATTTCTTTTAAAATACTTTAGCAGAAGCAGTGAATTATCATCCATATCTTGGATAGTGTAAGTTACACCCCAGGGGCTGTCATTTTCTTAACTGGGAACTTACACCCAAGAATGGTTAGATAGCATGTATCATAAAGGCCCAATTCCAGATACAGCTATGACTAGGGCTTTGGCTATGTTTATTTGTAATCAATACTAGATGCTTTTCTAAATAGCATAATGAATATTGGCAATGAGTTTCTTCAGTAGTGAAATGAGTAATTTGTTAATTTAGCATAGTGAGTGTTGGAAGTGGGCTCTTATTGGTGGAATTAGCGGTATTCAATATATAGTGATTGGCTGGAATGTTTCAAAGACATTCCCTGCCTGTGCATGAATAGGGTATGAAAATCTAGCAAGCCCTGAAGTTCTGAGGGACGCCCAACGTTTGATCCCTAAACGCAGGTCCAGCCACTGGTATGGAGGATTCTGGTTGCATTGGGGCTTGAACTCACGAACCATGAGATCATAACCTGGGCTGAAATCAAGAGTCGATGCTTAACTGGCTGAGCCACCCAGGTGCTCCCCTGTCCCTGTTTCTATCACCTTTCCTGTCCCTACCCCCAGTGTCCTTGACACCCCTGCTAGTCTCTCTGGCGTACAAACTGGCCTCCTGATATGCTGAAAAAAGGTGAGGACATGAAGGCTTCCCTCTCACTCCACCAAGCAGTGGCCACCTACCTGAAGTGACATCATGGTTAATCCCACTAACAGAAATGACAGCCTCCGCAAGGTTATTATAATTCTCATCAAGCACCATTCCCTTGATGCCCTGGTGCACCTGTAGGAAAGTTTACAGGGCACAGTTAGGACCACAAAACAGGCATCCAGTGTTTGGGAGTCCTCAAAGCTTTCTCATACATTTTTGCCTTTGATCTTCACAAAGATTATGGTAACAGTCGCTTGATTAACTTGGTCTCTCTGTCTTCCTGTTCCCGACAATCTCTTCTCAACAGAGCAAGGTGACCCCTGAGAAAACCTAAGGCAAATCACAACACTAGCCTACTGTCTACCTCTATGGAACTGGCTACTGTTGACACTTCATGTAAGTAAAATTATACAATAGTTGTCTTCTTGTGACTGCCTTATTTCTCTTTGCATGATGTCCTCGGAGTTCATTCATGTTGTGGCATGTCTCAGAATTCCCTTCTTTTTTAAGGCTGAAGAATATTCCATTTTATGTCCCTACCACATTTCATTGATCCATTCATCCATCAATGGACACTTGGGCTGCAACCTGGGTTGCTGTTACCTTTTAGCTATTGTGAATAATGCTGATATTAACAAAGGTGTGCAAATATCTCTTTGAGATTCTGCTTTCAGTTCTTTTGGATATATGCTCAGAAGTGGGATTGCTGGATCATAGAGGCTATTCTATTAGTAATTTTTGAGAAACCACATACGGCTCTTCATAGTGGTTGCATCATTTCACAGTCCCAGCAACAACACACAGGGGTTCCAATTTTCCGCATCCTTGCCAACGCTTGCTATTGTCTGTCTTTTATTGTAAATTTTTTTTTAATTTATAGAAGCCATCTGAATGAGTGTGAGGTGGTATCTCATTGTGTAATTGATTTGCATTTCCCTAACAACCGCTTGTTGGGGGCCTAGCACTTCCTGTTGTGCCCACATCAGGGAGTCCCTTCTCCTCTAGACAGCTGCATGATCCTCTCCCTCACCTCCTTTGTGTCCATTTCAATTCATTTTCTCCATAAGGTTTTCTTCACTACATTTTGCATCTAACATGTTATGAAATTTACTTTATTATTTTGTTCATTGTCTATCTCTCCTAACTAAAACATAAGCTATATATGGGCAGGGAAATTTGTTTGCCCATAATCCCTAGCATGCAGTACTGTTTCTGACAGATAACTGTGCTCAATAATGTTGAGTGAATAAAATGGCTCAGTAGAAGCAGCCCAGATGTACTGTACGGAATCAAAGCAGAAGTCAGCACTGAGCCTCACAAAAACCCTTGCTACCATCAGAAAACACATCTCTTTCTGTAACTAGGAAAGTTAAAGAATAGGATTTTACCTGTTCCAAGAATTGGATTAGGGCTTCCCGATTACCCAGCCACTCACGCTGTAATTCCTCTTGGCGGGGAAACTTGTCACAACTCAGTTCCAGTGTGATCTCAAAACAGTTGGTGTGGAGATAGTTAAAGTCTTGCATTCCTGAGGGAAAGAGAGCGGTAGCGGATCTACAAAACCAAGATCACACAAATGCCCCCACCTCAACTCTCTTTTTTTTTTTTTTTTAATTTTTTTAATGTTTATTTATTTTTGAGAGAGAAAGAGCGTGAGTAGAGGAAGTCCAGAGGGAGAGAGGGAGACACAGAATCTGAAGCAAGCTTCAGGCTCTGAGCCGTTAGTACAGAGCCCAAGAAACATGGGGCTTGAACCTGCAAACTGCAAAATTATGACCTGAGCTGAAGTTGGACGCTTAACCAGCTGAGCCACCCAGGTGCTCCCCACCTCCACTCCCGTTAACCAAGATTTCTCCTCCACCACCACCACCCTACCCCTCTGTGACCTTCTATTCTACCTCTTGATCTCCACTTATTTTTCTCCTCCATAAAATCTTCCCCAATTTCCCAGTTTTCTCTCTTCATAAATGCCCATTTTGTTATCACCATCCTCTCCTTTTCTCCATCTCAACGCTTAAATTCACTTCTTGACCTTCTTAGCATTTCCAAAGTCTGCTTGTTAGTCATGCCTTGATATTAGACTGCACCTGTACTGCTTCTGGGGGGACAGATCTTCTCTCTGGGTGATGATGTTCTTCAGACCCTGGAGCTTAGAGATGAGATAGATATCTTGTTTTCACAACCCTCCTCCTATCTGAGACTGCTGCACTAACCTGAGAGCAGTTAACTCAGGAAAACAGGCCCCTGAAAAAACAGAAGGCAGCTATAGTTCTCTTCCATCTAATGCTTGTCTGTGTCTATCTTCTACATTATTCAATTGAATCAATTATTTTTTTAATATGTTCCTGATCATTAGAGTAGTGTTTATATCACAAATGTGTTTGGGTTAAAAACTATTCATTTAATCAACTTTTACCTGCTCTAAGTTAATGAACATAAGCAGCTGTTGTAGAAAGAATGGAGAGAGCTGAAGAACAACTGTGACCTCTTACATTGGATCTCTCTCTGCATCAGAATAATCTAGAAGGCTGTGTCCAGCCAAATACAGGTTTCTGGGCCTTAGGTATGGGGTGAGGTCCCCTAATCTGCAGTTCTAACAAGTTCCCAGCTGATGCCAATGACGCTGGTCCAGAGACCACACTATTGGAACAATCATTTTAATGAACTGAATACCTTGGAATTGTATCAGCTTATTTTGGGGCAATGATTCTCAGTGGAAGCATGGGCCATGCTTTCTCAGATGATGGGAAAGGGGAGAAAAAAACAAGTACAATTTGGGAAAGTATATTTGAGATTTTAAACTGTGTGGGGGGCACCTATTGCTTTCTTAATGCAAACTAAAAAAAATTAAGTTCAACAAAATCTTCTTACCTTGTGTTCAAGCAAGTTGTCAGCCACAAGAAGTCTACCACTTCCCAGTACATGGTGACTCCTTAACCTTCCTCCTTCCCACTTTCCATAGAACCAGCCATCAGTTCAACCCTTACCAGGGAGCTTTCTGTTATCTGGGCTCTGTCCAGGTCAGATTTGAAAGGACAGGAGAGACAGCTGCTAAAACATGATGCCTAAAAGAACCTGGCTTCCTGCTTCAGTCTCTTCTCTATCTTTACGGTCACTGTCTACCAAAGGTTCATAAACAGACTTCTTGCCTCTTGGTGATGGGGAAGGGCCAGAGAATGGAGAGAGAAGCCTCTTGCTCAAGGTTTCTGCTATGCTGTCAGTGGCCAATGTCCATGGCAAACTCCAGCTCACAGGAGATGGGCAGACAGGGCACAGAGAGCATATATCACAGGAACTGTTGGCATCTAGGCCAGCTCCTTTGGTCATCTGCTGCTCTGTGAGGCATACCTCCATGCTACTTAGAAAAGACCCTAACATCTATAAGCCATGCATTTCCAATGCTTTATGTACATTGTTTTATTGAACATTCACATCAAAATTATAATGCAAGTACTGTTATTCTTAAAGTACAGATGAGAAAAAGAGGCAGAGAGATTATGTAATTACCCTGAAGCCACATAACTGGTAAATGGGCAAGCTGGGATTCAACCCAATGTACCCTTACAGCCATACTCTTAACCACTTGACTACAGTATTTCCCTCCTATGCCCTAATCTATTATGTAAACCACAAGTTTTAAAGGACCACATAGTGGGACACCTGGGTGGCTCAGTTGGTTGAATGTCTGACTCTTCATTTCGGCTCAGGTCATGATCTCAAGGTCGTGGGATTGAGCCTTGAGTCAAGCCCTACATCCAGCCCTGCATTGGGCTCCATCCACTCTGAGCATGGAGTCTGCTTGGGACTCTCGCTCTCTCCCTCTGTGCTTCTCCCCTGCTCTCTAATAAAACAAATAAATAATAACAAAAAATAATAAAATAAGAATTAAAAACAAAAAATAATAAAGGACCACAAGGTATCCCTACCTTCATTTTAAAGAATCAGAACATGACATTAAATGCCAACTTAAGACTTCTCCATTGCTCAGATCTCTACTTGAATGCAAAATTCTATAGTATTCCTGTTGTTTCCCTGAGAAAAAGTGATAATTTAGGAGAGATGAGCCCTATTCCACCTCAACTTAAAGCACTGTTGTACCCAGGACTCTTCTTACCCTTGCTGAGAGAATACCAGGAGGCCCCATTGGTGATGCCGTCTGGGAAGTAATCCCCACAGTTCCATCCCTGGTGCATCCATCCATGTGCATAGGAGTACACCTTGGCCAGCTGCGGGTAAAGTGGATGGAGAACGACTTGAGTGCTCCCGACTCCTCGGCAATGCTCACACTTAGAAGTAGGGTGATACCACGAAGCCCCACCCTGTATAAACAACTCATTACTTGCTTTAGTGAAAGAAAATACCAGCAGGCATAGGGAGAAGGGGTGTGTGTGTGTGTGTGTGTGTGTGTGTGTGTGTGTGTGTGTGTGTGTTGGACTAGAGTTAGGAGAACTGTGTTCTGATTTTTCCACCTGCCTGGGGATAAGTTTCAAGTGCAAAGTGAGGGGTGACATGAGGTGACATATAAACTCCCTTCTCGGTGTACCATATTCTAGCTTAATTTTATAAAACAAGGAGCAAGTAAAATAGGCCTTTACCATGAAAAGAATTACAGTAGAACCCTCTTACCCATGGTCTCCGTTACTTGTGGTCAACTGGGGTCTGGAAGCAGATGATCCCCCTTCTGACAACATGTCAGAGGGTCAGTAGTAGCCTAACACTAGGTCACAATGTCATTCCCCTTTATCTCACCACATAGGGATTTTATCATCTTGTATCATCACAAGAAGGGTGAGTATAACACAGTAAGATGTTTTGAGAGAAATTCATTTAACTTTTATTATAACTTATACATAACTATTATTATAGCATATCGTTCACATACCTTTTATTATAATATATTGTTATGATTGCTTTATTTTATTATTAGTTATTATTGTTAATCTCTTACCGCACCTAATTTGCAAATTAAACTTTGTCTCAGGTATGTATAGGAAAAAATTATATATAGGGTTCAGTACTATTGCAACTTCAGGCAGTCACTGGGGGCCTTGGAACACATCTCCCATGGATAAGGGGGGAATACTGTATATATTAGGTGTGAGAGGTGTGTGTTGGGGGAAGAGGAATATATGCGGAATCTCTATAATTCCCTTTTAGTGCTACTTTATAACAGTGGAAAAAGGAGATTACTAGAGAAAGTTATAGTAATCTATTTTCTTTGCAAAGCAATAACTGGTGTTATTCTCTATGGAATTCATTAATTGATGAATTGATAATTAATGTTTATTATTTGTATTAATTATACATTACTACTAATATATTAACTATAAAATAATCTGTTGGTTATAATCTCTTGATTTTATTTGAACTATTAGGTAAACATTTTTTCATGCACATGGTCTATTTTTCATTAACATAGCCATATTACCATAACCTCGTAAATCAGACCCCCTAAATCCTCTCCTGAGCCCCACATTCCTCTGGCCGGACAAGCTGCCATTCTGCATACCTTCTGGAAAAGCTTGTCATCGGGTGTGGGGGTATTGGCAGTGCGGCGCACCCCTCGGACCCGATGCTCCAGGGACTTGTCATATGGATAATTGGCCACCACTGCTCCTCCGTGGAGATTGGCTGAAAGAACAAAGTTGAAGGAGCGGATCCAGTGGATCACAGCCTCAGTCTCGGGCTCCACCTGTGGACAGACGAGGGGCTGGCAGTGAAGCTGCAACCGGAGGTGCCATCCAAATGAGTTTGTCAGGAAGTGGCCCGAGAGGATAGTACATCTGAATAAAACAAAGAGTGTCCTCCTGGATATGAGAAGAGGAGATGGGAAAACTCTGGTCTTTTGCATAATAGTTTGAAAAATTTAAGTGGAAGGATGCCTGGGTGGCTTAGTCAGTTAAAGCATCCAACTCCTGATTTTGGCTCAGGTCATGCATGACCTCATGGTTCATGGGTTTGAGCCCTGTGTCGGGCTCCATGCTGACAGTGTGGAGCCTGCTTGGGACCCTCTCTCTCCCCCTCTCTCCCCCTCCCCCACTCATGCTCACTTGCTTTCTGTCTCTAAATAAATAAACTTAAAAAAATAAAAATAAAAAATGAAGTGGATGGACTCTTTTTCAAAATGACATTAAAATTGGAATGTGGAATCCCAATATACAAAGTAGGTAAAGGGAGAGCATTTAGGGAGGTGAAACTATGGTATATGATACTGTAACAGTGGACAAATGCCACAGACCATAGAATGTATACCATGAAGAGCGAGCACTAATGTAAACTATGGACTTGGGTAGTTCATCAAATGTAACAAATTACCACTCTGGCTGGGGGATGTGAACAATGGGAAGCAGGGAGTATATGGGGACTCTGGACTTCCCCTCAATTTTGTTGTGAACCTAAAACTGCTATAAAAAATAAAGTCTCTTGGGGCGTCTGGGTGGCTCAGTCGGTTAAGCGTCCAACTTTGGCTCTGGTCATGATCTCGTGGTTTGTGAGTTCGAGCCCTGGGTCAGGCTCTGTGCTGACAGCTCGGAGCCTGGAGCCTGGAGCCTGCTTCGGATTCTGTGTCTCCCTCTCTCTGACCCTCCCCCGTTCATGCTCTGTCTCTCTCTGTCTCAAAAATAAATAAATGTTAAAAAAAATAAAAAATAAATAAAGTCTCTTATTGAGGACTCATCTCAGCAGGCACAACTCGCGGCTACTGAGAAACTGGAAGTTCAAGATGAAGCTGTCTCAGGCATTCAAGAAAACACACAGACTCCAACTGTACAAGAGCAGAGTAAAGAAGAAGTTGATGAAATAGGTGTGGCAATTAAGGACATAGAACTGGTCACGTCACAAGCAAATGTGTCAAGAGCAAAGGCAGTCCCAGCCCTGAAGAGCAACAGTAATGACTTTGTAAATGCTATTACGGAATAACAATGTAACCATCTGAAAACAAGAAACTTTTTTTGGTGTTTCAAAAGAATAGCTGCAGCTTGGTTTGGAATTTTGTACTGTTTCTATGATTAATAAGTTATGGCTTCTTCTTGGATGAGAAGAGAGAAAGAGAGAGAGGTTTGAAGAGGGTGGCATGGCTGGAGAGCTCAGGGACCCGGCTTGGCTTCTTTCTGACAACAAGGAAGGGATTCTCCAATTTACCCATTGCTCCAGTGGCTTCTGAAGCACCTCTGCAGATATTAAGGGCTCTAGTAAATACATCTGGGAAGCTGGTTGACACAAATGATTTTCAACCTCCTCTTTACACTACTGCATCTGCTGTAATGTTGACAAGTAGAACACACTCCTGTGGTCATATTCAAATTTAATGGATTAGATATAGTATGATACGGGCCAGTCTTGCCTAAGTAGTTGAATTCTACCCTCTTGATTGCATATTATGTTCCTAGTGAGTGACAGCATTCTAAAGAAAGCCTTGAATCTACTTGGATTTGCAGTGTAAGTAAATAATTTACAGTCTTCAGTGTTTTCCCTCCTCTCAGGATGGATTTGCTTAGAGGTTATGTGGTGTTAATGTGTTAATGGCTCCCCTTGGACTAGCGGTCAGCTGAGAAGGCCCCCATCTTTGCCATTCCTGAGGGACTGGATGAATAGGGTTGAGTCTTGCCCGATCAAAATGGATAAGGGGCGCCTGGGTGGCGCAGTCGGTTAAGCGTCCGACTTCAGCCAGGTCACGATCTCGCGGTCCGTGAGTTCGAGCCCCGTGTCAGGCTCTGGGCTGATGGCTCGGAGCCTGGAGCCCGTTTCCGATTCTGTGTCTCCCTCTCTCTCTGCCCCTCCCCCGTTCATGCTCTGTCTCTCTCTGTCCCAAAAATAAATAAAAAACGTTGAAAAAAAAATTAAAAAAAATGGATAAGATACCAAAGGCACCAGTCCTGCTCTGTGACCAGGGCTCAGATCCTTTGAAGCAGCCCTTTCTCCATGTCCTAAGCCACCATCCATCAGCATGAGGCCAGCTTCTCACTGCTCCTCTCCCATCAGGAGCAAGAAGACTTACTTTTCATTGCCTTTTTTCTTCTAATATGGGGAAAAAGGAGCCAGTGGAAGTCTAATTACTATTGGCTCAATTACCTTATTTTACTTGGACAAGTTTAATAAATCAGGACATCCTTCCGGCTAGATATGCCAACTACTACAAAGTTAGTTTTGACTTATTATTTACTTGAGCCAAGGGCATAGTTGCTATCTGAAATCTAAACTTGTCAGCAATGACTCTGCCTCATTTTCAAGGGGGAAAAACTGAGACTATTCTTTCTGGAAACTCCCAATAGAAAGCCTTACACCTGCAATCTCTAAGTTTAAATATTCACAAATAGAATGTTTAAAGTACCTTATACAGTAGAAGGAACAGGGTGGTGGTGGGAATGCTCTGAGAATCACAGTGGTTATTCCCAGGAGCACTCGCATTACTACGGGTGGCATTCCAGGCCTCCAGGCCTGGGTGCATCAGCTGGGCTCCTCAGATTGTGAGTAAGGGAAATGACAGTAAGGTCAAGTAGCTGAGAGTTAGACAGAAAGGGCAGAGGAAAACTGTAGGAGTGAGCTGCCTGAGCTTCCTTCTGTAGCTAATTGTTGGTGAGCACACAGTTCATCACATGTAAGAGAGATTTAGCTACAGAATGCTAGAGTCCTCTTTTGATGGGATAATGTGGTAGAAAGAATGTTGCCTTAGGAATCAGAAGGCCTGGGTTTTAATCCTGAGTCCACCAATTACTAGCTGTGTAGGTGTAAGCCAGGGACGGATCTCAGCCCTGCTTCGTATGTTCACTTCACAGCATTACAAATCAGCTGAAACACTGGCTAAGTAAGCATTTTGTAAAATGGTAAAGTACTGCACAATGGTATGATAACTGCTTTCACTTCGCTACCACTAACATCAAACAGCATGTGCTCTGGGAGGGCCTCTTTGCTGGGGGAGAGAGTGAATACAAAGAGCGGAAGATATAGTTCTTGCCACTCTACACAGATTTACACAGAGTTGAGTGGATGCTTAATTCGTGCTTGTTTAATTGATGTGGAGATTTCGAGAAGCGATTCCAGAAGCTGATTTACCCGCTTTGGCATGAACATTTCATCTCCTACCTGACTCTTCCAGTTGTCTGGGAGGGGCAGGTGGTGGTTAGGGCCTCCGTGTTTCTCATTGTAGTAGACATAGGTGTTAAGGTCGGGGAAGTTGCGGTTCAGGTCCACTCCATTTGCGTTGTTCCTGCCAACCAGGTATCCAGAAATGTCTGCGCCCTAGCAGGAAAATGGAGAAACGAGAAAGGAAGATTTCAGACTGGATCCTATATTTGAAGTACACTGCATAGTTTTGGCGGGGGGGGGGGGGGGTGCGCATTAGGTTAATCTATCAAATGATGCACCATTTTCTCCATTAATTTATCCAAAGTCCCAGCGGTGGGGTTCACATTTCCCTGTAAACCACATGTCGATGGTAGAGATCCCAGGAGACACTCTGACAAGACTGGATGTTTCAGGATAATGGGAACCCTATTTTTAAAATATGGCTTTATTGAGGTGTAATTTACATACCATAAAATTCACCCATTTTAAGTGCACAATTCAATGAATTCTAGTTCCCACTGAGAAGAGTCGTGTGAGCATCAGCATAATCAAACTTTGAAGTATTTCTAACGCCCTGAAAGGAGACCTCACGCCCATTCAATCACTCCTCATTCTTAGTCCAGCCCTACGTAATCACTCTCTGTCTTCCTAGATTTGCCTTTTCTGGTCATTTCACTAAGTGGGATCACACACTTCATGTTTGGCTTTTATCACAGGACACAATGTTTTTTGAGGTTCCTCCACGTTGTAGCATGTGTCAGTATTTCATTCCTTTTCATTGCTGAATAATTTTCCATTATTTGGGTTTACTTACCAAATAATAGACTATTAGTTTCCTAGGGCTGCTGAAACAAATTACACAGACTGGGTGGCTCATCACAACAGAAATGTATTCTCTCACAGTTCTGGAGTCTGGAAGTCTGAAATCAAGAGATCAGCAGGGTCATATGCTCCAAAGGCTCTAGAAGAAGGTCCTTCTTTGTCTCTTCCAGCCCCTAATGGCTGCCAGCCATCCTTGACACACTCCTTGGCTCACGGATGTATTGCTTCAATTTCTACTTCCATTTTCACAGGGCTTCTCCCTGATGGGTGTCTCTGTACAGATTTCTTTCTTCTTAGAAGGACACCAGTCATATTTGAGTTGGTCACCCCAAGCCAGTATGATTCCACCTTAGCTTGCATATGTAAAGACTCTATTTCCTAATAAAGTCACAGTCAGAGGTTCTAGGTTAGACACGAATTTTGGGGAGGGTGCTATTCAACCCTGTACATGGACATCTGGATCATTTCCACTTTTTGGCTACAGTGAATAACGCTGCTATAAGCATTCATGTACAAGTCTTTGTACAGATGTATGTTTTCATTTCTCTTGGGTAGTCACCAACTAGTAGAACTATTGGGTCATAATTGAAGTCTATCTGTAACCTTTTCAGAAAATGCTAAACTGTTTCCAAAGTGGCTACACCATGGAAACCACCCCCACTGTTTTTATTTTTTTTTTATTTAGGATCCTTGTTTACCTTTCTTCTCATCAATGTCAACCTCCTGCATTCCTTTATTTCCCTGCTCACACTTCAGCTTGTTATCATTTATTTGGTCATGTATTCACTCATTCATTCATCCTTTTAGCCAATCAACATTTACTTAAATGCGTCTCTACTCAAAGTCCTCTGAAAGACACTAGGAAGGGAGATAATGAGACGTTATGCTTACCTTCCAGGAATTCACATTATATACGGGGAGATAGATATATATGTAAATAATTAAAATATATAAAGTGGCAGAATAGTGATATGTTCAAAGGCCATCACAAAACTGAAATGCCATCTAATGTTTTGTATGGCATTAGAGAAGGGGAGAGGAGTGTTCACTGGAGCCCTGTGGATGGAGAGGGTGGAGCCCAAATTAGTAGCAGTTCCTAGAAGTGGGGTGAATGGATGGATGTGCTAAGCTGAACACTCACAGATGTACTACCATTTTCATATTTAAAAAAAATCTTTATTGTTCTTAGATTTCTCTATTTTTCATGGCACTCTGCTCATATTTTATTCCTATATCTCGTTGAGAACATATTTGTTTTTAAAGTTACTTTAAGTTCCCTAATTCATTCTGCTCTGATATAAAATATCTGTATGATTTTTCAGTTTGGGGTTTAATTTTTCACTTCTATGAGATAATGATTTTCATCACGCTTCCAGGAGTTTTTCACTCCTTGCTCATTCATATCAATGTAGCTCACAACTGTCCATATTAACAGTTACATTAATTTACTTATTAGTTGATTTGCCACTCACATCAGATCATTAGTTAGGCTGCAGGTAAAGAGTTTCCTTAACAGAAAGTTCCCATAAACAGGGTAGGTGGTGTATTTGTTTCCTATTCCTGCTGTAAAAAATTACCACCTACTTAGTGGCTTAAAACAACACAAGCATATTATCTTATAGTTTTGGAGATCAGAAGACTGAAATGGGTTTCATAAGACTAAAATAAAGACACGAGCAGGGCTGTGTTCCTTTTGAGGTCTCTAAGGGAATCTGCTTCCTGATTTTTCCAGCTTCTAGAGGCCACCCACATTCCTTGGCACGACATCTTCAAAGCTCTCTGTGGCCTTCTGCTTCCCTCTTCCACATTTAAAGCACCCCTGTGATTGATTACACTGGACCCATCCAAATAATCCAGGATATTTTAAAGTCAGATGATTATTTTACCTTAATTCCACTTGCAACCTTAATTCTCTCATGCCATGTAACATAACATATGCACAGTTTCTAGGGATTATAATTTGGGAATCTTTAGTGGGGTGGAGGAAGGGGAGATTATTCTGTTTTACCTACAGGTAGCTTTAAAGTTTGGTGGCCAGGCAGGTCTCCCCTGTATAGCCCTGCAGACAGGTTTCCTCTGGGTATGGCAGGTAGTTCTGGAAGTCTGAGAACCTGAATAGGCTTCTCTTGCACTCAGGTTCAAGCTCTGCTCCCTCTGAACAAGTACACAGCAGGTGAGCAGAGGTGACTGGCTCCCCAGAGATGGCTCTAGGATTTACAAGGCTGGCAGGGATTCCCCCCACTTCCCCTCACCCCACTTCATTCTACAAGAGATGTGGGCAAGTCTGAGGTTCTCCGGTTTCTCCACTGCAATATAGGGAAGGTTCAATAGAAGGAAAGCAACCAGGCTGGAGGTCTCCCCCATATCTCTTCCAAATTTTCCTGCTGTTTTGGAAACTCAAGCCTGAAGATGTTAATGTGCACTTCTCTGATTTTCCAGTGGAGGAACAAAGCTTTCTTTTTTCATTTGATGAGTTGTGTTGGCAGGAAGCTGTGAGAATGCAAGGGTCAAATTTGTGTTTCATTCAGCATCTTGGTTCCATTCTCCTCCCTGCCTCTACTTACCTCCCCAGCACTATTCTTAAGTAGGTTAAAAATGGGATGGGCCAAAAGGACAGACGCCTCATGGTTCTACTTGTACGGGATAGAGTGGTCGGATTCATGGAATCAGAGAGGAGGATGGTCGCCAGGGGCTGGGAGGAGGAGGAAATGGGAAGTTACTAATGAAGGTACCTAAAGTTTTGGTTGAGCAAGATAGATAAGTTCTGGAGACTAGCTATATGACACTGTACCTATAGTCAACAATACTGTGTTGTACACTTAAAATTTTGTTAAGAGCATAGACTTGATCTTTGGTGTTCTTACCATAATAAAATAAAAATTTTTTTAAAGTTAAGTAGTGAAATCTAGTTTTAAAAATGAAAAAAATTTCAAGACTACCCCAAATAAATTGGGGGGAAAAAAAAACCTCTTTAATTTACAATTCTTTACCCCAAACCCCAAACAAACCAGGTTTAATTAAGCACAGCTTTTAAAGGAACATATCCATTATGTAAAGCAGATGCCTGGCTTCACGCCCCTCCCCCCAAATTCTAATTTAGTAGATGAGGGTTGGGGGGGGAACCTAGGAATTTATATTTCAAAAAATCTTCAGGTATGATTCTGATGCACAGCCACACACACAAAATCGTTGATTTAAAGTTAGGCACACTGACATTTTGAATTTACGTCAAGAAATAAAGTAAAAGCCCACAGATCCCTGCAAAATGTAACTCTAAAATAAAGAATTGGGGCTCCTGGGTGGCTCAGTCAGTTGAGCATCTGACTTCAGCTCAGGTCATGGTCTAGCAGTTCGTGAGTTTGGGCCCCTGCATCGGGCTCTGTGCTAACAAACAGCTCAGAGCCTGGAGCCTGCTTCGGATTCTGTATCTCTCTCTCTCTCTCTCCCTCCCTCCCTCCCCTGCTCATGCTCTGCCACTCTCTGTCTCTCAAAAATAAATAAATGTTAAAAAAATATTTAAAATAAAGAATTAAAAGGCTGAGTATGATACTAGTAGAGGAAAAAGTCGTACATAAATATAGTAAAATATTCCCTTAGCAAAGCACACAAATAGCATAAGCATAGCAAAGCGCTATGGTGTACACCTGAAACTAATATAATATTGTATGTCAATTATATATACCTCAATTTAAAAAAAAAAAGAAATATAACCAAATGCATGAAGAATCTAGAATTAGCCCCTGACTTCGCCATTCTGGGCCAAGCTAGTTCTGTTTCCCTCCGCCCAGCCCAATGCAAACGGTAAGTGTAGTGTGGCAGGGAGAAGAGTATTTAGAGTAAGAAGCTAAAAATTGAGGGAAGGAGGTTTTGCAAGAGCCCTTCACACCTGGTTAGTAGTTTCCAGTTTAAAAAGCACTGTCACAGATATTGCCTCATTGATCCCCACAACAAAACCGGGAGGTCAGCCGGAAAGGTATGGAGGCAGCCTACGTTCACTGCCTAGGGAGCCACAGCGCTGAAGCGGGTCTGCACATTGTTGTATTTCCACCGGCCTTTTCTCTATTGCACAGTGGCATCTACAGCGGGACTGGGCGGATGCTTTTACGGACTCCCCGGAGGGCTCTCGCCCCGGGGCTCAGTACCTGGGCGGCAGCCACCTCGTAGCCGTCTGGGTTCATGGACGGCATGATGTGCACGCGCGTGCCCTCCACCAGCCGCACGATGCGCTGGTTCCCGTTCCGGAACTCCTCGCACAGGAACTCCGCCAGCTGCAGCAGCAACTCGCGGCCCAGCACCTCGTTGCCGTGCATGTTCCCCACGTACTTGACTTCCGGTTCCACTGCAGGCGCGACAAGAACACGCGAGAAGAGAGAGGATGGGGAAAGTTTGCAAGTGGCAAGGATTCCTAACGTTGCACAGGGACCTTTTCCCTCTCTTCGCGTAATGAACACATGAAAATCTTATGCTTCCATTGGGTCTTTTCCAGTGATTGCCGAGGCCCTTTTGAACAAATTACAATCATAAATGCTACAAAAATCCATGCCATGGAGCCCCTTCTGTGTTCATTACTCCTAATCTTCACAGAAAACCTGTGAAGTAGGCATCATTAGCTCCAGAATGAGAGAGGTGCGGAAGCAGCTGAGTAACCTGTTGGAGGTCACCTAGTTATTTAATAAGATGGAGGCCAAAGCCCAGGTGCATTCACAGTAGCCTGGTGCTTCTGAGAAACAAGTCTTTTCTGGTTAAGAATGGTGTTTTCACAAGAAAGCAGGCTTTCCCTACTTGGGTTATGGCATAACAGTTCCTAATCATCCCAGTTGAAAACTTAATTTTACAAATTTAAGTCAGATCATGTCACTCTTCTGCTTAAAACCCTCCAGTGGCTTCTCACTTCACTCTAAAAGCCAAATCTTTACACAGGCTTATAAGGCACTACCTGATCTCCTGCCTAGGATCCCTATCCCCAACCATACTGCCCTGACCTTGCTTTCTCATCGTTCACTCCGCTGGAGCCACAGGGGGCTTCCTTGCAACTCACACACACCAAGCACACTCCTGTTCTTTCCTGTCTGCAAAGACTTTCCAGTTACAGCATGGCATGCTCCATCACATGCTCAAAACTCACCTCAAAAAAGAAGCTTTTCCTAAACAGCAACAACCCCCTCTCCTGCTTATGGCATTCTTTATCTCTCTTTTAAAGGTTATTTTTTCTCTATAGCACTTTTTTTTATCTGACTTAATATGTATTTACTTAGTTACCCATTTGTTGCCAGTCTTACGTGGCTAAAATTAAGGCCCCTGAGGCAGGTGTCTTTGTTTTATCCTGTTTGTTGTCTATTCAGAGTCTACAAAATAGACAATCAGTAATTGATAATCAGTACTAGATAATCAGTAATATTTGTGGAATGAATGATGAATGCATGAAAGGAATGAGTGGATTAACAGCTAAATTATAGGGCATCAGAGAAAAGAGAGATTAGCGAGGGCTGGAATAGTATGAAAGAGCTTCAAGAAGGCCTTGAATGCATGGAGTGAGGGGCTAGCCCTAAAACTAGTACCCACAAGCTTCCGCAATGAACACACACCCCAAAAAACATGGTGCTTTCTATGCAAGTGTGGCTTCAAAGCAAAGTCCTTATCCTCATTTAATGACATAGACTTCCTTGAGCCAGTGCCCCCCCCCCCCCCATACCCTCCTCACTGGCCATGTAACATTCTAAAGCTGTCACAGACAGGATCCATTGAGTGTGAGGTTGTCACTAAAGGATTTTAAGCAGGGGAGTGAGAAGATTAAATATTTGGGAAAAGTATTCTGGCATCTGTGTGCTGAAGGGAAGTTTTAGAGAGTGGTGGCAGGTAGGGGTTGAAAGAGTCGGGAACCTAGTGTGATGATATAGGCAGGTTGCAATGATGTTTGGCTGGTGTGGGTGGTGTGGAAGTGGAAAGGATGAGAGAGATTTGAAACTGACAGTGTTTAGGAGGAACAGACATAACTTGGATGTCACAACTGCTCTAAGTCAAGATATGAGAAATTAGACACAACTTCAATGCCCATCATTCAATGAACTGTTAAATACAACCATGCAATGAATATCATGCAGCCAAAATTATGATGAAGATGTACATTTACAGATATGGATATTACTTATAAAAGACTATGAAATGAGAAAAGCTGTTCTATTATGATTCCATTTTTATAAAAAAAAATATGTGTATGTGTGGGGGGGTTGTTAAACATGCATACAAAAAAGTCTGGAAGGATATGCATCGATATGTTAACAATGATCATCTGTGAGTGGTAGGATTATGGCGTGAGCTTTTTTGTTTGTTTGTTTCCATACCTAATTTCTATTTTAATCTAAATACAGGTTGCTTTTATAATAGAAACAAATTAACAAAAAGTAATGCAGTGCATAAAACCAATTCCCAAGACCTCAAACTATCTCCAGGATCCCATATGTATCATACTGTCATTCCCCAAAGAGAATGACAAACCCAAACCCTTTGAGGCTTCCTGAAAGAACTAGAAGAGCTGATTGTTTCTGCTTATGCCTCCTGAAGCACTGGTTAAAGACAGCGTAACAGCAAGGAAGAAAGAAGGGTAATGGGAGGGAAGGCAGGGGGGCTGGGATGGGAGGAGGGAAGAAGACTCACCTTTTAGCATTAAGGTCTTGAGCAAACAGAACCTCCAAAGGAGGAACAGACTAGAGCCTGAATTAGGGTTGTAACTCCCCAGAGGCAGGAGCAATTTGAGGGCTAAGTGGGGAAATATTTAGCACAGATGGAGGAAGAGGTGATACTTTATAGGTGGAGGGGTCCATGGACTTCCCCAGAAAACAGCCCCAATTACTGGATTTGTCAGGGAAGGGTCCTGTCCCATACACTCCAAGAACTGCTCAGGGCTTACAGGGCTCGTGGATTCCAGGGTAGTCGCTGAATTCCAGCACGTAGAGGTGTCTCCCCTTCACACTGCGCCCGATGCTGTAAACCCGCGTGATGTAGGGGCATTCGTTGTGCACCTTGTACAGCGTCCGCACAAGGTCATCATAGCGGTGGTGGCGAAAGGTCACTGGGGCAACCAACTTGAAGAGAAGGAGGAGATGGAAGAAAACTGAGAGCAGGCCTGACATCTTGACAGGCTTTTTCAAAGAGACCCACTAAAATGGGCTCCACCTTTCCCAACAACCAGTCAAAATCCAAGGGCCAAGAACCAGCTCTTCCTAGTTTCCCGCCAGTAAACACCAGTGCCACAACACCTGGCAAGGAAGTTCAGAATTGTCCCGTTCAACGCTGGAAATTATTTATGTAGCTCTGGGATAGCCACTCATCTCTCCTCCCCCCATCTCTCCGATTTTCCTAATCCAGGGAAACCTTTTGAAAGGCTTTTGTACTCCCCCAGATTGGGTAGTTTCACTGATTCTGGCTTACTGATTAACTGGACTGTAAACAGGCTTCAATAAATAGTTGCTTATAACCCTTTGATTCCCAGAGAATTTTGAGAAACTTGGCTTGTGCTTATTCCCTATATTACAATTTAAGGAGATGTATTAATTAGAATTCTCTGTCCATTTCGATCAATCCCACACACTGCTGCCAGACTCTTTCTGAAGCACAGCTCTGTCTTGTCTCCTTGCTCCTCAAAAATCTTTCAACAGTTGCCATTGAGAAAATGGAAAGATGAGCCACAGGCCAGGAGAAAAATAACTGCAATTCACAAATCTGACAATATATCCAGAATACATCAAGAACTCTTACAACACAATAATAAAGCAACCCAATTCGAAAATGGGCAGAAGATTTGAATAGACATTTCACCAAAGTAGATATATGAACAGCTAATACGCACGCACATTTAACGATGTTCACCATTATTGGTCACAAGGAAATACAACACAATGAGATATCACTTCACATCCACTACAATGGCTATAATCAAAAAGTCACAATAACAAGTGTTGGTGAGAATAGGGAGAAACTGGGACCCTCGTATGGGAAAATAAATGTTGCAGCCACCTTGGAAAACAGTTTTGCAGTTACCTAGAAGGTTAAGTTTATACTCACTATATGACCCAGTAATTTCACTTCTACGTATCTACCCAAGAGAAACAAAAACATACATCCACACAAAATGTGTACATGAATGTTCACTGCAGTATTATTTAAAATAGACAAAAAGTGGAAACAATCCAAATGTCTATTCACTGGTGAACAGATAAACAAAATATGGAACATCCAAAAAATGAAATATCATTTGACAATAAAAAGGAATAAAGTACTGGCATATTGTATAACATGGATGAACCTTAAAAGCATTATGCTTGGTGAAAGAAGTCAGATACAAAAGACCACATATTATATGATCCAATTAACATGAAATGTTTATGAAAGGCAAATGTATAGTAAATAAAAGGTTGCATAGAGCTGGGAGTGGAAATGTAGAATGACTATAAGTGGGCAGATGGTTTCTTTTTAAGATGTTAGAAGTGTTCCAAGATTAGATTGTACAACTCTGTAAATCTACTAAAATTCACTGAATTGTATACTTAAAGCAGGTGAATTTTATGGTATACAAATTAGATCTCACCAAAGCTGCTTTTTTTAAAAAAAAGAAAAAGAATGAAGTACAGTCCCTCCCCCCACAGTTAACTATAAATTTACTATATAACCTAACAACTCCACTCTGGGCACTTATGCAAGAGAACAAGGACTTGCACATAAGAATGTTCATAGCAGTCTTGGGGCACCTGGGTGGCTCAGTCGGTTAAGCGTCCGACTTCTGCTCAGGTCATGATCTCACAGTTTGTGAGTTTGAGCTCTGCGTCGGGCTCTGTGCTGACAGCTCAGAGCCTGTAGCCTGCTTTGGATTCTGTGTCTCCTCCTCTCTCTGCCCCTCCCATGCTCATGCTCTGTCTCTCTTTGTCTCTTAATAATAAATAAATGTTTTTTTAAAAAAGAATGTTCATAGCAGTCTTAATCATAATAGCCAAAAGGTTGAAACTACCCACATGTGCATTAACCGGTAAATAAATAAATCAAATGTGGTATAACCATATAACTGAATACTTCAACATGGATGGACTCCAAAACCACTATGCTAGACGAAAGAAGCCAACATGAAAAACCACATATTAAATTATTCCACCTATAGGAATTGTCATACAAAAGTAAACCTACAGAGATAGAAATCAAAATAGCAATTGCCTGGGGCTGGAGATGGAAATGGGGATTTACTGTAAATAGGCATGAAGAATCTTGCTGGAGCAATGAGGATGCTCTAAAACTGGATCATAGCAATGATTGCACAATTCATTGAATTGTACACTTAAAATGAGTGAATTTTATGGTATATAAATTACACCTGTTTTCCAAGAACAAAGTTTCAGTAGATCTTCATGTGCTGCAGTGTTAAAATCCAGAGGCCTCAGCCTGGTCCTCAAGGCCTTCCTACATGGTCCAGGTGTGACTTGTCATCCAGACTCAGCACACCACACACTGTCTTCTGAGCATGCCCTCTTCACCTGCCTTCCTGCTTTTGCTTGAGCTGTTTCCCCAGGTGCCTCGACCCAGCTCTCAATCCTGGGTCTTCCTCACCTCCCCTTGCAATTGCTACTACAATCAGTCTTTGTATTTCCAATTCTTATTGCTTTGCCTATTAATGTACTTACCTACTATGTGCCTGGTGGGTGTTAGGATATAGTGCAGGCTCACTGACACCCTGGTCCTGTCATCTCGGATGGCCGACAGCCTCTAGCACAGAGCCTGGCATAGATGCACCCTTGTTAAATGAATGAACGAACAAACCCATTAATGATGTTTCATCTTGCATCCTTCTGCTCTATCTCTAGCAAACTTTCCCAAGGAAGTCCAATGCTTTTATAACCTGTCAGTAAAGACCACTATTCCTTCTTAGATATATCGGGTGAACACTGTATATCCAGGCCAACCTGGCCCACAAATGGTCCAGAGGGTTGACCCTAGATAAACACCAAATTCGTAGTGGCATAGGGCTGCCGCCTTACGCCCATTACTAAAATCCCATGGTATCTGATAAGATCCGGACACCCCAGGTGGTGAATCAAGAGAGAAGGCTGTGAAGGCATTACGGATGCTGTCACACATTAGGCCTTTTTTCTAGGACAATACCTACTGTGACAACTGAAGGCTTGGCTTAGTGGCCCTCAGATAAGCCCAAATTGTTCCTCGGTAGAAGAATTCCCCTTTCTCTGGCAAATGTGCCTATAGCTCTTAGGGGACCTCACTCATGCTACACAGATGACTCCTCTTCTCTAGGAGAGGGATGTACCCTCCCTGCCTGTTTGCACTTTGGGTTGTTGTAAACAGAGAACCCTCTATATATCAGAGCTGAGGTTGGCACTTCTCTGGGATTCCACTTTGAGCACCGGAACACATGTCCTAAAGCCAGAATGCATGCAATGCCTCTCAAAACAACTAGAAGTGGAAGGAGTCTGAGTGTCAGAGGGATATGATATTAAAAAAAAATTTTTCCAGCTTTAATGAGATATAATTAACATAACATTGTGTACATTTAAGGTATACAATGTGATGATTCAATACATGTATATGTTGCAAAATGATTACCACGATAGGGTCAGTTAACACTTCTGTCACCTCACTTATCTTAGTGTGTGTGTGTGTGTGTGTGTGTGTGTGTGTGTGTGTTTGTATGTGTGTGCATATGGCGAGAATATTTAAGATCTACTCTCTTTCCAAGTATATAATAGAGTATTGTTAACTACAGTTACTGTGCTGTACATAAGATCTCCTGAACTTATTCATCTTACAGCTGGGAGTTTGTATCCTTTGACCAACATCTCATTTCGTCCACTCCCCAACCCCTAGCAACCACCATTCTGTTTCTATGAGCTTGGCTTTTTTAGATTCCACATATAAGTGAGATCATACAGTATTTGTCTTTGACTTATTTCACTTAGCATAATGCATAAGGATATGATTTTAAGTAAAGTTCAACTCCCTCTTAGGTCATTTGACCTTGGGCAAATTAATTAATTTCTCTAAACTTCAATTTCCTTCTGTATAGGATGGAGAAGAAACAGGTCCTTCCTCATGAGTTGGGTGGATCAGATAAGATAACACACGTAAGGCCTTTTGCACAGTGCCTGGCACACAGTAAGGGCTCCATACATATGATTAGCAGATTAATAGTAATAGCAGCAGCATTAAGCAATTATTCTGTGCTCAAGACCATGCTAGATGATGGCATACAATTCATTCATTCAACAAATACATACATAAGGCCTTTACCATTAAAGGCTAATGGCTTTACTTATTATTTTTGATATAGAATAAACCCCAACAAAGACCCCTGCTCATGTGGTGCTTACATTCTAGTGACGTGACAATCAATAGCAGAAAAGGCAGTCCCTGTCCTCAAAGCTATGGCTGAACAAACACAACACTGTGGGGGACATGATGTATGTATTCACTTGGGACCACTGAGCTGGGTCATGTAACAGCTTTGCTGGGTTTGGGAGAGTATGTGGGCACTGAATTAGATCAGAAGGTCCTGTCTCCCACTGTGGCAGGTGTAATAATAGGCCCCCCAAAATGTCCACATTCTAATCCCTAGAAGCTGGGAGTGTGTGATGTTACACGGCAAGGCACAAAGAAGTTTGCAGATGGAATTATGGCTGCCTATCAGCTAATCTTGAGACAGAAGGATTACCTGGCCCAGCCCTGTGTGATCACAAGGGTCCTCAAGAGTGAAAGACGAAGGCGGGAGGGTCAGAGCCACAGTGATGAGATGTGAGAAAGAGGGCAGATTTTAGGCACTTCCTCTTTCCTGGGTTCTCAGTATCCTCACAGTTACCCCCTGCCTGGTCCAAGAAATCTCCACTACTTCACAATTCTACATTGTTTTACAGGGTGCCAACTAGCTCCTTATTTATTCCCCACGACAGCCTGGGGAGGAGGGTACTGTAATTCCCGTTTCAGAGGAGGGATTTTCCCAGGGTCACACAACTAAGTAGTGGAGGAGGGCCTGAACTCAGCACCCTTCAGCGCAGTGAGCCCAACATCCTACTCAACTAGCTCCAGTGAGTACAGATATGCAGCAGAAGTAAGGTCCCACCAGGGACATGTGAGCAAAGAAAGGAGCTCACCAAAAGTTGTAAGGGATTGAGGAGGGGTAGAAGGATGTTAACATTAAGCAGGGAAGTGGGCAGCAGTCCTCCTCCTGCTGTTACTCCTCCCTAGACCCTAGACAAGGGAGAGAGGGAGTGAGAAGGAGGGGGAAGAGAGAGAGAGAGACAGAGACAGAGACAGAGAGAGAAGGCAGAGGTTGTGGGTTTTAAATTTTAAACTTTAAAATTTCTTTCTATCATCCAGCAGTAACTCTGAGCTCCTGCAGGACAGTCTCAATGTCATTTAACCCTGCTTAATAAACATTAGTGGGCTAGACATATAGATGAATCATACATCCAGCGCCATTCAAATCACCAATCACTCTCTGAGATAGATTTGGGGTTTAAGTGTTATGAGAGAGCAGAGCAAAGAGGACCTGGCCAAGCATGGAGAGTAAAGAATATTGGTCCTCAGGAGAGACCAAGCTCCTACCAATGCTCCTTGCTGGACTGTTCTTCTCACAGCTTGTCACATGGGACCTTCCCCTGATCCTCTCACCTAAAGAGGCCTCTCCCTAGTTAGGCTTGGTCTTAGCTCCTATTTATTTTATTATCTTTTAATTTTATTTCTTAGAGAGAGAGAGAGCATGAGCAGGGTAAGGGGCAATGGGAGGGAGGGAGGGAGGAGAGAGGGGGGAGAGAGAGAGAGAGAGAGAGAGAGAGAGAGAGAGAGAGAGAGAGAGAATATCTTAAGCAGGCTCCATGCTCAGCACAGAGCCCAACATGGGGCTCAATCCCACGATGCTGGGATCATGACCTGAGCTGAAATCAAGAGTCAGATGCTCAAGTGACTGAGCCACCCACATGCCCCTAAGGGGACCATTATATCCCATTTACATATATGAGAACCCCTAAAATTTAAATGATTTTCCCAGATCATACAACTTACATCTGGCAAATCTGGAGATTAAATTCGTTGTCTGACTCCAAAGCTTTCCACAATGCCAGAATGCCTCTGTCACGTTGGCCTGGTTATATCATGACACTGCCTCCAATTTGGCTTCCTGTTCTTAAGGGTACCTTGAAAATAATTCTTTTTTAAAAATGACTTTATATGCTTAAGTAAAAATGAAATATGTTTGTTATAAAAATGCAGACAATACAGAAAAGAACAAGGAAAAAAATAAGATGCTACCCCCACACCCCATCAGCTGAGAATAACCCCTACTATCAATTGGTGACAGGCAATTCCATTGGGATGACTCTTAAATTAAATTTGCTCTTTCCCTCATCTGCCTCCTCAAACTGGGAAATATTACCACAATTGATCCAATTTCTCAGGTCAAAACCTGAGACTCATCTACAATGCCTCTTTTTAAATTTTTTTTAAGTTTATTTATTTTGAGAGAGAGAAGGAGAAAGACAGAGTGCAAGCGGGGGAGGGGCAAAGAGAAAGGGAGACAATTCCAAAGCAGGCTCCAGGCTCTGAGCTGTCAGCACAGAGCCCGAACTAATGAGAGCTCATGAACCATGAGATCATGACCTGAGCCAAAGTCGGACGCTTAACCTACTGAGCCCCCCAGGTGCCCCTCTTTTTATGTTACTCATCATGTCACCAAGTTATACAGACTCCGCTTTAAGATGTATCTGGAAACTGACTATTTCTCTCACCTTGACCACTGTCATCCTAGTCCAGGTAACCATACATTTCTAGCTTGAATGATGACAATAGCCTCACCATGTATTTCTTCTTTGGATAATGACAACCGCCTCCTTGAATATTTTCCTGTTTCTATTTTTGCCCCACTAGTTTTATTAACAACATCATAGCCAGAGTTTTTAAAACATAAATCAAATGACTTTCCAAATCAAAATAGTTCAGTAATTTCCCATCATACTTAAAGTGACATCAAGGCCTAGTAAGCAACAGTCACAATGTCCTTTCTATTCCTTGGACATACTAAGCTCATTTCTGCCCCAGGGCCTTTTTAGTTGCTATTTTCCCTGCGTGGAATGCTCTTTCCTAAATCTGTGTGGCTTTTCCCTTTACATCATTTAAGTTCACACTCAAATTCCACCACTTTAGAGAGGCTGGCTCTGACCTTCCTATCCACCTAAACTAGTCCCAGGCTGCTATCTCTTCCCATTCTCTATCCCTTTACTGGACTCTTCTTTGTAATACTTATCATTACCTAGAGGCATATTATGTAATTATTTGTTCCTTTTTTTTGTTTGTTGTATTCACTACTAAGATATAAGCTGCAGGAAGGCAGGATCACTGAGTTGTTTTTTTCACTGCTTTGTCCTCAATGTTTAGAATACTGCTTAGCACATACTAGGTACTCAATAAATGTTTGTTAAAATGAATGAATTCACAGATAGAAGGACAGATGAATAATTTTCCAAAAAAGGGATCATAGGGTCTTAACAGACTTAACAGAAGAAAAAGAAGTTGAAATAAAGCTGAAGGAATTGCTTGCCTTTAGAAAAATATCTCTTTGTAAGATGAAATAAAATGCCAAATAATGGCTCTAAATTAAAAAAAAAAAGCATAGAAATCATTAAGGGATGGTGGTCGTGATGCTGTTATGTTTTTCAACCCCATATTTCATTGTTAGATGGTAACTATTTGGTCCATGTGGTAACAGAGCTTTTTGTTTGTTCATTTATTCATTCCACAAAAATATAGTCAACACTTTGTGTTAAACTCTGGTATGGGGATAGATAGTAAGACAGGTAAGATCCCCACTCTCATGGTGTGTGTGTGTGTGTGTGTGTGTGTGTGTGTGTGTAGAAAATAAATAATAAATACATAATGATGGAGATATTTTCAGATTTTATTTATGAAGAAAATAGTATGTGGTGATAGAGACTGGCCCAAGGTGGGCTAGGGTGAGTTGGGGTGGCTGATTCCATTTGGGGATCAGAGATGGCCTGTGCAAGTGACATTTGACTTGAGCTTTGCATCATCAAAGGAGTCAATCAGGGGACTCTCTGGGGACAGAGAGCAGTCCAGGTAGATGTGGAGACAGGGCACACACCCAGAGCAGTGAGGGATGGCTGCTCTCGGGACTGGAGAGCCAGTCCAGTGTAGGAGCTTGGAGACCAAGGAGGCCACACATCCAATGGGAGAATAGGAAAGTGGCACACACTTTATTCGTGTGGCAAGGGGTTCAGATTTTATTCCAAGAGTAAGGAGAAGCCATCAGAAAGCTTTTTTTTTTTTTTCTTTTTTTTTTTTTCTTAAGTAGGCTCCACACCCAGCGTGGAGGCCAACAACACGGTGCTTGAACTCACAACACTGAGATCAAGACCTGAACTGAGATCACAAGTCAGATGCTTAATAGACTAAGCCACCCAGGTGCCCCACCCCAAACTTGAAGTGAGTTTTCCCTTCTCCTAAAAGCTCCTTTGCAGTCTAATGACTCCAGATTTCTGTTAGTCACATTATTGGTCATGCTGTAAAATTTATATTCAGCTCTGTGTCCATAACTCTCACAAGTGTTGAGCTGTCGTTTAGATTTAAAATGGTACAATGTTTATCATCATTGTTAAAAAACTGTGGCTCCTCTTTCTCCCTTCCTCCCTCCCCCTGTTTTTTTTCTTCAGAAGAAAAACTAAGTTTATTGTTTCCCATCATTACATATTAAACAACAAATTTGTGGAGACACACACACACAAAAAGACAACAGAAATGCAATTTAAACCTGATACAAGTTATTCTTTCCATGATATTAGGTTGATACCTTTCCAAAATGTATTTGTCCAAAATAAGTTTTGTTTACTGGTCAAAACCTGCCATAAAAATCAAGGCTGTCAGCGTCTTTTCTATTCCACAGGTCTTGATAATAGAGTCCTCATAAAAAGCCATGTACTCTCCAAGCTTTAAGGCTGTGCTGATGCCTGGACAGACATTCCAGCCACCAAGAAGGAGCCCACTTTCTTCCTTTAAAAGCAAACTTCCCACTCTCACACACTGCCAGTGAGAATGGATAGCCGGAATGTGGTTTATACATATTCAGCAATAAACAGGAATGAAGTACTCGTACATGCTGTAACACGGATGAACCTTTTAACCATTATGCTAAATGAAGGAAGCCAGTCACCAAAAACCTAATTATTGCATGATTCCACTTGTATGTGGTGTATGCATGATAAATAAAGCTGCTGAGAAAATAAAAATAAAAACAAAAACAAACTTCCTAGGTTTACACCATGGCTTCCACTTACATTTCACAGGCCAGAAGGCAGTCACATAGTCGTGCCTACATGGAAGGGAAGCTGGTACATGTAGTTTTTGTCCCAGACAGCCATAAGCCCAGCTAAAAATCAGTTCTGTTACAATAAAAAGAGAGGACAGATACTGCAGAACATTTGATCATCTCTGATCCACCTTAGACCTTGGCATGCTACCCATGGAGGGTCACTGGATGCACTCCCCAGGAACACGACACTTCATTTTAGGTAAAGTGATCTCCTTCTCAGAGTCTGTGCAGGAATGTGTTGGCTTTGTGTGCTCACATATTCTAGATCAAAATTAATTTCATCTGGCAGTCATTCTTTACAGTTTCGTTCTGTAACATGTTCCTTATTTATTGAAGGTAGAAGTTTAACTCTTTGCTATTTTATTTTGTTTTCAGTTGGTTTCAAGAGTTAGAGGTGAACCCAAAATGCCCTTTTCCTACTATCTTTAACTCCAGTTTTTCAGGATAAATACTCTTGAATTCATTTTCTTTTAAATGCAGCCCTTTCAGGATTTTGCAGAAGGTAAAAATCCTCTGGGGTTTCCTCTAGTTTTTGAATCTAGCCCCAACCTCCAGTGCCGGATTTCTGTGCTCCCTAGACAGGCTGGCTGCTCTCCTCCAGGTAAACTCCCCTCAGACCTCACCCCCACGCTGTCGGCTCCAGTCATGTCTCACTTATAGATAAAGGTTTGGTGTAAACTATGGAGTGCTATGTATACATTGGGTGTATTGATTAATTTCTTATCTCCTTGACTAGGATGCTTTCCCCTTTTGCTTGTTCCTCAGGGACCTCAAATGCAACCCCTTCGAATCTAAACACAGTGTCTCTTAGCCACTCCTCTTGGGAAACGGCACCACCTGTTGCCCAAGTCAAAAACATGGGAACTGTTGTAAGTTCTCCCTTCTCACCCATTTCCCAAATGTCCTCACTCCCTAAGCCCTCTCCATTCTCTTTCTTAACCATCCTCACAGCTGCCCCATGCTCTTCACCTCTACCGCCATTGTCTCAGTTCTGTTCTCATTCATCCTGGACTGGATCTGCCTTCCTGCCTCGGACTCAACCTCCTCCCACTGCATGTGTCACACTGCAGCCAGCGACATTTTTCTTGGCGCAAACCACACCTTGTCTCCTGTTCGCCCCTCCCATCACTGTTCAGATCCTTTTTTGGTTCTCCACTCTCCTCAGTTAAGTTCAAGCTCTTTCCCTGCCAACCAGGCTCTCTATGGCCTTGTGTTTACTGCCTGTCCCACATCAGATCTCTCTTCCCCAACACCTTTCCTTCCTGCTAGCCATACCAAACAACCCACAATCCTTCAAAGCCTCTACATGTTTCCCTCCAATCTCTAAAAATTATGGTAAGATACACCAACAGAAAAGAGGTTTGATACCTTCTCTCTCTCCACTTGGAAGCTATCTGCCTCCTATTTGTGTTTCAAATCTAAGTTTAGGCATCATTTTCTCTAAATCTTTCCTTTCACTTACCCCTAGTCTGATTCAGTGTCCTTCCCTATGTTTCATAAAACTCTGTGCACACTTCTCTACATAGTATTATGCTGTAATTGTTGGCTTACTTGTTTGTCTTCCCTGATTAAAATATAAGGTCCTTAAGCCCAGAGGCAATATTTTGTTTCAGGATTCCCAGTCCCTAGCCTATACGTGAATTATAGAACAGAATTAAACAAATGTTGAAAAGCAATAACAAATAATGAACTACCTCCTCTGCATTTACATTTTGTTGACTTTAGAACAGGGCAGGAAATGACTAAGTGGAATTTCAGAAAACCAGGCTCTTCCATATGCCCCCACGAACCCTAATTCCAACAGGGCAATCATTGGTTCAGTGACATGTTGACTCAGATTGCCCTCCAGCCAGTGGAAAGCACGCACAGCATGGACTCTGAAATCTGTTCTGTGTACCAGTATTGCCTAATTTGTCAATAGCTTGTACCTGTGTAATCCTTATCCTTGTTGGAGTAAAGTGGTTCTGAGTTTGAAAAAAAACTAATGTAATGTGTGTTTACTGATATGACATCATATCAGGTATCACGGTATCAGGCAGAAGGTTAACTGAAAAAAAAGAAGCCTGATTCTAAGTGATCTGGTCATCTGGGATGAAGGGACTAATGTACATCAGACTTTGAGCAACGGACCATGGGTCCAAAAGTAGTAGGGGGCAACTATATTTATATGTGCTCTTATTTCACATTTTAATGTCTCTGAAACTAGACGTATCTTCAAACAGATGGCATCTTAAATTCAGAGAAATACAGTATTACAGTGAGAAGTATAAGAGAGACCCAATGTCACTATTATACCAGAGAAATATAATAACAAGTATTAATTGGTTGAATAGTGCCTCAGCTTGGAATTTCACACGAGTCCAGGAAACAGAATGGGAAAAAGCAATGAATGGTTTACAAAGAATGTCTAAAAACTGGGGCACCTAGGTGGTTCAGTTGGTTAGGCATCTCACTTTTGATTTCAGCTCAGGTCATGATCTCATGCTTCGTAAGTTCAAGGCCTGCATCGGGCTCTGTGCTGACAGCGCTGAGCCTGCTCCCCTCTTTTCTGCCCCTACCCCACTCTCTCTCTCTCAAAATAAATAAATAAACTTAAAAAAAAGAATAGCTAAAAACTTAAATTTGCATTGACTATGGGAGAATTTTCAGTGACTTGAGAGTAAAAAACCATCACATATGAGCTCCTTCTAATTGTCAGAGAAAATACATACGTTTCATTCATCCTCAATCTCCTAACCTTGGAAGGTAGGTGTTACCAATTCCACTTTTTATATGAAGATCAAGAAAGTCTGGTCCTGCCCCAAGTCACACAGCTGGAAAATGTCACAAATGATCAGATTTGAAAACCTGTTATTAGCTCTGTTCTATTCTATGCTCCCTCCTGAAGTAAGCACTAATGCTAAAGATAAAAAATTGTCATCTAAGACTGCAAGAAAATTTTTTTCAGTTTGAGCAACAGGAGCATCACTGAAGATCAACAGATCCCTTCCATGTTAGAAACTAACAGGGAACGAAAGTAGGAAGGAGAGGCCTGAGCAAGCTTCTTGAGTGTGGCTTATAAGAGCCCTGAGAATGGAAATTCATGAGAGATATTTCATCCCAAACAATCATAAATATAAAGTTAAGTCCAGCTTCAGGAAAAATTCAGAACTAGAAATGATCGCTCTGAATATAACTTTTGGATCTAATTATGTAAAAGTCTTGGGATTTAAAATTTGACATCACTAAGGCCGAAGGTATTTTGCCCTAAATCCTTCTTATTGTGATTGCAAATGTGTAGAAATACCTACTATTTACCTGACAAGACCTATGCCTGAAATCAAATCCTCCTCATACATCAACATCAGCCTGTCTAGCCTGAGTTCACCAAGGCCCCTTGGAAACTCTAGACTGGACTGTTGACTGACTCCCTGTAAGTAGCCCAATTCCTTCCAGTTCTGGTTGGTGCCTGGTACTAGGAAATTTCCCTTCTTCTTACTGGCCTGTTTCAATCCCATACTTCTGACGTTCCAGCATGCCTTCTGCTGGGATATTGTCTTGAACCTGAGTCTTGACACTGCATATCCTGAGGCAGGGTTTAGAAGACACCTATGAGCCATGAAGTACTTTCCAGTCATCATGCTTCTATTTTATCAGGACAATTTGTTCTAATTATAATTTGGGGCTTGTATATATATTCTTTCTTTTAAAGAAGTTTTATTAAGATATAATTCACATACTATAAAATTCATCCATTTAAGTGTACAGCTCAGCGGTTTTTAGAAAACAGTTGTGCAGTCATCACTGCAATTTAATTTTAGAATATTATCATCAGCTCACCCCCAGCCCCCAAAACTCTGTGCTCATTTGCTGTCACTTTCCAGACCTAAGCAACCACGACTCTGCTTTCTGTCTCTATTGATTTGCCTGTTCTGGACATTTCATATAAATGGGATCATACAATATGTAATCTTTTGTGTCTGGCTTCTTTTATTTAGCATGTTTTCAAGGTTTATCCACATTGTAGCATGTATTCATTCCCTTTTTATGGCCAGATAATATTCCATCGTATGGCTATTCCATTTTGTTTATCCATTCACCAGTTGATAGACATTTGGGTTGTTTCTACTTTTTGGCTATTATGAACAATGCTACTATGAATATTCTCGTACAGGATTTTGTGTGGACATAGGTTTTATTTGTTCTGGGTATATATACCTTGGAGCAAAATTGTTGGTCATATGGTAATCTTATGCTTAGCATTTTGAGGAACTGCCAAGCTGTTTTCCAAAGTGGCTGCACCATTTTACATTCTCACCAGAAATTCATAAAGATTCTAGCTTCTCCATATTATTTAAGTACTTGTTCTTATCTGTCTTTATTTTAGCCATCACAGTGGGTGTAAAGTGGTATTCCATGTGGCTTTGCTTTGCATTTCTCTGGTAACCAGTGATCTTAATGAACTTTCCATTTGTTTATTGGCCATTCATATATCTTCTTTGTAGAAATGTTCAAGCCCTTTGCCCATTTTTGAAATTGGGTTATTTGTCTTTATTGCTGAGTTACCAGAGTTCTTTATATATTCTGGGTACAAGTTCCATATCAGATATGGTTTGCAAATATCTTTTCCCATTCTGTGGGTTATCTTTTCACTTTTTTGATGCTGCCCTTTGAAGCACAAAGGTTTAAAATTTTGATGATGTCTAGATTATCTTGTTTTTGTTATTTGTGCTTTTGGTGTCATTTCAAGAACTATTGCCTAACTCAAGGTCATGATTTCCTCCTATTTTTCTTCTAAGAGTTTTATGGTTTTAACTCTTACATTAGGTCTATGAGCCACTTGGGAGTTAATTTCTGTGTATGGTTTAAGGAAGAGGTCCAACTTCATTCTTTTGCATGTGAATATCCAGTTATCCCAGCCCCATTTGTGGAAATAACTATTCTTTCCCTATTAAGTTGTCTTGATACCCTTGTTGAAAATCAATGGACTATGTGAGGTTTCATTTCTGGATCCATTTCTGTATCTTCAATCTATATGTCTATCTGTATGCCAGAGTCACACAGTATTAATTACTGTAGTTTTGTGGGTTTTTTCCTCCAAGTATAATTGTTTTTTAATAAAGAGAATTACAAAGGATGGAAAAATCAGCTCAGAAAGTCCAATTACTTCTTTTTTTTCAATGTTTATTTTTGAGGGAGGGAGGGAGAGGGAGAATGCAAATGGGGGAGGAGTAGAGAGAGGAGAACAGAGGATGCAAAGCAGGCTCTGTGCTGACAGCAGCAAGCCTGATGTGGGGCTTAATTCACGAACTGCAAGATCATGACCTGAGCCGAAGTCGCACACTCAGCTGACTGAGCCACCCATGCGCCTCCCAGTTACTTCTTTTAATAGATCGATTTTTGGACAGAGTAACATCAATTTTAAATACTATTACATAAAGCATGATGGAGAAAAGAAATTTTGCTTTATAATTAGAAAACTCACAATAAAACTTGCCACAAGAAACAAAAACAAAAACAAGCCATTTTGAAAATAAATAGTCCATGCCAAGCTAGTATAAAATGAAATCAGAAGTCTTCAAAAAGAAAAAAAAAATTCTTCCTTTTCTCTCCTTTTTATGGTTTCTGAAATTGGTGAAACTCTAATTCAAAGGTTGCTGAGCTGTTCTGATTTGGCTCCTTTGGTATTTGTTTTTTCACTACTCTTGTCCTTGGATTTCTCTTCTTTCGTAACATCTACTTTTTTTTGCCCTCAGTTTCCTTCTTGTCTTGTTTGATTCTAGCTTTCTTTGCTTTTTCTTTATGATAGCATTTCTACGATCTCCTTTTCCTTCCTCCTCAGAACTGAGAATCCCTCATCACAAGCTATCTATTTACCTGATGTTCAAATAGAAATTCTCTTATCTGAATCTTCTCCATCTTTGTCTTCACTGTCTTCCTGAACAGCATCTTCTGGAATAGTTTGAATCTGGATGCCACGTGCATGAGGTAGCATGTGTAAATTTTTGAATAAATGCTGTTTTATCTTTTCCATAAATTCTGTGGTGTTCTGGTTTGTCATGATTGAAGAACTAATACGCAGTTTGAAGACTGGTCCAAAATATTCAAAGTAATCATTATGTGGCAATTCACTGGAAACTTCACAATTATGGGTGGGCTGCAGTCTTATATGTTCAATATCAAGCAACATTAGATTGTCTATCCACCCCACATGCCAAGCATCAGTTAATGGTAAATTGAAAGTTTTTACAACTGCTACACATTTAGCATGACCTTTGACCATCAGATTGAAGCAACCAAGTCTCATCAGTGAGTCCACACCACACTGTAACCATAGCACTAGGCTGATACATCTCCATCACTTTTGAGATAATAAGCTTACATAGCTGCCCATCTGACTCATCATCTATACCGTCTCTTATTGGAAAATAGACAAGAGTATTTGCCTTTTCTTGCACCAATGTCCCTCAAGTCTCCTGTTCCAGGTAAGTGTTCCCCATATTTATGGAAAGATACAGTCATTACATGGTCTGTTACATAAAAAGCTTCTTGAGCACCATCACCATGATGAATATCAATAATATATAAGACTCTCTGGTGATACTTCAGTAATTCAAGGGTGGCAAGTACAGTATCATTAACATAACAGAATCCTAATTCTTCGGATTTCTTAGCATGATGTAATCCTCCAGCCCAGTTAACAGCCGTATCGGTTTGAGGTTTGTTTGACTTCAAAGCCCCAAGTACTAGTTGAAAGCTGACAAAACTCAGAGTCCATGAAACTCTGGGCAATTGTCTCCATCACTAAATTTCTGCATCTGCTTACGATACTCAGACATGTTCATGTTACCTGGTCTTATTGAATGCAGACATTTGAGATACTCATCACTGTGGTATTTTGTCATTTCTTCAGCTGTGGTTTTATGGGAACTGTATATTTTCATTTTTCTATATAACCCATAAGTTCACAGCAAGTTATGGGTCATGAGGATTCTATGAGATTTCATAGGCTGACCCTGTCCATAAAAATAATTTCCAATGTCACCATCTTGGTAGTAGACTTTCTTCTTGCCACTTTTCTAATAGGAGGCCATGTACTCCCAGGCCACAGCTGGCTCCCAGCTCTGGCTCCTCCTCTCCCTCTGGTGCTGTGGCCTCAACCCAACTCAGGGTTGGCAGTGCGGGAGAGAAGGGCAGGCTGAAAGGTGGAGAGAAGAGGGTGACAGGAGAGCTCAAGAGCACTTAGTGTATATAGTAAAATATTGACAGTGATTATCTCTGTAGGGTAACATTTTTATTTTTTTGGTTTGCTTTTCTGCATTTTCCATTTTTTATGTTGAACACTTATCATTGTAATTAGAAGCAAAACATATCAACTGTTAGTTTTGAAACTACCAATAAAATGATTGGATAGGATAAAAAGGAAAAAAAAATGTGTGCTGACCAATCCTAAGTTGTCTGTATGACCTTATGGGGAATAATAACTGGAAGCCAGCCAACCAGCTCCTCCACAGAAGCAAGGATATGTGGGGCTCTGAATTTCAGAGGGGAAGAAAGAAGAGAAAGTGACCAAGATCTTTTTGATGGCCCCTGGCTTCAGAAATCAGAAAATTAATAATGGTTAACAGTTTGCAAAAAACAGAAATGGGTACATTTTGTTTTGGAAAAGTCTATAGTACAAAGGGGAGATCAACAGACAAAAGTATGCAAAAACAAATTCCTTGGTCAGCTGGTGATATATGACATCTGAATTGGACTTTCTTTGGTTTCTTTAAAAACTTGCATTGGGGGCACCTGGGTGGCTTAGTGGGTTAAGCATCTGACTCTCAGGTCAGGTCATGATCTCACGATTCATGGGTTTGAGCCTGTGTAGGGCTGTGTGTGTACTGTTGGCGTGGAGCATGCTTGGGATTCTCTCTCCCTCTCTCTGCCCCTCCCCACCTTTTGCTTTCGCACTTGCTCTCTCTCTCAAAATAAACAAACAGCAAACAAAAAACCATGCATTATACTCAATTACCAAACACAAAATAGTTCCTGGATGACTTGCCTGATCTTACTGGTGTACAAACTTAAATGGCTTCATCCAGATTTGGAGAATTGTAACAATTTGATTTGATTGACTTGGCTATCACCAGTACATTACTTATTTATGCCATAAACTCAGTGAAGCTAACAACTGTCCAGAATGTGCATGTGTATGACCTGGGTGGATTTATTTGTAGTAACCAAGGGAAAAGGGCACAAAGTATTGTTTACCTGAAGCTGCTATTTTTATCCAAAAAGTGTCCTGGATCAAACTTCTCTGGGTTGGGAAACTCCTTGCAATTGAAAAAGACCAAAGACAGTAATGCAATACAGTAGTACCCTGGAACCAAGAAATGGAGAGTGAAATGGTACTTTATCACATTTCGCCTTGGTTCATAAAAAAAACTAACACTCTTAATTACAGTGGCTTGAAAAGGCCTGAGCACTCTTAAACTTGTCTAATGAGTGATTTTCTAGAGTTATGGCTATTTTACACACACTCTCATACATTATCTTTTTTTTTTTTTTTTTTAATTTACATCCAAGTTAGTTACCATATAGTGCCACAGTGATTTCAGGAGTAGATTTCTTAATGCCCTTTACCCATTTAGCCCATCCCCCCTCCCACAATCCCTCCAGTAACCATGTTTTCTCCATATTGAAGAGTCTCTTATGTTTTGTCCCCCTCCCTGTTTTTATATTATTTTTGCTTCCCTTCTCTTGTGTCCATCTGTTCTGTGTCTTAAAGTGCTCATATGAGTGAAGTCATATGATATTTTCATACATTATCTTTTACTGAGTAATAAGATAGTGCTCAGTGGGAAGAGCAACGTCACGGTCAATGTGCAATGATTAATTGTTGAAAAACCCGGGTTTGCAACCCATATTGTCTAGACGTGAACTTCACTGGAATTGCTGCCTCAAGTCTGGAGCTTACATATCACAATTTTTTCTTTCTGAATTCAGATGTGAATGGAAGAAAATGAGACATGAAATTTTATGAATCAAGCCCACTTCCCTCACTTGTAAAATGGGGTGGGGTAACCAAAACAACACACTTTCTTCCTCTTGTGAAAAGGTTTTTAAGAAGATTAAATGACAAAATATAATGATAGCCACAATTTATACTGGACCCATCACATTTACCTGACACTGTGCTTAGCTGTTTAGAAATCTCATTTACTTTTCACTTCAGCCACGTCCAGTAGGCTCTTTGTTCACAAGTGTAAATGAGGCAACTGACATTCAGAAAGGAAAAATAATTTGAGGTTAGACTTTGAGCAAAAGGCACAATTAGAATTTCAACCAAATTCTGATTATAAAGTACCGCTATTTAAGTGAAGGCTTTCTTTTACCATTTTTACTTTATTTTGTTTTTCCTTAAACATTATTTTATGATTACTGGAGTAGGTGTTACATGCATATGGTATAAAATATTTAAAAATATACAAAAGGGTGTAAAGTGGAAATGAATCTCTCTTCCTATACTCTTCTGGTTTCCTTCTTGATGTAATCACTGTTACTCACTTATGATATATCCTTTGGGAGATAACTTATAGATTAAAAAAAACAAAAAGACACACACATACACATCCCCATTTTCACACAGCAGCATCCTATGGCATTCTGATGCTTGCTTGGTATCCTACTTTATTAGAATAAGGGAATTGTAAAAAAAATCTTTTTAAATGAACATTCAGGGATATTCCAGTCTTTAAATATCACAAATATTGCTATGATGAATATTCTTATTTGGGGGGAATTACTCATGAAGGATAAATTCCTAGTAGTAAAAGTGTGTATTTGTTTGAGCCACCAAGAATACATTTCCATGTAAACCCCTCCATGTGAGGTAGAGGTATTTTTTCCAACTCCCCCAGAGTTTTCTAACCTCCATTGAATAATCCATATTTTCCCTCTAGGTTACAAGCTTTCGAAAAGGCACCTTTAATCATGTACTAAGTTTCCATATATAATTCAATTTATTTCTATACTTTAATTGACTAAAGAAGCTACAGTACAGTACTTCAATAACTGTGATTTTTTACTTTAATATTAGGTAGGGCTGTTGTGACTGTTCTTTTAAAATTTTCCCTATCAAATTTGGGATGTTAGTTTAGATCAAAAAAATATCTGGTTGATATTTTTTATTGAGATCTCATAAATGTATAAATTTGATTTTGGGATAATTGCTATTTCTTCCTTCCCACTAAGTTTATTATTATACTTCTCTTTAACAGTTTAATGTTTTTCTATAAATCTTGAGATTTCTTGTTTATTCCTAAGTATTTTATCCTTGTTTTTATTTATTTTTTAAGTGTTTATTTATTTTTGAGGGGGGTACAGAGAGAGAGAGAGAGAGAGAGAGAGAGAGAGAGAGAGAATCCCAAGAAGGCTCCATGCTGTCAGCACAGACCCTGACACAGGGCTAGAATTCACAAACCACAAGATCTTTACCTGAGCTGAAATCAAGAGTTGAATGTTCAACTGACTGAGCCACCCAGGCTCCCCATCCTTGTTTTTATTATTAAAAAATTGCCTTCATTATGTTTATTTACTTAGGTTTTATTTTAAATAGGGCAGCAATTAATTTAAATAATAAATTTGTATCTAACCAATGAATAATTCTATTTTTACAATCATGTCCAGATAATTTTCTTGTATTTTCCAGGCACAATTATATCATCTACAAATTTGCCTCCTTAAATTTTTTTATCTTGTTCCCTTTTTCTACTTCTAGTAATGGTAGATAGACATGTTTTATTCTTGATATTAATGGGTATCCTTTTATAAAAGTATTTTATCAATTAGCATGATTTGAGAAATATGTTTTCTCTGGCTAAAGAGGCATTCATCTATTCCCATTTTACTAAGGACTTAAAAAATTTTAAATGGGTATTAAATATCAAAAGCATTTTCTGTGCAAGTGAGACCATCAAGTGATTGCCTCCTAAATTCTATTTACGTGGTGAATTTTACTAAACTAGATTTCCTGGTGTTAGACCATTCCTGTGTTCCTAATTATCCTCACTTGGTGGTGGTGTAGTGTTTTTAATGTGATGCTAAATTATGTGTTGATATTTTTAAGATTCATAGCTGTTTCTGTTTTGTAGTGTTTTGGTCATGCTTGCCACCTTTTCTTCCTCTTCTATTCTTTGGAACTGTTTAAATGTAAAACCCAACCCCTTGGGGCACCTAGGTGGCTCAGTTGGTTAAGCGTCTGACTCTGGTTTCAGCTCAGGTCATGGTCTCAGTTTGAGAGTTCAAGCCCTGCGTCAGGCTCCTCGCTAATAGTGCTGTTAGTGCGGAGCCTGCTTGGGATTATCTTTCTGCCCTTCCTCTGCTCACTCTCTCAAAATAAACAAACTTAAAAAAACAAACAAACAAACAACAACCCAACACCTGTTAATCACTACAGAAAACTGACTACATCCTCAGTGTGCATGTAAATGTTTTGGTAAATGTCAAGTGCTCTACAAATATTAACTGTTAGAGGTAGCAATATCCCAAATGTCATGGCATGTGAAGTCTGGGGAGAGAATTTGGGTTAAAGGTTGACACTTGGCTTGATTATCTTAGAGCTGCAGACACATTTTCTGTCTCTTCTTCCTTTTTTAAATCCATCATGAAAAATCAGATTCCAGTTCCTATGTGATTCTCATTACTAGAAATCACTGCTCCCTTAATACATTCTGTATGAGAGTGGAAGGGGACCCTGGAAACCCCAGATCAGCCTCCCCTACTCTAGGAAGGGAGAAATGCACCCCAACAATTACCATGCACAAATCATTATGCTAGGTGTCTAAACATATGCTGCTGAACCCACTGAAGAATGCTGTAAGGATGTATAAACAGGCCCAGAGATGTTAGGTAACTTCCCATGGTTACACATTAAGTCCTGACATAGACACTCTACCCTAAACTCTATGTCCTTTTTCCTCCACTACTCCCTTTCTTGCATTTCACATTCACCCTTTTGTTCTCTCATGAAACAAAACTCACCAATGCCTATGGGCCAGGTCCGAGCAATAGATACCACTCCAAAGAGCAGAATCATGGTCCCTACCCCGAAGAGCTGAACACTTGTGAGAACAGACATGAAACAGGTAATGGGAGATATGTGAAATAGTACAAAGACAGAAATGTGGAATGCTGACCTGAGCCAGCAGTTGACCTTTCTGAAGACATGAAGACTCACCAGGAGTTAGCAAAGGAAAATTAGAGCTATATGTAAGGGGGAAAAATGAGCCAGGTGGATGGAACAATATATGCAAAGGGACAGAGAGAAAGCACATTTAAGGACCCAGGCTGGAGAGGTCAGTGGGAGCCACATGACAAAGAGCCTTGTATGCACACACCTGGGATTTATTAATCCCAAAGCAATGAGAAGCCACAAATTCTAATTCACAAAATCCCTTCCTCCCAGCAAGAGGCAGAAATCACTTAGTTCTTTTTTTTTTTTTTTTTTTTTTTTTTAAATTTTTTTTTCAATGTTTTTTATTTATTTTTGGGACAGAGAGAGACAGAGCATGAACGGGGGAGGGGCAGAGAGAGAGAGGGAGACACAGAATCAGAAACAGGCTCCAGGCTCCGAGCCATCAGCCCAGAGCCCGACGCGGGGCTCGAACTCACGGACCGCGAGATCGTGACCTGGCTGAAGTCGGACGCTTAACCGACTGCGCCACCCAGGCGCCCTAGAAATCACTTAGTTCTAAATCACTTCATCTTAATACGTAATACTTAACATCTGAATTAGGTAAACTCCCCTGGTCTGCAGCAGCAGATGTAGGTTACCATGGGGTTGGATTCCACCGGAACCCAAGTAAAGGGCTGCTTTCCCCAAAACTCCCCCTTACTGAGCCCCGCTGCCCCAACATCACTGTGAAATTGTTCCCTATGAGGGAACGGTGAGAGCTTGGAAAGAGCAGGTCCAACCCTGGCTTGTGGACTAACACTTGAATTAGTGAAGTCAGTTCTAGTTTGTACAATTTGCCCTTCCTCCTCCTCAGTACAATTGTCTCTTCCCTTCCTCCCTTCTTAGACTCACTCAGAAAGGGCATGATGTTCCAGCCTCCCTTTCCTCTTCGGCTGCTGGCCACATCCCACCAAGAATCAGAACATTCCTTGTTACATTCTGTGAGTCAGGAAGAGCAGAAACCCTGCTTTCAAGATTCTTCTACCCAGGAAACAGTATTTTGAGAAGAGTGTAAGAAAAGCCTCTACAGTTGAGTTAAGCTAGTAAATAAACTGGCTACCTAGTTGAAATGGGCAAGATAGCCTTAGGGGCATGTGAAGACAACAGACAAGAATGGAGACATAAGGAAAAAATACAAATCACTGATAGTAAAATAATTTTATTTAGTTTCTTTTTTAAAAAAGGTAGCATTTCACATATAAATTTAGACTTCAAGATTACAGTGTGTATTTGCCAAAAGGAACATCCCTGCAGGAGGGATAGACTTAGAGCCTGAGCGAGCGCTGGGAAGCACACTCCAGGGAGAATCTAAGTGGAAGTAGTTTCTTTACAACTTCACAAAGCTAGTTCCCTGTTCCTCAACTCTGCCACCGGGGGGGTTGTAAGAAAACCCACATCCAACACTTCGGGGCAACGGCTTTTAGCTTATGGGAATAGGAAACATCTCTAGGAATGAAAGCACAAAGGTCAATGACCCAAATTTCCCACAATAATCATTACCTATCTGCAGCAACAATACATGACAGGTGAAGAGTTTATTCTTCTATTTCAAATGTTCTTTGAAGGAGAGCTAGAGAACATAAAGAGAGTGTATATAATAAGCGAAAATGAAAAAAGGATTCTCTCCATATTACAAATGCCTCTCTAGTATAAGGCCCAGGGAAAAGCCCCACTCAAATCTGGGATTCCTTCCCCACAGAAAGTGTTTGGCACAACCCACAAGCTGTCATGAGACTGACAGGACTGACAGCAAAAAGGTTTCTGGAAGTGGTCCCATGACTTTTCTGTCTGGCTTGAACACAGTATTCCTGAAAGGTGTCTTAACAAGCTACAAACTCAGGCCTAACTATGGGGCACACTGTTTCAGGAAAGCTAATCTGAAGGGGAAAAGGCCCAGATGAAATAGGTCTCCCACAGCCACAGGCAAACTCGTAACTCACTCTGTCATCCTCTCAAGGGAGATTAAATCCCCTGGCTGCCCAGGAAGTCAGTGGAATCCTGACTTCCTAGGGAGGGTGAGAGCCAGAGAACAACTTTGATTTCAGAATCTCAGAGCCAGGAAAAAAGGAGACAAAGATGACCAAAGATGCTTTCTAAGTTACTCTGTCCCATACTATGTAGGCTCCAGAAGAACAATATTGAGGAGAATCAGTGTGCTAGTAACCATGGCAGCCCTAGGATTCGGCCTTCAGGTAGAGGTACTGGGGCAAATAAATGTACCCCAAATCCAGTTTTACAAATAAAAACTTCCTGCAGTTATGATACAATACTGTGCAGTGAACAGCTGGGAACTGTATGCTGCTCCTATTTCCGGTTAAAGCCCTGTCCCGCTCTTGGCCAGACAGAGCTGAGAAGTGACACATAAGGAAGGAGTGGCTAAAAGCCAGGCACCTTAGTTACAAATGGCCTGGGGCAGTGATGCAGACAGTCATCATCCAATGGAGAGGAAGCGGGGGCCCCAGAGCTGTGGTTCAAAGCAAAGGTTTCATCTTACCCAGAACTTCAAACCAAGCTCTCTGAGCCTACTAATGCAGTAATAACTAGTGATTAGGAATCCCTGGCTGGGTGGCAAGGTACATATCTCAGCAGGCCACCAACTCAACTATAGGGAAAAAAAGGTGCAAATAATATCAAGTAAATCATTGCTCAAGTGGAAGATCATTTCCTGGAGAACTTCAGTGGACTAGATGCTAATCACACGGATGAATGCTGGGACTGGACCCCAAAGAAAGCCTGGGCCCCAGGCGTGATTGGTCGTCTTTACACTTACCGCATCCTGACATCTTCTCTGGCCTCTTATGTCTCGAATGGCCAAGCACACATTTCCCCGGGGACCAATGTAAACATTATTCAATAGATCTCAGCTTAGAAAAACACAGCTTGTTATATAATTCATGTCTAACATTCCAGTGCAGACAGTATCTTAGCATCAGACTTTCCCGGATTTATGAGTAGCAGTTCAGAAGGGAACACACACAGGATACTTGATAAACTGTGGCTGAAGACATTTGGGTGCCAGACAGTTGGTTCTACCCTGCAATCAGTTGATAAGCCAGGGCTATCACAGGAGAGGCAGAACAGACAGAGCACAGGTTCTCTGTGAATCTGAAGAGTCATATAACCATTGTTCCCACTTAACCCCTTGGGCCACATCTTGATATGGGAGTACATTTCCACCTCTTGCATCAACCTGTGCTCTCCTTGTTTTGGATGGGGCTCTCTCCAGAGGGTTCAAGAGCCTCCTTAGAGAGGAGAGAGCTTTTTCTTCCAGTCCTAACATCTGAATATTTTGAAGCACAAGAGGAGTCCATGAACATGCTAGGGATGTTGCTGCCAAAGTAGATCTTACTGTTAGAAGCAATGGCCTGGTACCTTTTGAGCTCCAGATATTCCGGGGTCAATTTGTGCTGTGTGGGGGCAAACAAGAGCAAAGGCATCAGGACACTTCAGTGCAATAATCATCCGTCTCTTTCCTTACACACATTTCCCCTACTGCTCTCCTGAACATCACTACTCGACTCTGAGTCATTGCCAATGATCTTCTCTCACTCTGAAGTGTGGCTATCACATTAACAGCTGTATTTTAGACTTGAAGTTCCTTACACAAGCTCCTGTCCTAATGTAGAGAGAAGTTGTTCATTTTAAAAAAAAAGGATTGAGGAGATGGGTTTGGGGAACAATGGTAACTAACATTTCTATAGTGACTTGGGGCCTGAAAAATGCCTTCATAGATACTTTTATATTTCATCTAGCTAAATTCAACCTAGAATTAGTCTGGAATCTCTGCAGGTTCTCTTAAGAGGACAGGTCAATGGATGAGAATGGCAGGGCTTCAAAGGGGCTAGGCTCATATCCTTATTTGTGATTCTGCTTTTCTTGACCACATCCTAGAAGTGGAAAAGATCTCAAGAAATCACCTGATCTGTCCTCTTGCCTCTACTTAGAAGCTAGATGTTTAAACTGATTGTGATAGATGTTTGTCAATCACCAGATCGGTCACAGTTTTAGTTTTTAAATTTAAATCATGATGCCAAGATGTATCCAACCAAAACCTCTCAGGGTTTATTATTAAAACTAATTTCTAATATTCCTGGAAGATACTTCCCCCAAAGCCTTTCCCTAGTAATCCTCCCCTCATTGCAAGTCCCTGGCCTGTCCTCTAGGCCAAAGCTCATCTTGACCTTCATAGTACCCCCCACCCCCACCCCAACACCTTCCACTCCCTGGGTCTACACTCTCTCCAGTTGATTCACATCCTCTGCTGAAACTGCCATCAAATATGGTCACAGTGCATAACCAAATTACCTCCTAATGCCTTATTAATATAATACCAATATCCAAATAGCATTTTTCAAAATGGCATAAAACTGCTGTCCCTTTCAGCATAAGGCTAACCTCAAGGACAAGGTCTTGATACTTGTGCCTGGATAGCTTCTCCCATAACAGATTTGGATTGCTAGTTTTATTATTTATTTATTTGTGTTTGTTTGTTTTTATTTATTTTTGAAGGAGAGAGAGAGAGCACGAGTGAGGGAGGAACAGAAAGAGAGGGAGACACAGAATCTGAAGCAGGCTCCAGGCTCTGAGCTGTCAGCACAGAGCCTGATGTGGGGCTCAAACCCACAAACTGTGTGATCATGACCTGAGCCAAAGTTGGACACTTAACCAACTGAGCCACCCAGGGCCCCCTGGATTGCTAGTTTTATAAACTAAAGTTTCTCACCTTGCCTCCACCTTGACCAAATTCCATTGTTTCGATAGAGCTGTGCCTCCAATATGTTAAATTTACTTCTAAATTTATACTGGATTTCAAAGTACTGACAACTCTCACTCTATCAACCTATCATATCATGCCTTATCATTTCTTCTGAGCCCAGAGCATATTGTTCCTTTCTAAAATGAAAGAATTTAAGACCTGTGTATACTTTAAATCTTGACTCTAATCCTTCAAACCACACCACTTTGGCAACCTCTTTCTCAACTCTTTCAACGTTCTAATCTGCAATGTTCTCTCTGCAATTAATAACTTTATCAACCTTGGTCATATTCTTCCCTTTTCAGAATACACAGGGGTTCTAGTTGCCTCTTACCAATTCCTGCTTACTAGGCCTGCATTCTCTAGACTTAAATTAACCCGTGTCTCTATACAAAAACTGTTCAGCCATTTCACCCAACCTCCTACCTCCAATTGTCACATGTGAAATTCCTCACAACTAGAATATTTTTTAAATCCAGTAAACAAGCAGTATTCAGTTAGGGGCATTTGGAAAGGTATGGGGGGCGGGGGGGAGAAGGTGCTGACTGTTCAAATAACCGGTGAGCACTACGGACACGTAGCAGGCAAGGGTCAGGAATGCAAAATAGTCCGTAATGCATGAGATACCATGTCTTCAACAATGAAAAAGTTTGCCACCTCAAAATGCCAAGAAAGTTTCTGATGAGAAACACTGCACTAAACGAACTATGCAAAGCTACCTGGAAAGCAACTCTAAATGGACTTTACTCTTGTTACTCCTGTCATTCCATGAGAAGATCCTCACCTTTCCTGGTTACTAAAGCCCTGACAGAGCAGTACAGATGAATGGTTTATAGCATTTGACCTGTGTTTATAGATTTGTCCGCTATTGTCCTATCTCCCCACTTTTACAAGGAACTACACAAAGGTCTCTCCCCGTTGAGTGTGCAATATGACTTGATAAGTGATTGGTTGTTTCTGGAGAGTATGATGGTAACTACCAATCTTTGACACTGGATAAATCACCTCTATCATATTAGAGCCCTCCCACAAAGAAAAGCAAAACCCCAAACACTGTATTATTAGGAGTGTGGCATGGAGAGCCAATCACCTTGTTTGAGGTGGCATATTTGTGTGCAGCGTAATACTCAGCATCTGCCTTCGCCTTCTCTCGGGCCAGGAATGCGGCATCTAGCAAGCAAAATAGAGTCAAGAGTGTTTAAAACAAAGGAAAGTTGCAATCCACTTCCTCAGCTGTGTAAGGGTTTACACACACTATGTTAAGTAGGGGTCTCTTTTTCCGCTGCCTGATATTTTGATCACTTATTTTTATTCATTTATTTTTAAAGATTTCATTTTTTTAAAAGTAATCTCTATACCTGACACGGGGCTCAAATTTACACCCAAAGATCCAGAGTCATATGCTCTACTGATTGAGCTAGCCAGGCACTCCTCAATCACTTACTTTAAAGGCATGTAACAACATTAGCAGTTTTCAAAACCCAGTCCCCAGACTCTTTTCCAAGGAGAATACTCTCGTCATTGTTAAAGAACTTTCAGCTCATTGCAGCCTACTTCATTTTTCACCTAAAGCTGCTCCTTCTTTTCTCTACCCATCATCACCCAAAAAGCCTCACACCCTACCCACGTCTAGGCTTCAAGTAAAACAATGAAGTCCAGACATGAAAGCTCTGCTCTATATATTGCACTGTCCCCATCCCCTCCAAACTGGATCCAGAATCAGTTAATGTAGAATGACAGGACAGGAAGCAGCAATATACAAGCAAAAGAGGTTGAATGTTTGGTCTTCAAGACTGTGAGGTCAGGACATTAGCATCTCACTGTATGAAATCTAGGAGTTTGAGAGCCTTTTACGAAAACTAAGGCTGCTTTTTTCCTGGCTAAATTTTTTGTTATATTTTTGGTTGACGGGTAGGAAAGAAACTAGTAGTGGTGGGGGTTTCTTATATATTCTTTACAACTGATTATAGGTAATTCTCATATTTTGTCTGCCTGAGGACAAAGTGGTAGCTAATAAGCCACAACTTAAGGACAGAAAATGAGCGATGAGTTGCCTATAGTCACAAACCAACCAAGAGCTAAACATGTAATGGTAATTTAAAAAAATCTGTCTATGAGCATAACAGGGCAGCCACTTCCTCCAGACCGGATTATTCTGTCGATGGCCTTCCCACCCACCATAATCAAGAAATCAGTCTCTGAAGCAGAGAGGCAGTTCAAGATAGTCAGAGCCTCTTTTCTCCCTGATGTACCTTCAATTTCAGAAATGCGCTTTTCAGTTTCTTTCTCCATCACCTTCTGCTGAAACCGAATTTTTGCCACTTGTGCAATCTTCTCTGCTTCTATAATTATACACAAAAAAAGATACATTCAAAAACATTTCTCTAGGTCTGGAAATACTTAGAATCAGCAGCATACAGTTTTAACACTTAGTCATATAAGGTTTTATGGGCTGTTTCATTGTTTTAAACATCCAGACTGTACACAACTCAACAGAAAAAAGGGAATTTATTTCCTATTTCACTGTTGACAGTGCTGGTTTTGTGGGAAATGGGAGGGAATACAAAAGGTTAACAACAGTTCCAGTCCTTCATGGGATTACACAGCAGCGGTCCACAAGCTAATGGGGAAAATGATACTTCGTGAAAGTACTCAGAACAAAAACAAAGCAACATAAATGCATGGCAACATAGGACAATCTTATAAAACAGCAGGAGAAAGAAGGAATAAAGGTAAGTTAAACCAAGAAAGGTCTTCTGGAAAAAAATCTTAAAGAAAATAATGGACATGACCTAGGAGGACATGGCAAAAGGAGTAAAGACAAGGAAGAACAAATGAACAGTCACAATGAAGTGGTCATTATGGAGCCAGCTGACCAGAGAACAAATAATTAGAATAGAAAGAAAGCTAGAAGACCTCCATCTTGAGTAATGGGCTAAAGAATTTAGCTTTAATATACTCAGGATCAACTGTTGAAGTTACCAAGAGGGAAATGACAAGATGAAAATATCAGAGGAGAATTCTGACTGTGGTAGAACATAAAAGAGAAAGCAGGCTAATTCATCTGACACTGTGAAAACAAGTGTTGGGGGTGAACATGTTGGTTGCAGCAGACAATTATAGGCAGGGAAAACCAAACACCCTCAAGTACACCAGCGGCCTAACCAAAAGATCCAGGACCAGGGAAGAAAGACTCTTATTACACTTTTAATTCAATCACTGCAATTCTTGAAGAACATTCTCAGTTCTTCTTTTCAGCCAAAGAGGATGAGTATTTTAACACATCTTATCTCTGTCCCTGGGGGAAGAGTATAATAGAAAAAAGATTTCTAAGTGTTTTCCTATTTCCAGAAGATCCAGTATCCTTTAGCATTGACGCCAGCGCATACTTCCCTATTTCCTCATTAGCAACACATCAACTTGTATCACCCCAACTCCCAAATAGACTATGACGTTCTACTGGAAATAACAGAAGGCATTTGGAGCCTATAGCTATAATCCAGAGAATCGTGTCTCAACGTAGGGAAATGGTTGTGGTCATCCCACTTAACGCTACTCTGTGATGTGTAGAAATAAACCAATAAAGAGCATGAGTCAGGTTCTAGTTCTAGAAAAATGGTGAAATAGAGTAATGAGAAAACCCCCCAGCTAACAACACCTTAAAGTGCTAGACAAAATGTAACAATTTTTTTTTAATGTGTGGCTAAGATGCTAAGAAAGAATGAGAGATCCCGAAGACACATAAGCAAAGGAAGAGTTGAGAGCTGAGAGCTGGTATAGAAAGAGCTGAGAACTTAGACAAGCAAGGGAGATGGACCTGGATTGTTGCCCATTCATGGCCAGGAGGTGACGCCTTGAGAACTGTATAAAACTGAGACCACTAATGGGCTTCAATTCCACTGAGACTAAAAACCTCTACCGACCACCCCAGTGAAGAGAAGTAAGCTTGTCTCTACCTAGACACACCACAAAGACAGAGAAAAATTATAAAAGTAAGAAGACAAGAGGAAGCCAAACAAAAATGAAATAATATCACCACAGTGACAGAAAAAAAGCAAGTTTTGTTGGGCTTAGAACTGTAGGCTAAATTACTAATTCAAGAATGAAATAAAATCATTTCAGACTAAGGAAGAATGAGTAAGTTATCCATTCCTTAGCATTTATTGAAAAAAAACCAAAACAAGAGTAACAAACTAGTAGAAAAAAGAATGAATTGCCAAAAACAATGGAGAGGGAAAAAATTAAGTAACGCCTATAGATCAAAATGGATATTTACTGTAAGAATACATGATAATAGTAATAATGAGGGAATAAAAAGAACATAAAACTAAAATACGAGGTAACTATGTAAAATTGAGGGACAGTGATAAGAATTAAAGCATTCTATGGTTTTAAGAGGATAGAATGATTAGCTTTAGATTCTGTCAAGTCAGGTACGCTTATTAACATTTTACAGGTAATGACTAGTTATAGAAACATTCTAGAAACAATATAAAACTTCCAATTAAGTAAAAGGAAGAAAAGAATAAAGAAAATCCAATCAATTCAATGCCAATCGGAAAAGAGAGAAAAAAGAAGCAAAGGAAAAAAATGCGTGGTAAATAGCACAAAACTAAATGATACAAACAAATCCAAATATAGCAGTAACCACAATAAATATAAAAAGACTAAACTCACCAGTTAAAAGACAGATTCTCACATTGGATAAGATAACAAAATCCAGCTATATGCTGTTTACAAGAGACACACCTAAAACATAATGACATAGAAAAGTTGAAAGTAAAAGGATGGGAAAAGATACATCAAGAAAATAACTAACCATGAGAAATCTGGCATAGTTATAATTTCATTAGACAAAACAGATCTTAAGCCAAAAAGTGTGTCTGGGATAAAGAGGGTTATTACATAACAGGAGCAATTCTCCAGGGAGATGTAACAATCCTGAATGCTCTTAATGATACAGCTCTAAAATATGTAAAGAAAAAAAATTACAAGTCAACAAATCTACGGTCATGGTGGGAGATTTTAACACACCTCTCTCAGTAACTGATAGCTCAAGAAGGCAAAAATTAGAATACAGAAGATATAAACAACACAATTCATAAGCCTGACTGAATGGATAAACAGAGAAAATTTGCATCCAACAAATAAAGAAAACACATTCAATCTTTTCAAGCACACAGAGAACATTTACCAAAAAAGTACCATGTACTGATAGGCCACAAAGCAAATTTCAACAAATACTTCAGAATCCATATAATAGATCATATTTTCTGACTATCATGCAATAACATTAGAAATCAACAATAAAAAGGTAGCCCCCTAAAAACCCAGAAATTGAAAAATATACTTTTAATACTTCATAAGTGAAAGAAGAAATCACAATGGAAACATTTTACAAAAATTAAAAATGAACACCAATAAACTACATTTCAAAACACGTGAATAGAAAAAAAGAAAATACATAATCTTACATGTTTCAATCAGAAAAGACTGAAATCTAAAGAATTAAGTAATTCAAGAATTTAGAAAAGAACCAGTGAGAAAACTCAAAAAAAGAAGTAGAGGAATAATAAAAATAAGTGTAAATAATGTAATTGAAAAGTGAGAGACAAAAGAATCAACCAAATCAAAATGCAGTTCTCTGAAAAGATGAAAAGAGTATCACAGACCTCTGGCAGAAGTAATCCAGCAAAAGCGAAGGCACAAAAAAACAATACTAGGAATGAAAAGGGGCATGCACACTTGGTAGCAGATTTTAAAAATTATAAGAGAATTCTGCAAATTTATGTCCCCACGTCTGAAATTTCAGATGTGAAACAATTTTCTAGAAAAGCGTAACTGCTCAAACTTAAAGAAACAAGTACCTGAACAGACCTATAGTTAGTACAGAAATTAAATCAACAGGCTAAATGTTACCACCAAAAACAAGCATATGAGAGAGCACAAACCCCACTAGACCAAGATGGTTTTTTACAAGAGTTCCATTAAACCTACAAAGAGGAGATAATAACATATTTTATACAAAATGTTCCAGGACACAGAAAAAAAGAATGCTCTCCAAATCATTTTGAGGCTAGTGTAACCATTAAAAGAAGAAAAAAAAAAACAAAAAAAACCCACCTGACAGTACAAGGAAAAAATTATAAGCTGAAATTTATAAAAGTAAAAATGAAGACATATAAAAGTAAAAATTTTAAAGAAATTATAAGCAAGACATATAGATAAATGTACTGAGGTATATCTCCTATATCATGATCAAATGGGTTTATCCCAAGAAAGCAAAATAATTCAGGAAAAGAAAATCTACTAATATAATTCACCACATTAAAAGCTTTAAAAGGAAAAATTAGAAAAAATATACATAGAAAAAAATTCTAAGAGTTTTAACAGTCATTTATGATAAAAACCTCTTGGCAAGCAAGAAACAGAAACTTCACGAACCTGATAAAAGTTAAGTACAGCAAACATCACTGGGACTATTTAAAGTTAGGAACAAGACAAGAATACTTGACGCTACCTTTCTTTTCAACACTGCACTTTAAGTCATAACCTTGAAACCAGGAAGATAAGAAGAGTAAAGAGGTATGGGACTACAAAGGAAAAACCAGAACTGTCCTGATCTGAAGATAGTTTGACTGCTCACAACAGGAGACTATTAGAAATAATAGCATTTTCAGCAAGACTACTAAACAACAACAACAAAATGAACAGCATACCTATACAAAAGCAAAAACCAGTTAGAAAAATCCTTCAAAAAAGATCCTATTTATAATGGCAAAAAGGTTGAGGAATATATAGGAATAAATCTCTAAGAAAGAAAGTGCCAGAACCTTAAGAAGAAAATTATGATACTTTTTGAAAGACACTTCTCATAAATGGAGAAATAAAACAGATTTATAAGACTCAGTATAAGTCTGAGTAAATAAATAAACAATTTAATTAATCAATTCTCTCCAAACTGACATGTATAGGTAATGTAATTCCAATCAAACCTCAACACAGCATTTTGTAGAACCTGACCCGGTTCTAAAATTTATATGGAGGAATAAAGGGCCTAGGATAGCCCAAGACATTTATAAGAACATTTAGGAAGAGTAAAGCGGAATAGTTAAGGAGAAACTTGCTCTCCCAAATAGCAAGACTTAACATAAAAAGCAACAGTAATTAAAACAAGGTAATTCTGGAGAAGGATAGACCATGAAATTAGAACAAAATAAAGACCACAGCAACAGAACAAATTATATACAGTACCTTGTTATATGATAGGTGTGGCATTAGAAAAAAGTAGAGAAAATAATGAACTTCTCAATAAATAGCCTAAAATAATTGGCTTGCTATTTGGAAAAAAAAACCTGAATTCCAACGTCACACTAAACCCTAAAATAAATTCCAGATGGACTCAAGATTTAAATATGAAAAGCAAAACTTTAAACCTTTTAGAATAAAATTATTACTTTGGGGTTGGGAAAGAATTTTTAAACAGGATAGAAAAAGCACAAATCAGAATGGAAAAGACTGATGAATTTGATCACATGAAAATTAAATATATATGAATGTCAAAGACATCATAGAGTTCAAAGGCCACAAAGTGAGAGAAGATATTTCCAATGCACAAATCTGGGAAAGGATTAATATCCAGAAGATACAAAGAACTTCCATAAACCAGTCCAAAAAAAGTAATCAAATGGGCTAATAATATATTAACAAGCAATTCACATACAAAAAAAAGAAACCTGAATGGCCAATAAACAATATTCAACTTTACTAGTTATCAGAGAACTACAAACTGAAATTACATGATACATGTCCACCAGCAAACTGACATAAAATTTAAAAGGTCTAATGACTCCAAGAGTTGAGGAGGATATGCAGAAATGGGAATCAATTATGGCAGCAAATGAACTGGAACTCAAACCCTGCTGAAGAGAAGGTAAAATGGTAGAATCACCACTGGAGAGCAATTTGGCAATACCGTATGTTATAAATTTGAAGATGTATGTACCCTATGACCCAGCAATTCGACTTGGAGGTATGTATTCCAGAGTAGTGCTTCTTCAACTGCCTATGGAAGGAACAGCACCCTCCCCCCCTTTTTCTGTATTTCAATTTGTTAGGAAACAATATTTTATAAATTATAATAAAAATTAATTACTTGGAAAAATATTAAAAACAAAAACACAGGGTCCAGTTTTTTATTATTAGACATAAAATTACTATATAATACTATAAGAATTTCTAAGCACTCATTGTCAATTTCTGTCATCTCATTATGGATCAGAAACAAAAAGCCGATGATACAAGGCAGTGACCGACACTACATGTTGAGTAGCACTATCACAGGAAAACTCCAAATATGTGCGCAAAGACACATGGACACTGGCGTTACTGCGGCACTGCTCATAGTAAGGAAAAACTAGAAACTACCTAACTCTTCAACAGTAATTCATCAGAATGAACTGAGGTCCACTCATAGAATGAATGCACAGCAGTTAAAAATAACCACATCTACACATACCAATATGAATAAAACTCAAACAATGTTGGTACGATAAAGGCAAGCTGTGAAATAAAAGGTAGAGTCTGATACCATTTTTAGGGTTTAAAACAATCCTATGAATTATTATTACATAGTTATAATAAAAATATAAAAATATGGACAGAAAGATTACACAAGCTTTAGAGCAGAAGCTACTCAGAGAAGATGAGTCAAGAAATAGGACCAGGTAAGAGAACACAGGGGGCTTCCAACAGATATATAAATTTATTCTTGAAAGAAAGTATGACCTGAAGGGATGTGGCAAACACTAAGCCTTCATTTTATTATTCTCTGTACATTTCTGCATATTTGAAATAGTTTACAAAACACCTCTTAAACTTTCAGCATCCCAAGGAACAAACAACTGACAGCCTAAGAGGTCAGTCCAATACACAGTCTCCTGGAGTGTTTGGGAAGCCTCTGTGATTCAAATAAGGTGTAAGCAATCCCGCCGTACTGTCGGAGAGGGCAACATCTAGCCATCCAGATAAAACTAGGTACATGTCAACAGCAAGGATGCCTGCTATAAACATGAGCTTTGGCCAAAAAACTTCCCATTCTTAAATTGTATGAACAAAAACTCTACCCCACAGAGGCCAGCGTTGCCCAAAAACCCTATCCATTTTCCTTGTCCTTGAAAAAAGTAGCAGCAGCAGCCACACATGGTCTCGAACCAAACCACTTCATTAAGTACTGGCACCATCAGGTTTTAAAGGCTGTAGGGCATCTGAATGTACAAAAGAGTTTCCAGAATTCTCCACTATGTGTGATGCAATCTTATTTGATCCCATCAATATCCATCATCAGACTGACAAAGAACAGGACAAACTCGTAATACATGTACTTTAGAAACAACCAATTCAGAAAGAAATCAAAGTACCTATAACAGCCTTTTTCCTCTCTGTCTCAGCTTCTTTCTCCACAACCTTTTGTTTCTGTGCAGCTATAAGAAGTTTTGTCTTTTCAGCCTCCCTGTGAAGCAAAATATTGTAAAAATTAGAAATGATGTGCAGTCACAGGCATTAATTCTGACTCTATGGTGGGTCAGAGAACCATTTCAACACGAACTTTCTGATCCACTATGGTGCCAAGAGAGGTGTTACCTTATTTTACTTATAATAAATCTGAGGCTGAAAGGTTAAATGATTTGCCCAAAGTCACCCAGATATAGGCATCAAATTTATACGTCTGAATTTAGTCTGACCTTTTCCTCTAACTGTATCATGGAAAGGCCTGTGATCTGGAAGTACCCGGAGTATATAAATGGTTCTTTTACTGTTAGGCCTCCAGCTAGCCCATACAGCACTCTGGGCCAAATAGCAAAATGCAACAACCTCTGGGCAGACGCAGTCCCTCAGGTACATGGTCTGACAAGCAGAATGGAGCTGGATTTCAGCCCCTCCTCAGGCACTCTTTTGCAGTGGCCCTGCTTGTTGTATGAAGACATAATTAGGTGGCAGTTATTAGGTAGTGAACTAGTGCTCAATGTAAAGAAGACTTTTCTGAGAACCTGAGTGTTCTAATAATGGAAATGGCTGGCCTATCGCTAAGCATGTACAAGTGGTGACTGGGTGACTACATGGCAGAAAAAGTATAAAAAAGACTACTATTAGGTGGAAGGTTAGATCTCAAGGTGGCTTTTAATTCTGGGATTTCAATAGTCTACAAAATTAGAAAGATCCAGATTTATCTGAAAAGTAACTCCAAGAGTTTCCCTAAAACATTTCCCCCCAAAGATCTCTTCTTTCCTCCTGCCCAAATTGATAAAGACATAAAATGGCATTCTGGATACTACAAATTATTTGAGGGCAGAGAACATACAGTCTTCATGTTTCCATCACTAGAAGCTATCATGTTGAGAGCCTAAGTTATCCTGAGCCTTCAATTAAAAAATTTTTTTATACCAATGGATCAGACTCATGATCTACCCAGCCTGGCACTCTGCTTTATAGCTTCAAAAAAGAAGTTCCTTTTCTACAAATGAAAAGAGAAAATAAAACTCAGCATAATAAAAGATACAGACTCGGGAACAGTAAGGACTCAACCGTATATTACCCCAGGAAGAATTATTATTACTTCTTGGATCCCCTATACTTATACAATCTGTTGTATTCTTCACTTGTGCAGTTATTTTTCCAGCATTTCATATTTTTCCTCTTCAAATACCAGCCAAATTTCCTAAAGACTTTTGTTTCTTCTTTTCACTACCTGTCACACAAGAATAATACTGCCATTTCAACTACAATAGGTATTCCCCTAATATGGATCTTCAGAACACTTAGAAATTAATTTCATGTCAAGCAAGTAACTTCTCATTCCCAGTCAGCCCTGGACACATAAAAGAGAAGACTACCAGGAGTCAATTAAGGCAAAGCTTCCCCAAAGCAAATTATAAAGATCTAGGTGTCATTTTGGATACACAACCACATAAAATGAACATCAAACTTTACGCCAATAAAGTGTTTCTATTCTTACCATTACAACACAGTAACACAATACAGGCACTCCCTTCAACCTTACCAGCCAGGACTCCTTCTCTTCTCTATTAGTATTTAGTTCAAGATAATCATGTCCAAATTACAATTCCTTAGCTTTCCAACAATAGCTCTATAGCAAACTGCATACTTAGCCTCTAACGCTGCTCCTGAAATGTTCATATATAAAGGGAAAACTCATAATAATCTAGTGAATTAAGACACAAGAATAGATAATATTATTAGAATTAAAGAATGGAAAATAGATATACACCCCACCCCAGAGTGTAATATCTCATATAGAAGTTTTCTCTACACTGGTATATTAATAACTAGACAGCCCTAAAAAAAAAATATTGGGCTCCCAAGCATATTACTCACATTAACTCAAAATTTCTTCTTATGGCTTCTGGGATTTTGGGTTTTGTAACACGCACAGCCTAAAAAATAAAAGTGAAAAGCCAAAGTATATTTGAAAAATAAATCTTCAAACTAAATCTACAGAAAAGCTCCACATATGAAAGTAATAAAGCAACTATGACATAGCTGCCTACTAACACGTGTGGAGATTCCACTAGAAAATCTGTTTTTCATGCCATCACACCAAGAATCAAAGATACTCTGCTTTTTACTTCCTTTAAAAAAAAAAAAAATGCTTGGCTACAGGAAAAACCACTCTATCCACTGAGGAAATAAACTCCTTAAGGGAAAAGGTTCTCCCTCAAAAGACCTCCACAAAGCTCTTCAGTTGGATACTTTTGTTTCCTTTCCAGGCTTGCCAACCAAAGAAACACAAGGAAGGCAAAATTCCAAGATTTAAATTGTAAAGTAGGAAAAAGTCAACAACAAAAATAAAAGCAAACAAAATTCAGGTCAGTATATGCAACTTAATAACAGTAGACAATAAACATATTTACTGTTTCTTAAACCTGTAATCACTCAGTACTGGCTATACAGAAACAGTCCAAAGCTGAAGGAAAACAAATACCAGTTAACAGCTTACATTCTTTCTTGCCAGGAGCTCACTTAGAACAAAGTCTACTTGTCTTTTTTAGACATTGTTTACGAGATACTTTGTTTCCCTAACCGTAGTGTACTTTGACATTAATTAAGATTATCTATTTGGGAACGGCAGCTTTTTGAAGGCTGACTTCTCCATCAGAAAACTGATCTTTCAAAAGCTTTTGATTTAACTAGTTAAACATCACTCCCCGCCCCCCCCCCCCCACATTACAAACACACACAACAAACTCCTGATGTGAAGAAAGTTTTAATTTCCCTCTGAAAACTGGCTAAACTTAAACAAAGCCTCTATGTACATAACCTTCTTTTAAAAGCCTTTTAAAAAGACTTAAAAACTTTTAAGCAACACAGCCTTTCCAACATGTGAGAGAACAGTCAAATCTGTGAAGAATTTGAGAGCTATCATAACTAAATACAAGAATTAGTGAAACGGAGTAAGAAGCTGGGGACTCTAGTGAGGAAACTCACTACGTGCTGAAGGTGGGGCATATGAGGCCCTGAGGAACAACGCACAGAGATACCCAGAAGACAAAAATTCCTAACAAGCATTTGTGAGAGATGCCAGATTTCAAGATGTGACTACCAGAACACAAATGACTTCCAGTATGTTTTAATATCCAGGAGGAAGCACTATCATTTTGCATTTAATTAAGAAACTGGCCATATATTTTTAGTCTTTTTTTTAAATGTCTATTTATTTTTGAAAGAGTGTGAGCAGGGGAGGGGCAGAGAGAGAGAGAGAGAGAGAGGGAGACAGAGGATCCAAAGTGGGCTCTGTGCAGAGAACCCAATGTGGGGCTCGAACTCACAAACCATGAGATCATGACCTGAGCTGAAGTTAGACGCTCAACCAACTGAACCACCCGAGCGCCTCAGGTTTGTTTTTTAAAAAGCATAAAATAGGACAGTCTTCTGAAGATTTCTATTTTGCTGTATGAGGGAGGCTGAAGAACATACTACATGCTTGCCAATCTTGGGAATCTCATAATTTTCAAGTATGTGTAAAGTAAGCACCTACTGTAACAGGTAACGTAAGTTATCATAACAGACTTAAAAAATAAAATGACAACATATCCCAAAACAATGCCCAAAACACACACACACACACACACACACACACACACACACACACACACAGTAAGTAAGTGGAGAGGGGAAAGAAAAAAGCTAATGAAATGAATATATCCGAAAGTGACCACTGGGGTATAAGCATGTATTTTATTTTATTTATTTTTTAAATGTTTATTTTTGAGAGAGAGAGAGAGAGCATGAGCGAAGCGGGGAAGGAGCAGAGAGAGAGGGGGACAGAGGATCCAAAAGAGGCTCTGTGCTGACAGTAGAGAGCCCGATGCAGGGCTCGAACTCCCAAACTGTGAGATCATGACCTGACCCGAAGTCAGACGCTTACCCGACTGAGCCACCAAGGTGCCCTTAAGCATATATTTTAAATGGAAAGCCAGCATATAATATAGTCACTCTCTTACATAAGAAAAAAAAATATTTAAAAAATATCAAAGACACATATTTTCACCACTCAAATTTGCCACATCAGTTGTTCAAGAAGAAAAAAGTATAAATACAGACAAGGGAAAAATTAAATACTGATTATTACAGAGAATGCTTGTAAGTATTAACTGGGTGCCTCATCTGTGCCAAGTACTGTTTGTTCTAGGCACTATGAATACAGCAATGAACAAGGTGAGACTGCTCTCATGAAATTGAAATTTTTAAGGGGAGAAAACATAATAGATAACAACAAAAAGCAAATAAATGAATAAAAAAGTTTCAGATAGCTATGAGTGTCATGTGAAGAATTAAAATAGGATGACTCGGAGACTGGGAAACACTAGGTTGTGGAGGGGAAATTAAGATTTTTATTTTGGCATAATTATATAAATAAAAATCTAAGGAAATTCATAAAGTTTCAGTCAAGTAAGATATATAGGTCTAAAGATCTGTTGTAGAACATCGCACATACTGTCAATAATGTATTGTGCACTTAAAATTTAAGAGGGTAGATTTCGTGTTAAATGTTTATACTACATACACAACAAACAAATTCAAGGAAATTAACCAAAAAACTTTATTAGAGACAGTGAAGTCAACAAACTAGTAGATACACAATAAATTCACCAAGAATCATTTGGATTCCTCAATGCTTACGCAAAAAGAGACAACATATTTAATAGCATTAAAATTCAGTGAATTCATGAGTATTGATTTAATTTGGGATATGGGTTTCTCACCTAAGTCAGAAATTCTAAAAGAAACAAAAGTGATGATATGCCTAAGTAAAACCATAAACTGTGTTCCTAATTTTAAACTTATATGTCAATTTAGATACCTGATATAGCTTGAAAATATCAATAATGAAAGCTCATCTGGAAGAATAAGCTGGCAGAAATATCAAAGGCCACTATTTTTGAAAAGATAATATATCTTACGAGATTTTAAAAGTGAATAAAATGTTGAATTATCATAACAGACAGTAATGTGTTAAGGAAGGAAGGCTGACAAATAGCCTGGAAGATCTGAAAAAGCATTCCAGCTCTTGTAAGAAACTTTACAAAAAATTGTTTTTAATGTTTATTTATTTCTGAGAGAGAGAGAGAGAGAGAGAGAGAGAGAGACAGAGCATGAGTGGGGGAGGGGTAGAGAGAGAGGGAGACACAGAAATCAGAAGCAGGCTCCAGGCTCTGAGCTGTCAGCACAGAGCCCGATGCGGGGCTCGAACTCACAAACTGTGAGATCATGACCTGAGCCAATGTCGGTTGGGTCGCTCAACCGACTGAGCCACCCAGGTGCCCCTCGTAAGAAACTTTTATGACAAGATTAAGCAACCAAAACAATGAAGATCTTGATCAACCAGTTTAAAAACGTATTACAAAGCGACATTTTTTTCATTCAGTGACTGGTTTTATAAAAACAAATAAATATAACTAAATTTGAAAGATCTTTCTCACTGCGATGCAGAAAATGACGTAAAAGTGAAAGTGCGGCAACTTGAGAGGAGGTGAGATGGTGAGAGATAGTGACTTGGCTTAATGAGGTGGCAGTGAAGATGGAGGAGTGAACAGTTTTATGGATTTTGGTGGTAAAATCAGCACGATATGGGGTCTGATTAGATGCCAAGGATGAGAGCATTGTCAAAGATGCCTCCCACATGTCTAGATTTGTCTGAAGAGAAAGAGGGGTCATTACTAACAAGATGGAAAAAATAAGGCAGAAACAGATTTGATGGGAAAAAGTTTAGGGCTGAAAACTAATGAAGGAATAGGAAACGGAAAGATCAATGGAATAAAGTCCAAAAAAACAGTACTACATAATAGGATTTAGCAGGCAATACAAATGGTATTTCAAACAAGGGAGATGGAGGCATAAATTATTCAGTAATTCTTGTTGCTACCAAATTGGGGGACAGAGAATTGGAACCCTACCTCACAACTGACATCACAATGGATTCCAAATGAATTAAAGATTTAAATCTATTTTTTTTAATTTATTTATTTTTGAAAGACAGAGTGTGAATGGGGGAGGGGCAGAGAGAGACAGACAGAATCTGAAGTAGGCTCCAGGCTCTGAGCTGTCAGCACAGAGCCTGATGTGGGGCTCAAAGAACCGTGATGTCATGACCTGAGCTGAAGTCGGACACTAAACTGATGGAGCCACCCAAGCGCCCCTTTATTTTTGAGAGAGGGAGAGAGAGAATGCGCGCGGGGAGGGCTACAGTGAGAGGGAGACAGAGGATCCAAAGGAGGCTCTGTGCTAACAGCAGATAGCCTGATGACACGGGGCTCGAACTCATGAACCTTGAGATCATGACCTGAGCCAAAGTCAGACGCTTAACCAACTGAGCCACCCAGGTGCCCAAAGATTTAAATCTAAAAACACAACTGTAAAAGCAGAGAAAAATGTGGTAATTTCCAATTTTATTTAAATTTCTATATTATAAAGTGGGGAAAGTGGCTTAAAGCACGCCAGCACTGTAAAAAACCATAAAGGAAAAAATACTAAAATTACTACATAAGTTTAAAGCTTCAGAATTGCCAGGGGGGAGGGAGGTGGAAATTAAATGGTAAAAAAAAAAAAAAAAAAAAACTAGGAGAAATGTTTCCCATGCATTTAAGAGTTGTAATAACTGGGGCGCCTGGGTGGCGCAGTCGGTTAAGCGTCCGACTTCAGCCAGGTCACGATCTCGCGGTCCGTGAGTTCGAGCCCCGCCGTCAGGCTCTGGGCTGATGGCTCGGAGCCTGGAGCCTGCTTCCGATTCTGTGTTTCCCTCTCTCTCTGCCCCTCCCCCGTTCATGCTCTGTCTCTCTGTCCCAAAAATAAATAAAAAAAAAAACGTTGAAAAAAAAAAATTAAAAAAAAAAAAAAGTTGTAATAACTAACATAATTCACAAATGAAATACAAATGGCCAAGAAATATCCTAGGGCATTCAACCTCAATAATTAATAGAAAATACCAGAATAATTTCTCTGAAAGGATGGAGAGTGGGCATGCATCTGTTTTTGGGTACACTCACAATCTAATGTGTAGGAAACTACAGCTCACCAACACTAATGATGACAGATGTAAGATACTAAAATTTTCTGAAAGGCCATTTGGCAATATGTATCAAAAGGCCTCCAAACAGGGCATATAGTTTGACTCATCAATCCTACACTTAATAATTTGTTTAAGGAGCATACTTTTTGGGGATGAGCCCTGGGTCTCATATGTAAAAGATGAATCACTGGGTTCTACTCCTGAAGCCAAAACTACACTGTATGTCAACCAACTTGAATTTAAATTAAAAACAAATAAATAAATAAACTAGAAAAAAAAAATCTATTGTAAGGGAAGGATTGTAGAACCCTGTCATTGCAACGTGTGTGACAGTAAAAATTGGAACCACAGACTAATTAAATAAAGCCATTAAAGGTGATGATGTAGTGAATCTATATTTTTGACTTGAAAAGATGCTTATATATACTGTTAGTGAAAAAAGCAGCTATGGTATGATTCCACTTTAACATTATTTATACCTATAAACAAATATACGCTCCTCTAGATTAAGAAGAATCTAAAAAAATACAACTGTTATCTCTGCAATGGTATGACTATGGGTAAATTTCATTTTACTATTCATCTTTTTCCCAATATCTAATTTCTTTACAACACACAGAACACGTTTGTATAAAAATATTCAGAATATACAAAATACGACAAATCAGTAAGAAAATTAAAACAATACAACAGAAAAGTGGGCAAAGGATATGAATAGGCAATTGACACAATAGCCAAAGAAAAAAAATCAAAAGATGCTCAACTTCATTAATAACTAAAGAAATGCAAATCAAAGAGAGATAGAACATCACTCCATACAGCAAAAATTAGCATATCTAATTGCTTCAAATGCTTGTGAGGTTTACGTAGAAACAAGTATGCACATATATTGTTAGTAAAAATAAAGATTTATACAGGTTTTTGAAAGATAATTTGTACATAACAAGGAGATGTGTCAAGAATGTTCACTACCCTATTGTTTACTAATAGCAAAAAATTGGCAACAGAGAACTAATTATGTAATATAAGGCAAAGTATTCTAGGCAGCTGTTAAGAAGAATGAGCTGCATCTCCCAAGTAACAACCTGAGCAGAATCTAAGAATCTGTCACATTCATATTTTTTATCTTTATTTTCTTTTCATATTTTTTACCTTTAAAATTGAAAAGCAACTCCAGCCACAACTGAATGGACAACCAAGAGGATTTTATGAAGTTAGCTGTGGACTTTTCAAATGACCTCTTAACTTTGGCAACACCCCCTCAGGCACCAGTCGGAGATAATGGCACAGTGTGAATGGGAAAAGGGAAAACCCTCACCACCTTTCCAGTCTTGTTTCTGAGCTCACATATGATCACTCACAGTGAAGGTACATTCTCAATGGTGTGACACTTCGGACATGTGACACCAAGAAAAGTTTTCTCTTTAGCTTCAGTAACATTCGTCACCACAATAGCAGATCTCCTAGAAACTCTAAGAAAGGACACTAGAGAAGCCATATTACCACTTCTCAGGTAATCCAGATCTACAGCAACACCTTTTAATGTTATTGACCATGACCACAGTAAGACATGTATTTTACAGTGACACCCAATATAAACACCTACACACTTAAATAAAAAAAAATTTCACAGAATGACAAACTTAGTACATGTCATGTGCTCTGATTTCTTTTCCTCTTCAATTTCATTTTATTTACAATGCTGGTCATGATCCACTAAAATTGATTTTAGAATCTACTTACAGATTTCAACCCAATCTGAAAATATACTGACCCACAAAAGCAGGCATATAATCTCTCACCATTCTATCTCCTAATACCACAGCCGCCACCACCACGGCCACCAAATTCACCTGCTATCTTACTTTCATTCAGGCCATGCTACCCACTTGAAATACCTTCCTTATTTCCCCCACCCCCCATATAAATCCTGATAATTCTTCCATTCCCATCTAAAATCCCAACTCAATCATAGTCGTTTCCAGGCAGACTCTCTTGAAATATTCTATAACTCTAAACTCTTACAGCAATAATCATCCAATCAATATATCAATTAATCATACATGACATCTATTTTGATAGAATTATTATTCAAATTTTATATTTGAAATCGTTCAAAATCTTACTGAGACTAAAGCCTTACTCTTACACTGATTTATCACCATTATTGTATCTTAATAATGCCTCACATACAAGCAGTGCACGAATTTCATTTCCTTGTAAGAGTCTCTCAGCTTATCTGTTCCTTCTAAGAGTTCAGAAGAAAATGACACCCAGGGTAAGCTACAAGACTATTTTACTTTGCAGAGACCTAAAGTCAAAGTGAGAAAGCTATTCTATAAAATACCTTAGCGCTTCAATTCAATAACTGCTGAATAAACAATGTCCAATGAAAGAACAATTAAATTCAAAGCCCTCAAAATTCCTAGAGATTTTCCCTAAGAAAAGGGCTTACCTGTATGGTGAGGCCTGGAGCCATGATGTTCAAATCTTTTTGCAGAGCTTGCTTCAGATTTTCATCTATTTGATCTGTTTTTGAGGCCAAGAACAACAATTCTCATGATACTCAAAAAAATTTTTTTCATTGTATTAACACTGAAAAAAATCCAATCACTATTAGACCTAAAGTTTCCATGGTACTGTTCTTTTGTAAAGCTTAAACCACTGCACATATATATGAAAACAAAACTACCTACATATTATAAATGTATAAATTATTACATATATTTAAAACTTATATTTAATTTTCCTTTTGTATAGGAGAAAATGTGAAGAACTGTCAAACAAAGAAATTAAGGAAGAAAGATGATAAACAGGTTGTTTATCAGAAGAAAAATGATAAACAGGTTGTTTATCCAATAAATGGAGACTCTAAGTCTCATCTTAATTCAGTGTTGTTACTTAATATGTGTCCTGATTATCATAAAAACCAAATTCCTATCCTCAATCCTTAACCCGAATCTCCAAATAACTAAATTTCATTTCCATGGACCTCTGCCCATTATTTTGGATTTTAAAAGGGTGCCTGGGTGGCTCAGCAGGTTAAGTCTCTGACTTCGGCTCAGGTCATGATCTTGCAGTTTGTGGGTTTGAACCCTGTGTCAGGCTTTGTGCTGGCAGCTCAGAGCCTGGAGCCTGCTTCAGATTCTGTGTCTCTTGCTCTCTCTCTGTCCCTCCCCTGCTCATGCTCTGTCTCGCCCCGTGTCTCAACAATAAATAAATGTCTAAAAAAAATTTTTTTTTAATAAAAAGGGAGGGGGGAGAGTTCACAGGAAGGTCTTTGAAGTATACAAGAATGGACAATAAAGCTATCACTTCACTTGGCTTTTTAACTTATAAATTTTCTACCTCACTAGTACTCTCACCATTATTAAAATGACCAGTGATGTGACAAATCAGGACAGTTTGTCTCATATACCTAGTAGTTGTGAATCATCAATGAGGGATCAATTGGTAGATCTCTAAAATGATTAACCATCCCTATGCCTGCCTGTAAGAAATTCACTAAGAATTCCAGGAGGGAGAAGTGAGCAACCAACAGCAACAGCCCAATCACGGGTCACAGCTTTCACTATCACAAATGAAAAGTAACTTGTGCAGAAAGAGTTAACATAGCAGTCCTGAAGCTGTGATCCTTAGAAAGGCTTGTCTGTAAGTTGGCCTTTGGCTGTCACCTGGGAACTTGAATTTGGAAAGGATTTCCACTATTCCAGGAACTGGTAAGAATGACTCACTGTGCCTAAACTGTTTATACAACCAATGTGGTTTATGCTGAACAGGTGCCTTCCTTCTGGGAGTCTGGAATTTTGTTATGTACTAGGCAGAGGATGCCTATATGTTAGCTTCCAATAACAATCCTGGGAATTAAGTATCTAATGAGCTTCCCTAGCAGACAACATTTCATATGTGTTGTCACCGTTTAATACCAAAGTGTATCCTTGCATGACTCCACTGGGAGAAGACTCTTGGAAGCTTGTGCCTGGCTTCCTCTGGATTTTACTTTGTATATTTTTTGCTATAATACATCTTAGGTGAGAGTAGAACATATATTGAGTCCTGTCAGTCTTCCTAGCAATTCATCAAACATGGTGGTGGGTCTTGGGAAACACCAAGAAACAGACTTCTACTAAATTTCCTCAAATTATCTATTAAAATAACAACAAAGCTAATTTTCACTAAATTATCATAGTAAAAAAACAGAATATAGTCTATAAATAATGATCTTTTTCTAATCTCTATCAAGTTATACATAGTGCATTTCAGAAAATGGTTCTCATTCTTAAAATATCTTTTGAGTAACTATTTGCTTAATTTAATAAGAAATTTTAAACTTCAGATAAAGAATATTTTAAAGACAAATGCTCTATTATAAATTCAGAAGAAATGCTGAAATAACATAATGTTTACTAATATTGTTATAGTGTCCACAGAGTTGACTAAGATTTCCAACTGATCATTCACATATTTAAAACAAATAAGACACTCACCAAACAATTCAATGTAAACTTCTTGAAGTGTATGGGCACTGCAAAACTGGTTCAGTTCATGGTGGATTTTATTGAAGATTAAGGTCTTGTCATAATCTGCAGTGTAGTTCCTCACGATATCAAACACTGAAGGAGAGGTACAATCCATTTTTACCCATGTACCTTCTAATTCAGCCAAGGTAAAAGTTATAATATACATGAGAAAAAGTGACAACAGAATAGTGAAAACATGAAACACAATTCACAAACATTGAGCATTTCTTGTGCTGAATTTTCCAGACATTACTACATTTGCAATTCTAATGGGCAAATTTTGAATTCCATACTAAGAAGAGTCTACATTATCTTGGAGGTAATAAGGAACTGTCAAAATTTTCAAACAAGGGCATGACACAATCACATTTGTACTGTGGCAGCAGTGTGAAGATGAACTGTGGGGCAGGGCAAGTATAAGGCAACTACTGCAAAGCAAAAGTTTAGCTAAGAGGTAAAGAGGGCCTGAATCAATTGAAGAACAGTGGAAATAAAAGAAGGAAGCAGCTGCAAATGACCATTTTGGAAAGGTGATTTTTTGTTTTTCCTCAGATTTTTATTTAAATTCTAGTTAGATAACATATAGTGTAAGATAAGGTCCAGGAGTAGAATTTAGTGATTCATCACTTACATATAACACACAGTGCTCAAGTGCCTTCCTTAGTACCCATTCCCCATGTAGCCCATCTCCTCCCCAATGAAAAGGTAGTTTTTAAAGGCTGTAAAAAGATACCAGGCTCAAAGGAGAAGAAGCAAACATTCACTGGGCCAGGCTTTATATCAGGGAATTTATGTACATTACCACTTAATTTCCACAAAAAAACCCTCCAAATTTTGCATAATAGGAAACAGAATTTCAAAAATGTGCCTAAGGGCACATACTAGATCACACCAGACCCATGCTCTACCTATTAAAACATTGCTTTCTTCCTTCAGACCCAAAGACTAGTTCTACTGGCTTTCCCATGGAGGATATCAGGTATAACTGGATTCCAGATCACAACAGATAGGCCATCAATAAATACTTGCTGACTAACTCATTTGCTTGGTCATTACCAAATGAACTGTTGATCCAACAGTTTCCTTATCTCTGGTTAGAGAACCAGCAATAAATTCCCTTCGTCTATTTTTCCAATCATAATCCATTCCACTGATTTGTAACCAGGGAAAGTAGATGGAAAAAAAAGACAAGGAAAATAATCACTGAAATATATAATCCAAATCCACTTGACAGTAATACAGCTTGCTCTCTACTCTGAAATTCTTTTGCTATTTGTGCCTGTACCAGTGCCATGAAATTTAGCATGACCTTATATTCCAACATACATAAATACATACATACATCTATGTATATATATGTGCTGGTATCATGTCTTCTGAAGTACAATAAAAAAACCCTGAAGGAAAAGGCTCTAACTTCACCTTTTTAAGCTGTTTTTGTCAAACACAGTATCCTGTACGTATCAACATACATGCAAATTTTAATAAAAAGGATCAAGATAAAATGGCAGATCTTTCAAATGAAAGCAGAGTCTCAAACAGACCCACATACACCTGTGTTCATAGAAGTATTATTCACAATAGCTACAATGTGGAAGCACTCCAAGTTTCCATCAATGGATAAATGGACAAACAAAATGTGGTATATACACAAAGTATTATTCAGCCTTAGAAAAAAAGGAAATTGTGACACATGTTACAACATTGACGAACCTTGAGGACATTATACTAAGTGAATAAGCCAGTCACAAAAAAGACAAATACTATGGTTCCACTTATTATAAGGTACTTAAGAGTAGGCAAAATCATAGAGACAGAAAACAGAACAGTAGGTGCCAGGGGCTGGGGAGAGAGGGAAATGGGAGTTAATGTTTAATGGGTAGTTTCATTTTTGCAAGATGAAAAGAGGTAGATGGCGTTAATGGTTGCACAACAATGTGAATTTTTTTTTTTAAGATTTTACTTTTAAGTAATCTCTACACCCACTGTGGGGCTTGAACTTATAACCCTTAGATCAAGAGTCACATGCTCTATGAACTGAGCCTGCCAGGCGCCCCTGTGAATGTATTTAATACCACTGAACCGTACACTGAAAAATACTTGAGACTGTAAATTTTAAGTTATATGTATCTTACCACAGTAAAAAAAAAAAAGTTGGGGGAAAAAAAATCAAACATAAAAAAAAAAAAAAAAGCAAATCTTTCTCCATAACTTCTAAGTTTTTGATTTGAATAGTAACCACTCCATCTCTGTGGCTTTTCATCTTTTACCAAGGAAGTGTTTTCCCCATACTGAGAACTTTCAGATCACTTTACAAGTTATAGCAAATCTCAACTAGAAGTTTTCTATGGTTATAAATCAATGTGTTCTGATCTGTTACAGATTTTTAGCATGCAAGAAAATTCTCTCTCATCCTGACTGGATAAAATGCTACTTTCTAGAAACTCTAGAAATAATCAATGACCATCTTGCTCTTCGAAAACTCAGATGAGAGAAGAGTAACACATAAAGTTACAGAAAGTCAACTCTGTTTAGGACTTGTGACCTGTTTCTGCCACCATTTCCCAGAAATAGAAAAGATTCTCATTTTTTTATATATATATCAGAAATGAATGAGGTCATAAAACTTTAAAACTACCCTTTTATTCCTTAAGGAATCTCTTCAGATATAAATACTCTAATTGTAACTATAAAAACAACAGAATATATGGGTACCATACCTGCACAAGGGGCCAACATATTAACCACTTCTATTCGGTCAATATAGATCATGACCCCACCACTAAAAACAAAGAAATGGAAAAAGTGTGAGCTAAATAAAATTTATCATAATCCCAGATTCCCACATTGTCAAACATATCCCACATGGTAGAAATTTAGAAGGAAAATCTAAAGTCATACACTACTCATTAATTAAAATAACCACTACTCAATCACCACTCAAACGTCCCTGTACACATTTAATCTGGCTCCTCTCATAACCAAGTCTCACCTCTGTAACTGAAGCAATCAAATCAGCTCACATGAAGACTAAATGTATAACGTAGGGCTACTTAGGAACTTTGCCCTTATTAACTGAAGCCAACAGCTAACGCAGTACACTTCTCAAACTTTTCCATCAAGGGACCAAGTAAAATGGTTCCCCAAGGTGTATTAAGACCAGCCACGGGCTGACTTTTTTTTTTTTTTTTTTTTTGGTCTCCTGCCTTATCTTAATAATTCATGAGGAGTTTTAATCTTTTTAAACTGTATTTATTCTAATATGAAAAAAGACTTTCTCCTCAAACCCTCAAGTAAAATTGACACTCCAGAAAGATAGGTCTTGTTAAGTAATGGCTTCCTGTACTTCCTGGCCTATTACCACAGACCCTGAGGTACATGTGAATCTCAATTTAAGATTCATGAAGTTAGAGATTTTGAAACTAAACAACTAAGTCTTCCTAACAACTTACAAGGACATTTTCTTTCTGATATAAAAGGTAATACCTGCTCACAGAAAAAAATCTGAGAAAATAAGGGAAGCATGAAGATAAAATTTACCCCAAATCTCATCAGCTGCCAATTTTGAGTCCTCTCTAAAGGAAATCCATAAAAGAGAGTTACAGAGAGATCTAGGAAGAACCTGATATCAAATATATAAACTTAAAACAGAGGGAAATTCTCCCTTTTTATAAGCATTTCTGTCCGTCCATAGATGGCCAAGTCTCTTTTACAGGCTTATAATACTGACAGTCATTTGAAATAGGGCATTTAAAAAAATACCTTGAATTTTACACTCTTTTTTTTTTTTGTTACACAATTCAATGTTCTGATTATACTCTAGAAATAATTTAGGCTTTGTTTGCTGTTCTGTCCCTAAAACTCTTTAGGGCAGAGACTTTCAAAGTAAGGTCCCCAGACCAGCAGCAGCACTATCACCTGGAAACTTCTGCTAGAAATGCAAATTCTTGAGCCTCATTCCAGACCTCATGAACCAGAAACTCTAATTAGATAGCATTTAGTAGTACAGATGACAAGAAAGTGAGATGATTTCATTTGAACTATTTGTTATTGAGTACGTACTCTGAGTCAAGTGCTGGTTAGGCACTTTATATACACTAATCCTAATTCTCACAATAACTCTGCAAGATAGGTCTTATTACCCAACTTTTACAAACAAGAAAACTAAGCCTAACTAAATCCATAAAGGCATGTATGGGAACAAGGAGTATATGGGAACTCTCTGTCCTTTTGCTTAGCTATCAAACTATAAGTGCTCTAAAAAATAAAGTCTATTAAAAAAAAAAGTCAATAAAGCACACAGGGCAGTGCTGATGTATGAAGTTAGGTCTGCCGGTTCTGAAACTTTTTCCAGTACCAAATGGCTTCTAAGATGGAAAGCTCGGAGACACAGCTTTACTCAAATAATCCCAGAAAAGAAATCCTCCTGGGTTACTATCATGTCTATCTGAAAGATTAGTTTAAGTAATCACAGTTTGTGGACAGAAACTCCATCTGAATTAAAGAGAGGTTAGTAAGCAAGGAGAAAAGCTTACCTTGTTCCGCAAGGCACATTTTTAACTTCATCAGTTTGTAGTGTTGTCTGAGGAAAAGAAAAATATTTCATGAATACTCAGGACACATATTGTCAAAGAACTACTGGTCCCAGAAGAAAACCTACAGAGAACTGCTAAGAGGTAAGTACAGAAGAGCTCCATTACAATTTCAGTCCCCAAAGATTAGCTATCAGAGTAATTTCTTTTTGCATCCTAGTAGATATGAAAAATAAAACAAAATATTTTATAGCTAATGTCCCAATCAAGATGCATATGGACAACCCAGAGTGGGAAGGTTGATTGGGGGTGGGAGCTGGGGCCAAAAAAAAAAAAAAAAGGCACCCTTAGAAAGTTTCAATGTTTAGTCTCTCAGAGTCCCTTATTTGCCTGGAGCTGGCCTAGGATTGCAAACTACATGGCTTACCCACAAGGATACTACCATTAGGACTTCTGCTCTGCACTTTAATTCCACTGCATATTCTGGATACACTGAACCTTATTTAAGAATACAGCAACATATTACTTTATGGAATACGAACAAAAAAGGAAGCATGATCTTTGTTTCTAAAAGCTCACAATCCCACATAGGACATAAAATCCTCATAAAGCAATTGATGACATGTACACAATAACAGATTATAAACTGAATTGCTACGAATCAAGTAATAAAGAGTAGAATAATAGTTTGGAAAGCTCTCCGAGGTGAAGTATTTATAAGCCACGTCTAGAGGGAGAGAAACAAGAACATATCTTAGGTTCAATAGCTCCTCGTGCCAGGAGCTTCTTCAGTCCTGAGCACATAGACTGTACATTATGAAGAACACACAGGAAGACCTTGTGACGGTCACTGGCTTTTTGCTTTTTCTGCGCTTAAGTAACAAGTATTGGCAAATGACACTTTCTCCTGGCCCTGCCCATAGGGACCAACATTGTCGTCTTTCCAGTCCAAACCACCCATCTTTCTCTTGCCTGAGTGCGAAGGGAGGCAGTCCATCTAGGAAATGGGACCATGAGTATACACTTGAGGAACATCTGGACTGCTATTCTGGAGCTTTATTTCTGGTGTGTTTGTTTCACAGTTATTTGAAATGTTTAATAAAGCTTCAAAAACTTAAAAAAGGAGCTATCCTATCAAATACACACAACTGAGGACAAACCACATGTATAATGATAGGAAGCAAGCTGGCTTGCCTGGAGCAAAAGGGGCGATATAGAGGAGAGTGCAAATTCTGAGAAGAGAATGTGAAATTAGACAGTGGGCCCTAAATGTTCACTGGCGGGCTTGGGCTCTCCCTAGCTCATCTAACATATAGCCACCAAATGAACCTTTCAAAATATGTTTTTTCCTAATTCCTGTGCTTATATGTGATGCAGTCCTCATTATCCATCTTATCTGGAGGTAGAAAAACCAGCTGGGAAGCTAAAGTATTGATTTATTTAAGTTAATGTAGTAAAGGCCATGGAAATTGAAAGCTGTCAGTCCAGGAGACCTAACAGAGGAAGGTTGTAATAACTGGTTGTATATAACATTCCAGGGGAGAAAAGAATAGAATATAACCCTAGGGTTGGGAGATTAGGGTGATGGTAAACATTAGTGACAGATTCTAGGCACAGTGAGGGGAGGTGAGGAGAGGAGTTCAATTTATTTCCTTCAAAACATTAACCAAATTCAATTTCCATATTCCACGTCAACTCTTAATATACATCCCTATTTAAACCTAGAGGATAGGGGCACCTGGGTGGCTCAATCGGTTAAGTGTCCAACTTTGGCTCAGGTCATGATCTCACAGTTTATGAGTTTGAGCCCGGGGTCCGGCTCTGTGCTGACAGCTTGGAGCCTGGAGCCTGCTTCAGATTCTGCGTCTCCCTCTCTCTGCCCCTCCCAGACGTGTACGCGTTCGCATTAAAATAATTTAACAAAAAACAAACCTAGAGGATATTCTCTAAAGAACTAGGAAAGAGTTCAAACATTAAATCCTCAATATCCTATCTTCATGTCCTTTTATAGTTCTTTTAAATTATCTCCAAAATTATCATCTTCCCAGTATGAATATTTATTTTAAGTCTTTTTAGGGGCGCCTGGGTGGCTCAGTCAGTTGGGCGACTGACTTCAGCTTAGGTCATGATCTCATGGTCTGTGGGTTCGGGCCCCATGTCGAGCTCTGTGCTGACAGCTCAGAGCCTGGAGCCTGCTTCAGACTCTTTGTCTCCCTCTCTCCCTTCTCCTCCCCTGCCTTGTGTTCTATCAAAAATAAATAAACATAGAAAAAAAATTTTAAGTCTTTAGTTATGTAATATACTTTAAAGGCTGAAAGTTTTTATATTTCCCTAAGCATAGCTTTTTTTTCTTTTTATTTCATATACAGGATTTCACATTTCCCGAGATGCTACTTATACATTCCTTTCAACTGCCAAGTTCGTTAAGCCACTTGTTTATACAGGTTGTCTTCTCATGCGTTCCAAAAATTCCTAAAAATAAATTTGTCTTGTTCTTATAAGAACAGTTTCTTAAAAGTTTTATTAATGTAATCCTTTCCTAGAATGTTATTGTGTCCCATATGAAGAAAGAGCACTACTATTTAGCCACAATGGATCCAGCCTTTAATATTTTGTAGATGTATATTAGTTTATACTAAAATCTTTTTACAAATTTCATGTCTTAACAGTTTGACAATTTATTATTATATATGTATATATACATATACTGCATATCTGCTGTATGCAGTTAACCTTTAAATTTGTTTTAATGTTTACTGTCTGTATCTTTTATATATCTCCGCATCAGTATGACTCAAAATACTAAGCTCCAAGAAAGCAGAAACAGATTTGACTGACTTTGAACAAGATTTTTAAAAAGCTCCTTATCTCTAAGGGTCTGATGATGCCATTGATAACATCATTACTGACTGGGCTGTTGTTGAGGTCATGTAATTAAAACCCCTTCTTTCATGGAGGAATAACAATGGTTAAGTCATTTTTGCAAAGTCATGTAACCAATTAGTGCCAGAGCCAGAGCCATTACCTAAGTCTCCAGGTTTCTGGCCCCATGTTCACTACACCATACTGCTTCCTAAGAAATCAGCTCAATTTAACAACTTTCATAAGCAGAAAGGTCAGAAATACAAATGTGTTACAACCTCTGCCTTCAGGAAGTTTGGAGACTCTCTGGAAAGAAAATACACAAAGCAACTTTGAGAGTACAAGCAACATTACTAAAGGAAACATGACTAAGAGCCAACATTTACCATACAGACTTTAGGAGCTATAGATTAGAAGAAGGATTTGCAGTGAGACTTTACAAGGCTAGCAAGATTGAGATAGGAGAGCAGTAATGAAGGAGAGTTGGTGAGAGAAGAGGCGACAACATGAACCAAGGTAAGAATGAAAAAACAAGGGAAAACAATATGGAAATAAGTCTGACTAGGAGAAGAACACTACATTTCACTTCAATGGACACAATTCTTGCCCAAAGCCATCTAAAAGGGAACTGGAAGGAAATCTGGAGGATTTAAGTATTTGTAATGAAACTCTCACTAGAAGGAAGCCTAGACTTAAATTACAAGATTAAAAACATTGAATTTTCCTGAGTTCTGGAAAAATTAACAGCAGATACTACACAAACTTCTGAATCCAAAGATGTATGATCACACTGAGCTTGCAAAACTAGGCACAATCTAATCCTGTTTTTTTCATCTTGTTATAACAAAAGACATTTACTAAGTGTCTCCCATAGCCAAGATACTGTTTTCAACGGACAGATGCTTATTTCAAATATTCTGGGATGCTGTCAAAATAAAACACTCAAAAAGGTTCCATATAAAATTGTGCTTAATGTCCCAGGTAGAAAAGTTGTGTGTAAAAATTCAGATCCTCCTGGTTAACAGTGGCCCAGGAACTGGTCTCTATGGAAACCAAACACCTTTCTAAACCAAGTAATCACTGGTTTGTACTTCTGTGTTTCAAAGTCCTATTTTACTTTGACATGAGAAACAAAAACCATGCTGCATACCACTATATAGATGGGGGAGGTGGGTCCTTCCGAGTTGCCTGGCTCATACTTCTAACACACTTCGAGAGAGTGAGGTGGTTCAAAACCAGAACTTGTGCTGTGACAGTTGTACTCTGAACTTTGTAACTCCTGCTTTTAAGTAAATACCACCATTTGCTTAAGCAATAAGGAAATCCACCTCCACCCATGAGTGTGGTAACTATTCCTGTCACACTTGTCTACCCAGCGTGGGGGCTTCCCTAGGAATCACTCACCTGCACAGATCTGAACGTAGTAATGAAAGGCAACATGATATGATAGCCTGGTCCACTGGGGCTAGTTAGTAAAGCTCCTCCCCTGCAAAAAGATGTTTCAATTTGACAAGATTATAAAGACAGAAATCCTCTTTCCAAATCTAAAATGCTATAATAAATATTCACTCTTACTCATGCTATGGACCTACTAAAGCCTCACTAATATGAGGTGCTCATGAGGAACAATTACTGGTCTCTAAAATATCTGCCAAAGGTGAAAAAGATCAAATTAAACTGCCAATGTTACACTTTGTTTCATAAGCTCAAACAAGGATACCTCTGGGTCTCTAGCACTGCTCTCGGTACAAAGGATCCTCCCTCATCTTTAAGCTTCTGAGAAATAATTGTGAAAAAAATTCTAATGGCTCTCAGTTGCTGTACTTTAACTGTACATAACATGAGCCCTATTAAAACATAATACATTTCATCACCAGGTTGAAAAAAGAACATAACACAAACTTTCAAATAAAGAGAAAATTTCTGAGGCTCAAGACTCTTTTTTTCTACCTACCTATATTAAAATACTGGAGGCATAAAGTCTGTGTTAAAAATAACAACAGGGGCGCCTGGGTGGCGCAGTCGGTTAAGCGTCCGACTTCAGCCAGGTCACGATCTCGCGGTCCGTGAGTTCGAGCCCCGCGTCAGGCTCTGGGCTGATGGCTCGGAGCCTGGAGCCTGTTTCCGATTCTGTGTCTCCCTCTCTCTCTGCCCCTCCCCCGTTCATGCTCTGTCTCTCTCTGTCCCAAAAATAAATAAAAAACGTTGAAAAAAAAAAATTTAAAAATAACAACAAAAACTCGGCATGGAAAAGATGAAGGGTGAAAGGATAAAACTATAAACAGATAGTATATAAGTGTGGGCTTATTCACCAAATTCTGAAATGTGAGAAATATGAAAGTACATCTTGGAAATTCTAAAAAGGAGGCACTTGGCAGGCAGGTATAAAAAAGAAGTCCTGTTTACATAGTGAATAGTAAATCCATAGAACCTGCCTTCTTATCTTGAAAACATTAATAAGTTTGCAAATAATTCATAACAAATAACTAAGAAAAAACGAACTGAAGTCTGTCTCTAATTCTTTGAGAGCCATACCTTGAAATGTTCCTTCCTTGGTTTTACCATTAGGAAGACAACGATGAACCAGATGGAAATACGAATTAATCTGTCATTTGTTATCCTAGATCTCCATCTGCTAAGACCTATCACTAAAATTGTATTTGAAACTAGCACTTCACAGGAAAGACCGTTTCTAAGATTCAGGATGGATCTAAAAGTAAAGTTGAAGTTCCTTCAAATACATTATTGCAATTTCTCCAAACTTTCCTCGGTCTACATCAAAAGGAACTGGTTGTAACTACATTGAAGGAAAAGCTATTCTACCTCAATTAGACAGCAACACATCCCACGCTACTCCTTTCCTCAATTTGAAAAGAAAGGGTAAGGTGGGAGGAGGATGGCCCATCAATGCTATATTTATGTCTCTCAAGTTCCAGGGATATAACAACTGTCATGGTCATCATGGCCTCCTAAGCCAAAACCAGTCACTACGGGTTATCAGAGTAAAAAAATCGAAGAAACGACCACAGACAAGAGCAGAGTTTCTAAATGGCATCTGTGACTACAAACTAAAAGCCTGTACAGCTGTATGGAATATAACAATGACTTATCTACCTCTTCAGTCACAGTGGAGCGACTACTGCCTTTCTTTCTTCCTTCTTCGTTTTTCCCACAAATAATTGAGTTTGCGGTCTATTAGGAATGAATGTAGAAAATCTGAACCTCTGCACAAAATGCAGAGAGCACTAAAACTGTCCAATACTTAGAGGGTGCTTGACCCTCATCCTCCCCTAGGGCTGGGACGAAAATCACTTCCTAAGACTGGAGAGCTCCCCGATGCTGCAAGAGGGGACAACTTCGTAGACTCACTCTTAACGGGAGTCCCCTTTCAACCTACTCCGGAATCTGAACTGACTGCACACGCTGCTCACCTGTAGTACACGGCCAAGTGTCCTTCCTCGATCTTGTGGATGGAGGCGTAGAGAAGGACAACCACCAGACCCACCACTGCGGCCACCAGAACCCGGGCTTGAGTCATATTCATCCTTGTTCCTCCTAGATGGGGGAGGAAAGGATCCCCAGCCTCGTGAGTACCGACGCCACCCCCCCCCCCCCGCCCCCCAGTTTCCACCCTGTCTCCGGAGACCCGGCCTCCTTCCGCAGGGCGAGCCAGAGAGTTCTGTGCCCCTTTTCTCGCATACTTTCCTCCTCACACAGCCTACTTCTCCCTCGCCAACCCCTCCGCCCGAAAAGGGCCGCGGGCCGCCCCTACTCGGTAAGCGTCCTGACACCCCCAATCTCAACGGCCGCTGCACCCACCCCCAACCTTGGCGGAAGGCACTAACTGAGAAGGGGCCAGCCGCAGACTCCAGGGAAAGGCCGACCCTAAGGCCGCGCCTCACCGATCAGTGACGCATCGCCCCCGCCTGCACGTGCAGCCGCCTCCCGGGCCGCGCCAACCGCCGCCAACAGCCGGCCCCGCCCACTCGCCCGGCACTGCGGCTGCGCAGCCACGCACGCCGACGTAACTCTCCCCGCGCCACTAGGAGACGGGGAGCGGGCGGGACAAAATTCTCCCGGCCGCCCGCCTGCGGTGGTACTTGCGCTCCTCTCTGTGCAAGGCTGGTTTCCTGCTATGAAAAGAGAAGGGAAGTCCGCAGTGTGGAGGAAGCAGAGATATAGAGGGAAGGAGAGGGCGCCTGGGACGAGGGATTGGTCAGTTTGTTCTTGTGCAGAAATCCACTCCCGTGCTCTCTGTGGTAGCTGCTCCGTTTGTCCTTTTGTGGTTTATACCTTGTGACAACCACATGCTTCAGGCACGGGTCCTGCACGAATTCAGGAGCAATAGACCTGTTGCAATAAAAGTATTGTAGAAGTTCAGAAGAGGAAGATATTCAATCTGACTACATCTTTCATCCTTCAGGTGTTTTTCTGAGCACCGATTAACGTGCCAGAATATTGATCCAGTGAGGGCTTTATGAAGACCATCCCAATAGAAACAGAATAAGCACGCGAGTGTGTGTCTGTGTGGGGGGAAGGGGGACATCCAGGTAGCTCAAAGAGTATTGCACCTTTCTTGAAGCCGGAGTGATGGAAAGGAGTGGTATAACAGGTTTGGCCAGGCCCAGATTTTGAGAGGCTTGCATGCAGTTTTTCTTCAAGGAGAGGGAGCTGAATGACTAGAGAACAGAAAGACTTTCTTTGTACTGCAGTCTTCTGTTCTTTCAAGTTATGGGTCATGTGCATATATTACCCAAAACAAAAAAGGCAAAGTTAAAGAGTAGAGATGGGAATGAGATGAACACAAGGGAAATAAAGGTAGCGTATTAAAGTTGGTTGGGCAGTAATCCTGTAAGCTCAAAGCCTAGTGGGACCAAAACCGGACAAGGGAGATGAGGATCCCGGGGCCCTGTAGCCTTGGGCAGAGAAGTGTGGGAAAACAGTACTTTAGGGCCAAAATAGCTGCAAAATGGCTTAGAATGGAGGCAGAGAAGCCAAGCGGTTAGGAAACTGCAGGCCTAAGGTTACGAAGGTAGTAACAGTGGAAATGGGAAGTGGTAAATAGGATTTCAAGCCTTCATTAAAACAAGACCACTCTGCCCTCTCCCTTCAATAAATGTACTTACCTGTACTGTTCATAGGACTTTTATTACCTACAAATGTCTGGGACCTTGTCTGTTCTAGGCATATAATATTAGCAAAGCTTAGCTATTTTAACTTCCAGAAAGCAAAACGAAGTTAAAACAACTTGTTCCAGCCCGTTTTCTGGATTGATTTTCTTAGTTTTTCGTAATATTGCTGGAATTAGAAAATGAAATAAATGTATACCATTTACAATCGCCATTCCACTCTGAAAAGGTGTGACCCAGTAAAAAAATAGTCAACTCATGCATCAGAAACAAGTCTGAGGTGATCTCACTATAATTTACTGTACTGAGTCAGAACACCTGCCTGTATTACATGGATCAGGCTACCCTGACGTCACCCCAGCCACACCATAAACTGGCCACACCCGAACACAGATCTCTTATCAATTATTATAGTGACATTTAGAAAATATGCAGTCATCTAAACAATAAATTTCTTTAATAATCATTTCAATGCTTGGATGGCTTGCAGTGTTCAAACTCCCAGATAAGCATTCTTGTAATGCCTTTGTTAAGGGTTTCTGATCTTACCATCGAGCTCAATATTCTAAGCAACAGGTATCCAATAAATGTTTCATTGATTAAAACCTTCTAGAACTAGAGGGGTATCTGGGTGACTTAGTCGGTTAAGTCTGCCTCTTGATCTCAGCTCAGGTCCTGATCTCACGGTTGGGAATTCAAGCCCTATACTGGGCTCCATGCGGGGTATGAAGCCTACTTAAGATAAATAAGTAAGTAAGTGAGTAAGTAAATAAACAAATAAATAAATAAAATAGGGGCAACTGGCTCAGTTGATTAAGCATCTGACTTGTGATTTTGGTCCAGGTCATGATCTCACGGCTCATGAATTCCAAGTCCTATGTCAGGCTCTGCACTCACAGCACAGAGCCTGCTTGGGATTCTCTCTCTCCCTCTCTTTCTGCCCCTCCCCTGCTCTCTCTCTCTCAAAATAAATAAAAACAAAATAAATAAATACATACATACCTAGAACTAGAGAAGCAAGGGACAGGCTGCCTATTAAAACAGCAGACACAATTTCCATATTTAGAGAAACAGTAGTACCAGATGACTAAAAAGTTAGAAGACAGCCCCAAGATTTCAAACTTAGATGATGGAAAGTGACACTACTAGGAAAATGAGGATGGTGTGACTAAGACCTCAGTTTATAGAGCAAGATATGAGTGAGTATGGTTTTTACACATGGAAAGTGGTGATGGGAGAAAAGACGATATTAAAAGAAGCTACCCAATGCTGTTTTTACTATAAGTCCTGTTTAATTCCTAAGGAAAGTACAGTGAGGGCCTGTTATGTTATTCTGTGCTTCAGTTCCACTTCATGGAACCATCACATTCCCAAACCATATTCAAACATTCTGTTGTAATCTGATCATAATGAATAGAGATTCTACAAGTAATTTAAAAATCATTTAATACACAAAGTGGAAAACTGTCTAGAATATAAAAGCATTTCACATTTTTTAAAAAACACAAAAGACCTTCTAATTTATTTATTTAACAGATGATAGATGGACAATCCTTTATCTGAAACCCTTAGGGCCCAATGTTTCAGAATTACAAAATTTTCAGATTTTAGAAAAGTAATTCAGTGCATACACCATCCTCCATAAACACCCAGCAGGGTCTGTGGCAGCGCTCCCCCGCCCCCAATAATCAAACATGTTACTATCTCCACAGCAAAATAAATGAATATTCGCACTAAATGGGATAAGCAGATTCAATATCAGTTCAGGTTAGATTTGCAAGCAAATGAGTTTTGTTACCAAGCTTATGAAAAATGTTTTCAGAGCTTTATATTTGGAATTACAGATAAGAGAGTGTAGATCTTTATACATTTGTAGAACATGAAAAATTCATTAAACAAATGACCCATTTTTTACAAATGAAAAAACAACAGTTTTCAAACATATTATAAATTAACGGCATTTTCTTGATATTATTAAATGTACATCTTAAATACATATACACATAGCACATTTAACAAGATTTATTTGAATCAACTGGTATTAAAGACACAGATGCTGGGGTCCCTGGGTGGCTCAGTCAGTCAGGCATCCAACATCAGCTCAGGCCATGATCTCATGGTTTGTGAGTTCAAGCCCTGCAAAGGGCTCTGTGCTGACAGCTCAGAGCCTGGAGCCTGCTTCAGATTCTGTGTTTCCCTCTCTCTCTGCCCCATCCCCTGCTCATGCTCTGTGTCTCTCTCAAAAATAAACATTAAAAAAAAAGAAAAAAAGGATACTGTCAAATGTGCAGTAAAAATGAAACTATTAAGATTAAGTTAACTCCTTATGATGCCAGGAAGAGCATTTTTTGAATGCAACACAAGGAGGTAGAGTTTAATCTTCATGAAGTACAGTTTTACTTGTGAGCAGTCTCTTCCACAGAAACAAAGGCAAACAACTTTTACCTTGAATGCATGTTAGTCATATATATTTATGTGTATACACACACACACACACACACACTTTTGGCCTTATGCCCAAAAGTTAAATGACAAAAGATGTTTTTAGTCAGTTAAACGTTTTATCAAGTTTGAAAACAAATGGATTGCTGTGCTTAAATAGCTATCGTATTTAAACAAGTCCACTAACGTTTAAGATTCTGTCTCTTCAGAGATTAAAATTACCCAAAGTGAAAATACTGTCCTTGTAAAATCATGCATATTTTCTGATCATAGTCATTTCTTCAATTTGCTGGTGTCTGAAGAATGATTTCATGGGAGAAAAACAAATTTCCAACACGTGCTGCGACAACTTCCATAGGTTTGGGGACAGTGAATAAGTAGCAAGTCATTCTGTTAACCAACTCCAATCAAGATTCTAAAACCAGGCATGAAAAAGTTATAATTAGATGTTGACTATAAGTGGTAGGTTTATGGGTGTTACTTTTTGCAAGTTTTCTGTTTGGACCTGTTATAATAAAAAGTTGAAAAATCAAAAGTATAAGTAAAATTACAAGTTGAGAGTTTAGTTTACCTTCTTTCCTGCTAATTAAAAAAGTATTTCAAAGAGTTTTCATAAGTATTGGAAGTAAATAATTAATAAGAGGATATACAAAGAGTTGACCTTGAGACTAAATGTAGTAAAGTTAATTCAGTAAACATTTTTATTATAGTTTCTCCAAGTTTTAACAAATCAATAATTCACAGTAACCAAATCTTAATATAAATCTATTAATTACAGCTATATTAACATCATTCATTTTGCACACAGTGGTTACTAGATTTGATTTATAGTACAAATCCTGCTCCATCTTATTAGATAAAATTGAGTGCTGAAGCAAAAAGGTACAAACCATTCAATTTCAGTGGTCACATTGCAAAAAAATGTTCACCCTTCATTTAATTTGACCAAATATGCTACTGTTGAAGATTAGTGCTGACACAATGCTAGTATACCCATGAGTAAGAGAAGAGGGATTTGAGGTCAAGGATATTCCTCAAATGCTCTCTTTCTTCCATTCCCCACGTGAATCCCAAATGCCAGATAGGGCTCACATGGAAAGTTTAAAGCTTGCTGCATCCAACAAACCTAAAACACACACCCATATCCATATAAAACTTACCATCATACTACTGCCCTGTTCCTCATTTGCTTCATGAATAATAGTGCTTAAATGGCCAAGACAGTTCAAATTTTCTTCTATCATTTGTGCTACAGTCTCCCTGTATGATGAAAAAACAAAGCCTTTTCAAATTCAAAGGAGCATATGAACTTCCTCTACCTTCCGGTCTTCAGGGTCAGGATGATCACTGGCTTTCCTGCAACCCTGCAACCCAGCACCCCAATGCAGCTGCTTCCTACAGTCTTCAGTCCTACTTGTTAATCCAAGCTGTTGCCTCTGCCCAGCTCTAATGATAAGAAGTCTACTGTACGTCCAATCTGACTTCCCTCTGAAATATAAGTGGTGATTACATACAACCTTTCCCCCCCACTGAAAACAGTAACTAGGGGGTGGGGAGATAACTGCAGCACAGACAGATGAAAAATCTCTTTTTGTTTCTGGAAATTTCCTTTTCCTTACAAGCAGTGAAAACATCAGTATGCCTACTTCAGAAACACAAATGTAGGGGTGAAGATACAAAAGATCAAGGAATGTGAAAACGGTGGTTGGAAACCACAGGTGACAGCGATGAAAAAGAAAACAAGCAAGCTGATTCCTGAGGACAGCAGAACAGTGTCACAGGGGAAATGCCCAGAACCGACAAGTATCTCTGGAAATTTATATTTGAAGGAAATCCTGATTCTGGTTTCCACCTTGCCCACTTTCCTCTTCCGTATGGCCTCTATCCTCACCTTTTACCAACCCTCAGTCTCTCCTTACTAGAACCAGTTCTAGGCCAAGGATGATAGCCACTATAAGCTTAGAACTAAATTCTAATTTAGCTCGTGTTCAACAGATGAAAACACTGAGGCCTACAGATCCCAATCCCTGGTGGTTAAGTACTATGTGTACATTAAAACTGAAATCAATTTTACTTTATAATGTATTCCTACTGGAAAATATATTTAAAACTCCTGTCTGACATGCTTTTGCTAACAACCACAACCTCAAATTAGAAATTACCTATATAGAGGTGAAATTTGCAACCATTAGCATCCCCTAACAAACCTAAATGCCTTTAACGAAAGCAAAAAGGTTAGGAATGTATTACATTTGATTTGCTTAAACTCTGTTTAATGGAGTATTTCCTAAAGTCAATCAAATTATAGCCTATGCTGCAGCTGGATGTATTGCATTGGGCCAAATCTCTAATGACCCCCAAGATATACCCTGCAACTTGCTTTCTTTAAAAACATAAAATACCTGGTATCAGCTTTCCTTCCTGCCATGTGCTTTTCTCTCATAAAAGTAGAGTACAGAATGTGCAACTGCATGACCTCCTGAGCAGTGATGTAACATGGCTGCACTTCTGCAAAACTAATTATGGGCAGAGTTTCCAGGTAATGCTGGTGCTGCTGTAGAGGTCTCCATGAGTTGTGAGAAAAGCGACAATACACAAGCTAGCAAAGAGCCACTGGCTCTGGATACGGCACATCTTATGCTGAGAAAAATAACAGAAATGGATAGTCATTCAGCTTTTAGCAGAAGAGCAGGAATTAATAAAAGAAAATACAGGATTTCAAACTTGAGTTCTTATTTGCAAAACTGATTTAAGGCATTGAAAAATCTGATTTTAGAAATACTAAGTTATAAAACAAAGTAGATTAAACTCAGTAATTCATTAGAGGGGTGGTGATCAAGGACCCGAAAATGATAAATACAAATACAAAAGACCATAATTTCTCAGAGATAAATGGTTAAGGAAGAAATAGTTTGGGTAAAAGAATTCATAAGCCAGTTACAGAGAAAGAACTTAGAACTTGGATTGAGCTCAATAAATAACATTTACTGAATATTTACTTCCCAAGCTCTTTTATACATCATCTAATTGAATTTTCACAGCAGTTCCCATTTTATAGGTGAGGAAGTGTGCACATTAAAAGAACAAAGTTAATTGGGGCACGTGGGTGGCTCAGTCAGTTGAGCATCCGACTTCGGCTAAGGTCATGATCTCATGATTCACAAGTTCGAGCCCCGCGTCAGGCTCTGTGCCGACAGCTCAGAGCCTGGAGCCTGCTTCAGATTCTGTCTCCCTCTCTCTCTGACCCTCACCTGCTCATACACTGGCTCTCTCTCAAAAGTAAACATTTAAAAAAAATTAAAAAAAAAAAAAAAAGAATCAAGTTAATTGCACAAGGTTATTACAAAGGGATAGTCAAGATTCAACCCTGGTCTGTAAGGCACTAAAGATATGCTTTAACCACTATGTTCTCCTGCCTCATTCCTACCACTGCACTTGATAACTATCTATTGTTGCAAAGTGAACCCACCCATCTTGAGGAGTTACCACGCATGACAGGGGATGTTCACGTTCTGCTGAAGTTGGGGGAAGCCATGCTGATGCCTGAGGGGTTATTGCACCTTCTAGACTGGATCCTACAAGGGACCGGGCAGAACTCTGTGTCTGAAGGGGAAAAAAGTAAATAAAAAGATTATAGGCAAGCACCTCCATTGATTCATACAATTTCCTGTAATATTCCTAAGATTTACACTTCTACCACTATATGTACAACCAGAGTATTTCTGTACAAAACTATTCCCCACCTTTATATATTGACCCCTTTCTTCACTGACTAAAACCAAATGTAGCTACCCCTTCTCATTCCACTTTTAGTTGGAGAAAACAAAAACAAAAACCAGTTGAACAAAGGATTACTTTTATTAACTGGTCAGGCACGTCTACCCCCAAATTAGGTTGGGATACCCCAGTGGTCTAGGGCTAGAAGGAGTAAATATGAGACTGCAGAGGAGAGAAATAATGAAGGATGATCATGAAATCCCGCATCTGAATTGCCAGTCAGACACCAAGCAAAGAACATGAACATCAACCTAACACAAAATCCACACGTGTCTAAAAGGACCCAGATCAGATCATGCTGGTAAAAAATCCTTTTTGCAGGGAATACCAGCAAATCAATGTCACGTTAACTAATTCATTAAAAGTTACTTACACAGGCAATTTTAAGGAGATGCCATATTTCTTTCTGCCTCTTTCCCTGCATAAACATGACAGTATTGTCAGCTTCTTTGATGTTACTGAGGGCCATTTCCACCTTGGGCAGTAGATCAATAATCTTCTGCTTACAGCCCAATAACTTGCTGGAGAGATGAAATCACTGTCAGACAATTATACATCCCCTTCCCCCACAAGACACCATACTCCCACACCCAGCTGGGGAAATGAATCACAGTCCGTATCAGATTTTGTGACTGATCTCCAAAGCAATACACACAAACAGGACACCTAAATGCACACAGCTATGGTCCAGTTACTCAAGGTATTGCCAGATACCTTCCTGGGTCTAGTGTATTTACCAAAAAGGGATATTACACTTTAAAGGAACATGATACAAGTACCCTGGCTTTTCAGTAGGAAATAAAACAATTTCTCTACCTCAGATGACCAAACAGCTCCTTGAGAACACGGTCCTGACTCTGAACAGTATGTACAATGATCTTCACCATTTCTGTGCTGTCGCTGTAGGAGTGATCTATAAAAGATCTCAGTCAGTAGGTATAACCTCTCTTCTGCATGAACATATCAGCCTCCAAACAAAAAAATCCTAAAAATCTGAAACTAATTTTAATTAATAAGCATCTCTATTTAAATTTAAAACTGGATTAAAAATTTAAGATTATAATATATAAATAATTATATACCTAAACACAAAGTATGTGTATTTGTGTTTGTATAAAGCATATACAGGGGCTCCTGGGTGGCTCAGTCGGTTGAGCATCCAACTTCGGGTCAAATCACGATCTCGTGGCTTGTGAGTTGGAGCCCCGCACAGGGCTGGCTCACTGCTGTCAGCACAGAGCCTGCTTGGGATCCTCTGTCCCCCTCTCTCTCAGCTCCTCCCCACTCACACACTCTCTCTCAAAAATAAAACAAACAAAAAAGCATATATAAATTTATCACTGTATCTTCAACAAACCTTAGTTGTCTGTTTTGAGAAGAATATGTTACTGAGAACAAACTGAGGGGTTGATAGGGAGTGGGAGGGAGGGGAGGGTGGGTGATGGGTATTGAAGAGGGCATCTTTTGGGATGAGCACTGGGTGTTGTATGGAAACCAATTTGACAATACATTTCATATATTGGAAAAAAAAAAAAAGAAGAATATGTTTAGTTCCCTTTAACCCATATTAACCCAAACCCCAGACACAAATGCAATTTTCTGGCCAAGAGATCAATTTTTCTTGGATAATTAACATCACTTATTTAGAAACAGCAGGACAATACATCAAACTTCCACTGGTTGAAAAGGAGACCCTTGACCCAACTAGGTTGCTTGGGATTTCATGTTTATCTGTTTACAGCCCATGAAAACTTTGAAGAAAAGCGGACTGACTTAAGCCAAATATGATGCACTAATAAAAGGACCTATAGACGCCTGACAGTTCAGTTTGACGGTAGTATGACATCTTAAACTGCCAGCTGACAAATGTTCTCAAAGAAAATGGCTGTGTGGACACAGTGAGGTCTACAGTTTATAGGAGATGGTACCCCAATTAAAACAGCAACAACAGCAACAGCAACAACAACAACAACAACAACAACAACAACAACAACAAAAGCATTAATTGTTATCTTTCAGAAGTGGTATTTAAAGTTTTGAAAAACCGGAAGACTGCTCATAGATCATGCTAGTATTTCCTTGGACAATAATTAATCTCAAATGCAAAAATATTATTTGTTATTACCAACTCAGTTTTCTCATTTAACCCTCATAGGAGTCCTGGGAGATGGCTACTACTGTTACCCACATTTTACTATGAAAGGGGTATCAAAGAAGGTTTTTTAAAAAGTTCAACGTCCTTTGTTATCACTGCAAAGATCTCCCCCATAGCTCAAGTTTATTCCACACACACGTCCCTGTTTGTCTCTCCCTTACCAACAACCAGACACAGGGGCTCCAAACAGGCTTCTCTCCCAGCAGCACTCCTTCCTAAATCCTGTAGACCAGGACAGCTTCCCCATTGTACTAGCTCTCTTAGATGGTCAGAAACCACAGAACATTAACTTTCTCCAACATACAGAATGAAGAAAGTTGTTTTTTACCATTTTCAGCTGAACTAGAGTCTCAAATCAACTCTAAGCCAGAGAAGACACTAGAGACCATGTATCAAGTATGATTATATAAACCCCAATAAGAGATAAAACTTGTTACAACTAGTTTGTTCTCAAGGTAATGATCAATTCAAAGAAGCAACCTGGATAGCAAGTTTATTTCTGGGCTCTATGATATGTTAGTATGCTGACAGGACTACTGCAAAGTTTTTATAAAAATAATCCAGGGGCGGGTGCCTGAGTAGCTCAGTCGGTTAAGTGTCCACTCTTGATATCAGCTCAGGTCATGATCTCAAAGTTGTGGGATCCAGCCCTACCTCTGGCTCTGTCCCAAGTATGGAGCATGCTTGGGATTCTCTTTCTTTTTCTCTGCCCCTCCCCTGCTCACTTGTACTCTCTCTCTCTCAAAATAAAAACACCCTTAAAAAAAATAAAATCTTAAAAAAAAATAATTCAAACAAATGTTATCACTTACTATGGAAGTTAATTTGAGCCAATGGATGGAATTTTGTATGTCTTTACCTGCAATACCCAATTCATTGGTCAGAAGACTAGAAGTAATGAATATTGATTCAAGGGGGGAAAAAAAGAATTAGACTTATTCTATTGGAAATCTTAAACTTCAATACTTTATTCTAACCACAACTTCCATCACTTAAATCACTTTCTGTCAATACCTTGAACTTTTTTGTCCTCTTCTGAGCAAAATCCTAACCCTGGATCAGTCTAACCATCTGCTCTATCAGTTCCTGCAGCCATACCACTAAACACCAGCAACAAAAATATTATACTACCATCTCCTCTGTGGTCACTATTGATTCACAGGTTTTCACTTCTGCTCTGGATTCTTTTTTTTTTTCTGCTCTGCATTCTTAATAAATGTTATGGATCAGCAACATCTTCCACTGCACACACCAGCTTTTAAAAATCATTAGCATAGTCCTTAAATCTACCCTCATCACCTCTTCTGTTAACCCCATCACTTCTGTTAACAGTTAACCCCACTTACTTTAGGATGAGAGGCCACAAGGCAGTAAGACTCTCAACCTTCCAAACCCTACACTCACAAAAGTGTGGGTACCCACACTCACCCTCAGTGGTAGCAAGCCTAATTGCTCCCACTATTCTCTGGAGTCAGCCTCTCAAGCTTGTTCAGGGACCAGCCCCTGTTCAGGGGCCCTTTACTAAGAAGTTTGTTTGTTTATTTAACATTTGTTTATTTTGGGGGAAGAAAGAGAGCGTGCGTGCGCCCAAGTGGAGACAGCCAGAAAGAGGGAGACAGAGGATCGGAAGCAGGCTCTGCGCAGTGAGCACAGAGCCCAACCCAGGGCTTGAACTCAAGAACCGTGAAATCATGACCTGAGCCAAAATCAAGCGTCAGCTGCTTAACCAACTGAGCCACCCAGGCACCCCTAAACTAAGAAGTTTAAGTATTTATTTACTTACTTAAGAATAACAACAAACTTGTTACCTATTAACATATTTTTATTAAAAACTATTTTCCAAAAACTTTTAGTGAGAAAACTGGCCTTATTTTACCTTTCTGCAAGTTTTTTTTTTTTTTCTGCAACTTTTTTTAATCTCACCACTGATCTCATCAAAAAAGTTAAAGTATTGAGAAGCTGACAAATTTTAGTTGATGGGTACCAGTTTTCCTAAATTTGAATTTTTTGCATGAAATATGGAATTTTATCACAGACAACTAACATTGTTGGCTTTTTCCCTTAATGTGGTGGTCATGCTTCATTAATTTTTGAGAAAATGCCTGCCACAGTGGCTTTAAGAAAAATATCAGACTTTGGTATGTAGCAGAAGCACTTTAGGAGTACTTCCTGTTTCATCACACAGAATATTTAAAAGACATATACCCAAGGGTTGAGATTTAAATAAAATTCTTAGTATTTTATCAAGGACACACTTAAATGAAACTTTTTTTTTTTTAACTATGAATGCATAGTGGTGAAAAGTATAATGACTACCTGCATAGATGGTACTAGTGCCTTGATTAATGCTAAGTAAGGAGTAAACCATTTACCCACCAATGCTTTTGTAGCATCAGTGAAAATGTCAACATAGTGAAAAAGGCAAATAATGTCTTAGTGTTATGAAACTAGTTTTGACCTCATTGACTCCCTGAAAAGGTTTCAGGAGTCCTCAGGGGTTCATGAGCCAGACATTGAGAACTGCTGGTCTAGACTGACTGGCTTCTCTATTTCTCACTGTCTCATTCCTTCCTCACCCTTCTATAATCAGATTTCTGGTCCCAAAAGGCCATATTTTGTCAAGATCAACAATGATGTCCAAACTGGTAAGCTGAACGAATATATTCATCATCATTTTTATTACGCACACCCTCTGTAGTATTTCACCCTACTGAACACTTTCTTTTTGAAACTCTCTCTGTCCTGTTCCTATCATATCATTCCTTCTACATATTCTGGTCATTTCTCAGTCACCTTTGGAGGCTCTTCTCCTTTTAGCCATTTCTTGAATGTTGGTATTCCCTGGGATTCCATCCTTGAGGATACTCAACCTACTTTTTCAGGATAATTACTCTACTCCTATGGCTGATCACTCTTAAATGGCTACATATCTATCCCCAACTTGTTTACTAAATCCATATACATATATATGGGTGTGTGTGTATGTGTGTGTATTTATATATACATACCTACATATATATATAATACTGTTTATTAGACATCTCTACTTGAATATCCAACTGACACCCTAACATCAACATGTACAAAAATGAATTCATCTTCTTGTCCCATCAAGACCATCATCCATTCTACACTTCCCATTATAGCAAGTGGTCCTGCTGACCATGTACACCTAGCTGCCATAGAATCTTGAGAGGCATCATGACTCCCTACTCCAGCTCCAGCCACCCATATTCAATCCATCACCCAACACTATCAGTTCTACCTCCTAAATGTCTCTCTTGCCCTTACCCTCCTCTCACCCAGCATCTACAGCTCAGGCTCTTTACCTTAGCTCATGGCCCACTCTATACTGAGTTATGATTATTTCAATAGCCTCATAACCAATGCTGGTCTCCAGTGTAGAGACTGTAGAGACACATTTTAATCCATTATGTGAAATACTACCAGAGCAGTATTTCCAAAATGCTTCTGATCATGCCATTCTCCTACTATAAAACTTTTTAAGGTTTCTCTTTGCCATCATGATGAAATCCAAACTCATTACCATAACATACCAGATCCTTTATGATCTAGCCACATCTGATTCAGCCTTTCTCTCCTGAAACTCTACAATCCAGCCACTGCATTTCTTCAAACATGCTAAGTATTACACGTACATGTCTTTATTGATTATATTTGTATATACAAGAGTCCATCTCCTTTCACTTAGCTATTGCTACTTATCCTTTAAGGCTCATCTCAGATGTCTTCTCCTACAGGAAACCACCTCTAACTACCCCTGACCCCCAGGCAGGGTTAGGTATGTATCTTATATATATACCTCAAAAATGTCTGTAGAAATAAACTGAACAAATTCCACACCACCAAAAACCAATGTAAAGGACATCATGTTATTTATTAAAATAGAATTTCATATGTATATTAATTTGCATATGTTTATAAATTTTAAAGTATAAAACATATCTTTTATTTTACTTATATATTTGTAATTTAGGTATATGTAGCGAATTAGGGCACAGGATTCACCTTTTCAGTTCTTGTAGATCATATTTTATACTTTCCAAGGCATTATCACAGTCTCTCAAATATATCACTATACACATTCACTGAGTTAGGAAAGCTAGGTTTCAGCCCCATTTTGTAGAAGAGGAATATGAGATACAAGAAAATTAGGTACGTCGTCAATAAAGTGCCCAATCTGGAATGCAAGCCTTCCAGTTATCACTCCAATGCTCTTGCCAATAGATCATGCTCTGTATTCAGCAGCTGTTCAACACGAATTGTTTTGCCAGTGTAATAAGCAGTAGTGAGGTGCAGATGAAGGCATCATTTTCAAGGTATACCTACTTTGGCCTAGCACGTGGGCCTTCTGCTGATCATTCCACACCTGAACCCGCCATATCAAATTCTTTCCAACCTCTCTAATCTTAAGCGGCACTTATTTTTTCCATCTTTGCACACATTTTCTTGCTTCCTTTTACCCTTCTTTGAGTTCCTTTTGTTCTTTCATTCCTTCCTTGCACTTCCCTTTAAAAAGTTTTCTGTTTTCCTTGTTGCTTTGCCTTCCTAATCCCTTAAATCCCATATGCTATACCATAAACATATCTATAGCAATACCAAAACTAGAATTTATCCTGCAGCTTGTTTAAAATCCAATCCCCTGGATTTGTTAAGTTTATACTGGTTTCCTAAAATGCCTGTGTACAGTGATAAAAGTGTCTTACCTGAAGGTCTGTGCTTTAACTGCTTATACAGATCAATGGCACGCTGTTCCCTAGGAAAGAGAAACCAATAAGCAACCTTATTGTAAGAATGTGGTAACTGCAGGAGACTTAAATACTCCATTTACAACAATGGACAGACCATCTAGATAGAGAATAAATAAAGAAACAAGGGCCCTGAATGATATATTGGATCAGATGGAGTTGATAGACATATTTAGAACTCTGCATCCCAAAGCGACAGAATATACTTTCTTCTCAAGGCACATGGAACATTCTCCAAGATAGATCACATACTGGGTCACAAAACAGCCCTTCATAAGTATAAAAGAATTGAGATCATACCATGCACATTTTCAGACCACAATGCTATGAAACTTGAAATCAACCAAAGGAAAAAGTCTGGGAAACCTCCAAAAGCATGCAGGTTAAAGAACATCCTACTAAAGAATGAATGGGTCAGCCAGGCAATTAGAGAAGAAATTAAAAAATATATGGAAACAAATGAAAATGAAAATACAACAATCCAAACGCTTTGGGATGCAGCGAAGGCAGTCCTGAGAGGAAAATACATTGCAATCCAGGCCTATCTCAAGAAACAAGAAAAATCCCAAATACAAAATCTAACAGCACACCTAAAGGAAATAGAAGCAGAACAGCAAAGACAGCCTAAATCCAGCAGAAGAAGAGAAATAATAAAGATCGGAGCAGAAATAAACAATATAAAATCTAAAAAAACAGTAGAGCAGATCAATGAAACCAAGAGTTGGTTTTTTAAAAAAACAAAATTGATAAACCTCTAGCCAGGCTTCTCAAAAAGTAAAAGAGAGAGGACCCAAATAGATAAAAATCATGAATGAAAATGGAATTATTACAACCCATTCCTCAGAAATACAAGCAATTATCAGGGAATACTATGAAAAATTATATGCCAACAAACTGGACAACCTGGAAGAAATGGACAAATTCCTAAGCACCCACACACTTCCAAAACTCAAACAGGAAGAAATAGAAAATTTGAACAGGCCTATAACCAGTGAAGAAATTGAATCAGTTATCAAAAGTCTCCCAACAAATAAGAGTCCAGGACCAGATGGCTTCCCTGGGGAATTCTGCCAGACATTTAAAGCAGAGATAATAGCTATCCTTCTCAAGCTGTTCAAAAAAATAGAAAGGGAAGGAAAACTTCCAGACTTATTCTATGAAGCCAGCTTACTTTGATTCCCAAACCAGAGAGAGACCCAGCAAAAAAAGAGAACTACAGGCCAATATCTCTGATGAATATGGATGCAAAAACTGTCAACAAGATACTAGCAAATTGAATTCAACAGCATATAAAAAAAAATTATCCACCATGATCAAGTGGGATTCATTCCTGGGCTGCAGAGCTGGTTCAATATTCACAAATCACTCAATGTGATACATCACATTAATAAAAGAAAAGATAAGAACCATATGATCCTGTCAATCGATGCAGAAAAAGCATTTGACAAAACTCAGCATCCTTTCTTAATAAAAACCCTCGAGAAAGTCGGGATAGAAGGAACATACTTAAACATCATAAAAGCCATTTATGAAAAGCCCACAGCTAATATCATCCTCAATGGGGAAAAACTGAGAGCTTTCCCCCTGAGATCAGGAACATGACAGGAATGTCCACTCTCACCGCTGTTGTTTAACATAGTGTTGGAAGTTCTAGCATCAGCAATCAGACAACAAAATGAAATCAAAGGCGTCAAAATCGGCAAAGATGAGGTCAAGCTTTCACTTTTTGCATATGACATGATACTATACATGGAAAACCCGATAGACTCCACAAAAAGTCTGCTAGAACTGATACATGAATTCAGCAGACGCAGGATACAAAATTAATGTACAGAAATCAGTTGAATTCTTATACACTAACAATGAAACAACAGAAATACAAATAAAGAAACTGATCCCATTCACAATTGCACCAAGAATCATAAAATACCTAGGAATAAACCTAACCGAAGATGTAAAAGATCTGTATGCTGAAAAGCATAGAAAGCTTTTGAAGGAAACTGAAGAAGATACAAAAAAATGGAAAAACATTACGTGCTCATGGATTAGAAGAATAAATATTGTTAAAATGTCAATACTACCCAAAGCAATCTACACATTCAATGCAATCCCAGTCAAAATTGCACCAGCATTCTTCTCAAAGCTAGAACAAGTAATCCTAAAATTTGTATGGAACCACAAAAGACCCTGAATAGCCAAAGTAATACTGAAGAAGAAAACCAAAGCAGGAGGCATCACAATCCCAGACTTTAGCCTCTACTACAAAGCTGTAATCATCAAGACCGAATGGTATTGGCACAAAAACAGACACATAGACCAATGGAATAGAATACAGCCTCCAGAATTGGACCCACAAATGTATGGCCAACTAATCTTTGACAAAGCAGGAAAGACAATGGAAAAAAGACAGTCTCTTTAACAAATGGTGCTGGGAGAATTACAGCAACATGCAGAAGAATGAAACTAGACCACTCCCTTACACCATTCACAAAGATAAACTCAAAATGGATGAAGGACCTGAATGTGAGACAGGAAACCATCAAAAAGCATGATAAAGCAGGAAAAAACCTCTCTGACCTCAGCTGCAGCAATTTCTTACTCGACACATCTCCAGCGGCAAGGGAATTAAGAGCAAAAATGAACTATAGGGACCTCATGAAGATAAAAAGCTTCTGCACTGCAAAGGAATCAATCAACAAAACTAAAAGGCAACTGATGGAATGGGAAAAGATATTTGCAAATGGCATACCAGACAAAGGGCTAGTATCCAAAATCTATAAAGAACTCACCAAATTCCACACCTGAAAAACAAATAATCCAGTGAAGAAATGGGCAGAAGACATGAATAGACAGTTTTCTAAAGAAGACATCCAGATGGCCAACAGACACATGAAAAGATGCTCAACGTCACTCCTCATCAGGGAAATACAAATCAAAACCACAATGAGATACCACCTCACACCGGTCAGAGTGGCTAAAATGAATAAATCAGGAGACTATAGATGCTGGCAAGGATGTGGAGAAACGGGAACCCTCTTGCACTGTTGGTGGGAATGCAAACTGGTGCAGCCGCTCTGGAAAACAGTGTGGAGGTTCCTCAAAAAATTAAAGATAGATCTACCCTATGAGCCAGCAGTAGCACTGCTAGCAATTTACCCAAGGGATACAGGAGTGCTGATGCATAGGGGCACTTGTACCGCAATATTTATAGCAGCACTTTCAACAATAGCCAAATTGTGGAAAGAGCCTAAATGTCCATCAACCGATGAATGGATAAAGAAGATGTGGTTTACATATACAATGGAATACCTACTTGGCAATGAGAAAGAATGAAATCTGGCCATTTGTAGCAACGTGAATGGAACTGGAGAGTTATGCTAAGTGAAGTAAGTCAGGAAGAGAAAGATACCGTATGTTTTCACTCATATGTGGATTCTGAGAAACTCAACAGAAGACCAGAGGGGAGGGGAAGGGGGAAAAAAACCAAAAACATTACAGAGAAGGAGGGAGGCAATCCATAAGAGACTCTTAAATACTGAGAACAAACTGAGGGTTGATGGGGGTGCGGGGGGGGAGGGGAAAGTAGGTGAGGGGCATTGAGGAGGGCACCTGTTGGGATGAGCACTGGGTGTTGTATGGAAACCAATTTGACAATAAATTTCATAAAAAAAAAAAAAAAAAAGGAAACAGAAACCATACCTCCGTATGTGAAAAAAATTCAATGATTAATAATCCATAACTTGAAATGAAAAATATTATTTGAATAGAGTATGATCCCATTTTAAAGCAAGTATATATTGGGGCACCTGGGTGGCTCAGTTGGTTAAGCGTCTGACTTCAGCTCAGGTCATGATCTCACAGTCCGTGAGTTCAAGGCCTGTGTTGGGCTCTGTGCTGACAGCTTGGAGCCTGAAGCCTGCTTTAGATTCTGCATCTCTCTCTCTCTCTCTGCAACACCCCCTCTCGCACTTTGCCCTCTCTCTCTCTCTCAAAAATAAATAAACATTAAAAAAAATTTTGTAAAGCAAGTATATATTGCCAGTGAACATTTTACAGAAAGTATTTCACTGAGTCATAAGCAAGATCTAAAAATGCAAAATTAGAGGCTCCTGATGGCTTAGTCAGTTAAGTGTCCAACTCTTGATTTCAGCTCAGGTCACAGTCTCAGTCGTGAGATGGAGTCCCGCCTCAGGCTCTGTGCTGGGCGTGGAGCCTGCTTGGGATTCTCTCTCTCCCTCTGTCCCTACCTCACTCGTGCATGTGCTCTCAAAAAATAAATAAATAAAAATGGAAATTGTATTTATTTCACATCTGCTTTGATCTACCATCACATATACAACATCCTTGCACCAAAAACAATTAAATGGGAAAAAATGATGGCCTGTGATTAGGAAAAAAATTTGAAATTTCTATCCAGACACTTAGGAAGTTAACCTCATTTAGGACATTTAATGGACAATAACTTGGCCCAGAAGTATGTTAAGTAGGGAAAGAGTTTGTAACTTAGAATACTTGAAAAATTCTTAACACTCACATGAAAAGATGTTTTGATTAAAAAAGCAAAGGTCAACCCTGAAATTATTTCCAAAATTTCCTGTGACTAAGAAAAAACTTCCTTTTAAAATATGATGGCAATATATTTGGAGAAAGAAAAACCATAGAAAACAACAAATACAGGCTTAATCTGCCAGATCTACACAGAAAGAATCGTCTGCTACAAAAAAATTATAGACACTCATACCAATAACACAAGACTTTCTTACAGAGATTCCATCAAGTCTCCCTGACGTCTTCCATAAGGGCTCTTCTGTAGCTCCATGATTTCAGTATGCAGGGACATGATCTGATCCTCCAGGTAACCAATGACACCCACCTAAAATGTGATGAAACACAAAAGAAACGACAGGCTCACCACCACACAAACTGGAAAAGAACTCAGAGAATGACTTGCTGCAACAGTAGAATTAAATGATTTAATACAAAACACCGATTTTGTTCAAGTGTTTTTATCTTTCGGATTCTGGTGCTTAATCTTTCATGCAAGGACAGACTTAATACCTATGTCTCTCTTTTCTCTCCCGACAACAGTAAACTGCTAGTATTTGCTTTCTCCCCCGAGAAGCAAAAAGATAGATGTGTCACTAACAAGACAGAGGGAAAATGGCCATCAAAACCACTGCATCTCAGTTCTATGATTTTTCATTGCCTCTTGTTCCTGACTGCCTTGAAAAAGAATGCAGAAATATAAAGACACTGGATTTCCTACCCAAGGATATCTACTGCCTTACCCATGTCCTTGGGGTAAGTACTGGCATCCAGGAGAGTAACAATTTAGTGGGACCATGGACAGATGTAACCAGTAAGGAAGGAATATGCCACCTAGAGAATGACCTATAACTGGCATGACCATATATATAATTTATTGTTCAAACAAGCATAATTTTGAGAGTGAAAGGGAGTACTATTGCTAATTATGGCAAGGCAGGTATAAACTAGAATGTATAAACCAGGATGTATAGCTACCCTATCTAACTAATCATAAAAATAACAGTGATAACTACCACTTATTATTTACTCCCATGTAATCTGCATAACCCTACTAAAACCCTACTAAAAAGGTAAGCACATTAATTGGAAACTGAAGTTTAGTGAGCTTTCAGTTTAATCTCATTTGCCCAAAGCCCCTGTTTTATCAACTATGGTACTTCCCTCTATACACACAGAGCATCTACTAGATTTTTGTCTGATATGCAGGAATAACATGAAAAATACCCTACATATCAAAACCAAAGACAATTTCTAAGAATTACAGAATGAGCTAGTGATTTTACCTCAGCATAGTGGATAGCCTTTTCTTCCATTTCCTTCCATGCTTTTAACATTTTTTCTGAGGCTAAAAAAAAAGTCTTAATCGGTTATCTCAGAAATAGCCACAGCTTTAATTACTGACCTACCCACCTCCTTGCCATATCAACATCAAAAATATATAGTTATAGGTTGAACTGTCCCTCAAAAAGATATGCTGAAGTCCTAATTCAGTACCTCGGAATGTGACCTCATTTGGAAATAGGGTCACTGTAGATGCAATTAACTAAATTAAGATGAGTTCATCCTGGAGTAGGGATGATTAATCCAGTATGACTAGTATCCTTATAAGAAGAGAAGAGACACAGAGGCCCAGACATATGAAGGGAGAGCTCTATTTTGACGACAGAGGGAGAGATTAAAGTGCTACAGCTACAAGCCAAGGGACACCAAGGACTATTGTGGTGAGAAGCTAGAAAGAAGCAAGCAAGGATTTTTCCCTACAACTTGCAGAGGGATCATGGCCCTGCCAACATCTTGATTTTGGATTTTCAGCCTTTGGAACTGTGACATGGCAAAAATTTCTGTGGTTTTTAGAATTTCTAATTCAAATGGTTTTCTCTTAAAAAAATGAAAAAAATAATACATGAACATGATTTTAAAAAATCAAATACTATAAAACAGAAGACAAAAAGAAAACACTCTCTCCTCCTCCCCTCCACCGTAAGGGATCTTACTATTAATCACTTGTTACACAGACACCTACACTTTACCCTTATAAGAGAGACCATCTATATATACTTTTCTTTCTTTTTTTTCCCCAACTTAAAACATCACTGCCGTTAAAGACCCAAGTGATCTTTTAATATCAGTACACATGTCTATGTCATTCTTTTTTAACAGCTGTACAAGGTATGCCACTGACAAGTCAAAGATAATTTGATGTGGGGTGCCTGGGTGGCTCAGTCAGTTAAGCATCCGACTCTTGATTTCGGCTCAGGTCATGATCTCATGGATGTGAGATCGAGCCCACATTGGGTTCTGTACTGGGTATGGGGCCTTCTTGGGATTCTCTCTCCCTCTCCCTTAGCCTCTCTTCCACTCGCCCTTGTTCTCTCAAAAAACAAAAAAATAATTTGATGAAATAATTACAGTGTTTTGCCATTCACCAGAATGCCTATTATACACAAATAGAAATAAAACACTAATCATAGAACCAACTCTAGTAGATAAACTTATTTACCCAATTGGACACTGTTGATCATTTATTCTAAGACACACATACCTTGCTTAAGACAAGTTTACAAAGAGGATTTATGGTAGAAAACAAATAATGGTGGTGACCCCTTCAGCTTATTATTTGAATTTTAGATCTGTTTTTTTACATTTCCTTAATATAACTGAAGAGAGAGAGCCTGGAGTTAAATATTGAAAAACTGGAGGCTGTGTATTTTTTAAAAATGGGACTCCACAGTAGGTGGTCTGAAAGGAAAACAACCCTGGAATTATTTGTGTTATTATTTATAGAAAGGTAAGTAGTTTAAGATTTCCCTGGCTAAGAAGTCATCCCGATACAGACTTTGGATCTATTTTAAAACTGAGGCTTGAAAATCAAAAGTTCTTAAATTGCCTTTGAATTTTTCTGGAGCTAAACGATTTTAGTACAATTACAGTCCAACTGGGGAGGTGGGGGGGCGGAGTAAAGTTGCTAAACTAAAGGTTAAAAGAAAGAGCTACTATTCAGTACAAACACAGTTTATGATGACTTGAGGCGTCCTGTCTCTTCTTCTAACATGAATAGAAGTCAAACAATGGGCTATGAGGCAAGAAGGCAAAATGGGAGATGGTGTCGAGAGACCTGACACTTCTTTCAAACACGTTACCCAAACACTCACATATCCCGTAAGTCATCTGCTCACTGTATCTTTCCAAGTCAAGTTGAATGCTTTTGTGGAAAAACTCCAATTTGGCTTTCAGTTGCTGAGATGCTGAGATCAAAGTGTTCTTCATTTTTGTCAGATTTGCATTATATCTAAGAAGACTTAACCTAAACCGTAGCCCAAAAAAAAAAAAAAAAAAATTGGTATTTCAGAAACACTGGACAAAAACTTAATAGCTTAAATTGCCATAAACCCAAAGTCTAACTTTCTATTATCAGTCTATGAAAAATAGTTAATTTCTAGAATCAGCTCTCTAAAGACTCCCTACCTGTGATATTCTAAGATAAAACAATCTTCTTATACTAGGACTGTTCAGGAACTACTCTCAAGCCATTGCGAATGGATGATTTCATACCATTAGAAAGAATTCTTTAAGTTTGTTGAGAATATTACACTCCAGATTAGCCCAATATTTTAGTATTGTGTGAATACTGATTAGTGAAAAAAGCAAGATTAATTCTTGAGCATTAATGCACATGACACTGTACTGATAAACAACAGAATCCTCTTACATTGCTGCTCTTTGTCCCTGAAAGAGCCTGCTGTAGTCTTCTTTTAGTCCAGACACATAATGCACTGCTTCAGCCCATACTTTACGTAGCTGTATAATTGGAAGTTGTATTTTGCTGTCCCGTACTATACGTAAGAAGATGGGAAAAAGAAGATGCTTATCATTCTTTGTGATTTCCTGTCCATGCAAATATCATTCCCAAAGATTCTAGAAATGGATGCTAGAAAGAGCCAATTGTTAGTGTTTCATTCAGTTCAATATACATTTATAAGCATCTGCAATACACAGCCCTATTCCAGGTATGAGGGGAAATAAAAATGAGTAAGACATAATCATAAAATTTGCAATTATTCTTTTATCTGTCTTTTTTCTTGCTTCTTTCCAGTCAGAAATACTTTTTTTCTTCATTAATCCAAATTCTTTATTTCTTTCAAGTTCTAAATCAAGTCCCAAGTCCTCTATAATCTGCTATGGTCTTTGCTGCCTCTAAATAATAAATTTCATCTCCTGGACTACCAACCCAGCTTCAGGAAAACAGATACAGTAAACAGCAGTTTAATAAGATATGTTCTCTTCACTGCCAGATTTACAAAATTATTTATTGAGGGTTATCTCTTGCCCTTGGTAAAGGAAATGCTAGTTTCTAACACCATGGCAGATATGTGCTAAGTTCAATGAAATTCCATTTTAACATTATGAAATTCTCCAAGATTGAAAGAGATTCATCCTATACTTTAAGGTGGCAATTGCATTCTGTTATTCTTTTCCAATGAAAACATTCAGAGAAAGGACACTACACTATGGTTTATATTGAAAAACCGTATTGGGGCGCCTGGGTGGCTCGGTCGGTTAAGCGTCCGACTTCGGCTCAGGTCACGATCTCACGGTCCGTGAGTTCGAGCCCCGCGTCGGGCTCTGTGCTGACAGCTCAGAGCCTGGAGCCTGTTTCAGATTCTGTGTCTCCCTCTCTCTCTGCCCCTCCCCTGTTCATGCTCTGTCTCTCTCTGTCTCAAAAATAAATAAACATTAAAAAAAAAAATTAAAAAAAAAAAAAAGAAAAACCGTATTATCTGAAGCAGACTTAAAAAATAATAATAAAGCTATGTACCTGGAAAAATCTCTGTCTCCCCTAATAATTGATAGTCTGAATTAACCTTTCTTCTATTCCATATGCCCATAATTACTCCTGAGATTCCTACAACAGACAAAAACCCCAAACCAAATAAAAAAATATATATAACCCAAACACTTTAAAGAAAAAGTCTAGGGGAGGGGAGCCTTTTCACACACAAAAAAATCATATACATACTTTAAAAAATAAAGTCTAGGGGTGCCTGGATGGCTCAGTCAGTTAAGCATCTGACTCTTGGTTTCGGCTCAGTTTATGATCTCAGTTTGTGAGTTCAAGCCCTGTGTTGGGCTTTGCGCTATCTGCTTGGGATTCTCTCTCTCCCCCTCCCCTGCTTGGGTTCTCTCTCTCTCTGAATAAATAAACTTTAAAAACTATATTAAAAAAATAAAGTCTAAAAATTGACACTCCAGTAGCAAGAAGCACACCTAGTGCCCAAATCTTGGTTTCTAATACTCCTCTCCGATTAAAGGAACCAGGGGTCCTTAGAGAAATGGCTGATCCTAGGACTGGGGCAAGAAATATACAAGATGGACCTGGAACATCTCTTGCTGCCAGAAAGGAAGTGCAAATAACTAAGTAAATAAATAAATAAAACAAGGAAAAGTCTGAGAAACTGTCACAGCCCAGAGGAGCCAACTAAATGTAATATGGTACCCTGGATCAGATCCTGGAACAGAAAAAGGACACCACATCAAAACTAAGGAAATAGGAATAAAGTATGGCCTTAATTAATAATTGGTTGGTTCTTTACTTGTAACAAATGTACCATACAATATAAGATGTTAACAAATGAGGAAACTATATGTGTTGGGAAGATGAATAACATAAGAACTCTGTACTATCTGTAAATCTAAATTTACAGATTCACTATCTGTAATGTAAATTTAGATTTACTATCTATAAATAGTAAATAGTTTTTACAAAAAGCTACAAAAAGGTAACACAGATGAAAGATTACAGAATTTTAGCCCCATGCCAGTTGTGTTCTTGATTTTACAATACTGTGCTTGATTTTAGTTTTGGGTATACAGAAATTGATCACTTCTTCCAAAGAAAAGAGTAATTCTTACAGGATAAATGAAAACATTTGAACATTAAGCAGTATTCATACAATAAAATGAAATATTTGAATATGTTAAATAATGAAGAAGCAACTAGAAAGTAGACTTAATTAATAGTGGAGATTCATTCTTCTGTGACAGCCCTAACCCACAGAAAGTAAGTCTTCTTCCAAAGGAGGGTTTTAGAGTGATTTGACATCTACCATTTCACCTTCCAAACTATATAAATTCATTTTTAACCACACTTAAAAACCTGAAGTATGAAGTACAGAACAGAAACACCAAAAGACCATTTCTACTAACCATATTGAGTCAAAATAATATTATTTCATGTTTAAACCTCACTCAGTAAATGGGCTATACATACTTACCAATGTAATTTACACAGTCAGATAAACTTCTGGAAGCAAATGGTCCTTCATATACAGTCTTACTTTTATCAAACAAATATACCATATAGCTATCACAGCCTCTCTGAAAAAGAAACAATTAAAAAAAAAATCCTTGAAAATCCTAGGTTCTCTAAGTACTTAAACATCACATTTCCTAATGTGAAATGCAAATGATTAAGGTCAATGTTTACTAGCATACCTTTTACAAATTTAAGATCTAGACTACTATTTAAGAAAAATGACTGTAGTATGGGATAAGATGAAAAAGAATCACCAGACCCAAAAGTACAAAAGTAAAGTCTAACAACATATATCCACACAATGAATACTAGTCAGTAATCAAAAGGAATGAAGTTCTGATACATGCTAGTACATGGATGAACGTCCAAAACATGATGCTAAGTGAAAGAAGTCAAACACAAGAGACTACAGACTGTATGATTTCATTTATATGAAATGTTCAGAAAAGGCAAATTACAGAGATAGAAAGTAAATTAGCAGTTGCCTGATGTAAACAGAATGGAGATTAAGAGTTAGTGGACATGAAGAATATCATTGGGACGTAAATGTTTTGAAGCTGATTTATAGTAATGGCTGCACAATTACGTACATTTACTAAAAAAAAAAATGTACACATGAAATGGGTAAATTACATGAAATACAGAATTTGCCTCAATAAAGTAAAATGACAAAAAACAATAAAAGAGTCACGAGCACAATATTTTACCATCCATCTATCCTCTGGCAGGAACTATGAGACTGCTGGTCTAATTTCAAGGTTCTAGGCTTCAAGTACAAAAGAGGGAAAAAAGAGCGGGGGAGAGAACTGGCACCAAAGAGAAAGTCATACAAAGTTCAAAACATATCTTGTTCACCTTGCAAAGCAATAAGAGTAATGAGCAGGATAAAACTAAAGTAAGAATTATAAGGTGTGTACCATCACCTCCCCCAGGGGGATTCCAAGTATGCATCAGAAAAATGCAGGGCATTCAATCCCTCTATGCTAACAGACTTCTTATACTTCTAGGTATATTAGAATTCTCTTACAACTCCATCTAGAACACACTGAGAGGCTGGTTTCCGAGGATCCAGAGAAATTCCCGTCTCTGAAAGAAGCTCTTGAGAACCAGTACTTATTCCAGTTTCGCGCTCAATACGAGACTGCAGTGAGTGAAGACTTTCATCAGGTGGTAACAGAAAAGAAATTATCTTTGCAGAAGTCATATTTAGGATGTGTACTATCTGTATAAATAAGAAAAACAATGATTATTGATCATTTACTACATAAAAGATTCAGTACTAGATACTAAAGGGAATATGAGCGAAAGGTATTATCTTTGCACTAAACAAGGCTTAATCATTTTCCAAAGTGAGATCTCCTTCAATAATTACAAAATAACATTCTGAAAAATGAAGAGTAGAGTTTACTTTTCTGTAACAGATGTTAGTTCCAAAGAATAAAGCTTAGAAACTATAGGCATGTACAGAATCTAGAAATAAAAGCCCTAATTTAGAAAGGCAATATTTATTTATTCTCAGAAACCTATTATAGATCTGGAAGGAAATACTCCCATTTATGAAGTCCCTAATAGATGCCGACCACAGAGTTAGGTGTTTTCACATGACATCCTGTTGATTAGATCTTCTAATTTCCATTTAGGCAAAGAGAGAAACCAGAGCCCTGAGAAGTCTTTTGAAGACAACATGATTTTAAATTCTCTTCCTTCTACTATCCTCAGATAAGCCATACAAAGTTAATACCTATGTTTCTCCAGTGCCTTACACTGACTCCACAGGATAATGGCCAAATAGAAGATATTAAGAAACACTAAGAGAACTAAAATACAAGTCAAATGTACCAAATAATGTACCAAAATATGTAAAATATGTACCAAATATGTACCAAAATAATGTAAAGTATTGTACAGATTCCAAAGGAGTTTGCTTGGTGTGAGGAAAGGGATGCTTTCTAAAGGAGGCAATTATGAGCTCTACTTTGGAAAGGATAGAAAATTAGAACAAGAAAAGATCGAAAGAAGAAAGGTTCTTCTAGGTAGAAAACAAGGTAGGCAGAGGGGTAGAAAGAGATGACCATAACCAAAGAATATAAACAACCCAGTTCAAACGTACCTAAAATGATGCCCCTTATAATAGGAGATAAGGCTACAAGGAGACCAAGGCAGATTCTGAACATCAATGTAAGGGTTTGGACTTTATTCAATAAGCAAAGAGGAACTATGGAAGGCTTTCTAAGTTGAGAATCTGACAAGCTCAGAATTGTTAAAACATCCAAAGGATAAATCTGACAAAATAATTGGATATGTAATTGGAAGAGAAGGAACAGTCAGACAAGCCACCCCACCTAGGTAACTAAAAAGGTGATAGTACAAGAGGCATAGGAAAAGCTATAGGAGATTTAATGGAGCAAATCTGTTCAGTTTTTAATAAATTAAGTCTTGAGTGCCCGTGGGACCACCAAGGATAGTTATAGAGCAGTGATTAAACACTACAGAAAAGTCACAACTGAGGAAATAAATTTGGAAGTGATCCATATTCAGTTTATAGTTAAAGTTATACAACTAAAGAAATTACTAAAGGAAGAAAAAGTAATATGGAAAAAGAAAAAAATTAGGAGAGAGAGACACTTAGGGTATAGTTACACTTAGGGGCATAAAAGAGGAGGAAAAGAAGGAATAATTAAATACTTCTGTTTTACCATTACCTTCAGTGGCAAGTTCAGTATATTTTTTTCAACTTTCCTATATATTTAGAATATTTCATAATATACAGTTAGGAAACCATGCAATCAGACTCTCTGAATTTTTTAAAAGAAAGAAGTATTCCAGTAACTGTTTTGATTTCTTTTCTTTTTTTAAGTGAAAACCAAACACACATCATTCCTTCTTTGAACAATGTAACACCTTAGAAAATGTTCTACAATAGCAAACTATTTTTGCAGTACATGCTTCTGTGTTCATGGTATTCCCCTGCTTATCTTTCCCCCTGTTAATTCTCCTTTTATCTTTTTTTTTTTTTTTCTTTTGAGAGAGAATGCACAAGGTGGGTAAGGGGCAGAGGGTGAGAGAGAGAATCTCAAGCAGGCTCCATGCCCAGCATGGAGCCCAATGTGGGGCTTGATCCCACGACCCCAGGATCATGACCTAAGCTGAAATCAAGAGCCAGGTGTTCAACTGACTGAGCCATCCAGGCACCCCAATTAACCCTTACTTATCTTTAAAAATTCAGTCCTATTATCATGTCTAGGAAGTATCTCTGAATTAATTAATAGTATCCTACACATACCTTATCCTGTACAACCTCACAATAGTGAGCCTTTGAATAAGATATTACTGTACCTGGGCTATAAATAAAATACAATAAATAAATATTTGCCCAGATTCACAGATAGGTAAATAGTGGTTCTACAAACTGAAGTCTACAGACCAGAAGACATACAAAGAGGACTCTTTCCCTATGCTCTATAACAAGCAGATGCTCGCGCACAGACTCCACAGAGTGGAAATGATGCTATGATTACCATGACAAATCTGAAAAAATCTGGGATAAAAGATAAAAATTTTCAGGGGCAACAAAGAACTAAAAGGTGTTATCAAATCCTGCTGGGCTAACACACTGAGGAATCATTCACTCCTTGGCACAATAAAAGAAAGCCAAATCAAGAAGGCAGGTAACTTTTCAGTGTTAGCCAAGAATGACATCGACAGAGCCCCAAGTTCCTATTTAATAAAGTAGGCCAAGATTACAGTAAAACCTTACACATTATAATTTCTCATTTCAATTTTTCAAAAAATAAAATTTAGCCCCATGCCCAACTGGCCTCCTTCCACCTGCAGGACGGCCTTGATCGCTCACAGCCAAGCCCTCACCACAGATTCTGCCCCTTCATGTTTCCAATTTTAGAAACCCTATCTACTACTACTCAATCAAATAGCTATGGAAAGACTGCATATGAGAATCGTTTCTGGGTATACAGCATAATAGAGCCTCTCATTCCTATCAATGAATATTTACTGAGAACCTGGTACATGCCCTGCTTTGTACAGAACACTGGGGTAGAGTGGTAGTAGGGTGAGCAAGTGTTAATAAAAGTAGTAAGAACCATCCCAGCATTAAAGAAGAAGATAACCTATATGGAGAGACATGAGTGGAAGATGGGAAACAATTAGAAAATATAGTAAATATGATTATATGACAAACTATGTGACAGAGATCAATCAGAGAAAAGGAGAGTCGAGTATGTGCCAGTGTAGCTGAGGAGATACAGAGACAGAGATCATTCTGGGCAGAGGACAGCATCTATCAGAGCACAAAAATGGATAATGTGCTTCATGGCATAAGGAGCAGTGACAAGTGAAGTAAAGGGTAAGAGAAGCAGGTCTGGGGCAAGCACTTGGTTGGATGGAATTGCATGAGCAAAGCTCCAAAAGCCAGGGAGATCAGTTTAGACTTGACTTGGCAGGCAAGAAGAAGAAATATGTTGGATTCTTAGACAGGAGAATAAAAAAGCATTTTCAGAAGATGAGATGGGAAGTTCATGCTGCATGAATTGTAGGATGGGGAGGAGGTATAGAGGCATGAAAGCCAGGCAGGACATTTCCTCACCAAACCAAATCCCATAACATTATACCTAAACGAACGCGACCCAATGGCACCAATACGAGGAAGGGGAAAATCCAAAAGATGTTTTTTAAGAGTAATCAACAAAGACCACTTAGAAGTAAAACTAAGGGGTGCCTGGGTGGCTCAGTCAGTTAAGCGTCTGACTTTGGCTCAGGTCATGATCTCACGGTTTGGGAGTTCAAGCCCTGCATCAGCTGTGCTGACAGCTCAAAGCCTGGAGCCTGTTTCAGATTCTGTGTCTCCATCGCTCTCTGCCCCTCCCCCACTTGTGCTCTGTCTCTAAGTCTCTGTCAAAAATAAATAAACATTAAAAAAAAAAAAAAAAAAGAAGTAAAACTGAGAAGGGGCGCCTGGGTGGCTCAGTCGGTTAAGCGTCCGACTTTTGATTTCAGCTCAGGTCATGATCTCACAGTTCCTGAGTTTGACCTCCATGTTGGGCTCTGCACTGGCAACATGCAGCCTGCTTAGGATTCTCTCTTTCCCTCTCTCTCTGTCCCTCCCCCGCTCATGTTCTCTTGCTCTTTCTCTCTCTAAAATAAATAAACATTTTTTTAAAAAAAGAAGTAAAACTGAGAAGGCTTACTAAAGAAATAAAAGCAGATCAGCTCTAAGAATATCATTTTCTTTTCAAATAAGCATCAGGAAAAGATTACCAAAATATATTTATGCTTATTTCCAGATAAATTTGTTAACTTCAATGCAAGTCTTATGAAGTAGACCACATTCAAACTAACCTTCAAATTCAGAATGTGATCCATTAATAGAAAACATCTTGGCTGCTTCAAAGTGAGATCAACAGGTCCTCCTCTTTGCTGAGGATCCCAATTCAGCATCAACTGAAGCCAGTTTTCCATGGGCTCTACTATTAAACTAGAAAGTATACAAAAAATAGGGTGAAAATCTTTATGTTCCAATTTTCCTTTAGTATTCTAAAAAAAGTAATTTTATAGGTTTCCCATGTCCTTTCTCGTGACTCATCTGTGCCATTTTGTATCTTACTTTCAAGTAATTCATGAAATGACAAACTTTTTTTTCCATAAAAAACAACCCCAAACCTACATATGTAAGTACTAGCAACTTCACTAGATGAGCCCAGTTCAATTTTCCAAGGAACCCATTTACTTCAGTATCCCAAAAGTCTTCTTAAAGCAGGAGTTCTTGTTTCCACTAGACCTGTGCCGTCCAATATGGTAGCCTCTAGTCACAAGTGGCTATTTGCACTTATACTTATGTTAATTAAAATGAAATAAAACTTAAAATTAAGTTCTTCTATCACACTACAACCTTTCAAGTGCTCTATAGCCTCATTTGGCTATCACGGATATAAAACTTTCATCATCACAGAAGGTTCTACTGCATAATACTACTTGAAACAGACAACAACTCAACTGTTCTTTTATAACCCAAAGAACCAAGAGGTGAACTTCCTCAACTACAATATACTTACCTACAAAGGCTATTTGGTTGAGGTAAATGGCTACTAAACCGAACTTCTCCTGTCATCTCTTCACATGCAAATATACACTTTGGATCCTTCTTCTTAATCTTCTCATGCCTATAATACAAGTTACCTCATTGACAACCTGATTCTCACAAACATTCTAAGATTTTTTGCCATGTAGTTTTATTCAATTATGAATTTAAAAGGTAATTACACCATATAAAGAGGGATGGAAGAAGAAAAAGCATGTAACTTAAAATTTCCATTCCCATTAAGCACACCAAAGTTCTCTCCTGTTTCTTACCAGGTAAATGGCTGCAGATGATGCAAAAAGGGCCTATATCCAGCAATACATTCAAACACCATGGTCCCAAAGCTCCAGTAATCAACAGTAGCTGTATAAGGCTTGTTCTCAAAGAGCTCTGGGGCCTTAAAAAGGAAAAAAAAAAAAAAAAGCTTTAAGTGTCAATACTATAAGAGAAAAGCTACTTTATTTTTGACCTACTATATTCATGACCTTCAGAAATAAGAACATGAATCCTGTACACTTAAATTCAAAGAAACAATACATGTCTCACCAGATATTGCAGTGTTCCCACAAAAGACGTACACAGACTTCCTTGATCAACATCTTTGGCATATCCCAGATCAATTATTTTATGCATAATCTGCAATATAATAAGTATTAAATGACTGAGAAATTTGAAAGGGAAAGGCAACAGTGTCCTTATAAGGCTCTGGAGTGGGTGGTGAGAAAGAGCTTGGGCTCTGGAATATGACAAACATATTTCAAGCCTGAGCTCCACCACTTATGTGATCTTGATCAAGTTACTTAACTTCTCTCATTGTATTTAGTTTCCCAAATAATGGTATTACTAACAATCCTTACTTCACCAGAATTGTTATTAGGATTCAATGAAATAATAAAAAAAAGAATTTAACACAGTGCCTGATACATGGTAAAAATTAAGTATAGACTGGCTATTAATTTTTATTTTGGTATATTCAAAATAAACTTGATCCATTAACCCACAAGGCAAAGGTAAGGATGACTTCCAAACTTGAAAAAGCATCATACCACTGAATGAGTAAAGACCTATCTAACGTCCAGAATATCCTGAAGTCTTTAGATACAAAGAAAGCAGAAATGGTTGGTTGCCAAGCATACACGAAAGGCTCCTAAAAGAAGAAGCACCAGTAAGATTTCATCACCTCCAACTGACCACCACGTATCATTCACTAAAGACCACACAATCCAATTCAAGGTTCAGACTCTTGGCTTTACATCTTTATTAGTATGGAACCTGGGTGCTAGCTGCAAAAAAACTATTCAAATTATTCTGATAAATACAAGTATTCCAGAAGTCAATTCACAATTTCTGGGTCTTCTCATGATGACCCATTTAAGAATCTGAAAAATCAAGGTTTTGAATTTTACTTAAATATAGAACTTAGGACGTTTGGGGGAGGAGAATGAATTTATTCTTTCTTAAGTAAGAAATGCAGTTAAGTAAACATATTTTTTCCCCCTTAAAGTAAATCTAGGATGTATGTGTGGGTGCTGGATGTTCTATGTAAGGGATTAACAAGTTATTTTTACTCACTATCTATTATCTCTACTAGATACTCTGTTAGAAAACAGAAGTGAGCAAGATAGGTGTTCTGTCTCTAATGAAGCCCCTGTGTTAGCAGAGGAGACAAACAACTAAACACAAAACCACAGTTCAGTGTTGTAAGGCCTGGGATAGAAAAAGTATAAAATGCTGTGGAAGGGCATAAACTTCAAACACTAATTACACCAAGGAGACTGTATTCAAATGGCATGTAATATTTCTTCAGGTTTCACCTACCTTTCCACCAACATCCTGAAGAACTATGTTTTCAGGTTTTAGATCACGATGTATGATTTTGTTTTCATGCAAATATCGGATCCCAGACCCTAAATAAAATTTAAAATGTATTTTGAGGTAACAGAAACACTGAATTAAAAATAAATTCATCTCAGGAAGCCTGGGTGGCTCAGTCGGTTAAGTGTCCAACTCTTGATTTCAGTCAGGTCATGATCTCACAGTCACGACATGGAGCCCCGCCTTGGGCTCCATGTTGGGTGTGGAGCCTGCTTAAGATTCTCTTTCCCCCTCCCTCTCCGTCTGCCTCTTCCCTACTCACGAGCTCTCTTTCTCTCTCTCTCAATAAATAAATAAATAAATAAACTCACATTTTGTACAGATCTGCTCTGACAATCAAACTTTTTGAAGTTTTTTTTTTCTTTTTATTTAAGTAATCTCTACATCCAACATAGGGCTCAAATTCATGACTCTGAGATCAAGAGTCATACGTTCCTCCGACTGAGCCAGCCAGGCACCCATCTGATGCTCAAATTTACACAGACCATCATAACTATATGATTAATGACATTATAGCAGTTAAGATTCTCTCCGCAGAAAATCCAAGAACATTAAACAATACTGCAGAATTATATATATGTTCCTTTATGAGAATGAACATTAAAAAATGGAACAAGGAATTGAGAAAATCCTTATTGATCAATTGAGAAAATCCCTCTAGTTTTCCTTCCCACCTAAATCACCCTCTTCAAGTAGACTTGGTCTTCATGACCTAGGAAAAGAGGCAAAATCAAAATATACAGGGAAACATATCCTTGGCTTCTGAACTTCTTCCATGGGCCTAAGTGCAGATAATTTTAGGGATTTTTCAGGAGTAATTCTGATTAAAAAGAGATTTCATCCTAAGAGTTGACTTGAAAACCTATGACCATGAGATGCAATGCCACTGGTAAATAAAATTACTATGTTAAGCACACAGGAAGGGAGAGTAAAATTGAATAAGGTCATTTCATACTTTTTTTTTTTATCTGTAATTGGAACATCTATTTGTCAAAAATGGACTCCTAGCATAAAACAAAAAATTAAATATCCTAGTTTTAGTATCAGCTGCAACAGTTAAATTTTTCTTTCTTATAGATGGTAAAAATGTAGGCTTTGTGCAGTACATAAAAGATTCTCCTTAATTCTCAATATGTAGAAACTTTTATAAACCAAATTAAATTATGATGGTATTTTCAAACTGATTACATACCTATATCACTCAGTAAAGAAAGTATCTGGCTTTCTTTAAGCCCACAGCAATTTTCTGGTTTGTTGAGTAGCTGAAGAAAAAAAAAAAAAGAAGTCTAAAAGTGTATAATGTCAATATAGCTTGTCTGTAGTAGCAATACATTAATCACTATACTTTAATAGAATATTCAAATAAGAAGTTATAATTAAGAAAATATAAGAGGGGGAAAACTACGAAAACCATACTGAGGACTTTATGTTAAGACTTACATAAATAAAGATAAAGGAGGAAAGTCTCTGAAACTGAAAAAGGCTGGACAAAACCTCACATATATAAAAGTAGCCATAGGGCATATTTAAAATGAGATGAGAAAGATGTGCAATAGAAAAAACAACTTGTTTGTTTGTTTTTGAAAACAACTTCTTTATAAACACCTTAGACATTGATATTTTGGTCTAACACCATCAATCCAGTCCCATCCTGCAAACACCACCACCTACAAAAAGACACAAATGTTCCCAGTAAAGGGCCATACAGTAAATACTTTAGGCTTTACAGGCCACACGGTCTCTGTCACAACTGCTCAACTCTGATGGTATAGTAAGAAAGCAGCCATAAGTACAGGTAACAGGCCACAGTTTACTGACCTTATTCTAGATTATCATATTAAATATGATTCAAACATTGCTAAGGTTCATGATTTACTAACTCATCATCTTAAAACATCCACACTACCTTCCGGAGATCTCCGCCAGAACAGTATTCCATTGCTAGAAGAGGAACATCATTAATTAAAAAATTCAACTCCTCAGGTACATCACAGGCCTTTACAACGTTGGCATGGTTCAACCTAACAAGAAGGAGAAAATATTATAATTAAAAAATTTTTTCCAATGAAAAGGGATTGGATTTGAAATGGTAGTTAATTGGGGGGCAGTGAGGGGAAGAAAGGCCGGCATTATTTATAATAAATAATGCCATTACCCACTTTACATATATTAACTCATTTACTTATCAAAATAATCCTACTATAGGTAGATTTATTAATAGTCTCATCACACAGGAGAAAACTGAAGCACAAACTGGCTAAGTAATATAGGATCACACAGAAAGGAGGTGGTCAAGTAAGGATTCGAATCTGGTAGTATGGCTCCAAAGCCTGTATCATACTGGTTCTCTCATAATCACTTACAATGTCACGCTGGGGTGGTATATTAAAATTATGGCATGTTTCCTTCTAGTTTCAATCTGTACATAAACACATTTTAAAATAAATGTTAAGGGGCGCCTGGGTGGCGCAGTCGGTTAAGCGTCCGACTTCAGCCAGGTCACGATCTCGCGGTCCGTGAGTTCGAGCCCCGCGTCGGGCTCTGGGCCGATGGCTCGGAGCCTGGAGCCTGTTTCCGATTCTGTGTCTCCCTCTCTCTCTGCCCCTCCCCCGTTCATGCTCTGTCTCTCTGTCCCAAAAATAAATAAATAAAAAAAAAAAGTTGAAAAAAAAAATTTAAAAAAAAAAAAAATAAAATAAAATAAAATAAATGTTAAATCTCACTATATACTGTTTTCTAACACCTTTTTTTTTAACTTAACAATATATCATCCCAGGTATTATCAGCATCATCAGCATCATCATCATACAATGGATCTCAAAACTGCAATACATTACCAGCTCCTAGGGACCTAGGGAAACAGACTCTCCATGTGTAGAGCCTGAGAATTTATATTGTTAGCAAAGTTTCCTGGTCATTCTGCCAGATAGCCAAGTTTGAGTGCCATTTAAGTGAACTGAGAAAAGACACTGGAGTCAGAAAGTACTTATTTCAAATCTAGACTTCATTAGCTACCAGTTGTATGACTCTATGAGCTTCAACCTCCTCATCTATAAAATCAGGATAATACCTAAACACACAGGGTATCTGTGACAAATGGAAGGATTATTTGTAAAGCGCTTAACACACTACTTGTGCAGGTTTTAAAACATGCCCACTTCTTCCTTTAAGAGCTTAATTCTTCTCCTTCCCTTGAGTGTAGGCTGTATGTACTTGGTGACTCATTTCTAACAAACAGAATGTTGTAGAAAAGATATTACTTCTGAGGAAAGATCATAAAAGATGTCTGCTTTCACCTTGCTCTCTCTCTCAGACCACTCACTTTGGGGAAAACTAGCTGCCATGTCATGAAAATATCCAAGCTTCACTACACAGAGCCCATATGACGAGCAACTGATACCTCTAGTCAACAGCCGTATAAATTAGCTTGGAAGTGGATACTCCAGCCCCACTCAAGCCTTTGGATGACTGCAGCTCCAGTCAACATTTTGGGATTTTTCAGAAGGGATGTTCTGAGTCAGAACCACTAAGCTAAGTCACTCACAAATTCCTAAACTACAGAAACTGTGAGACACTAAATGTTTGTCTTTTTTTTTTTTTTTAATTTATTTAAGTAATCTCTACACCCAATGTGGGGCTTGAACTCATGACCCCAATATCACGAATCACATGCTCTTCCAACGGAGCCAGTCAGGCACCCCTAAATGTCTGTCATTTTTTTTTTTTACTTTTAATGTGCCTCAATTTATATTAAAAAAAATTTTTTTAATGCTTATTTTTGAAAGAGGGATACAGAGAGAGAGACAGAGTGCAAGCAGGGGAGTGGCAGAAAGAGACAGAGACACAGAATCTGAAGTACGCTCCAGGCTCTGAGCTGTCAGCACAGAGCCTGATGTGGGGCTCAAACTCATGAACCACGAGATCATGACTAACTGAACCACCCAGGCACCCCAATGTTTGTCATTTTAAGCCACTAAGTTTTGGGGTAATTGTGTACAAAGCAATAGATACACTATTCAACAAAAGTAAAGAGAGTAGTGATTATATTTAACTAGAAAGTATAATAGATGAACACTGCCCAATATTCAAAAGAAAAAGATTCTGCTCTCAGAGAACGGAGTCTGATAATATCTAGCTGACTTTTAAAACTAAACCTACTTAATCATAATGTGATGTTATTATTTGAAATAGAACATATATATTTGATAAGAAAGAAAAAAAATATGTTCCCAAAAAGATCCTGAGAAGAATGTATTTCTACCCTCGTTCCCTATGGTGACATCTGGCTAGGCTGCAGAACTAGGGAAATATAAGTCATCAAATACACTTACTTCTTCATGATCTGGATTTCATGGCACCACCGTTCTCTGTTTTTGGTACTTAGTTCTACACGACATGACTTAATTGCTATTTTGACATCAAGTTCCTGCCAAAATAGAAAATCAACATAGAAAAATATATTAATTAGGTTCTTGTGCAGATTTGCTTGTCATCAAAGACATGCCAATCTGGGGAAACAAAACTCTTTAGCTTTACTAATTAAACAGATTTATCCAAGGCACTCTTGAGTCATGCTTTTGCTAGGTAAACACTGAGTCGATTAAACCAATGCTTTAAAACTGACCTTCACCTCAGCCTCCATAATATGAAAATCCACAGCAAACATCATACTCAATAGGAAAAAACTGAGAGCTTTTCCTCTAAGGTCAGGAACAAGACAAGGATGTCCATTCCCACCACTTTTATTCAACACAGTCCTAGCCATAGTAATCAGACCACAAAAAGAAATAAAAGGCATCCAAATTAGCAAGGAAGAAGTATAACTTTTACTATTTGCAGACGACATGATACTATACACAGAAAACCCTCAAGATGCCACAAAAAAAACCTACCATAACTAATAAATGAATTCAGTAAAGTCACAGGATATAAAATCAATATTCAGAAATCTGTTGCATCTCCATACACTAATAATGAAGCAGCAGAAAGAGAAATTAAGAAAACAATCACGTTTAGGGGCACCTGGGTAGCTCAGACGGTTAAGCATCCGACTTCAGCTCAGGTCATGATCTCATGGTTCATGGATTTGAGCCCCAAATTGGGCTCTGTGCTGACAGCTCAGAGCCTAGAGCCTGCTTCAGATTCTGTGTCTCCCTCTCTCTCTGTCCCTCCCCCACTCGTGCTCTACCTCTCTCTCAAAAATAAAAACATTAAAAAAAATTTTTTTAGAAAGAAAACAATCCCGTTTACAAATGCACCAAAAATAAAATACCTAGGAATAAACTTAACCAAAGAGGTGAAAGACCTGTACTCTGAAAACTATAAAACATTGATGAGAGAAATTAAAGACAACACAAAGAAATCAAAAGACATCCCATGCCCATGCACTGGAAGAACAAATATTGTTAAATTGTCTATACTACACAAAGAAATCTACAGACTTAATGCAATCCCTATCAAAATACCAACAGCATTTTCATAGAACTAGAACAAATAATCCTAAAACTTGTATGGAACCACAAAAGACTTTGAATAGTCAAAGCAATCTTGAAAAATGAAAATAAAATTGGAGGTATCATGATTTCAGATTTCAAGTTATATTCAAAGCTGCAGTAACCAAAACAGAATGCTATTGGCACAAAAATAGATACATAGATACATACATAGATCAATGGAACAAGATCCCAGAAATAAACCCACGATTATATGCTCAATTAATCTACGACAAAGGAGGCAAGAATATGCATTGGGAAAAAGATAGTCTCTTCAACAAATGGTGTTAGGAAAACTGGACAGTTACAAAAGAATGAAACTGGACCACTTTCTTACACCATAAACAAAAATAAATTCAAAATGGATTAGACATAAATGTGAGACCTGAAACCATAAAAATCCTGAAAGAGAACACAGGCAGTACTTTCTCTGACATCAGCCATAGAAACATTTTTCTTGATGTCTCCCGAGGAAAGGGAAATAAATCAAAGAAAAAACTATTAGGACTGTATCAAAATTAAAAGCTTCTGCACAGCAAAGGAAACAACAAAACTAAAAGGTAACCTATTGAATGGGAGGAGATATTTGTAAGTGACATATCTGATAAATGGTTAGTATCCAAAACATGTAAAAACTGATATACTTGAACACACAAAAGACAAATAATCCAATTAAAAAATAAGCAGAGGAGGAGCCCCCCCCCAAAAAAAAATAAGCAGAAGACATGATTAGACAGTTCCCCAAAGAAGACACACAGATGGCCAATAGATATGTGAAAAGGTGCTCAACATCACTCATCATCAGGGAAATGCAAATCAAAACTACAATGAGATATCATCTCACACCTGTCAGGATGGCTAAAATAAAAAACACAAGAAACAACAAGTATTGGCAAGGAGATGAAGAAAAACCCCGTGCACTGTTGGTGGGAATGCAAACTCGTGCAACCACTGTGGAAAATAGTATAGAGGTACCTCAAAAAGTCAACAGAACTACCCTACGAAGAAGTAATTCCACTACTGGGTATTTACCCCAAAAATACAAAAACACTAATTCAAAGGGATACAGGCACCCCTATGTTTACTACAGCATTATTTACAATAGCCAAATTATGGAAGCAGCTCAAATGTCCATCAATAGGTAAATGGATAAGGAAGATGTGGTATACAATGGAATATTAGTCATAAAAAAAGGAATGAAATCTGGCCATTTTCAACAACATGGATGGAGCTAGAGAATATAATGCTAAATGAAATGTCAGTCAGAGAAAGGCACATACCATATGATTTCACTCCTATATGGAATTTAAGAAACAAAACAAGCAAAGAAAGACAAACCAAGAAACATACTCTCAACTATAGAGAACAAATTCATGGTTACTAGAAGGGGAGGTGGGTGGAGGGATGGGTGGAATAGATGATGGGGATTAAAGAGTACACATCATAATAAGCACTGAATAATGTACAGAATTGTTGAATCACTATAATGTACACCTGAAACTAACATAACACTGTATGTTAACTATACTGAAATTAAAATTAAAAACATAATAAAAAAAATTTTTTTTAAATACAGGAGAGAAAATCCTAACAGGTCAAATGCCCAAGAATATCAGACAGACATATACATTTTTTCTCTCAGAGGAAAAAAAAGAAAAGTCCTCTTGTATTAACATATTTAGAGTTGAAGATTTTAATAAGAATTAAATGAACACTTCTTTATAGAGTGAACTCAAACCTCTTTCACTTTTTTCAGCGATTTAAGAAAAAGTCACACCTGTCACCAAGGTACTTAGGGAACTAACAATTTTTGTTTAGAAATACTCAGAAAAGTTACAAGTTATGAAAAGTGAGACTCTGAGGTCTTAAGTTGGCTTGAGAAGAAAAAAAATCAATCAAATTTCAAACACATCAAAGCACACAAGCGAAGTGACTGAGGCTGATCCCATTACAGGTCTCTCTCTTTAGAACACTGTCTCCTATATACAGCTAGAAAATTACAAAGACTTGTCTCCCCAACAAACTCCTTTTTGGGCTTAGTCAAAATAGCTAACAAGGGCCTCAGCCTTCAGCATAACTGGAATGAAAAGGATAATTCAGGGCTACCTGGCCTTACCAGCAAGAAATAGTTTTAATATGACCAAACCTAACAACAACAACAACTCCAAAATTTGTTCCTAATCTTTACATTTCAAATGATAGTTAAAAAATACTAACAATGGTTATACTTCTGTTTCTATAACTATAAAATGAACCTAATAGCTCTTGCCTTGGCCTAGTCATTTAGCCAATTCTGACTGAAATTAAGTCCAACCTGATGCACATTACAGGGAACAGCCAGACTTCATCACATTCTGGCAACAGTAAAAATGCAGCCCAGGAATAGCAGTCAGGACCAAACAGGAGGAAAAAAAATATAGTATACGGATGAGGAAGCAAGATATAGGTTGTATGGGATATTCTAAATGGGAGCAGAGGGATGGTGAGGGGAACAAGCTAGAGATAAAACAGTCCATGTACAGAGAAAGAAGAAAGGAATTGGGACACACTACAATCTAGCCTAACTACAGTCCTCACTCCCTTCAATCTTTCTTTTGTTTTGAGCAGGCACCTGGCTCTAGCTGGGTCCCATGTAAGCTTTTACCACCATGGAGACAATGCGGCACAACCATGAACAACATTAAGCCCTTAAAAATGGGAATATTCCAGAGACAGATAGTGGCGACTGTTGCATAACAATGCGAATGTACGTAATGCCACAGAACTGTACATTTAAAAATGGCAAAAATGGTAAACGTTATTTCTATTTTACCACAATAAAAAATTGGAAAATACAAAGTTAAATTAGTTTGTAAAATATTTCTCAGAGCTTTTAAGATGCTAATGTGGATTATGATTCTCCAAATGAAACAATAGTACATGCAGCATTTACCCAATGTATTTGACCACAGTATCCTTTTTTCAAAGCATTTCACAGGATTAGTTTTTCCAAATACACTTTGAGAAGTGCTACTCTGTTTCCTAGGAAGAATTCTTTGGTTATTTTTGTCATGTTTCCATATAACTTTATAAATACCTTTGTTATATAGGTTACCACATTGTACTTGAGTGTTTCTGTATTTGCCCCTCTCACTACACTTGAAATCTACTTAAGGGCAGCAAATACTACTTTTGTTGACCTCAGCACCCAGCATAATAATCAGATAAATAAACCATCTCATATCCTTTTCTCTTCCTCATTGTGATTTAAGTGATGTAGATAAAATACTGAGATGTGGCTTCTACTAAAACCCAAGGATCTCGAAATTTGTTATGGGCCAATTCTAAGTCTGGCTTGGAAAAGTAATGATGCTGTTAGCACAGAGTATTTCTTCTCTTTTCACTATAGGCCCAGGCATCAAATGTCCCAGTTTGGGGGAAGGGCCAGTCTAGACACGTGGAAAGTTCCTGAGAGATTTCTAAGATTCTAGAAGAACCCAAATCTCTTCCATTTAGAAAGTAATGAATTCTAGGGCACCTGGGTGGCTCAGTTGGTTAAGCGTCCGACTCTTGGTTTCAGCTCAGGTCATGATCTCACGGTTCGTGAGTTCAAGCCGCATGTCGGGCTCTGTGCTGGGAGCGCAGAGACTGCTTGGGATCCTCTCTATCTCCCTTTCTCTCTGCCCCTCCCCTGCTTGCTCTTGTGCTCGTGCGCGCTCTCTCTCTCTCTCTCAAAATAAATAAATAAACTTAAAAAAAAAGTAGTGAATTCCATAGAGACAGAAAGTAGAAAGGTGATTGCTAGCTGGCAGGGGAAGGAGGAAATGGGGAGGTATTGTTTAATGGGTACAGAGTTTCAGTTTGGTAAGATGAAAAAGTTCTGGAAATGGACGGTGGCGATGGTTGCACACCAACATGAATGTACTCAATGCCACTGAACTGTACACTGAAAAATAGCTAAAAACGGTAAATTTTACATTATATACTTTACCACAACTTTGTTAAAAAAGTGCTGTGTTGATCTATCCCCAGTCAGGGACCAAGAAAAGCAGTCACAAAAGCATGCTAATAAGCATATATTTTTTCTTTTCTTATGACCAGGCTTAGATAACAAGGCCACAGGCAACATTCCACTGGAAGTACTTGGCTCCCCCTTCTCTCTTGGAGTGCCTTATGTCTTCTCTGACGGTGCAAATTATTAAATTTACTGCTTATCTTGCTGTCAAAGTGCTTAATGCCTTAGTCCTCCACCTCCCATTCTCCCTCTCTCCAAGATTGCCTCCTATGCTCAATCTAGAAAGCTGCTTCACAAAACTTCCTCAGTTCTTTTTTTTTTTTTTTTAATTTTTTTTTCAACATTTTTAATTTATTTTTGGGACAGAGAGAGACAGAGCATGAACGGGGAGGGGCAGAGAGAGAGGGAGACACAGAATCAGAAACAGGCTCCAGGCTCCGAGCCATCAGCCCAGAGCCTGACGCGGGGCTCGAACTCACAGACCGCGAGATCGTGACCTGGCTGAAGTCGGACGCTTAACCGACTGCGCCACCCAGGCGCCCCAAAACTTCCTCAGTTCTATCAGTGACATTTGCCACTGTGCCCCACAAGCATGTCTATTCCTCCCAGATACTCCCATCTCCCCCCCCCCCACTCCTTAAGACAGCAAATCTTGAATTCAAGTCTCTATTCACAGGCCGATTGCAAACATTTTAATAATATTTTCATTGCTCATCCTGTCCCATGTTTTTCACTGAGATTTACCTTTTACAAACAAACACTTCCAGGAACACCACTTTTATCTGGACATTTCCTTTTTTAAGGTCCATTAATAACGGTTAAGATGATGATAATAGTAACAACACAGCAGCAGCAGGAGCTAACATTTGAGGGCTTATCTTAGGCCAGGTTCTGTACTTAGTTTTACAAACATTATCTTATTTAACTCTCAAACAGACCCATGATGTACATAATTATTATAACCATTTTACAGATGACAAAACAAAGGCTATCCTGCAAGGATTATTAGTCAAGGGTCTATATCTCTAAAAGGTTTATACGTTATTCAGAAGAGCATGACCCTCCTCAAAGGGCAATGCGTTAGGTGGTGGGGATGTGCAATTGCTCATTTTTCTGGGGAAAGGGTTCATAGCTTTTATAGGTATGTCGAAAGATGCATAGCTCAAACATGATTATTAACTGCTGCTACAATGGTTAAACATTTACAACTAAATCAAAGCAAAATTCTTGAGTCTGATGTTAGCTGTCTTCCACCCACTAGAGCACCTCACACCCAATCTACTTCCTTCCCTTAGGAAGCCATGATCATTTCACCAGCTGATCCTCACACTGTTCCCTACCCAGAAGGCATCCCCAAATCTGAAGCCTACCCGATGCTTCCAAAAGCTTAACTGGGGACCCACCATGAAACCTTCCTTGTCTACTCCAAACCCCTACAGATATCAAGTAGCCTCCAAGCACACGCATGAACACGCACATTCCAACAGACAGCCCCCTTCCTCACCCATTCGTGCTCACAATACAAAGCCTTATGTGCATCTGCCTCGCACACCCCGGCACTCTACATTCAGAGACACACATACGCACCGTCACACCCGGTAAACAATTTCTCACATCTTGACATCCGTACCAAAAGTTCCCCCTCAGAGCTCTATCTCACACACACTGACCCAGGACCTCAGATACAACCTCGGACTCAGTCACCAGACTCGCAAGCACAGTATCACACACTCACTCACACAGGCTCACCGGACCACAGTGCTGTCCAAAGGCTCACCGACAATCCCTCATGTACTGAGTGTCACTGTGTCCCAAAGACGCTCTGACAAACACCCACCGCCGCTCCCTCTCGCGCCCCACCTCACCCGATGCTGGTACAGGCAGACATTCCCGAAGCCGCCGGTGCCCAGCCGCTCGCGCATCTCCCAGGGCCCGCCCGCACCCGGCCGCAGCCCTGGGGGCCGCTCCATGGGGCGGGAGGGCAAGCGACCTCAGGTTCCGCCGCTGTTCCGAGGCCGGTTCCGGGCCGCCGAGGCTCGCGCGTCTCTCTTCTCGCGAGAAGTATGCGTCACTTCCGGTAACGGCCACAGGAAAAGCTCTACCCCGGCTTCTCCCGGAGGCGGGCCAGCTAGCGACCAGAGAGGGAGTGTGGGAGGTCGGCTTCAATCCGTTAAGCCCTCTGGGCATTTTCCTGGCTGAGAGAACCCACTTGTTATTCGAGTCTTCAAAACCATAAGCTGTCCAATCCTTTCAAGTCATTTTCTAAATTTCACATCGTCTCCACCCCGTGTACATTTTACCTTTCTTCAAACCTCTGCCATCTATCCTCCAACCACCACCCGCTGAACTGGCGTTGGCAAAAACCACCAATGATTCAAATGTTGCGGAATCCGAAAAACTAGAAAGAATCCTGCACTAGTAGGCCCACTGATGCATTAAGTTTTATAGTCCTTTTATTTTTTAATGACTGATCATCTGCCATAGACAAGTCAGGCTCAGCTCTTTGTACACCTGTTCCAGGAAATCACTAAAGACAAGGATGTGACGCTGTTGTTGAGTAAAGAATGTAACTCCTGATTTCCGGAGCTTTCCCCTAAATTCCTCACAGCACTTGCAGTCAAGCAGTCTTCCATTTATGGGTTTGCCAGCGCGGTAGTTGCTCATTGCGGGATTGTTTTTGATGTGTGATGCAGGGCTTCAGAGGCAAGCTTCAGGAATGCTGCTGGTGGAACAAGAAGTGCTTCCCAGTGGTGGATAGCTGTAGCATAGAAGAACCAGCTTTCCATCTTCACTGAGTCGGTCATATGCCTCAGCCTCACAGAACTTGGGGATCTAGTCGGTCACTCCAAGTATAACAATCAGGGTGGAGTCCAGTTCTCTGAAGAGAACTGTTATCAGTTGCGTTAGGTGGTCATTTGAACCCCTTTGAGATCATGTGCGCTTGGACCATGGTTTGCACAGCCCCACGTGTGGTGATCTCAGTACTTAAACTCCAATTAACATTTTGTGACCCACAATTGTGTCACAACAGATGTCAGTCATATCCTGAGATGCATAAAGGTGGATACAGCATGTACACCACACCAGTGTTGCTGGCTGCTCTGAAAGCACTGAATTGGCTTCTGGCAGAGTACATGCGTCTACTCATTCAGAATCCCTGAATAGTGCAACCCGAATGTCAAGCACTGCATGGCACAAACCATGTCATGCTGTTTACGTGTGGTGGCAGATTCTGGGGGCCCACATGTACTTAGTTGCCATGGAGCTGGAGTATCAGATGTGGAAGTGATGGCAAATGGTACCTCCCAAACATGGAGTTGGGCAGACTGCACAGATAATTGTAGTACCAATTGCCCCTAACAGTGTAAAGCCCTTTGTCTGCTAGGTGTACTGCAAGCTGGCATGGGAGTGTGTCTGATCTCCACTGGTGGGGCCAAATTCTTGGAACACTCGCTTGGAAAAGCTAGGGAGGGATGCTGAGGACCTGAGGATACTGATGAGCGGCTGACCATAAAATAGCCATATTTGCAGGAACCAGGTTGTTTCTCATAGTTCACTCTTTGAACATCCCCATTCTCAGGGATGCTGCATAGCTTGTTTTTAAATCCTGGGATGGTTAGCATCAGGCTTCATGATCTTCCAACTCTGAGAGTCTGTTTTTTCATGTGTAAAATGGAGGTAACAATACTTACCTCAGAGACATTTTCTGAGGATTAACACTGTCTGGGCCATAAATGTCCCAATATAAAGGAACAATTATCTTTCTTTTGGCTTCCAAGAGATAGCATTCCCCTGTGATCTTTCCCTCTCTCTTCTCCATGTACTTGTGGATCACTCTATTTCCAAGGACCCCCTAAACATGGATACGTTTTAGGAGTCGTCTTCATCTTAGGACTGTACTCACCCTTATTTTCATCATTGTCATCATTTCAGCTACGGCCTATACCCTGATGATCCCCACGCACTATCACCAACCCAGGTCTCCATGCGTTTAGAACTGCCTGACAACATACTATGACTCAACACATCCAAAGAAGCAGAACTTCTTTTCTTAAAATCTGTCCCTTCTCTTCCCAATTAGACTGTAAACTCTGGGATAACAGGGACCATGTTGGGACATGACCATACTCCTGGAACCTAGAAAAATGCCTGGCACATAGGAGTTCAGTATTTGCTAAAGGGCTGAAAGAGCTCTTTTATATCAATAAGATGAATGTTTTAAGACAAAAATGGCAAAGGCTTTGGGTCCTTCTTCACCCTTGACTGTTCAGGGAGAAGCCACCTGTTAGATCCCGGGATAACAGCTGGCCTAAAGCCCCAGACCATATTATACACACACACACACACACACACACACACACACACCCCTTCATCTCAGTGGTATAGGTAATATGAACATAAAATGATTCCCATCGTGGAAAAGCATTTGGATTTTATTTGATAGTTTAAATGGTTTTGAAAATGCTGATTAACACAAGCTGTACTTGGAGCAGGAAGACAGACATGCTTATTTTAACACAGGATTTTCATCCTAGAAATATTTTCAAAAAAATATTCAATCTTAGGCCTCTTGCTGCAGGTAGGTTCCATGGGAATGCACAAAAAAGAGGCAGAGAAACAGTCCCCATGGGAGACTGTAAGTTCTTTTAAAAACAGGCTACTACTTCTTCCTGTCAAGTTCATAAAGCGCCTTTTCCCTTTGCTTAGTCATCCAGAGTAAAGTCAAAAGGCTCAAAGTCTTTCCGGAAGCGGCGAGCCAGCATCTCCTCCTCTTCCTTGCTGACCTGACATTGCCTCCAGTCAGACTTGTCAGGAATATTAAGGATGGCTTCGCTGGCCAGTACCTCCCTGCAGAAATAAGTAAAAATGGACAGTATTAGCCAGAAGCCCTCCTCTCTCTAATTCTCTCCAGCTAGAGAGCTCTCCTCAGCATTACCCAAAGAAGGTATGCAAATTCTTCTTTGTTCAGACCATTTTCTCTTGCCCTGAGCGCCATCCCTGCTATTCTATCAAAATATTACTCATTTTAAGTGACCAGCTCAGGTCCTACCTCCTTCCTAAACCTTCAAACCCTATTTATTTCTCTCTCTCTTCAACAATTTGGAACTACATTATTCGTACTTAGAGTAGCAATACTGACACAGTACAAAGAAGACAGGCCCTGGTGTCAGGAACATCAGAGGCTTAATTCCATTCCTAGCTCAACCACTTGCTGTCTCTGACTTGAACGGATTACTTCATTGCTGAGTCTTGATTTCCTCACCTATGAAATGCACAATAAAGTTTTGTGAGGTATGGAGATAACACAATCCAGGCACCAAACAAGTTATGAATAGATCTTGTCTTAAACTCTAGTTTTGTCATCCCAATTAGAACACGAGTTTGCTGAGGGCATGGTGCAGATCAGGCCTAGTATCCTATCTCACTGACTTTCTGCCTCTCCTAGAGGACTCAGGCATATATAGGCACAACAGCACAGGCTCAATGTCAACAACAACTTATCTTGGCTCTCAAGGCTAAGGAACAACTACATACTAACACATACACTCACATACAGGTTACCTTCTAATTGTCACTGCTCTACATTTTTATTTATTTTTTTACTCATTTTGATATATTAGAAATAACTCTATTTGGGGCACCTGGCTAGTCTAGTTCAGTCGGTAGAGTGTATAATACTTGGTCTCAGGGTTGTGAGTTTGAGCCCACACTGGATGTAGAGATTACTTAAAATAATAAAATCTTTTTTTTAAAAACGTAATTCAGTAGATATGATTTTTTTTAATTGTTTATTTATTTTTGAGAGGGAGAGAGAGTGTGAGTGGGGAAGAGGCAGAGAGAGAGGGAGACAGGATCCGAAGCGGCCTCTGTGCCGATAGCAGAGAGCCTGACAGAGGGCTCGAACTCATGAACCATGAGATCATGACCTGCGCTGAAATCAAGAATGGGATGCTTAATCAACTGAGTCACCCAGGTGCCCCCCCCCGCCCAACAAATAAAATCTTTAGGGGCATCTGAGTGGCTTAGTCAAGTGTCCACCTTTGGCTCAGGACAGCCAAAATAAATCACGAGTTTTCTAAAAGTTACAGGATCTGTGCTCAAGTTCTAGGTCCCTGGGCAAGCTTGAGCCTACTTTTCACCTATAAAATGAAGACAGAACCACCTCTCTTATACAGCGGGGAGAAAAATGTCTTTTCAAGTACTTTGTTAACTATAAAATGCTATATAACTGTATACTGGTATTTTGAAAAATAGTCAATGTTGAAAATACAACAAACTAACATGAGCACAAAATCATTCAGAGAATCTCTCTTGCGGGCTTAGGTGCCAGTGTGTATCTGCAATTATGTGCCTATGGCATCAGTGTCCACATCTGCATCTGTTGCTAAGGCAACAACAAAAGATAATGTCAGATGTTTGAAGTCCCTAATCATACCTACTCTCACTTATCAGTATCTCTTTGAAAATGTAGATAACTGTATTTCCTGGACTTACCCAATGGTAGCAGTCTCTTGGAGGCTTCCCAAGTTAGTCCAAGAAGGGTTCAAAGTTGACTCAAAGCTCAATTCTTTTTTTTTTTTTTTTTTTAAGAGAGAGAGCGTGGTGGAGGAGCACAGGGAGAGAGCCTCAAGCAGGTTCCGCACCCAGCAAAGAACCCTACACAGGGCTCGATCTCATGACCATGAGATCATGTCTTGGGCCCAAATCAACGGTCAGACATTTAACCAACTGAGCCACGCAGGCACCCTAAAGCTCAGTTTGAACTAGGGAAGGAAACAACTACACATCAGACAATAGCATCACATAACCTGTTCTGCACATCTTTTTGCTTCTCCATACTCTATCTTCACATTTTTTGCTCTCCATACTCTATTCTTTCTAGCCAGCAACTTTCTGTCTTCTGTCAGCCTAGTTGACGCCACTCCCTACATGGTTTCACAGTCATGTTCTGTCTGATATGAGGAACATAAATGAAGCCTCATCTAGGCCTTAGGACACTACAGAATAAGGAGGTTAAAATCTCATGTTTAGGAGATCAACGTACCTGGGTTCGAACCTACCATATGTGCTCAGGGGCAAGCTACCTAATCCCTCTAGAGCCATATTGTCCACTTACAGGAATCACTAGCCAGGTATAGCAATTTAAATTTTAATCCTAATTAAAATCAAGTTAAAAATTTAGTTCCTCAGTAGCCACATGTGGCTAGTGATTACTGTATAGGACAGTGCAGATATAAAGCATTTCCATCACGGCAAGTTCTACGGATACAGCTCTAGAGCCTCATTTTCCATTTTGGTAAAGTGGGATGACAGTACCTACCTTACAGAATTGGGAAGATTAAATGAGGCAATGCGTGTAAAGCTCTTGGCACAGTACATATGCTCAATTAACGGTAGCACTTCAGTCCTTTGGGCTAGAAGGCCCACACCCCGACATTTGCCCTCTAAATCTCTCAGGCTCAGTGTCAACCTTTTCTTAAAGCCTTTCACAAAATAGAAATAACTCTCCCTTTTCTGAATTTCTAAAGTCCACTGTTCCTCAGAACTTTGTTACGGTACTTTTCACATTCTGCACTACATTACTGCCACGTAAGCAAATATGTGACTTGCCCTAAGACAAGGTTCCTTGGGGCAAGGATTGTTTCCTATTTGGCTTTTTTTTTTTTTTTTTTCCTATTTGGCTTTTTATTCAACTGTCTATGCAGCCCACTAATCTGTTCATAATAGATCTCGGGAAAATACATTTAAAATAAGGAAAAGTATACAAACCTTCCAAACTGCAAAGGAAAATTCTTTTTAATTCTATGGAAAAGCTTCTCTCCTGTGTCAAGTTCAACATAAAAATATGCTGCTCCTGGCTGTGCAATCTAGAGTGAACAGAGTTGTATGAGTACATATCATAGTACTTTAAAAATGTGAAACCTAGCTCATCTCTTTTAAGCTTTAATTTGGCAACAAATTCAGTCCAGAAGTCCAAGAAAAAGGTTGTGAACAGTACAGACCCCAAGGTACTTAGTGGAACAGAGTTTTGCAAAGATATGAAGATCCTCCCGGTGGAACTTCGAAGTTCCTGCCTTAGGAAAGATCTAATTTTTTGCTCTTCCCAGGAATGACTAAGGCATTGCTTTAATGCCATCCTCATCACCAGTCTAATCAGCATCCCATGCCCTAGGTCCAAACTGTCTACCTGCCTATTGAACATTTTTGGAATGCCTTGATAGTACCTCAGGCTCGACATATCAGAAACCGCATTTTTACTACTCCCGGAACGTCCTTCCCCTCCTGTTTTACCTGCTTGATGTCAGAGTGTTCTGGGATTTCCAACAGTTCTATCTGTTGTTGCTCTGCCTGGGTAACGAAGGCATCTTTAATGTCATCAGTAGTGCAGCGGCTGAGTGGCACAGGAATGACCTGAGGTGGGGGGGTGAGGCGGGTAGATAGGAGAAACTCTTTGTACAGGTCCCAGAGAAGAAGTGCCTCCTGCACAGTCCCCGAGAAGTAGCAAATCCATCACAGGGGTGGACAAATACCCCTCAGCAGAGATTTTCCTCAAGCCAGCCAGGCTTGTGTCAGCCTGTCTGTAAGGACTTAAACTTATGAGATAGCTTGCCACATGTGGGAGCCAATCCCTGATGCAGGAAAGGCTAGAGAGAGATCTCTCTGTCATCAAGCCCTTGCCAGCTCCTATATAATATATGTGGCAGCGTCAGGCCCATTTGAAAATTTAACAAATGTGCCAGAAAGAAAACCACCACAACCACAAACAAATTATCCATAAACAGTCCCCAAATTTCTGAGCTGATAGCCCCATCAAAGCTCTGGGACTATTTCTCACCTTTAAGACTTCACTTATGCTGGGCCTCACACAAATACCTACTCTGTTCCAACTCTACCTAACAAGGCCCAAATGTTTCCTGAAGTCTTCCTCAACTATCCCTTCCTTTTCTAAACAAAGCACTTACTAACTGTGTTGGCCCACTCATACGGACCATGCACTTCCCTGTGGAATCTCTAGATTTATTACCAGAGACTCTTTAACCTTTTAAATGAACACTATTCAAATATTAATATGAAAATTTGTAGTAGGTATTTTCAATATTAAACATTTAAATATTAAAATTTTAAGTATTTCATTTCAGATTGGAATCCTGTATTTAAATATTCAATAATAAATAATAGATGTCATTTAAATATTTGCCAACATCCATGTCCTCATAGGGTCCTTCCAAGTTCCTGGGTGGAGACCACCTACCTGTAGCTGGAGGTGATGGCTCTTATAATTTCTCTCAAACAGAACACACCGTTTCCCTCGACTCTTGAAGAACCGCCTCAGTGTCACCTTGTACTTCTCCACCTCTTCCACCACCTCAGCTGAAAGCTCCACCACTGACTGGTAGTGCCCAATGGGTAGGATGAGGACGTGGTCATCAGATAAGCCTCCTTTGGCCAGGGCAAGGTAGCACTAAAGAGAAAGCACACAGAATCAAGATACCAATGCCACAGGTATGATTCTTCAGGGAGAAAAGCCTATACAAAGAGTGAGCATGAGGGTGTAGGAAAAGTGTTGAGAGGCTATTAACAGAAACTCTCTGACGTTAAAAACCTGCTTTTAGAAGTTATAACAAGAACCTGGTGATGAAGAAGATTAGATGTAACAAATCTCTATCCAGCTATCAAATGAACTGGGAGCAAATGAATGGCACACAAATGGGCTTTTGGCTTCAAAACCCCCAAAACTTAAGGAGACCAGAACAACAAATAGTCGGCCTCCCAGGCTCCAACCTGGAAAACAATTTTTCAGTTATTATGGCCTTCAACCACAGAAAGACACCACTTGATTTCAAAATGACCACTTTCCCTATGCTAACATCGAATCCCATACCCCACTCCTAAATACACCCTCTGGGCTCACAAAAAAGGTTAAGATGTCATGATTAGCATCCAGTGTCCCTACAGCCTTAAGCTGCTGCCTAACTTCTACAAAATTAAAGCAAACATATAACCTAATGGGGTGGAAGGAAGAAGCAGAAACCTCAAACTCGGACATATCCAAAGAGGTAGAAAACCATGGTTCCCAACAGTGGATGTCAGCAGCTAAACAGCAACTAAAACTATCTCTGTCAAAACCAAACATGCAAGACTTCTCCACACTTAGACACTCTCTGAAAGGAAAACATTATGAGTAGAGAAATGGCCAGTGAATATCAATGCAGGTGAATGTACTAGAGCTTTAGAAAAAACAATCTGACATTTCCTTCTAGTGCTGTGAGTTCAAAGTTAACTGAAGGAAGGAGTAATTTATTATTAACACTGAGAAAATCTAATAGAAGGGCAGAAGAGGTATCAGAAACAAACTACAGCATGATCATCCTTGATTTACTTGGCATAGAGGACCAAGCACATCTACAAACTTAATCTTCCAGATGACTAAGGTTCATTGAAACTTCATTAAGTGCTCATTTTCTTCATTTTTACAACTATTTTTGATTGTATGCTTTAGGTTACTCTTGAAGCCTGAGTCTTCAAGCCTTTTCTTTATGTCAAAGGGTCACTACCATAAACATCAGTTTTCTTATTGTAACAACCAGGTTTCTAGTCCAGACTAAAAAGCATCCCTTGCCCCAATGCGGTACCTCCCAGTTCTTGTGAACAATTTCATATTTGCCCAATCTCCTCCTCCTCTCAATTTCTCTCCTTTTGTTCTGTACTTGAATTATCTCTAAAAATGTGTAAATAAGACCTGAATAAATGTTTCTCCCATAAGTAAAATACATCAACTATTTTGGACTCTTAGCAGCGCTTCCCTCATTTTACTAGTTTGTGGTCATGGGCCATTAGCACAGTTCCATGTATATCCCTTGAGGAAGGCATAGCAAAGACAGAGAAAGCCAAGACAAAAATGTAGTGAGAGGAGATCAAGAGGAATGGTTGCAGGGAGGAGATTCTAAATCCTCTGCCAGACACCCAAAGGTCCCAGAGGTTCCCAAGAAGTTTCTACTAGACAAAGAGCAATGTAAGAGCAATGAAGTGCAGACTTGAATACTGGACAGGCTCTAGGCTAAAATTTTCATATGGCCTCCTACTTGCAGTGCTGGGCTGGGCCACAAATAAGACCTGAGATATTTTTTGCCTCTCCAGCTTCAGGCCTAGGTGAAAAGGAAAAAGGTTTCCTTGATCATCCCCTATGCACATACCCTAGGCTAGATAATAACCCTGGGCAATTAAAAGGTGAATGGAAAGGAAAGATCAATTTTCCCTGAGGCCTACAGCAGCCCTGAGCTAAGTCACCTATTCCAAATCTCTCTTCCCCTGTGTGCCATTTTGAACTATTGAAGCTTCCCAAACAGAAGGCAGTCCAAAGCCTGCCTACCTTACAAGTTGTATGGGCGAGAAGAATGGCATGAACTAATCCAAAGAGGAAAACAAGGGCCAAGAGAGATAATCCATAAAGGGCGTTCCTGTAAAACCAAAAACTTCAAGTTTGCTTTTCTTCCCACTGAAGAGTTCATCCACAGACTCCATGACCCAATTAGGTCACAGGCCTTGACCCCATTAGGGCTCCCCCTAGAGACAGGGGAGTGTGCCGATAATCAAGACAAAAATTTAAATGTAGAAGACTGGGACTCTTCAGTCTGAAACTATAAAGGCAGACAGAGATGTGACTAAAGAAGTAAAGAATGATGAAATCGAGACTCTGGTCAGTCTGTAGGAGGCCACGATAAAGGGCCCTCAGATAGGATAAGTCGAGGAAATGGTCACCCTCAGAAACCAAAATTAGAATAAATCAATGAAAAAGAGATGAAAGTCTCTATTTTGCAGAAGCACTACACACTAAGAAATGGTCTGTAAATATTGCCATCAAAGGCCACAAGAAACAGCCAGTTCCTGTTTCAGGTGACTAGGGTGTAACTGTAACCCTAAGAACTAAGCTTTCTTCATTCTAAGTGAATGAACAAGAACGATAAGGGTCTACACAGATCCCAGGAAAATGGGTCAAAGACCAGTATTATTCAACATCTAAACAAGTCCTGCCCAAGGAAAAGTATCTGGGGAAGTCTCAAATAGGACCACTTTACAGTGAGACACACATAATTCATCAGAGTTTCCATAGCCTGAATAAAATCATTCTCAAGATCATCCAGTTATTTGATTCAGTGCTTACCAAGCAACCCTGTAATTATTATCTTGGGTTCCCAGTTACCCATACTAAGAATGTGGATATGGGTATTCTTCTCTTAGGAAGCTATATCCTCTATTACAAGGCATAACTGAGAATTTATCACTAGTCTTTTATGTAATTATTTAGTATGAATCAGTAAGAAGGTCAAGAAGTATCTGAAACCATCGCCCTAGGAGATACACCTATTTGTCAGAAAGGGAGGTAGGGAGGGGGCAATCTTGTGAAACTGGCACTACAAAACCACAGGAGAATTACTATCATCAAAAACACACACAATAACTAATATTGGAAATGTGGAAAAACAGGAACCCTCATACATACATACACACACACCGCTGGTCGGGATATAAGATGTTACAGCCATTTTGAAAAATAGCTCAGCAGTTTCATAAAAAATTAAACATAAATTTACCAGCAATTCCATTCCTAGTTATCTATCCAAAAGAAATGAAAATATACGTCCAAAGATACGCATGCAAATGTTCATAGCAGCATTATTCCTAATAGCTATAAAGTGGAAACAACCCCAAGCCCATCAACTGATAAATATATAGAATGGAATACTATTTGACAATAAAAAGGAATGAAGTACTGATACATGCTACAACATGGATAAGCCTCAAGAATATCTGCTGAACATAAAGAGCCAGACACAAAGACCGCATATTGTATGATTCCATTTATATGAAGTGTCCAGAAAAGGCAAACCTATGGAGACAGAAAGTAGATTAGTGGTTGGCTGGGGCTGAGGATGGGAATGGGGATTAACTGTAAACGGGCATGAGTGAAGGACATATTCTAAAACTGTGTTATATGATGGTTGCACAACTTGGTAAGCTTACTAAAAATTGGTGAATTATTAAAGTGGGTAAATTTTATGATACATAAATTTTAACTTTATTAAGTTAATAAAAAACAAACAAATAAGGATGTCCTTCTCTGTAAAAGGTCCGAGGAAGTAACTCACATGTGTGCCAATGTTGACCACCAAGTGCTTTTCCACTTCAGGGCTGGCAAGGCAAAACCAGCAAGGTCCTGGAGGCTGAGCTTCATATGGAAGAAAGCACATGTTACTATGGTGCAAGCACTCCAACATTTAATCACCCTGTAGAACTCAGCCTTGTCTGATCTTTATACCTTGCAAAGATTCATATACAGCACTGCCGTAAAGAGCTGGTCCTGCTGTGCTTCTACTGTGACCCCCGCGATCCCAGCACTTTTATCAATGAAACTAACCTGTATTAGAAAAACTCTGAATTTGCAATCACTTCACAGGTGGATAACCACAAGTGGATGACCACATACTGACCAAAGTAGCATTTAACTGGCAACAGGCTGCAATGACAGACCACTGAACTGGATGTCAGGAGTCCCAATTCTAGCCCCAACTATGCCACTGGCTCGCCACATGACTCTGGGTAATAAGTTTACTCCAACAAGGTCAGCTTCTTCAACTTTGAAACAAGCAGTGGAGAAAGAGGGTATCAATGCAATAACCTTAAATTCCTTTTTTTATAGACATCCAGGGAAGGGAAGGAACTTTCCCCAGAGTTCTTTCAAGAACAGCACAGACATTCTCAAAATCAGGCCATCTTAGTAGTATTTTATTTTTGGTCTTAATGACCCATTGTACAGTTTTCCTCTGCCAGAAGAAGCTCTCTTAGCAATGCCATGTCGCACACAAGATCTGAAATAAGTCACTGCTCACACAGGAGACTTCAGGAACCAAGATACTTACGAGGTTTGCGAGGCTGCTTTGGGTGAGGAGAAGACTTGCTATCTCTGCCTGTAGATGAACGCTTCCTTCCCTGCTTTTCATTTAAATCAAAGAAAAACTGACAGGCTGATTCTTCCTGAAATGGCCAAAGGCAGAAGAGTAAATGTTATTAAACTAATCTTTAGACAAGGAGTCAACCATTCACATACAAGGGAACATTCTTGCCATGTCATATCTATCTTGCCTCCTGGCCCTTTCTACCTACTCTAGATAAGAAAAATATCTTCCTAATCCTGATGCCTGGACTCTCAGTCATACTTCTCAACACATACCCAAAATAGCACCAAATCCATCTTTTTGTAAAAGCAAGTTAAAGTGCAAGTTATAGAGCAATTCTTGCCTAAAACAGAGCAATCAAAGCCCTCCAAATGCCTTTTCCTCTCTCTTAGTAGCGCGTTGGTGTAGTCCTACAATCTCACAGGTCAATCAAGTCAAACTGAGCTTTAATTAAAAAGATGAGGAGGTTGTCAAAGAGGTGAAAAATCTACACACTGAAAACTATAGAAAGCTTATGAAAGAAGTTGAAGACACAAAAAAATGGAAAAAGATTCCATGCTCCTGGATAGGAAGAACAAATATTGTTCAAAGGTCAATACTACCCAAAGCAATCTACATATTCAAAGCAATCCCTATCAAAATAACACCAGCATTCTTCACAGAGCTAGAACAAACAACCCTAAAATTTGTATGGAACTGGAAAAGACCCCGAATAGCCAAAGCAATCTTGAAAAAGAAAACCAAACCAGGAGGCATCGCAATCCTGGACTTCAAGCTGTATTACAAAGCTGTAATCATCAAGACAGTATGATACTGTCAAAAGAACAGATACTCAGATCAACGGAACAGAATAGAGAATCCAGAAATGGACCCACAAACGTATAGCCAACTAATTTTGACAAAGCAGGAAAGAATATCCAATGGAATAAAGACTGTCTCTTCAGCAAGTGGTGCTGGGAAAACTGGACAGCAACATGCAGAAAAATGAACCTCGACCCCTTTCTTACACTATACACAAAAATAAACTCAAAATGGATGAAAGACCTAAATGTAAGACAGGAAGCCACCAAAATCCTCGAGGAGAAAGCAGGCAAAAACCTCTTTGACCTTGGCCGCAGCAACTTCTTACTCAACATGTCTCTGGAGGCAAGGGAAACAAAAGCAAATATGAGCTATTCGGACCTCATCAAAATAAAAAGCTTCTGCACAGCAAAGGAAACAATCTGCAAAACTAAAAGGCAACCAACGGAATGGGAGAAGATATTTGCAAACAACATATCAGATAAAGAGTCAGTATCCAAAATCTATAAAACTTATCAAACTCAACACACAAAAAACAGATAATCTAGTGAAGAAATGGGCAAAAGACATGAATAGACACTTCTCCAAAGAAGACATCCAGGTAGCCAACTGACACATGAAAAAATGCTCAACATCACTCATCATCAGGGAAACACAAATCAAAACCACCATGAGATACCCCCTTACACCTGTCAGAATGGCTAACATTAACAACTCAGGCAACAAGAGATGTTGGTGAGGATGCAGAGAAAGAGATCTCTTTTGCACTGCTGGTGAGAGTGCAAACTGGTGCAGTCACTCTGGAAAACAAATGGAGGTTCCTCAAAAGAAATTAAAAATAGAACTACCCTACGACCCAGCAATTACCCTACTAGGTATTTATCCAAGGGATACAGGTGTGCTGTTTTGAAGGGGCAAATGCACCCCAATGTTTACAGCAGCACTATCAGTAACAGCCAAAGTATGGAAAGAGCCAAAATGTCCATCAATGGATGAATAGATAAAGAAGATGTGGTATATATACACAATGGAATATTACTCGGCAATCAAAAAGAATGAAATCTTGTCATTTGCAACTACATGGAAGGAACTAGAGGGTATTATGCTAAGTGAAATTAGTCAGTCAGAGAAAGACAAATATCATATGATTTCACTCATATGTGGACTTTAAGATACAAAACAGATGAACATAAGGGAAGGGAAGCAAAAATAATATAAAAACAGGGAGGGGGACAAAAACAGAAGAGACTCATAAATATGGAGAACAAACAGAGGGTTACTGGAGGGGTTGTGGGAGGGGGGATGGGCTAAATGGGCAAGGGGCATTAAGGAATCTGAATTATTGTTGCACTATATGATAACTAACTTGGATGTAAATTTAAAAAAACAAATTAAATAAAAATTTAAAAAAAGAAGATGAGGAGGTTGTTCAAAAAGAAAAAGGTCTGGGATGCCTGGGTGGCTCAGCCGGTTGAGCATCTGGCTTCAGGTCAGGTCACGATCTCACATTTCATGGGTTCGAGCCCCATGTCTGCGGACAGCTCAGAGCCTGGAGTCTGCTTCGGATTCTGTGTCTCCTTCTCTCTCTCTGCCCCTCCCCTGCTTACACGCTCTGTCTCTCAGAAGTAAATAAATGTTTAAAAAAAAAAAAGAAAAGAAAAAGGTCTAAGAAAGTGGACAATGCATACTAGTCAGGGAACTTGACACTCCTTGCTTTAATGCGGGAAAAATTAATTTCAGAAAAGTCTGCTATTAGGAAATTTCTTCAGAGTGAGTCCTATTTACCCGCTAGCACCTGTTATAAAATCACAAATTACATTGCTTCCAAGCTGTTGGATCCTTGCCTGAAAAGTTAAAGTCTCAACTTTGACAAAGAAAGACTCAACATTCGTAATGCTAACACCCGAGCCAAGTTTAGACAGGGACGTAAAATATGAAACTGTTAACCCCAAGCTACAATAAAAAACACTGCACTTACGTGAAATCTACTAAGCCTTTCTAAACACCATCGTAATTTCCCAAGGAGAAAAAAACATTTAGATTCTAGGGATTAAACTGGTCTTATGAGCTAAACTATAACCAGGAAAAGCACGTATGCAATAGGCAGTCCTGCCCGGAAAATACCACCTCCCAATCAGAACATACCTCTGGGGCAGGAATTGGCTTTCCCATGGATGCTTCCTTCCCAGATTTTCTGTAAGGGTTTTCAGTAACATCGGGAGGCTGTTTGACCAGTTCTGCTGCATCCATTAGTTTCATGGGAACAATACTGAATGCATAAAGATACTGTGGAGGAAAAAACAAACAAACATAAGATTAGGAAAAATACCCTTTATCCAAATGTAACCAACCTAATTTATTCACAGAAGCTTCAGAAACTGAGTAAAAGTAAAAGAACAGCAACTGGCCTGTTTATGGCTCAGAGAATACACAATAAATCAAATGTCAATTTAGTGATCTCCGTAGAAGCTAACCAAGGGCTGATGAAGTCAAGAAACAAATCAAAGCCCTAGTCCTTACAAAAATCAGCTTTTACACAAAACTACAAGGCTCAGGTGGGACTTGTTCCATAACCCTTGCAGACACCCTGCTTCTGTCTCTGATTCCTTTATCTTTGTGTACTTTTTGTTAACAGAATTGTGGCACTGCCATTCTTTTTTCCTAATGAAAATTAAATTAGACACCTTGATGTTTCCCTCTGATATTATACAATTTCTGCTGCATATGCTGATGGGTTTTCTTAGGGACTAATAGCAAAGAAGTAAATATTCATACAGGTATCTGGACACTCACGCTAATGGCACAGATACTGAAATCTTTAGATGAGACAGGAATAGATATTTAACCTCAGTTCTGCCCATGGAAATGCAACTAATTAACAATGGCACACCATCTTTCACCGATCACATTGGTAAAAGCGTTAATAAAAATTTGACACTACTCCGTGAGTATACTGTTGGTGAGGGTATAAACTGGAACTGGAGATGAATTTAATAATGCTTGCCAAATTTAAAAATGTCCCTACTTTTTGACTATAGTCAAAAGACTTTGAATTGCTTAGGGCCGAGGCTAACGTGGCCCTGAGAATAAAGCAATAGTAAAATATCGCTATCATAAAAATAGTGAAAATACTGTGAGTGCTACAATAAAAAAAAAATCACAAATCTAAACTTACTAAGAACACGTTGGGCTTAAAAGTTTAAGAAACTACGGGAAAAAAAATATGTGTACTTGCTTATCTTTTCTGTGCATGTGGTTTATGACACGTTACAGAATAATCTTCACATTATTTATCTGGCTATTCTTCCCTTGCCTGATTGTTCTGATTTTAGCTGTCTCAATCCACAATATCCTGCTTTTGACCCTAGAGAATCAGAAGTGCTCACAGGGAAGTGAGAAAAATAACATACTTTTCTGGTATATTCTCTTTCATTCATCTGCACTGTTTTCCAGTACAAAGATAGATTCCAGGTATCACTAAGATTTTCCAAAGCCAAGGAGTGGTTAGGTAAATCCTATAAAGGCTTTTATTATTTCTGCTAAATGAAGTTGCTGAAAGAAACAAAGCAAGAGTACCATCTGAGGGCAAACTCATGAATAACTTACAAAGACAACTACATGGATGTGGGAAGAAAGGAACTTCATTCATTTGAAATTTTGCCTTTGTTCCACCGAGCCTATTTTCCCAAACCCTTCTCTAAAATCTCCTACAAAGGACCCAAGGAAACCTGACTTTTTATTATCACATCTTTAGAAAGGAGTCACTAAAGTGCCGGAACCTTGCAATTGGGGAGAAGAAAGATCTGAATGCTAAACTGGCAAGAAAAACATTTATCGCGCAGACGATGAATATTAACCTACCATCAAATACTCAAATCTTTACCTTTTTCTTTTCGGGATTTCCAACACTTGCCAAAGCTATGAACCTGGTGGCATGCTGTGTGGTTTCCTGCAGAACGATGTGGTTTCTATAATGTATTTGACAGATAACAGATTAGCAACAAACTTTACTTCTGACTTACAGTTATGAAATATGTACACTCCATAGGACCACAAGAGAGCACAGACTGTAAGTCTATCACCACCAATAACATAATCTCAGAGGTTACCTATAAATCTAGTAAGATACTCATCCCTACTTCACAGGGCTATTGTTAGAAAAAAATGAGATCATATATCTGAAAAGCACAAAAACTCCAATATTTGGTTTTAAAAGAGTTGTAAGATTGGCAAAATGTTGATAATTGCTTAAATTGGGTAATGGGTATAGGAGGGTTCATTATACTATTTTTTTAGTGTAATAAAAATCTATAATAATAAAAACAGGATGAAATGAGTTTTAAGAAGAAAAATATGCTTCAATAGTAATTTATAGTATGATTTCATTTTTCTAGGAAAAATACAAAAATACAGGAGTGTCTATACTTTACAGAAAAAAAAAGTAACTGAATACACCAAAACACTTCTTCGAGCTTTTCTATGTTTTACAAGTATCCTACATTAAGCAACTTTTAAAATTAAAAGAAAAATGTTATGGGTTATATACATTTTTTTATTTTTAGCAAGTTGACCATTAATACAGATAGCAACCCTTAGAGCTCTTTCCTTATGCTACCGAAATTTCCTGAATCATCACAAAATATAATTTTATTTTAAAAATCTAGCATAGTACCATTTTTTTATAAGCAAATATACAAACATATGTTTTATATTCACATCACTGGAAAGGAAATAAGCCAAAACACAGTTTGTCTGCTATAACCTGTTTCTTTAAAGAAAGGAAGTACATTCATAATTGGCATAAGGTGAAAGTCATGCTGCTTCACCTGCAACTTTTTCCAAGTTTTAAAATGACTGAAACAAGTTTAGCCACAATTAAATAGAAGCTTTAATAATACATCAAGACATTAAGGAAAAACAGCTGAATCTCCTACACAAGTGTCTTTCTTTAGAGCAAGCAGTGACTAGGGCAGTGGCCTCAAGAACTGCTAGTACTTCCCACTGTTAGACTATTCAGGTGTGGTAGGCAAAACAACAGCCACCCAAAGATGTCCACGTCCTAATCCCTATAACCTGTGAGTGGTAGCTTACATGGCAAAGAAGAACTAAGGTGATAGATGGAATCAATCAGTTGCTAATCAACTAACCTTAAGATAGGGAGATGATTCTGAACTACCTGGGCAAACCCTACATAATCACAAGGCTCCTTAAAAGTGGAAGAGGAGCTATGTGGATCCTGAGAAACTTAACAGGAGAAACTCCCATGGGGGAGGGGGGGGGGGGAAGAGGTTAGAGTGGGAGAGAGCCAAAGCATAAGAGACTCTTAAAAACTGAGAACAAACTGAGGGCTGATGGGGGGTGCGAAGGAGGGGAGGGTGGGTGATGGGTATTGAGGAGGGTACCTGTTGGGATGAGTACTGGGTGTTGTATGGAAACCAATTTGACAATAAATTAAAAAAAAAAAAGTGGAAGAGGAGGGGCGCCTGAGTGGCTCAGTTGGTTGAGCTTCTGACTTTGGCTCAGGTCATGATCTTGCATTTGTGGGTTCGAGCCCTGTGTCGGGCTTTGTGCTGACAGCTCAGAGCCTGGAGCCTGCTTCAGATTCTGTGTCTCCCTCTCTCTGCCCCTCCCCTGCTCACACTCTGTCTCTCTCTCTCAATAATAAATAAACATTAAAAAATTAAAAAAAAAAAAGTGGAAGAGGAAAACACAGGCCTACCTCAAGAAGCAAGAAAAATCTCAAATACACAACCTAACCTTACAACTAAAGGAGCTAGAAAAAGAAGAACAAACAAAACCCCAAACCAGTAGAAGAAAGGGAATAACAAAAATTAGAGAAGAAATAAACAAAATAGAAACTAAAAAACCAGTGAAACAGATCAATGAAACCAGGAGCTGGTTCTTTGAAAAGATCAAAAAAATTGATAAACCTTTAGCCAGACTCATCAAAAAAAAAAAAAAGGACTCAAACAAAATCAAAAATCAAAGAAGAAAAATAACAACCAACACCACAGAAATACAAAGGATTATAAGAGAATATTATGAAAAATTATGTACCAACAAACTGGATAACCAAAAAAATGCATAAATTCCTAGAAACATATAGCCTCCCAAAACTGAATCAAGAAGAAATAGAAAATTTGAATAGATTGATTACCAGCAATGAAATTGAATCAATAATCAAAAAACTCCCAACAAACGAAACATCCAGGACCAGATGGCTTCACAGATGAATTCTATCAAACATTTAAAGAGTTAATACCTATTCTTGTCAAACTATTTCAAAAAAAAGCTTCCAAATTCATTCTATGAGGCCAGCATTACCCTGATACCAAAACCAGATATAGACACTACAAAAAAAGAAAACTACAGGCCAATAACTCTGATGAACACAGATGCAAAATTTCTCAACAGAATTATCAGCAAATCGAATCCAACAACACATTAAAAAATAATTCACCATTATCAAGTGGGATTTATTCCTCCCATGCAAGGATGGTTCAAAATTTGCAAATCAATCAGTGTGACACATCATATCAACAAGAGAAAAGACAAAAACCACTGGATCACTTCAATGGATGCAGAAAAAGCATTTGACAAAGTACAACATCCGTTCATGATAAAAAAAAAAACCCTCAATAAAGTAGCGTTAGAGGAAACATACCTCAACATAATAAAAGTCATATATCAAAAACCCACAGCAAACATCATACTCAATGGGGAAAACTGACAGCTTTTACCCTAAGGTCAGGAACATGAGAGGGATGTCCACTCTCGCCACTTTATTCAACATAGAACTGGAAGTGCTAGCCACAGCAATCAGACTACAAAACAGAAATAAAAGGCATCCAAATAGGAAAGGAAGAAGTAAAACTTTCACTATTGCAGATGACATGATACTATATATAGAAAACTCTAAAGACTCCACGAAAAAACTACTAGAACTGATAAATGAATTCAGTAAAGTCACAGGATATTATATCAATATACAGAAATCTGTTGCATTTCTATACACTAATAATGAAGTAGAAATTAAGAAAGAAAAATTAAGAAAAAAATCCCATTTATAACTGCACCAATTATAAAATACCTAAGAATAAAGTTAACCAAGGAGGTGAAAGACCGGTACTCTGAAAACTATAAAACACTGATCAAAGAAATTGAAGACAACACAAATGGAAAGATATTCCATGCTCATGGATTCGGAGGACAAATACTATTAAAATGTCCCTACTACCAAAAGCAATCTACAGATTTAATATAATCCCTATCAAATACCAACAGCATTTTTCACAGAACTAGAATAAAAATCCTAAAATTGGTATGGAACCACAAATGGCCCCGAACAGCCAAAGCATTCTTGAAAAAGAAGAAGAAAAATGGAGGTATCCCAATCCCAGATTTCAAAATATACTACAAAACTGTACTAATCAAAACAGGATGGTACTGGCACAAAAACAGACACACAGATCAACAGAACAGAATAGGGAGCCCAGAAACAAACCCACGATTATATGTTCAATCAATTAATTTTTGACAAACGGTATTGGGAAAAGTGGACAGCCATATGCAAAAAGAATGAAGCTGGACCATGTTCTTACACCATACACAAAAATAAACTCACAATGGATTACAGACATAAACATGAGACCTGAAACGATACAAATCATAGAAGAGAACATAGGCAGTCATTTCTCCGACACTGGCTATAGCAACATTTTTCTAGGTATGTCTCCTAAGGCAAAGGAAACAAAAGCAAACAAACTATTGGGACTACATCAAAATACAAAGCTTCTGCACAGCAAAGGAAACAATCAACAAAACAAAAAGACAACCTACTAAATGGGAGAAGATATTTGCAAATGCCTTATCTGATAAAATATATAAAAAGCTTACACAACTCAACACCAAAAACACAATCCAATTTAAAACAGACATTTCTCCGTATGAACAGACATTTCTCCAAAGAAGACGTACAGATGGCCAACAGACACATGTAAAGATGCTCAACATCACTCATCATCAGGGAAAGGCAAATCAAAACCACAACGAGTTCTTTATACCTGTACCTTTATACGAGTACCTTATACCTGTCAGAATGGCTAAAATCAAAAACACAAGAAAAAAGCATTGGCAAGGACGTAGAGAAAAAGGAACCCTCATGCAATGCTGGTGGGAATGCAAGCTGGTGCAGCCACTGTGGAAAACAGTATAACAGTTCCTCAAAAAATGTGAAGTCGATTTATTGCATGATCTAGTAATTCCCCTAATGGATATTTACCCAAAGAATACAAAAATACTAATTCAGAAAGATATATGCACTTCTTCGTTTATTGTAGCATTATTGACAATAGCCAAAATATGGAAGCAACCCAGTGTCCATTGATTAATTAATGAATAAAGAAGATGTGGTATATATATACAATGGAATATCACTCAACCATTAAAAAAATGAAATCTTGCCATTTGCAACAACATGGATGGAGCTAGAGTGTATTATGCTAAGTGAAATAAGTCAGAGAAGACAATACCAAATGATTTCACCCATGTTGCAATTTAGGAAACAAAACAAACGAACAAAGAAAAAAAAAGAGGGACAAAAAACCAGACTCTTAAATACAGAGAACTGATAGTTACAAAGAAGTAGGTGGGGAGATGGGTAAAACAGGTGAAGGGGATTAAGAGTACACTTACTGCAATGAGCACTGAATAATGTATAGAAATGCTGAATCATATTGTACACTGAAACTAACATAACACTGTATGTTAATTACACTAGGATTTTTTTTAAAAAGTAGATGAGGGAAGAGGAAAAGTCAGAGGGAAAGTGACTACAGAAGGTTAAGAGTGACAACATTCAACCACAGTTACTGGCTTTAAGATGGAGTAAGGGGGCCGTGAGCTATGGAACACAGGTGATCTCTACAAGCTTAAGAAGGGAAAAAACCATTCTCCTGTAGAGCCTCCAGAAATGAACATAATCTGGCCAACACTTTGAGTTTAGCCCAGTGAAACCTGGGCTACAAACGTCTGACCTACAGAACTGTAAGATGATAAACTATATTGTTTTAAGCTACAAAGTGTGTGGCAACTTTTACAACAGCAATAGAAAACTAATACTACAGGGAAACTGCAAGTACCCATAAAAAGCTGTGAAGATGCTTCCCTCATTTATTTTAAAATAATAATGACTAATGAAGGTTGCTACCTCTGAATGGTGTTTTTAATGATGATAAACTGTTCCTCAAGGGAAGCAAAACACTCACAATAACACCCACAACACAGGAATGCAAAGCATGGACTGACTGTAATACCAGGTGCAAATGTTAGTGGAAATTTACCTATGTTAGTATTTGTATCGTGCTGGTTATGGGGTTTTGTTATTGCTCTGGTTGAAAACTCGTACAGGCTTTTTTTCTTTTTTTTAACAGCTTTATTAAGATCTAATTCAAATACTATATAATTCAGCCATCTAAAGTATATAATTCAATAGTTTTTAGCATATTCACAGAGCTGTGCAACCATCACCACAATCTAATTTTAGAACACTTTTATCACCAGTAAAAGAAACCCTGTACCTATTAGCAGTCACTCCCATTTCCCTCCAACCAGCCCCTGGCAAACACTACTCTACTTTCTATCTCTATGTATTTGCCTACTCTGGACATTTTATAATAAGTGGAATCATATAATATGCGGTCTTCTGTGTGTGTGGCTTCTTTGATTTAGCATAGTGTTTTCAAGGTTCACCCATGTAGCCTATCAGTATTCCATTCCTTTTTCTTGAATAACATTCCAAAGTATGGATGTATCACTTTTTCTTTACTCATTCATCACATGATGGATATTTGGGTTGTTTCTACTTTCTGACTATTATGAATAAAGCTGTTATGATCATTTGTGTACAAATTATTGCATGGGCTAGTGTTTTTATTTCACTTGGAACAAGAGTGGAATTCCTGGGTCAGACAGTAACTCTATATTTAAATCTTTTGAAGAACTGCCAACAGTTTGGCAAAGCGCCTGCACCAGCAATGACACCAGCAACGCATCAGGGTTCAGATGCTTCCACATCCTCACTAACACTTATTACTTGCCTTTTTGCTTGTAGCCATCTTAGGGGATGTTAAGTGGTATCTCACTGTGGTCTGGATTTGGATTACCCTAATCGATAATGACATGAGCATCTTTCATGTGCCTATTGGCCACTGGTATGTTTTTCAGGGAAATGTGTATTCAGATCCTTAAAAGTTGGATAGGTTAAAAAAAAATGTTGGATACGTTTTGAGAGGCTTGATAACCTCTGTTTTTAGTGCATGATTTCAGAAAACAATAGGCTTTTCTATATGGAGATATAACAGGAAAGGCTGTATTATTTATGATTATATCTTAGGCTTTGAGATTATAGGGAAAGGATAGGTTATTTTTTTCTTTATGACAGAGAGAGAATGTGCACATGTGTGTGTGGGAGAGAGAGGCAGAGAGAGAGGGAGAGAATCCCAAGCAGGCTCTGAGCTGTCAGTGAGGAGCCCAATGTGGGGCTTGATCCCACAAACCTCAAGATCATGACCGGAGCCGAAATCAAGAGTCAGACGCCTAACCAACTGAGCCACCCAGTCGTCCCAGGAAAAAAGTTTTTATAAATTATTTTAGAAATTATCCATGCTCTTTACCAGTGAAGATAATCCAGACCTAACTTAATTCTATCCGTTAGAAAACACTGGTTTATGGTCTCTGTAAGACATGCTTTAAAAACTCCACTTCCAGAGGCGCCTGGGTGGCTCAGTTGAGTTAAGCATCAGACTTCTGGCTTCAGCTCAGATCATGATTTCACAGTTGGTGAGACTGAATCTTGCATTGGGCTCTGCACTGACAGTACTCTCTTTCTCCCTCTCTCTCTGCCCCTCCCCCTCTCTCACACACACTCTTCACTCTCTCAAAATAAATAAACATTAAAAAAAAAAACCCACCTCCAAACTCAAACTATGAAAAAGCAAAAAACAAATTGATACAAGTTCTTGATTCTTAAACTGAAATACTGCTGACATGCTTATGCTGAGAAATGAGTTTTCAAGACTGTACAAGGAGTACCGGTTTGACCTAATGTGCTATGCTACATAAAGCAGTGATGATTAATACTGTGATAACAGTATTATTACTTCAGACGTTGAAACTGTTAAGGGGCTGTATACAGTCCAATCCCTTGTATTTCTAATTAGGAAACAAACTCAGAAAAGTTGAGTAATTTGAGAGCCACTCACTTCGGTGCCTGAGTAACCAAAAGGAACGAAGATGTTACATGGCTAAAACGAACAAGAGAAGTTCCCATAGAATCCAAGGCAAATTCTTCAAAAAGCCAAAATAATGAAATGCTACTCACCGATAGGGAAGTCTCTCATAATAGGTCTTTTCCAAAGCAGCAAAATGGTATCTTGGTTTCAAGTCTGTGGCAAGACCGGAGATCAAAGCAGAGCCACATTTTTTGGTATCCACTTCTCCCTAGGAAAAAGAAACTCAGTCATCATAACAGACCTAGGAGTTATCAAGAAATGCAAAGAAATAGGACAATTTAAATATCTTTGAAATTTTTATGTCGATACAAATGTAGGCAGTAGGATTTGGAGAGTAATATCCACAACTTGTGGCAATCAGAGAAACTTCAAACACAGAAGAGGAAGCAGGCTATTGTTAAGTGCAGAGAGGACAACGGCAGGAAGCAGGGGTTAAAAGGTAAGGTGAGCCCTCCATACTAATACCCAAAACAGGGTTTATTCTAATCTTTTTGGAAAGCAAGCTCTCTCTCTGGAGCCCACAGACTATGCTTCTATAATCTGCGTTGTTACACATCCATAGTTCTGACAATGCAGACATTCAGAGTCAATGCAAAAAAATAAAAATTAAAAGCTAGCTTCCAGGGTCCTTAGGATCCATAGAACATCTGGAATGGAATATTCAATGACCTCATGACATAAGCATGCAATCCTTTATTTTGCTTCAGTCAAGAAAGGTGTGGTTTGTGGAAGGCACAACCACACCCTGGCCAAAGTCTGTAACATAAAGTTCATCAAAAATATCAACTTTATTCTCCAAACATCCCTAGCTTTCATTAACAACAAATTATGTGATGTCTCATTCATATTACTTATGAACTTAAGAGAAGGTATTAGCTGCAAATAAAGAAATTACCAAAATTAGTTTTCTACTAAGTAAAGCAAGAAATTCCTTTTACTTATGCTCACTTCCTTCAAGTTTCTGCTGAAGTGCAGAGAATCAGCCTCGAGGTTAGTCGTAGTATCTCAGAGACTGATAAACTGTATTGTTTTCTCCCCTATAAAGATGATATGTAGTCTTTTATAAACTTTAATCAAATCCTTTTGTTAGCACCCCCAAAATGAAGGGGCCTCATTTTTCTCATCCTTCCTCACAGAGTATTATACGTGTCTTCCTCCCTTCCACCAGCAACTTAGTCCTCCTCCTATCTTCCCTAGCTTTGCCGTACCTTCTCACTGCAACCAGCACTGCCCCTTGAATTCTAAATGAAAACAGCCATGGATTGATGGCAGGGGAAGACAGCACTGTCCCTTTTCCTTTCAACACCCCACCCCTGACAAGGCCTGGTATCTTGTTGGCTATTTTGGTCCAGACACATCGTGAAGTTGGCAGAGAGTGGTCTACAAGACCTTTTTCTGGATCATTACTGATAACTCTGCATCTACTAATTGATACTTGTCTCTAAATGCATTCTTAGGTTTCCCTTCACTGAAACTCAGCTGATGCTTTCTGCCCTCATATACAACCTTTCAAGATCTTCCTTAGGCTTATTTCCACCAATGTGATGGTGGTCACTCCCCAATCTGATACACATCCTCTTTTAGACTGTTTATTAAAATATTAAGATCAAATGCAATGGTGAGCTCCAATGCATCCCAACATTAAAGCTTTCACATTAGAGAAATAACAAGTTTTCAACATTTCTTTTCCCATCTTTAGATCACTATCTTTGATCTCATAATGATTCCATTAAAAAAAATATTTTGAAGTGTGCCTCAATGGCTAAGTCAGTTGAGTGTCCAACTCTGGATTTTGGCTTAAGTCACGATCTCCCGGTTGTGGCTTTGAACCCTGTGTTAGGTTTGGTGTGAAGGATGGAACCTACTTGGGACTCTCTCTCTCCTTCTCTCTCTGCCCCTCCCCCCACCCCTTTCTCTCTCTCTCTCTCTCTCTCTCAAAAATAAATAAAATTTAAACTAGGAAAAAACTAGTTAAATTAAACTAGTTAAATTTAAACTAGTTAAAAAAATTTAAACTAGGAAAAATTTAAACTAGGAAATAAAAAAATATTTTAAAAGCCAAAATACTACAATGTGCAATGGAATGTGGGGAGGAGAGGGGGGATACAACTAAAGAGCGGCCATTAGCTGTAAATCTTTTAACTAAACATTAGTAATCCCTCAAAACACATTAAGAGGAAGCTTGAAACAAGGCACTTGATGCAGAGAATATAATTTAAAGAATAACTCACTTATAATTAGAATTTTAGCAATCTCATCTGTGAATGGTGCTTTCATAAGATCAATCTGTTTTAAAGTTTTTGCTTTGGTTAATTGATATACTTTTAAGTATCCTGAAACAATTTACAAAAAATTTCTACTGAAAGGTCCTAAGAGCTGAAATATTCAATATAAAGAGCAAAAAGAGCCCAAAATAAGCCAGTGCAATTTGCTTACAGAAATTCCAACTGAACAAGCACTACTCACAGAAGAATTCCCAAAGTTCCCCACATACTTGGGCCATGGGGATGTGAGCAAGATATCAACACCCTTAAACTGGGATGTTGAACACAGCATTGTCCTCAGGGAAGACACATCCTTGGGACTAAAACTGTAACCTGGGACTGGCTCATCTACGGACTCTGTCCCACTGAGGTACACAATCTGCAGCCCCGAGCTTCCAGTGAAGATACCTTTACGACCTGGGTTCAAAGAAAAATGGACAAGTTTTAGTCAAAACTGCAGAAATGTTATTATGGTGATGAATCTCTCTCCCCGCCATGACTTGCCTACCTCCCTGCCATTCTGCATGTCTAAATAAGCACAGACTCTTCTAGAGTCCCTCTTCTGGCTGCAGGGTCTCAGTGGTGGATGGCTACAACTGTGTTCCTGTTCAGGGACAGCAGCCCTTATGTGGAGGCCACTGGAGCCCATGGGCCAGTCTGTTTACCCCAGATGCCTTACAAATGAAAAAGTTGGGAAGCAGTGATTTAGAAAAAGCCTTCCTGTCTTCTGGAAGAGATTCTACATGAATTAAAAGAAACCCAGGGGTGCCTGAGTGGCTCAGTCAGTTAAGCGTCCGACTCCTGATTTCGGCTCAGGTCATTATCTCAGTTTGTGGGATCGAGCCTCGCATCGGGCTCTGCACTGACAGTGCAGAGCCTTCTCGGGATTCTCTCTCTCCCTCTCTCTCTGCCCCACCCCTCATTCTCACTATCTCTCTCAAAATAAATAAACATTAAAAAAGAAAAAAGAGGGGCACCCGGATGGCTCAGTCAGTTAAGTACCTGACTCTTGATTTCAGCTCAGATCATGATCTCATAGTTCATGAGTTCGAACCCTGCATGGGGCTCTGCACCAACAGTGCAGAGCCTATTTGGGATTCTCTCTCTCTGCTCCTCCCCCACTCAAACTGTCTCTCTCTCAAAATAAATAAATAAACTTTAAAAGAAAAAAAGAAAAAGAAAGAAACCCAGACACTTGGACCCAGAGAGACGTAATAAGAAAAAGGAACTGCAGTTCTGAGGAAAGTTCAGTCTAGAACACACATACTCTTCATGCAGGCAGCAGCTTCCAATGGGTGGAAAACATCTGGAAAGAGCAACTGGGAAAAACTTGAGACTCTACCCTTTTTTAAATTTATTCCTGGCTTGGGCCCTTGATCCTGTTTCTTCCTGCTGCCTTCAAGACCTTGCTCTGTCAATTTTCACCTTCCTTTCACCTACTCAGTCTCCTCTTCTCAGCTGGCTCTTTCCACTCAGAAAAGAATAAAGTATTAAACATACTAATAGACATACTAATTACTAAAAGAACATGCCAATTAACACACATACTAACTGATAAAGGCACACACATACTAATAAAAAACTAATAAAAGAACTCACACACTAACTGAAAACTCCTTTCTCTTCTGTTTCCAATTTTTCAAAAGAGCAGACCATGCTCTCTAAGTGCTTTACCTCTTAGTTCCTGAACCCACTGTACTCTGGTTTCCATCTCCCACCATTCTCGGAAAGGTCATGAATCACCCTGTAACTGTCAATGGTCTCTCCTCCCAAATCAGTCTCTCTTCACTTAGAGTCTATGAACTTGACAATATCTTTACCTCCCCAAACACTGCTCTAATCGCTTTCAGCGATCCTGCCTGCTGCCTAGATGAAGATATATACGCCCACCACAGCGTGGTGCTTTCCTTCTCATTTTATTTCCCCTGAAACAATTTGATCCTTCTCAGCTTTGTTTTCCATCTTTAAGGGACCAACTCCCCAAAACCTATTTTTCCACACTGACCTTGTTGATATACTCTAGAAAGGTCACTTCCAGTGACATGTTGGATGTACTGCCAACACTTCAAGCTCACTATCACATGTTCACTATCAAGTTCATTGTTTGCTCCTCCTACTGGACCTCAAAAAATCTCTTTCACAGAAATAACCCAGTACCTCCATGCTCTTTCCACTCCTGGCACTAAATTCATGTGTTAAATGGCTGCCATAAATACCTACAGCAGGGGTCTTAATCCAAATCTAATAACTACCGTGAGAGCTGCCACAAGTTCAGGCCTATGCTAACACCTACAACAAAAGGATTTCAAAATGTGCACCTTGCAACAGTGGTTAAAAACAACAACAACAAAAAATCCATCCCTCAAGTTTTTGCCTAAAGGAGCCCCATATGATTGAAGCAAGATGAGATAAGATTGTTTACATGAGGGCCACAGCCAAACGTAGAGAATAAAGGTCAAGATGGACTATGGTGGGGAAGGATGGGGAGGACACTTACAGCAAAGGACATGTAGAAGCTTTCCAGAGAAGTAAGAGACCAAGAAAAAAGAACTGTGAAGAGCAGTGGAGTCATTTTAGGAAAAAATAAGTTGAATGATCCAAGAAGTCACAGACTGACAGCAGGTGAGGGGAAAGCAAAAACAAAATCTGACAGTGCTTTTTTAAATGGCCAGGCATTAAAAGAATCACTAAAAGAGATTCAGGAGGGTCAAAAGGGAACAACTGTAACCCAAAATTAAAAAGTGGACCAAGAACCAGAGAAAGGACAAAAGGAGTGAAAAATGTGAGGATCAGCACCGAAAACTTAAAATCAGCACCAAAAGTTTAATGAGACACAGAGCTATAGCTAGTGAGGATCCTAATAAACAAGTTGTATATATCTAGCAATGTTACATGGTGAGACAACATACATGGAATTTTTTTCAACATAATTTATACCCTAAGTAGTCCCTATACCACAGTCAAGTAATTTATTCCTCTAGTTGGCCACACGAGTATATATTGGGTTGTGGGAGTACAAGGAGATTGGGAGGAGGTGGGAGAGACTACAAAGAAAAAAATGTCAGAGTCTTAACGGTATAGACACAGATTTGGGGAAAGAACCCCATTTTCTCAGCAGTAATGGCAGAAGAATTCAGCCACAAATTTCCCAGGAGACTAATTCCTGGGGACACTTTATTATATTCATTACAAACACAAAAAATATGAACTTACCCAGATAAGTAATGTTTTCAGCTAATTCACACCCATCAGCATCTTGGAAATATTTTACTGTTTCCTGGTTATTAGCACCCAGCACATATGTCTGAATAGGAGCTAGTGAGAGAAACAGACATGACACCATATAGTTACCAGATCTGATTTGGAATTTGAGAAGTATTTCCCCACAGGAAAAATAATCACAGCAAAAGTAAGGAGTCTGCAATCCTATCTGTGGAACATATCCTACCCAACCTGTGGCCTGACTATTAGTGTCACTAGGTTGATGAAGTGACATCTTAAAGAGAATGGTTAATGTAGAATAAGGAAAACACAAATCCCTAAAGAGCTTCATGAAAGAAAGAAAGAAAGAAAGAAAGAAAGAAAGAAAGAAAGAAAGAAAGAAAACACTCCAACTAGAAAAAGGAAAGGACACATATGGTCCATTTCTTCATTTCCTGCCTTAGAAGAGAATTATTTCTTAAAATTTTTTTTTTTTTTAATGTTTTTAATTTATTTTTGGGACAGAGAGAGACAGAGCATGAACGGGGGAGGGGCAGAGAGAGAGGGAGACACAGAATCGGAAACAGGCTCCAGGCTCCGAGCCATCAGCCCAGAGCCTGACGCGGGGCTCGAACTCACGGACCGCGAGATCGTGACCTGGCTGAAGTCGGACGCTTAACCGACTGCGCCACCCAGGCGCCCCAAGAGAATTATTTCTTTAAACCAAATCCAACCAAACTCAAAATGTGAACATTTTAAAAAACTTTATTTTAATTTGAGAGACAGAGAGAGAGAGAGAGAGAGCGAGCATGCACAAGCAGGAGAGAGGGGCAGAGGGAGAGAGAGAGAGAGAGAATCTTTTCTCTTAAAAATATTTATTTTGATAGAGTATGCTGCATGCCTGCATGAGGAGTGGAGAGGAGAGGAGAGGAGAGGAGAGGACAGGAGAGGACAGGAGAGGAGAGGACAGGAGAAGAGAGAGACAGAAAGAGAGAGAGAGAGAATCCAAAGTAGGCTCTGCACTGTAAGCCCAGAGCCTGACTTGGGGGCTCGATCTCATGAACTGTGAGAGCATGACCTGAGCTGAAATCAAGAGCGGGTCACTTAACCAACTGAGCCACCCATGCACCCCGAGAGAGAATCTTAAGCAGGTTCCATGCTCAGTGCGTAGTTTGACACGGGGCTCAATCCCACAACCCCGGGATCATGACCTGAGTCAAAATTAAGAGTTGGACACTCAAATGACTGAGCCACCCAGGCGCCCCCAAAATGTGAACATTTAGATGCACAGGCATCCTTCCCAGCTCAACGTGGAGCTCAGAGGGAAATTCTTAAATAACTACTACATGTGAAAAACAACCCATCAAGAACTGTGTAACTTTGAAGCTTTGTTAGAACTGATCTGTTAAATAAAAATAATTTCTATACCTTTCTTGATGCCAGTTTTATACTCCTCCCATTCAGCATCTGGAGTGGAGCCAAAGAAATTTCCTACACACAACAGCAGCTAAAATGAGTTTTTTAAACAGATATATGAGATTTTTTTTTATCAAATAGTACATAATTGATAGTTAACATAATTCAGCTAATTATCCTACTTAATGGCCTCACGCTAGGTTTTTTTTCCTTAATCAGTCTGCAGAATCTCAACACATAATTCTTTAGCAGCAACTGCAGAAGTTAATTTGAAGCTATAAATTAATAAATTTTGGCTCACTGGCTGTCAAATTCAAATTAGGGATGGGGAAGAGGGGGTCAGGGAAAGAGGGAGAAATCTACTTCCACGAGCCTCTCTCCAAATACAAATTTTTAAGTATTAGATACCCTGGGAAGATACAAGGTACAAAAAACACATTTCTTGCCTGTTATCTTTACTCAATCTTTAACCCCATGAATAGATTATCGCCATACCCAGAATACTCTTCTGTATGCTAGGGGTCTGCAGTCTAGTTGGCAACCCCATGTAACATTTAGATAAGGCTCTTCGGTCTGTGAAGCATCTGCACATGTTATCTGACTTAATCCACACCATACGCTCAGGAAATATATCTGCGATTCCCAAACCCAGTGATTAGAATCACCTAGGGACGTTTTGCTCGTCTGTTTTCAGTTTTGTGGATAGTAAGAAAGTAACAAGTATAAAAGTATAAAAAGTATTAAAGGGGGGGGGAGTATTAAAAAATTCAAAAAGTATAAAAAGGTAAAGAGGTCTCCCTTTCCCTATCATTATCATTCTGTAGCTACTAAGTTCCTGTGCTTACAAAAGGAACTCAATCTAACCAAAAAGGGAGAGTATGTGTTCAATCGAGAAATGAAAAAAGAAGTCCACACTTTATTTTACTATGTTTGACTATAACAGTAAAATTAGATTCAGTAAAAGGAAATGTCTTACGTCAAAGTTTCCACTTTTCTTCTGAATTGCTCGAACTCTATTGAATAAAACATCAAACTTTCCTTCAACATCTCCACAAGCCAAGCTGCAAATGAGATAAATGTTATGGCAATTGAGGAAACTTGAAAGGGCCAGCTGGGTTTGTAACATGTTAGTCTTTCTGGATCAGGCAGATATGTGACCCAGTCTCTGGGTTACCAGAGAGGTTCAGTGCATGTGAACTATTACTGACCAGTGGGCAGTTCCACCTAAAGGTCACCAAAACTTTCAACCCATCACATCTAAAAGTTAGCTTCACCTCCTCCAAAACTGAACCAGCTTCTTCTCACTTCCCAAGCTTTGTGGATGGCTGTATCACCAACTGGGTCACCAAGAGTCACAAATCCCCCATCCAGTCATCAAGTCTCATCAATTCCCCTTTCCAAACATCTTTCACATTCATTCCAGCTCTTCCTTTCCACTGTTACTATCAATCATCCATTCAACAACCATATACTGAACACCTACAATATGCTAAGTGCAATATGCCCAGAACTGTGCTAAGATCATGTTAGGAGTACAAAGAGGAGAAAGACTCAGTTCAAACCTCAAAGTTGACAATCAGGGAAAGGGAGATACTCTGATACAAATCTGTATGAAAAAGGCTACAACAGGAGGCATGCATAAAGTGTTAAGGGGCAGAGAGGTAGAAAGTGGCAAGAGCTGAAGTTTATAAAGAAGAACTGGCCTTAAATTGTGATGTAACTTGTTCTATCTCATTTCTGAGTTTTTGTAATTCTGACTTAAGTTTTTCTATTTCTCATACCATTTTTTAATGCCTTTGAACTCATCCTGAAATATAGTTCTTATTGTTTTGTCAGTACGTCTTTCTGGTATGTCCGTATCACTTAACATTTTTTTTTTTTTTAGTTTATTTATATTTATTTTGAGAGCTGGAGAGCAAGCAGGGGAGGGGCAGAGACAGAGGGAGAGAATTCCAAGCAGGCTCCATGATGTCAGCACAGAGCCCGATGCAGGGCTCAAGCCCACGAACTGTGAGATCACTACCTGAGCTGAAACTAAGAGTCGGACGCTTAACTGACTGAGGCATCCAGGCACCCCATCACTGAACATTTTCAAGCTGGGTAATGACACGTTTCAGGAAGTTCATTTTAGTAACAGAGTGAAGGATGGTCTGGAGGAACAAGTGATTACAAGCAAAAATATCACCAAAAAGGGCAATACTCAATGAAGATGAAAAGGACAGAAACAGATGAAAAATTTAGAATTCTGAGCCCCTGAACACAATTTGAATGGTGAAGTAGGGTGGGAAACGAGGGAGGAAGAGGAATGCAGGACACTCCAAGGCAGAGCAACCAAGAGTCCTGTGATAGAAAAGAGGCAGAATCAGAGAGAGATCTCATGAATCTGGTACTGGATACAAAGTAGGTAGCATGCTTACGTTTATTTCCTCTAATGCCATCTCTTCTTCCTAACCAACCTATATAAAGCCAACAGTTTAATGTTCTTTCCTCAAAAACATTAAGAGAACCCCACTACCGGGGCCCTTTTCCAGTGTTTTCTATCCTGCTGAAGGGCAGAAATTTAGGACCTCACAGTGCCGACTCTTTCTCACAGTCAAACCTTCTCCAAACCCTGTTAATCTCATCTCCTTGATAAGCCTTGAATCCCTGCACTTTTCTTCTGCTATCACTCGAGCTAATCCTCGCTGTCTTCTTCTTCTTTTGGCTCTGATTTGTTCTTACACTGCAGCCAGAATCGCTTTCCAAAACAAAAATATGATCCCGCCAAGGAGTTCTTAAACATTTCAATGACTTTAGGATAAAGACAAAAATATTAACCAACTTCAATCCTCCCTCCCCTGATTCCTCACAATAGGCCAAATACCCCTATTATACTCCCTCCCATAACCGTGAAGTTTCTCTTCCTGACATTCATCGACCGTAATTATACATTAATCTGGATTCTCTAATTAATATTAGCTCAAAACTCTAGGCTCCATTAAGGCAGGAACTCCATCTGTGCAACGTCTAGCACAGTGCCTGGCATACTGTAATTGTTCAATAAATATTTGTTGAGTGGATGGATGGATGGATGGATCGACGTACTCCACCCCAGCGCCTCCTCGCAAAAAAGTGCGCCAGGGCAGGAGCCCTATCTATCTAGTCTGTTCGTAACTGACCAGGACCCACCGATGGGCCCCACGCCTAGGAGTTTTCGTTAATAAATGGGCTGTGGGGAGAAGTGAAGCGTAAATGTGTCAGAGGCCAGGGCGGCCTAAGATGGAGGAGACCTAACCCTGGCAGTTTCCGCCTCTCCTAGCCTGGGTCGCCAGGACAGCCTCCTCTCGGAAGCGAGGAGACCGGCCCCAGCCAGGCAAAGACGCGATCGGAGCTCACCAGCCGCCACCACCCTCCCACCCCCGCCTTTTCCTCCTCCCTTCCAGTCACGAGAAAGACCCAGGGAGCAGACGCGCGCGCGCACACGCACACGCGCACACACACACACACACACACACACACACACACAGAGGCGCGCGCGCACGGTTCTGATCTGATCTGTGGTCACTCACAGGCGCAGCGGTTTCTGAGCCATTTGTGCCAACAGGCTGAGTCGGGGCGACCACCGAAAACGGACCCTGAACCCGTACACCTCGAAAAACGCGGCGGCACAGCACTAAGACGTGGGCGCGCCCAGCCAATGAGGGTTCGCTTATCTACGGAGAGCGCCGAGGGACAGCAGTCTCTCCCAGTTGCCTGGGTCTCAGAGGAATCAAGGAAGGCGAGCAGTAAAGGAAGGAAGGGGATGTGACAAAAAGAATTACAATTATTTGTTTGTTTGTTTGTTTGTTTGTTTGTTTGTTTGTTTGCTTTATTTTGGAGCAGTTGAAGTTGTCGAGCTGCTAGAACGCTCCTGACATAAGATGGGCCCTAACCTAACCTAATCTAACCACGTTAGTCCAATGGGCAAGACAGACTCTGTTCACACACGCTTTTTTGGTAAGAATAATGGCCATCACCTTGATGCAATAAGTGTCAACATGTTGCCACATTTTCTTCCTTCATCTCTCTCTCTCTCTCCCCTTCAAGGTGCACAAGCACTTTTATTCTCACTGAATCATTTGAAAGTAAATTGCAGACATCAAGAATATCTTAGCACGCATTTCCTAAGAAGGACATCCTCTATATCACCAAAATACCGTTAAGGCACCTAAGAAAATTAATTATTCAATAATATCATCTAATATTTAAAGTTGTCCATTCTCCCCCCCACCCATTTTTTTTTTTAAATACCTGGGACTTGTTTTCATTCAGGATACAATTAAGTTTCATACTTGTATTCAGTTCTCTCTAGTCTTTTAAAATCTACAATAGCCCACAGGCATTTTTGGTTGTTTTTCCTGACATTGCCATTTTGGGGGAGTTCAGTCCAATTTGTAGACAACAGTATATAAGAAAATGGAAGCAAAGGAGAGAGTTCCTGACAATCCAGGGGCACGAAAAGTTCAGCCAAGTAATTAAAAATTAACTAGAACATAAATTAGTTTAAGGAAGAACCACAAAGTTCTGGTTTTCCTCCCTTTGGAGGGATTTATTAAATTCCCTGGCTCATTAACTATTGACACCCTGCTTTGATGGAACACTGAGCATGTGTCTTTTCTACTTTTGGGGTAATTCAGCACAATCCAGGAATAGAAATCAAGATTGAATCTAGAAGAAGAGTAGAAATTTGCCAAACACGGGCAGGTAATAACTTCAGAAAAGGAAACAAGAGTGAGATACGAAATTTCATCAGTGGAATTCTATATTATCTTTACGCCTTTCTTGCAAATCTAAATCTACACTGAAATATAAACTTTATGGAAAGAAAGCTCATCCATGGAGATTTAAGCTAGCTCCAGAGAGCTGAATATAGTACTAAGTGTCAGAGTAATAGGAAATGAAATTGAAAAAAATGAAAGAAATAGGGGTCTTGATCCATGCTAAGAGGTCTGGCTATAGAATACACATTCTTCTCATGAGCATGGAACATTCCTCCAGGACAGATAATATGTTAGGCCACAAAACAAGTCTCAACAAATTCAAGTACAAATTATATCAAGTATCTTTTCCAATCACAATGATACGAAACTTGGGCACCTTGGTGGCTTAGTTGGTTAAGTGTCCAACTCTTGATTTCAGCTCAGGTCATGATCTTGAGGTTAATGAGATCCAGCCCCACATTGGGCTCTGTGCTGACAGCATGGAGCCTACTTAGGATTCTCTCTCTCTCTCCAACTCTCTCTCTGTCCCTCCCCTGCTCGTGCATGAGAACTCGCTCTCTCTCAAAATAAAAAATACTTTTAATAAAATGATGTGAAACCGGGGCGCCTGGGTGGCTCGTCGGTTAAGCGTCCGACTTCGGCTCAGGTCATGATCTCACGGTCCGTGAGTTCGAGCCCCGCGTCAGGCTCTGTGCTGACAGCTCAGAGCCTGGAGCCTGTTTCAGATTCTGTGTCTCCCTCTCTCTCTCTGACCCTCCCTCATTCATGCTCTGTCTCTCCCTGTCTCAAAAATAAATAAACGTTAAAAAAAAAAAATTTAAAAAAAAAATGATGTGAAACCAAAATTAAATGAAAAATAAGGAAGAAAATTAGAAAGTTTAAAAAATACATGGAAATTAAACAGCACATTCCTGAACAACTAATAGACCAAAGAAGAAATCACAAGGAAAAATAAAATCTTGACACAAATTAAATGGAAACAACACACCAAAACTTATGGAATGAAACAAAAGCAGGTCTAAGAGGGAAGTTGATAACTATAAATGTCTGTACTAAAAAGAAAGGTCTCAGGTAAACAGTCTAATATTACACATTAAAGAATAGAAAAAGAAGAATAAGCTAAGCCTAAAGTAAGCAGCAGGCAGAAAAATAATAATTTATTAAAAGAAATAAAGAATAGGAAAACAATAGGAAAGATCAATGGAAACTAAGAGCTGGTTTTTGAAAAAGATAAACAAAATTGACAAACCTTTACCTAGACTAGCCAAGAAAAAGAGGGGACTCAAATAAATAAAATTATCAACGAAAAGGGACACATTTCCACCAATACTACACAAATACAAAGGAGCATACCAGACTACTGTGAACAATTATATGCCAATAAATTGGACAAGCAAGCAGAAATGGATAAGTTTCTACAAACATAAAATTCACCAAGACTCAATCAAGAAGAAATGGAAAATCTGAACAGACCAATAATGAGTAAGGAGCTTGAATCAGTAATCAAACAACTCCCAATGAAGAAAATCCCAGGATTGCATTATTTCACTGGTGAATTCTACCAAACAGTTAAAGAAGAACTAATGCAATATTTCTCAAACTCTTATAAAAAACTGAAGAGGAAGAAACACTCTCAGATTCACTATATGAGGTATTACCCGATACCAAAGCCAGGCAGATAAGGATACTGTAAGAAAACTACAAGCCAATATCCCTGATTAATAGAGATACAGAATTCTCAACAAAATACTGGCAAACTGAATTCAACAGCACATTAAAGGGATCATACACCATGATCAAATGGGACTTGTCCCTGAGATGTAAGGATTGTTCGACATACTGGAATCGATAAATGCAATAAACCCCATTAATAGAATGAAAGATAAAAATCATATGATCATCTCAATAGATGCAGGAAAAGCATTTAACAAAATTCAACATCCTTTCATGATTAAAAAACCTCTCAACAAATTGTGAATAGAAGGAATGTACCTCAATATAGTAAAGGTGATATATGACAAGCCCACAGCTAACATCATACTCAATGGTGAAAGGGTGAAGGCTTTTTCTCTAAGATCAGAAACAAGACAAGGGTGCCCACTCTTACCACTTCTATTCAACATAGTACCAGAAGTCCTAGCCGGAAAAATTAGGCAAGAAAAAGAAATGAAAGGCATCCAAATTGGAAAGGTAGAGGTAAAATTGTCTCTGTGTGCAGAAGAAATCATTTATAAAAAATCTTAAAAGACTCTAAAAACAACAACAACAACAACAACAACAAAAACAGAGTAAATGAATTCAGTAAAGTTGCAGGACACAAATTCAGTGTACAAAAATCAGTTGTGTGTGTATATACTAATAACAAACTATCTGAAAATGAAATAATCCTGTTTACAATAGCATCAAAAACAATAAGATACTTAGGAATAAATTCAACCATAAAGGTTACAGATCTGTATACTGAAAACCATAAGATACTGATGAAAGAAACTGAAGAAGATACAAGTGGAAAGATATTTTGTGCTTATAGATTAGAAGAATTAATATTGCTAAAGTGTCCATACTGCCCAAAGCCATCTACATATTCAATGCAATCTCTATCAAAATCCAGCACTTTTCACAGAAATGGAAAACAATCCTAAAATTTGTATGGAACCACAAAAGACTGTGAATAGCCAAAACAATCTTGAGAAAGTAGAGTAAATCTTGAGGTATCACTCTTTCTGATTTTAAACTATGTTACAAAGCAGTATCAATCAAAACAGTATAGTAGTGGGGGGGGGGGGGAAGGCCAGTAGAGCAGAAACAAAAGCCCAGAAATAAACCCATGCATATAGAGTCAACTAATATTTGACAAAGGAGCCAAGAATATTCAATAGGATAGTCTCTTCCATAAATTGTATTGGGAAAACTGGATGTTCACATGTAAAAGAATGAAACTGGACCCCCTATCTTACACCACTCATAAGCGTTAATTTGAAATGGATCAAAGACTTAACTGTAAGAAACTGAAACTGTAACACTCCTAAAAGAAATAGAAAGCACTTAGACATTCGTCTTGGCAATGATTTTTTGGATATGACACCAAAGCACAAGCAACAAAAACAAACATTACTAACTGGAACCACATCAAACTAAAAAATTTCTTCACAGCAAAAGGAATAATCAACAAAATGAAAACGCAATCTATAGAATGGTAGACAATATTTGCAAACCACCTATCTGATAAGGGGTAATATACAAAATATATAAGGAACTCAAACAACTCAATAACAAAAAAGCAAATAATCTTATTTTCAAAATGGGCAAAGGGGGGGAGGGTGCCTGGGTAGCTTAGTTGGTTAAGCGTCCAACTCTTGATCTCAGCTCAGGTCTTGATCTCATGGTCATGAGTTCAGGCCCTGTGTTGGGTTCCACGCTGGGCATGAAGCCTAGTTAACAAAATCATAATAACAAAAACAAAAATGGGCAAAAGACCTGAATAGATGTTTTCCCAAAGACATAACGATGGCCAATAGGTACATGAAAAGGTGCTCAACTTGACTAGTCATCAGGGAAATGCAAATCAAAAACACAATGAGGTATCACCTCACACCTGTTAGAATGGCTATTATTACAAAGGTAAGAGATAAGTGTTGGTGAGGATGTGGAGAAAAGGAAAACCTTGTGCACTGCCAGTGAGAATGCAAATTGGTACAGCCACTATGGAAAACAGCATGAAGCTTCTTCTTGAAATTAGAACTACCATATGATCCAGCAATCCCACTTCTATGTATATATCCATAGGAAATGAAATCACTATCTCAATGAGGTATCTGCACCCCTACATTCACTACAGCATTATTCATGATAGCCAATATATGAAAACAACCTAAGTGTCCAGTGATGGATGAATGAATAAAGAAACTGTAGTGTATATATTTACAATGAAAAAAAGAAGGAAATCCTGCCATTTGTGATAACATGGATGATACTTAAGGGCGTTATGCTAAGTGAAGTAAGTCAGAGAAAGACAAATACTGTACAATCTCATATGTGAAATCTAAAAAAAGCCAAACCCATAGAAACAGTAGATTGGTGGTTGCCAGGAGTTGGGGCAGTAGAGAAAATGGGAAGATGTTGGTCAAAGTGTTATAACTTCCAGTCATGAGTAAGTTCTAGGGATCTAATATATAGCATGGTGACTGTAGTTAACAATATTGTATACAGTTGACCCTTGAACAACACAGGGGTTAGGGGTACTGACCCCTTGAATGCTCAATAAACTGTATATAACTCTTGGCTCCCTGCGCTGTTGACTGGAAACCTTACCAATAACACAAATAGTAGACTAACATATATTTTGCATATGATATGTATTATATACTATATTTTTATAGTAAAGTGAGCTAGTGAATAAAAAATGTGAAGAAAATCATGAAAAAATACACATACAGTACTATATCTAACAAAAGCCGCATGTAAGTGGATCCATACAGTTCAAACATATGCTGTTCATGGGTCAACTGTATTTGAAAGTTACTAAGAGAGGAGATCTTAAACATCCTTACCACACATACAGAAAAGGTAACTATGTGGAGTGAAGGCTGTTAGCTAACCTAAATGGTAATCATTTCACAATATGTACAAATACCAAATTATCACATTGCACATCATAAACTTACAGAATGTTGTATGTCAATTATAGCTCAATAAAGTTGGGGAAAAAAATAACGAACTTACACCCCATGCCCCCAACGAAACACACACACAGAGAAAAAAATTAGCATTTTCAGCTTTATCTTGGGAGCACCCTGTATCCTAAATGTAACTGGGTAGCTTGTCCACTATATATATCAATTCCAAAATACTAGTTTCTGTGTCATGATATATATCTGGCCAAATGTTTCAAATCTTACATGAAAAAGTTATAGAAAGTTTAATAAAGAACCAAAGAGAATCACGTTAAACAAGTTCATCCTCAGAAACACAAAAGCGAATTGAAGTATTTCGTTACAATTTTGGTTTCTAAGTAAAAGAAAAAAAAGTCTGGCTTTTTCAAAGAGGCTATGAGAAGTCACTAAAGGAGTCTAAGCAGGAGGGGTAATGTGGCCACTTCACATTTTAGAAAAATTGTTCTGGCAGCAGTGTAGAAGGTTGGAGGGATCGTTATAAGAGACACAGCAATAGTGCAGAGGGGTGGATGATAAATGATGGTCTGGAACAGAGATACTGGGAAATGACAGAAACAGGGTTAAGAACTCTTTTGGAGATGGAATTGGGGACCTCAGACATCTTCCTAGCTGCTAGCACCCAACTCTGAATAAGGATGCCTATCTTCCAAACTGGACTGGTCAGTCAGTATCCTCCATCCATTTATATCTTTAGTCTAACAGGGAGATGATCAGGTCCCTAGGAGCCCCCCTGACCCTGCAGGCACAAGTAGGAAGATATTTTACAAATGCTTTCCTTTATGAGTGGCAGCCCTACCTCCCCATCCAGTACCTCTGTGGCACTAGAAACAAAACAAGTTTGTTTTCCTTTTTTAATTTAGGATCTTATTAGCAATACATTAGCATCATTAATAGAAAAACAATCATCGACACAGAAACTCAAAAACCACAGTGTATGTGCACGCACACATACGCACTCTTTGTCTTCACCACATTTCCAAAGGGAGCACATGGCAAGATGTCATCTATCTCCAGACATCTGACTCACACAGAAAAGAGACAGGTAGGACCCATCGTATACATCAGGATATCAGAATACTCCCTTCACAGCTTCTGCTCAGTCTACAACACTCAGCCTAAAATTATTTTAAGATTTTCTATTTGATGGGGCACCTGGGTGGCTCAGTCAATTGAGTGTCTGACTTTGGCTCAGATCATGATCTCATGGTTCATGCGTCGGGCTCTGTGCTGACGGCTCAGGGCCTGGAGACTGCTTCAGATTCTGAGTCTCCCTCTCTCGCTCTCTGCCCCTCCCCCAACGGCACTCTGTCTCTCTCTCAAAAATGAATAAACATTAAGAAAAATTAAAAAAAAAAGATTTTCTGTTATTTGCAATGTTATGGAAAAGTAAATTACTGACATTCACAGGGTGACAATCTATAAAGAACAAGTTTGTTTTCCTTTTTTAATTTAGGATCTTATTAGCAATACATTAGCATCATTAATAGAAAAAAACAACCATCGACACAGAAACTCAAAAACCAACCATTAAGAAAATAATGTAGTAATCAACCACTGTGAGAGAAAATAGGTCCTCTCATTTGATTCTACTGGCAAGCCCAGGTTTATCCTGAACTTTGAGAGACTCTCTGTCCTGAGTGGATGATGAAACATTCAAGTAAAAGGTAAGGAGTTTTAAGTGTGGGTTTCTGAGGGATACTGCCTCCAAAGAAGTTCAGGGGTAGCCACAGTCCTCCAGTTTACTCCAATGTTGGGACGTTTCTGGGACGACCCATCACAGTTTCCTTTTGAGGAGTTTTGACAATTCATCAGCCTCAGCATTCAGGTCTTATAAAACATTCCTCCATGTTAAAAAAAAAAGACATTGTTCCACAGGAATGAGTTTTTCATCGCTTCTCCAGCTTCTTGTACTTGGCTTCTACCAGGGAGAGAGAGAGAGGAAGTTAAATCTTTTAAAATCAGCTCTTACAAAGATCTTTCTTACTTAGCATTTCCAGGCACATTAAAAAATATCTATTATATTAAAAAAAAAAAAAACAACAAAAAAAAAAACCTGTTGGTTTCAATCTCATCATCTGTCCAAACCGGGTCCAAACTGGAGGCACGCCATAAATGTTAACTATCGTATTAGCTAAGGACAGATATTTGGGTATCGATCAACTATGTGCTCAACTTAAGATAGGGAGTCAAACACACACACACACACACACACACACACACACACACACACACACAGAATTAAGAACAAGTCCACTAAGTTCTAACCCTGTCAACAGCACCTGCTGCAATGGCTCCACCAGGATTAAGTAGATCTACTGGCACTTGAGCCATGGGGAGCCTTACTAAACACAGGAAAGTGCCTCTCCAGGCGCTCTCTGGGAGCCAGACTCTCTGGACACACAATGTATGTTTCTCCTTTTCTTTTTGTTTTTTTTTTTTTAATCTTTGCTTATTTTTGAGAGAGAGAGAGAGAGAGACAGACAGTGCAAGCAGAGGAGGAACAGAGAGACAGGAAGACACAGAATCCAAAGCAGGCCCCAGGCTCTGAGCTGTCAGCATAGAGGCCAACGCAGGGCTTGAACCCACAAACAGTGAGCTCATGACCTGAGCTGAAGTCAAACGCTTAACCTACTGAGCCACCCAGCGCCCCACTCCTTTTGTTTTCTTATCCCTACACCTCACTATAGGAAAGCAATTTTGAACAACAAAGAGATTTAAAAGACCATCAGATAAGCCTCTTATTGTGATAGATTTTCCTTTTTCTTTAAAACTTTGAAAGCATTTGGTACAATGCCTTCTCTATAGTCAGGTTCGCAGTCACCATTTAGTAAATTTAATTGTGGACAGTGAAACTGTTAATCGCCACTCATGTCAAATCTCAGTTACGAACCACTCTCCTGAAGTAGTCAATAATTGTCAATGATGAAAATAAAATAATCTATAAATTATACCTAGGATAAAAACAACTTCATTGTTTTTAATCATGGATGTAAGAGCCAGATAGCAAGCCATCAACAATACAAGTACCAGTTTCCTCCTTAAAGGAAAAGTAAACTCTTGATTGACTTTTCTATTTTTTAAAACAATGTTTATTTATTATTGAGAGATACAGAGAGACAGAGCATGAGCATGGGAGAGGCAGAGAGAGGGGGAGACATAGATTCTGAAGCAGGCTCCAGGCTCCGAGCTGTCAGCACAGAGCCTGACGCAGGGCTCAAACTCACAAACCACGATATCATGACCTGAGCTGAAATCGGACACTTAACCGAAAGAGCCACCCAAGCGCCCCTGATTTTTCCATTTTTTAAGACATATGTATCTACATTATCAAAGATGCTTCCGCCTGCTGAACCATAATTTTAAGAGCTTGAGCTCTGTAACCAAACAGACCTGGCTTGGAATGTAGCTCTTTCACATGCTGGCTCGGTATCCTTATGCAAGTTATTTATTTAACCCCTTCAACCAGTTTCTTCTTCCGAAGAATGGGGATAAAAATCATGCACTTATCTCATAGATTATTGGGAAGATAAAAAGAATAATACATGTACAGTACTAAGAACAGTACCTGATATATATCATTAAGTATTCAGAAAATAGTATTTTTATTACTACTACTACCAATAAAAAATTGCTCTCACTAGGTTATTGTATAAATTAATTGAAATAGATCATTATGGGCACACCATAAATGACCTATTAGCTAAGGTCATATGGAGTGCGGGTGGGGGCTGGGTGGATTACTCTTATTAAATCAAAACAGAAATAAAAATGGTTACCCAGTTTTTTTGAATATGCATCCAACTTGTAGGCTGCCTGCTCGAGAGCTGCTACCTGTTCTTCAATTACATTGATCTGATCCAGATAAGGCTGCAGTCCAGCATCTTTGAAAACAAAGACAGGCCACATGTTCATACAGCCTCCACAAGGAGTGTAGAAAAGACAGGCAAAGTAAGAATGCTAGTGTCACTCCAACTCTGCCCAGGACACACTAGGTGGAGTGACATGTTTCTGGTCACTCATAGGACAAACACTAGCAGACAGTAGCTAGCTGATCAGGCAGAACTGTGACCTGGACAAAGCAAGTCTCTCTTACCCACTAATTTCCCTCTTTTTTAAATTCCTTGCTCTACAAGCAATCTTTCTGCAACTGATTCAGTTTCTTGGGTAATCCCATACCAAGGAAGAGTGTCCTAGAGATAGGGAACATACATAGAAGTCAGTGGGAAAATATATTCTACCAGTCTCTAAATTAGCATTTTCCATTTACAGATGTTCTGGTTTTCCACTTATAAAGTAGTCCTTTATGGATTGCATTGTTAAAATAAATGCACTAGAATCTGGCCACTGTTTTTCTCCCCTCTCCCTTTCAGGAATAAACTGACCAAATCAAGATTCCGAAGCAGAAATAACCATACTGAAACATGCTAATCTTCAAAATGGAAGAAATCCACCTTAACTTTGTAATTCACTTTTAGAGAATGAGCTCCCTCAGGACAGGTGCCATGTTCCCTCCACTTCTCCGCAACCCCAAGCACAAAAGAATATTAAATACAAACGTGTTTAATTATAAATATTATTACTTACACTTCTGGTTTAAGTCCTTTAAGTTTCTACTAATGTTTATAGCAATATCTTTCATTTCAAGATACTTCAGGCTGGTTAGTTTATTCATATTTTCCAGGAGCTTATAGTCTTCGCTGGTGGCTTTAAAATAAACAGAAGATGTGATGCCTTTAAGATTTGTCATAGATCACTGGAATGTAGAATTATAGGCCAAATGGTAGTTCAAGGCAAGACCCAGAGAATGTCAAAGGTGCAGGCCACTGTTGATTTATGACATTTATATTCAGCAAACTATATAAACCAGTTAAGATCCAGAGACTTCAGAATCTTTGTTAGAAAGGGAAATAACAAATTCATGTCCTAAGAAAAGAGAGGTGACATAGTCTTCGTATTTCTATGGTATGAAAACATGTAATTTCGGGGACTGCATCATAAATATATATAAAATCAACTAGGACCTCACCACTTCTTAGTAACTCATTGATTACTATTTGATTCTATATTACATTTTATGTACTGACTTTTCCAAACCATTTGTCTTCTTCTTATATCCTCAGTTCCCTTCCCCATCCCTACTTAAAGCAAATGGCTTCTACTCAATTTTCCTGAAAAGTGGAAAATTCCCCTTACATAAGCTCCCTCAACCTTTCTGCCTCACTTCAAAACTTCTCTGTACCCTAATATCTTCCCAAGAGGCATGAGGGCTCCTATTCTTGTCAAGACCACTTCTCCTATGCTCTTGCTTCTAACCCTTCAGGGTCTCTCTTCCATCATATCCTTCCCCTGACATTTCCAAACTCTCCCTCTATTCTGGCAGCTTCCTCTCTAACTAGAAATATATTCAGGTTTCTTCCAGCCCAAAAGCACTCTGTCTTCTGCTGCACCGACATCATTTGTTCATAAAGCAAAGGAGCTTCACCGCTAATCCTTTTTAAAGAGTAACTTATATTCACTGGTTCCTCTTCCTCACCATTCACTCATGTAAACCCTTGCAGCCTGGCCTCTGCCCCCACTATCCAGGGAAATTACATGCTCCAATGTCATTGGTGCTTTCTTAACCACCAAATCCATAGTGTCTTCTCAATCAGTATCATCTCTTCATAGTACCTGACCCTGTGATCTCCCTCTTTTCACAAAATGCTCATTTCCCTTGTCTGCTACATCATCATATTAGCCTGATTTCCTAATCTCTTTCAACCTGCTCTTTGTAGGTTTCTATGCCAGATGCTTTCTCATTCATCCTTGACTATCACTTCCCCATTTTTACTCAGCTGTGACACAAGACTGATGTTTACATGGGCGGCACATTCCTATGGGCAATCTCAGGGTGATGCTAGATTCCTTTCAAACTCAAAAAAGCATTTGTACAAGTAAGAATGACAATCACAGGGAAATTACAATCTGCTTAAAATTAATTTTATAAGTAAAAATCATTTGTCATCAATCCTAGGTACCTTAAGTACTGTTGTTAGAAACAAATTATTTGCCCTATACAGGCATTCTCCGAGGCTGTAGTTGAGGCCCTTAGCTACCCCTAAGTACATCCTTGCCAATTTTATCCTGCAGAGCCTCAACTCACACCACGGTGCAGGGGACTCCCAAATCTGTTTCTCCTGCTCTGATCACTCTCTGAGCTCGGGACTCACATGTGCAAGTCACCTAAGTGTCCTGGTAAAATCTAAAATCAGCCAAGCCAAAACCAAAAATATTTTTACACTAAACATGGTTCTGCTTTCCCACTTCCCTATTTTAGATGATGGCACCACCAGTTTAAAACCTCAAACGTGTCTTAGGCTGCCATCGCTCCATAGACACAACAAGTCCTATAAATTCTACTTCCATGATATTCTTGTACCCATGCTCTCCTTTCCATTCCCTCTACCATCACCCTGTCACTGATCATCATCATTTCTTTTCATCTGGACTCTTGCTCATATGTCTCTGAGCTCTATCCTCCGTATTCATACCCTCGTTGCTAGCAAATTAGTCTCTCTACAACAAGGGTCACACACTCTAAGACCTAGAAGCCAGCAAGATCATATAAATGAGTGAAGCAAGCCAGGTGTTTGTATGTTAAACACATAAGATTATTCACTTCCATAAAGAAGTATGTTCTCTACTACTTTTTGGCACATGCAGACTTCTTCTTATCTATCATTTACTTTACCGACTCGATAGAAATATTGGTACAGAAAATTGATTGTCTACCACTACTAAAAAGCAACAGTATAAGAGCAGTAATAAATGGCAACTGACCAGGTGTCAGTAAAAGGGAGAAAACAGAGTGGTGGGGACACACTGCATAGCCCTAATCCATTCAGAGGAGACAGCGGCTCAGCTATGGTTGATCATAGCATCGCAATGGGGGAGTTAGTATTGCCAAAATCTTTGGAATTTTTAAAGAGAAGCCAAAAATCTAGATTTTGCTACTTGGTTTCTCTTGCTCAGAAATAATTAAGTAACTAATCAGAATGATAGAGCCTCATAAGCCCTCCCATTCTGCATCAAGCCTTTTCTCATTAATTCTCGTTCCCAAATTTGGCTCACAGCAATTGCTTGGGGAAGTGAAACCATATAAGAAATGCTTATGAGAGGCCACACAGGACCAGACTTCACTTTTTGGACCTTTCTTCACACACAGGTCATGTGTTGACCTGGAAATACACAATGAGCCCCAAAATTAATCACGTCCCAAAGGGTGGGTCACCAAATCCTCAGACCAACGTAGCAGGCCCCTAAATCTGCAGTTCACTCCCTATTCCCCAATTTAATTTCTCTTTGCCCCAATAAATACATCTGTTTTAAGGGAACAAACTGCTTATATCACCTCACTCGCTAATCGTTTCCCCCTTTTTGGTCAATCCTTCTCTTCACAGTCCTGCTCAAAATGCACCTCCCCCAAGAAAGCACTTCTTGATGAATTCGTTTTATGTCTTCTCATAGTTAGTCTACACTTATGGAGGCTTGCAGAGTTGTATTAAGCATTTTTATGTATTTCTGAAATTAGCCAGTGAACTTCTACACGGAAGGAACAGACCCTTTTTCTTTCCCATTCATGACCATCCCAAACTTCCAACAGGCGTATTCCAGGGCATGAAGAGTGTTGGGGAGGGAGCCACAGACTGATGCTGCTAAAGCACCTCACAGGTCTCCCAGAGCCAAACCGCAGCTCCATAGGGTTGTATAGAGCAGTACCCGAATCAGTCCACACCCCGCCTTACCCGTCAGTTCCCCAGTCAGGTAAGTTGCCATTTTGGAGAACATGTCCCGGCAGAGCTCCGTGATGTCAGCTTCAGCCGGCTCCTTTGCTTCCTCAGCTGTTTCCACGGCGGCATCGTCTGGATCAAAGGAGAACGAGTAAGTGTCCCACCGTACACCGGGACCTAATCCAGCGATGGCATCTTCTCCCCACACCCCTTCACTAGTCCTCATTCGATCAAGTCGGCTCCATTCTCCATGTGCCATAATTTCAAGTCCCTCACTTTGTCCTTGCCCCATCTGACACGCCAACTCTGCTCCCTGGCCACCGGCCCTTGGCTCACACCCGATCCCGCGCCAAACTATCTCAGTCGCCCGGTCAGGTGCTCCCCTCCGACCTGCTTGCTCCTGCCAGGCGAGCCCCCGGCCTCCTGCTGGACACTTCATCCCCAACCACTCTGCGTACCTCGAACAGGCTCCTCTCTTTGGGTCGCCGGGACATCCTCGGCAGCCGTCGCCGCCGCCATGCCTGGCCCCGCGCTACTTCCGGTTGTGGATGTCTGCGCATGCGCGCCGGGCGTGTCCCGCCCTGCCCCCCCGCCCCCGGGTTCGAAGCCCTGGGATTCTCCATCTCTCCACTGGGTCTTGCTGCACAGCCTGAGTGATATAAGCATGAAGCTGAAATTGAAGCTAAGATAAGCTATTGTGAGTCGTTCCTGATGCCAAGAGCCGCGATGCCTGGAACTGAGAATGCGCTCATCCCTGTCACTAGTCTAGTAAGACCAACGGCCTGTCTGGGGTTGGTTGAGCTCAGGTGGCCTGCTGACCAAAGTCACAGAGACAAGTTACCCCTCCCCAAAGACTCCCCACCCAGGCTCTGCCCAAGACGCCTCAGGGAATCCTTTTGAAGGTAGTCTCATTCAACCTTTAGGAAATCTTCACTCATTGATCCCGGAACCGAAATACTCGGAATACTCAGAATACTCGACCTTCAATGTCTTGGATAAACAACTCATTGTCCCCCTTTTCTTTTTTAAAGTTTATTTATTTATTTTGAGAGAAAGCGAGAGGGAGGGAGAGAGAGAATGAGCGAGGGAAGGGCAAAGAGCGAGAGAATCCCAAGCAGGCTCTGCACTGTCATCGCAGAGCCCAAAGTGGGTCTCGAACTCACAAACCCAGCGGTCACAACCTGAGTGGAAACCAAGAGTCTGACACTTAACCGACTGAGTCACCTAGGCGCCCCAGCCCCCTTTTCCTTAGGAAGCAGGTTGGAACCTACTTATCTTCAGCTGATACAGCCTTTCTGGAAGACAGCTTTGTAACTCTTTTAACGCTGAGGATACACTCTGGTTATCTTGATCGCATTTAGCTGTTTCACAAGTTTCCTAGGTGTATAGAGTGTATGTGATGGGATGGTGAAACAGATGGGAGAAGGGAATGGATGAGAAAAAGCCACTGGGGAGCAAGGTGCAAAATGAGGAAGAGGTAAAGATCACAGGGCAAGGGAAAAGGGATATATAGCAGGTCTTGGGAAACCTATACACCTAAAATTTTGGTGAAGTTTTTAGTCCTTTCCCTGGTTATCCTCCATCTGCACCCTCTCACCTCTCTCTCTCTCTCTCTCTCTCTCTCTCGCTCTCTCTCTCACACACACACACACACACACACAGAGCTACCCCTCATGCCAGAGTAAGGGCTACCTTACACTCTTCATCCTGAGGACCAGGTTTCCCTAGGTCACTGTCTCCACTCTCTCTAACAGTACAGTCACAGTGCCAACCATTTCAGATTATTGCTATGAGCCAGAAGTTCTTATTTCAGGACTTCTCGGGCAGCCCAGCCCCTTCACATTGTCACTGCCCCCACTCTACACCGCCCAGCAGGTATGAGTGCCCCAGCCCAAGTACAAGAATGGCTCACAGCTCCAGCCTCTCTTCTTCTCCCTACAATCCCAGAAGCAAATGCAAAGTCCTGATTTTCCTAAGGATTTTTATTGATAGCCACCAGAGAAACCCATATTGTTCTTTACAAGAATAGAATCAGAGCCCACCACATTTTAGTCCAAAGATCTCTGAATCCGGAGGTCATTTCTTTGTCTGATTCTCCTTAGGTTCCATCTTTGTCCCGGTTTACAGCCCCCTCAGTTCCCAGTGTTTAGTGGAATGTTGGGAGCAGGCGCCTTCATGGACTTTGCCCTGAGAGGAGGGGTCACTCCAACTCCTCTGTAACATTATAATCTCCGTACCTGAGAAAGTCTCCTCTCTTCCACGGCTTCCCCTTCTTTCTCCTGGAAACTATGGAGAAGACAACAATCCTGTGGGTGCTAGTCTCAGATCTCTAGATGCACAAAGGATAAGATTCACTGGCAAATACGAAGACATTCAGATAATGCTGCTCCCTTCTATTTTTTCCCCAAATTGTGGCTATCCAGGTGCCAGGTACTTAGGGAACATCACCTTCCTTTCATTATTGCCTTTTTTTTTTTTTCCCATCACAGCAGAGCTAGGAGCACAGGAAGTGAGAGGCCCAGTGGGAAGTGTTATTTCACAGAGCTACACAGAGCTACGTGGCTGCACACAGAAACACTGAGTCACAAGCCTAGGCATGATGCAAGCTCTACACAGAAACACTGGTTCAAAAGGCCAGACACAAGGTGGACTCGGCAGGAGCAGTGGTGGAAACTGCTGCCCTAGGAACATAGGACGTGTCCTGAGGAGGTCTCTGCGGAGGCAGTGAGAGAGGAGCCTGCTGTCTGATGCTTTAGAACCCCTGCCCCACCACTCTCCTGCCCACCCTGGACTCCTCAGGGGGCTGGAGTCATAGCTGGGGCTGGCTGCAGGTGTTCCCAAGCGCCTTGATCCCCCTGTTGGAAGAAAAAGGGACAGGTCATATGAAGGAGGAATTTGCATCCCACTTCCTTTTACCTACAAAATCTGGATCTGATTCTCCAACCTCAGACCATCTCCTGGAGGCTAAGGCAGCCCTTAGGCCAGAGCAACCAACTTCAGGCCTTCCCTCCACTCCTTACTTCCACTGATATAGTGACTACTATGAATATGTTGCCCCAGGAGCCTGAAAACAGGCTCTTTCCAAAATGTTTTGCCTCCACCCACTGAGTGGAAAACATGGCAGAGTTCAAGTGTGGGGGAGCCGAGGGGACCCAGGTGAAGGGCCACTTACCATGCCTGGGGAGAGAGCTAGCTGCCCCTTCCTTTCCAGCATCTTCAGTTTTGAGCCCACAGCGTCTACCTGGGACATGACTCCTTCCAGGACAGTCTCCAGATGCAGAACTCTCCTTGTGAGTCTGTGTAGGATTTGAGAGAGACCGAGGGAGCAGAAGTATGTGCCTGGGGGCCTAAGTGGCTGTAGGGGCAGGGGGTACAGAATGGTCTGTGTCTGGATGAGAGTAAGGAAGGTAAGGCACAGCCTTCTAGGGAGAGTTAAAGCGGGGCCAAAGTTCTTCCTGGGTTAGGGCAGAGAATTAGAAAGTTGTGGAAAGAAGGTCAAGGAGAACATTATAAACACACTTTGCCCTGGGGCCCTTGCTGCACATACGTGTAGAATTCTTCTCCTGAAACCCAGCCACCTGCTCTGGTAGGCTCTGGACACAACTCGCCTGGTGGGCTACTCACAATGGACCGGCCCAGGTTCTCAATCTCAGCGTTGAGGGCCACCTGATCAGGAAGTCAGAGAGGAGAAGATGACTCTGGGAATTCATCAGCTCCTATTTCATCTTCATCACCTGCTCTAACAGGACCTCCGGACCAGTCCCTTGGGCCCCAGTTCATGCTAGTCCCCTTCCCTCTCAAACTCTAGAGACAATAGGATAAGTGTGGTGGTGCTTGGACACATAGCTGGACCAACCTCTGGGGAATCACCTCCCAAAGAAACAAAACATGAGCTCTTGGAAGCCTCGATTAATGAGACCCTCCCTAGAATCCAACTGAATCTGGGAAAGGAAGAACAGCACCAGGATTCCTGCCACTTTCTCTCCTGCCCCTGAATTTTTGGTCTACAGCGGATAGGGACGAAGCAGGCACAACTGGGGGAGCTAAGGATCTGAGTTTGAAAATCCCAGGGAGACGGCAAGTCCTCAGAAGGAATTGTCAGAGATTCTTGGGCAATTGATCCTTTCCCTCTAAGACTGTGTTTTATAGCAGTGGTTCTCAACTTTGGCTGTGCATTGGAATCACCTAGGGAGTCTTTTTAAAGCACTGATGCCCGGGCCCGTCACTCTCCCAGAGATTCTGTCTAGGGTACATGGCCTGAATATGAGGATTTTTTGACTCCCCACCCCCACCTTACCAGCGTATGCTAATGTGCAGCAGTTTGAGAATTGACTATTCTAGAGAGTACTTTCCTGCACATCTATCAAAGGATTTTCAGTTTGGATCTGTGTTCTCAGTATGTTCTCAGGGAGGGGAGAGTGAACATTTTTCTTTCGCTGCCTGTCCACCAACCAGCTGGGCTCACCCTCTTCTCCTCGAGGTCCTGTTGCATTTGTTCCTGTTCTTTCTTGTCCAGGATGTGATTCCCATCTTGGTCAAACCTGGTGAAGGCGGCTGTGAGCTCAGTGATCTCATGCTCTGCGTGCCCCAGTCTGAGGAGAACAGTATGATGGATGAAATGACTTCTGGCCTTTTGTGGCCGTGATCTCTCAATTAGGGACTTCCTACTTTTTTCCAGACTCTACAACTCTTGCTCTCTGGGAAAGAAGGGGACCACATGGGAAAGCCAGGATCGCCAAGGTCTAGCAATTTTACTCCCAAGAAATTGCTTTAATCTATTTCTTCCTTCTCTGACTCCTGCTGACTAGATTCAGGCCCTCATGATGTTCTATAGGAATTATTGCAAAATCTCTTTGCCTCTAAATAATCTGTCCCTCCACCCCCACCCTGCTGGCTTCTTCTTCACTCCCTACCCCCTGAAATCCATCCTGTATAATGCAACTAGAGTAATTTATCTTTCTAAAGTGCAGGTCTAACTGTACCCCTCCCCTGCTTAAAATCCCTTCTGGGCACCCTATTCTTTGGATTGAATGATGGTATTCAAGGCCTTTCCTGGGGTGGTCCTGGCTCATGCCCCTGGCCTCATTTCTTGCTATGCCCCACTTTTATTTGATAGCTTAGCAACTTATTATTCCTGTATATGTTGCTCAACTTAAAACGTCTGTGCCTTTGGGGCGCCTGGGTGGCGCAGTCGGTTAAGCATCCGACTTCAGCCAGGTCACGGTCTCGCGGTCCGTGAGTTCGAGCCCCGCGTCGAGCTCTGGGCTGATGGCTCGGAGCCTGGAGCCTGTTTCCGATTCTGTGTCTCCCTCTCTCTCTCTGCCCCTCCCCCGTTCATGCTATGTCTCTCTCTGTCCCAAAAATAAATAAAAAACGTTGAAAAAAAAAATTTTAAAAAAACGTCTGTGCCTTTGTATATGCTTTCATCTCTTCTTGGAGTGGACTTCCTCTGCTTGTCTACATGTAAGCTATCCATCCTCCAAAACCCTATTCATACACCACCTCTTCCAGGAGGTCTTCCCTTAAACTCAAATATAGAATTGAATACTTTCTTTTTTTTTGTGCTCCCTCTCTTCTTGTCACTTCTGTTGTTGAAGTTGTTCTGTGATTCAGTTTATTTGCTTATATGTGTATGAGCTCCTGGAGGACAAAGACTTTGTCTCATTTAATTGTGTGCCCTGCTCAGGGCCTGGCCCACAGCTGGTGCTCACAATGTATTTGTTCAGTGTTTGTTAACATGTTTAACTAGGAGGCAAGGAGGCTAAAGGAATAGGCTAGTGTTTGTGGTGGAGCAAAGAACCAACTACAGAGTTATGTGGGAGTGAGAAATGTATGCAATGAATAGGAAATTATATTATTACATTAGTCCTAATAATTGTTCAACAAGGTCCAGAATGTTACAGAATGTGGTCGGAGACCTGTAAACCAAGGGCACAATTCTGAAGGTCAGAATCAGAGACCTATAGGTCAAAGTCAAAAGCTGAAAGTCAAAGTCAGAGGCCCATAGACCAAGATCAGAGGTTTTTAGGCAAAAGGTATATGGTTGAGGGTCAAGGACTTATAGACCAATGTCAGAGAAGGTTGGATCTCTGGTTGCTCACTCCCTCAAGGTGTTGGTGAAATCCTCAAATTGGATCTCCTGCTCTCCACCCTGCAGGACCTTCTGTACATCTGAAACTCGCTCCTTCCTCAAACGCAGCCTCAGTAGGGTCTTGTTGTAGCCCTGGAAGGAGAAAGGAAACAGGTATGGTTCCTACAGCCTTCTCATCATTCCTTGCCCCCTCCCCACCCACTGGATGCCAGGCTTCCAGGGATAGGTCAAAGGCACACAAGGGCACAGGGCCCTACACCAGTCAGGAACAGACCAGGACACAGAGCCTTGGACTTGGGCCCTGACACAGACGTATCACTCAAAGGGAATGGGTGGTTACCTGTTTCAGGAGGTCAGAAAGTTGCAGCTCATCCTTCTGTCCAGCTAACTCTTCCTTGACCTCTGAATATGTATCATTGATGATGGCCAGGAACATGTTCTGGAGATAAAGTGGGGACTTAAGTCCTCACCCCCAGACTCACTAACAGCATTGAGCCCACTAACCCTATTAAAGTCCCAGACATATGTTCTAAAAGGGCCAATGCTTTCAATCTCAGCTCGGCAGGCCAATAACCCCAGCATCTCATGGTTCCAAAGACCCCCATTTAGCACAATCCTGTTAGGGATGGATCAAGCTTCCTCACCCACCTGCTATCTTCACTCAGTTGCTGTAGTAACCTGACTGCAAAGATAGCCCATCATATGCCAGAGTTTGCTTCCATATAAGGGCCTACCAATCACTGAGAGTACAGTTTTGTTGTCTTTACCATCTAACCCCAGTCCAACCCATCTATCCCTAACCATGATCAAATAAAGAAACTTGCTGGCCTTGTCAATAAAAATTAATCCCAGATCTTTCATAGTTGGCAGAGAGAAAGAGAATATAAAGCAATGGTAATAGAAATAGCCAGAAATTCCTAGAGGAAGGGGAGAATAGATGTAGAAGATTTCAGGTTCAACTACTTCTCTTCATGGGGCACTTTTCTCTCCCTTTCCATTCTTAGAGAATAGGGGTTTGGTTTTACTGAGAGAGCCTGAAGATTCTCTTATACTCTGCAAACTGCCTGACTGTGCTGGCCATGCTGAGCACATTAGCCAATTCTCGGGTGATCCAGAAGCCCCCCCCCCCCCCCCACTTCACTGTCCATCCCTGATTTGAGATACCCATTTTAACACTGAGTACAGAATATGGGGGGATCATAAACCTCATGCTGTAGGTCCTTTATGTCTCCACCCCTCAGGCTCCCAATTCCCACCTTCCAGAGGGACCCTCACCAGGAGCACGAAGAAGACAAAGAAGACATAGGTGACAAAGTAGGCAGGTCCCAGGATGCGGTTGGCATTGTCAATAGCGTTGTAGTCAAAGTCCCCAAGGATGATCCGGAACTGAGTGAAACTGAGAGACCAGGGTCTGTGCTTCACCTAGGGCCTAACCATAACCCTGTCACCTATTCATACCCCCAAACCACTTTCCTAACTACCATTCTTCAGTGAACGCAGACAGACCTCTCTTGTACCTCCAGCCCAACCTGATAGAGACATAGTGAGGTGCGTAGATACTTGAACCCATCCACCAGAGATTCTCACACAGATGTTTTAAGCACAGACACACCTGTACACATGCACTTAGCTTCCCCAAGGATACACACACCCACAGAGCGGGAGGGAGAGGGTCCAGGAGGGAGTGAAGAGGGCAGGACACACACATGCACTTGATGAAAGTGCTGAAGTTTTCCACTTGGGTCCCAAAAAGCAGGTAGCCGAGTTGGGCATAGGCGAAGAAAACAATGAAGAACATGACAGCAAAACCCAGGATGTCCTTGGCACAGCGGGCCAGCGTGGAGGAGAGCTGAGTCATGGTTTTGTTGAAGCTGATGTACTTGAATATCTGCAAAGGCCATGTGGAATCAAACAGTAAAGGAAGAAAAGAGAAAATCTTTGAATAGTGTACTCCAGGGACTTATGGAGGCCACTGGAGTTGTCAAACCAGACAAGGAAAATGACACAAGTGCTAAACAAGGGAGAATGAGTGCTTTGAGGTGTTGTTGGGGATGAGGGGTCCCAAGGTACCTTGATCCAGGCAAAGAAAAGGTTCACAGCATTCATGTTGTTGTACTGTGTCTGCCAGAAGGCGAGGAACTCGAAGTCAGCATACGTGTTTGGCTGCTGTAGGAGCTTCCCCATCAGCCGGTTCACCTCAAGGGTTCGGAATATGTGGAAACCCACAGCCACAATAGAGAGCTGTCATCACAGGGGTCAGAGGTGTCAGAGAAGTCAGGCTCTCAAGGGAAGTTCAATGATAAGGTCCTAGGGGAGAGCTGGGGTAGGTAAGTCAGGTGGGAAAAAAAATCCTTCTCTTCTGAGCTGTTGACTATCTAAGCTTCAAATGGAAGTGAATAGGATGATTGGGGAGTATCTTAAATCCTGAAACAAGGCTTTGGGACCAATGGTAAATAGGTAGGTTTTAAAGGACCATGGAGAATTGGAGCCAAGTAATTTTATTTCTCCCATCACTTCCTAGTCTTGGTCAAGAAATTGTGTCCTGTTAACAGGAAGAAGATGAAGATGAAGAGGCAGGCTATTTTAATAGAAGAGAAGAGAAAAGGTAGGAGTTTCAAAGGGACAGATAATAAAGGCAAAAGGCAGAAGAGGAAAAGAATATCAAGTGAACCTCTCACAGGTCAGAGTGGGAGGGCATGTGGGAGACAGGGTTTTCCCAGGGGCTGAGCCGGGGGAACATCAGCCTCTTGGCTCTGGGAGTTGTCACACAGTGATTTGACCGGAAATCATAAGGAGGACTCGAGACTCCAAAAGGAAGAACTTGGAGCCCCTATCAGGGTAGATCCCCTTCCTCCTCCTAATATATCCCAAGTATAAGATATCTGTCCCTCACCAAGATGACCACCAGGTCCAGAATGTTCCAGATGCTTCTGAGGTAACGAAACTGGTGGATGTGGAGCTCCAGTATCTCTTCTACCACATAGTAGAAAATGAAGATGCAGAAGATGATTTCACAGACAATGATAAAGAAGTCCCAGTTACTGACATAGCGGATCAGCTTAACTGTGCGGATTTGCCAAGATGGGATGGCACCTCCTGTAGCTGGAAACTCCACCACCAGTCTGTGGGAGGAAGGGGAGATACCTGGTGAGGCCTGGGCTAGGATAGTTCCTCCAATCCCCTCTCCTCCACGCCCACCACAGGGTACACATTTAAGGAAAGGTCTTAAGCAGAGAAGGGAACCAGGAACCATGGATGGAGGTAAGACAGGGAAAGGAGACCCACCTCAGTACACAGAAAAGGTTGATGTTGGCATTGTAGACTGAGAAGTCAATGAAGACCACCCGAGTGCCCCTGTCTAGCCACAGGCCCTCCTGAAGGTCCTGGAGTGCCTCTGCACTGGCCTGTCGGGACCCTGGAAGGTCCAGATAGTAGCCACCTCCACTGTAGCTTGTCAGCCGGCCCCAGTGAGAGGAGCCCCCCAGCTCATCTTGCGAGTGGTATGTCCACCTGTCACAGAAGAAGCCATCTGAGCAGAGAGGTCTGAGCCAGTCCAAAAGCTGATCTCCTGAGGCAATGGCAACACTTGATGATTGTCTGGGCATTACAGTTTCATATATATTATATATACATATCATGTATAATATATATTCCACACATATCATCTTGTTTGATACTAACAACTATTTGAGAATGGAGGGTAAATATTATCCACATTTTGAAGATGAGGAACCTAAGACTCAGAAATGTCTAAGATAATCCAGCTTGTTAGTGGCCAAACTAAAACTCAAATATAAATGTCCTGATTTCTCATGATGTCACCCAAAACTATGGATGACAAACCCATGCCCCACTTTTGATCTCAGACTGAGGAGTCCCCACTAGGGAAACACCTGGCTCATATAATACAGAAAAGACCCTTTCTGCTCTTGTGGTTGTGCACCTGGCTGCTTTGTCTCATGATTCTCTGTTCCATCCACAAACTTTCCTCCCTGTGCTCTTCCTTCCTTCCCCTTCACATCCTGTCCATCCTTTTCCCCTTTCTTTCCTAATTCTCCATTGACCCTTAACCCCTTGTTTCTTCCCCTACAGTTCTAAGGGTCAGACTCTTCCAATTATGACTTGTGTGGCAGCACCAGTGCTTCAGCTATTCACCATACCCATAAGAACACCTGGACAAGAAAGAATGCTTTCTCTGCCAGGACTGTCCCCAGGGTAGTGCAAATGTGACCATGACCTGTGTGTGGAAACAAGTCCAGAGGCTATGGTCTTGTTTGCTAATGTATCTTCTCTGTTCCTGAGTGACCCAAACCAAGACCTCCTAACAGTCACAGATGGGACTCAGAGAGATGCTTCCCCTGTCCCTCCCCCAGATCCCCCCAAGGCTCTTTAAGACTAAGTGGAAATCGTTCCCAACCCCTGGGATGGTGTCAGGCTCAGAGAAGCAAGCCTAGCAACATTGGTGGGGGGATTCACTCACGCTGTGCCATTGAGAGGCCCAAAGGGGAGCTGTTCTTCTTTGTCTGGAGAGTAGACGTCGTAGCAGTTCAAAATGTCCTCACGGAAGTCTTCATGCACCACGCAGGAGTCATTGCGGACCCTCAGCTGCCGTAGCCTTGGAACCCCCAGCAGCAGGTTCTCATAGTAGATGAAGGAGTGGGAGCCATGGCCCAGGCTCTGGTTGTTGTACCATTTGGTCCAATACAAACTGTCCAGTAGTGGGCCCTGGGCAAACTAGACCACGAGCTGGGTTGGGCCTAACCTAACCTCATCTTGACCTTTACTCTTGGAATGACCTTTGCCATCACTCCTTGACCCCCTGGCTTATCTCTAGTCTACTTCTGTTGGATCCCTCAGCTGACCCATGAACTTTGACCACTTCTTGACCTGACGTGGCCCTACTTTTTGTTTGAGATGCATTTTGAAGTTCAGCCTTACCTATAACTCCCAATACTAGTTTAACTAACTAGTATAGCTTGACTCTCTGGTCATCATCCCAATTTCTCTACCTAAACTCTACTCTGACCCATTGATTCTTGCCTGACCCTTTGACTTGGCCTGATTCTAGAATAATCTGGTCTCTGGATATGGCCTGGTCCACTGTCTGACATCCCTGAATCCTGGCCTGTGGCTTCATGCTTCAGGCCATTGAGAAGGAGAAAGGAGAGGTAGAGGGTATCTCATACTCACATCCCAGAAGTCCGCCATGCTGCTGATGGCCTGGAAGGAGACTCCGGTGTCTGACGGGGTATGTAAGAAGAGCTCAGACATCACTTTGGTGTAATAATAGGCACTGGAGCTTGTCATTCCGTAGGTCACTAGAAACCAACCCAAGAAGCTGTGTCCTGCTCACTGTTCCCATATCCATTCCCCAGAGAAGATAGGAAAGCCCATTGCCCTGGGGACAGAGATGCTATCTAGATGGGATCCCATGGCAATAGTGGCATTGGGGAAACCAGGGAATTTATTAGGGAAGAGTTATGACTATAAGGTCTCTTCCTCTCCTCCCAACTTACCTTAGAAAGACTGAACTCCACTCAGAAATAGTTTTTTAGATTGTCATTCTGAAAATCCACTTTTTTCTTCCCAAACCAGCTAACTTCCTCGTTCTTATTCCCCAGAGCCAAGATATTTCCACCTTCTGCATCAGGCAGTGCTTCCTTTCCTTTGTCCTATATTTATGGCTTTGGAAAAGTACCTTTGAATTCTAGAGTAGTCCAAGGCCCTGGCCAAACACCTTACATGGAGATTGGCGTCCTGGACCTTGGAGTCAGTGACTCCACAGCCACGGGAGTGGGAGGTAGGCATGGCACCTCTGGCCCCAGGGCATCCTGAGGGGGCACAGTTATCTCATGAGGGAAGGACTCAGAGCATACCCATCAGAAAAAGACCAGGCTTTTGCCTTGAAACTGAATCTCCCTCAACCACCAACCAAATACACCCAGTCTAAAGTAGGGTTCTCAAGGGAAGCTACAAGTTTTCTAGCTAAAAGATAAAATTTGACGAGTATAAGCTATTTATTTTATAGATTGTCCCTCAGTCTAGATTTGCCTGATGTTTCCTTGTGTTTAAAAATTCAGGTTATACATTGGGCAAACCATACCAAAGAAGATATGTGTGTTCTTCTCAGAGTTTCCTATCAGGAGGCATATATTGTCTAATTGTATCATTACTGGTGATGCTAACTTTCATTCCTTGTTAAGGCAGTATCTTCCAGCTATCTTCAATGTAAAATTATTTTTCTCTTTGTAATTAATATGTATTTTGTGGGGAAACACTTTGAAACTATGTAAATATCCTTTTACTCATCAATCTTTCACCTACTAGTTTTAATATCCTTTAATGACTTTTGCCTGATTATTACTACTAAAGTTGTCAAGATTTGATTTTCCCATTCCATCATTCCTTCTGCATTTGTTAGTTAACATTCTCTCTAGGAAGAACTTACCTTTCTTCCTCGTTTATTTATTCATTTATATATATCAGCATGAACTTATGGATTCTTGTTTTTATAGTTTTTAATTTGTTAGTATTATACTTTATTGTTACTTAATTTTTTAGCCAAGTCATGCAGGATAAAGAAAAACTAAAGAGTTGTTCCATATTAAAAAAAAAAAAAAAAGAATGGCACAAAAACAGACACATAGACCAATGGAATAGAATAGAAACCCCAGAACTAGACCCACAAACGTATGGCCAACTAATCTTTGACAAAGCAGGAAAGAACATCCAATGGAAAAAAGACAGTCTCTTTAACAAATGGTGCTGGGAGAACTGGACAGCAACATGCAGAAGGTTGAAACTAGACCACTTTCTCACACCATTCACAAAAATAAACTCAAAATGGATAAAGGACCTGAATGTGAGACAGGAAACCATCAAAACCCTAGAGGAGAAAGCAGGAAAAGACCTCTCTGACCTCAGCCATAGCAATCTCTTACTCGACACTTCCCCAAAGGCAAGGGAATTAAAAGCAAAAATGAATTACTGGGACCTTATGAAGATAAAAAGCTTCTGCACGGCAAAGGAAACAACCAACAAAACTAAAAGGCAACCAACGGAATGGGAAAAGATATTTGCAAATGACATATCAGACAAAGGGCTAGTATCCAAAATCTAGAAAGAGCTCACCAAACTCCACACCTGAAAAACAAATAACCCAGTGAAGAAATGGGCAGAAAACATGAATAGACACTTCTCTAAAGAAGACATCCGGATGGCCAACAGGCACATGAAAAGATGCTCAACGTTGCTCCTCATCAGGGAAATACAAATCAAAACCACATTCAGATATCACCTCATGCCAATCAGAGTGGCCAAAATGAACAAATCAGGAGACTATAGATGCTGGAGAGGATGTGGAGAAACGGGAACCCTCTTGCACTGTTGGTGGGAATGCAAATTGGTGCAGCCACTCTGGAAAACAGTGTGCAGGTTCCTCAGAAAATTAAAAATAGACCTACCCTATGACCCAGCAATAGCACTGCTAGGAATTTACCCAAGGGATACAGGAGTATTGATGCATAGGGGCACTTGTACCCCAATGTTTATAACAGCACTCTCAACAATAGCCAAATTATGGAAAGAGCCTAAATGTCCATCAACTGATGAATGGACAAAGAAATTGTGGTTTATATACACAATGGAGTACTACGTGACAATGAGAAAGAACGAAATATGGCCCTTCGTAGCAACGTGGATGGAACTGGAGAGTGTGATGCTAAGTGAAATAAGCCATACAGAGAAAGACAGATATCATATGTTTTCACTCTTATGTGGATCCTGAGAAACTTAATAGAAACCCATGGGGGAGGGGAAGGAAAAAAAAAAAGAGGTTAGAGTGAGAGAGAGCCAAAGCATAAGAGACTCTTGAAAACTGAGAACAAACTGAGGGCTGAGGGGGGGTGGGAGGGAGGGGAGGGTGGGTGATGGGTATTGAGGAGGGCACCTTTTGGGATGAGCACTGGGTGTTGTATGGAAACCAATTTGACAATAAATTTCATATATTGGGAAAAAAAGAATAAAGAAACATAAAAACTAAATGTAACATGTGCATTTAGCGAGGATTAAATCCTGGACAATAATTTATTTTCTTGTACTATAAAGGCTATTAGTGAAACAATTGGTGAGATTGTAATAAAGTCTGTTCATTAGATGATAGTACTGAATCAATGATAATTTTCTTTCATAAGAGAATGTCCTTGTTTTTAGAATTACATATTAAAGTATTTAGGAGCAACAGGGCATTATGTCTGCAATTTATTCTCAAATATTGTGTGTGTGTGTGTGTGTGTGTGTGTGTGTGTGTGTGTCTAGAGAAAGAGAGAGAGAGATTGGGAGAGAGAACAATAAGAAAATGCAAGCATGGTAAAATGTACACATTTGGGAAATATGGGTGAAATGTATATACAAGAATTCTTTGTATTATTCTTGCAGCTTTTCTGTAAGTCTGTAATTACATCAAAAAATTAAAGTAGGATTTTTCAGTCTCTTATGGGCACTTCTCTTTAAGAATTTTCTTCTTCAAATTTTGGGCCGTACTTGCTCCTACCACCCCTGGAGCTCATCCATAGTCTTGTAGGAAAGAGGGACTGGTGAGTGATCCTAAAATAGGCACAAGCAACATCACATCTTTCCAGGGGAGAAATCTGCAAAGAAGGAAGCATTATGGCTTCACATTCCCTCATTCTGCTCTTTTTAAGTCCAAGAAACAACTTGACTCCTCTCTAATTCAAATCTGTGATCATCTTCCCTTAGTATCTGGAGGACTCATACTCAGCTTTTTAGGACTTGGAAAATGGGTTGGAAGTGAAGCTTCTGTCTGCTGAGAACCCAACCACAGAGTAAGAATGATCAGTAAGCTGAACTTTTCCTAATGCCATAGACTGATTAAATTGATATAACTTCTAGATGGCCACTAGGTGGTGCTCTTGCTGTATCTTTTTCTCTCCAATTCTCCAATCCTACTCAGAATTACTACTCAGAATTAACATTGCTCTGAACTGGTTGTCAACCCCATATGGAGATGTAGCATTTCTGATTACTATCCAAGATAGTAAAGACTATGTATTTTGAGAAAAATGGTTTTACCTGGTCAAATGCCCACCGATACTCAGAAACAGTATTCTTTGTAACTTTTTAATTGAAGTACATGCAAACAAAAAAGACCAAGAAGTTGTTAAAAAACCTCTTGGGGGCACCTGGGTGGTTGAGCATCTGACTCTTGATTTCTGCTCAGGTCATGACCTTGCCCACGCTCAGCATGGAGTTTGCTTGGGATTCTCTCTCCCTCTCTCTCTGCCTCTCCCCTTCTCTCTCTCTCTCTCTCTCTCTCTCTCTCTCTCAAACACACACACACACACACACACACATTCGCTCTCTCAGTAAATAAATATTTATAAAATAAGTAAATACATAATAAAAATCTTCTAAATTAAGGTTTAAGCTTTGTTTGCTGCCTATTCACTACCTTCTCCCCACCCAAATACCTTCTCTCCCTTGTTAATTCTTACTTCAGCAAATTTTGTACTTTGTCTCAGGAGATAAGGGGTGTTTACCCACCCACCTCTATGAAATTCAGCTTACTATTTTGAAAGCCCAAATCGATACTTGGTAGAACATATTATCAGTCTATCACCCTGATTATTCTAAAGACACATTTTATATTCATTAAACAAACATTACTCAAAGTCCAACATGTGTGAAACACATGGTCATTGGCTTCTATCCTTAAAAACTTCTATTGAGAAAGATGTCCCAGAATGAACTTTCTTTAGTACATCTTTAACATTTAAAATTGAATTATACAGGATAGAATCTTTTTTCTTTTTTTTTTTTAATTTAATTTTTAAATTTACATCCAAGTTAGTTAGCATATAGTGCAACAATGATTTCAGGAGCAAATTCCTTAATGCCCCTTACCCATTTAGCCCATCCCCCCCTTCCACAACCCCTCCAGCAACCCTCTGTTCTCCATATTTAAGAGTCTCTTATGTTTTGTCCCCCTCCCTGTTTTTATATTATTTTTGCTTCCCTTCCCCTATGTTTATCTGTTTTGTATATTAAAGTCCTCATATGAGTGAAGTCATATGATATTTGTCTTTCTGCAACTGAGTAATTTCGCTTAGCATAATACCCTCCAGTTCCATCAGAATAGAATCTTTTAATAGTATGCTGACCTACCCTGATCATGTATGCACTCAGAATGAACTTGTAGAATAAGCATGAGCTTTGAAGCCAGATTGACCTAGGTTCAAATCCTAGCTCTGTCACTTACAGTATAGACTTGGGCTCTGAGTCTCAGATTCCTCATCTGAATGGGGGAATACAATGTCTTTCTTGTAATATTATGAAGATAAAAGATGATGTCTTTAGAATGCATTGAACACAGTGGGTGCTTAACAACCAGTTCTAGTCATCCCACTATATGCTCCTGAGGGGACAAGGACTATGACTCATTCATTTAGCATGGTGCCTGGTATTTAATAGTTTTTCAATAAGTGTTTGTTGGGCTGAACCAAAAGTGGGGGGAAAATTGCCACGTAGAGTAGAATGAAATAAATGAATAATTTTCAAACTAAATAAGGTGTTATGGCTCCATATTTGACACATACCAGCAATATCATAAAATAGTCAAGGATAATTCCTATTTAATAGATGGAAAGAGGCTAGAATATTTAGTCCAAAGAGAGGAATAAATTCATAAAGTCTCAGGTAAGAGAAACAAAGCCAGTCCTTGGCTGATGTATGGAGCAAGTAAAGTCAGCAACCCTTACACAATGTGATGGTAGAAATGTTGGTGGCACAAATCAATTTTCCTAACATGTCAACCATCCAGAACACCAGATGAATACGAGGCTTAGAGGTTGCGGCAATCTAAACCCAAAAGCAGGGCAGGAGAAGCCCAGGATTGCTAGACTGAGTGATGATTTCAGCTCCTATGTCTCATAATATGATATGGAAACTGCAGCATGCATCAGAATTACTTAGAAGGCTTATTAAAACAGAGATTGAGGGGCGCCTGGGTGGCGCAGTCGGTTAAGCGTCCGACTTCAGCCAGGTCACGATCTCGCGGTCCGTGAGTTCGAGCCCCGCGTCAGGCTCTGGGCTGATGGCTCGGAGCCTGGAGCCTGTTTCCGATTCTGTGTCTCCCTCTCTCTCTGCCCCTCCCCCGTTCATGCTCTGTCTCTCTCTGTCCCAAAAATAAATAAAAAACGTTGAAAAAAAAAAACAGAGATTGATGTAGGTCTATATGGGGCATGATAATTTTCTTTATTTAATTTTTATTTATTTATTTTGAGAAAGAGTGTGCGTGTTTGTGTGAGCAAGAAAGGGGCAGAGAGAAAGAGAGAGAATCCGAAGCAGGCCCTGTGCTAACAGTGCGGAGCCTGACACGGGGCTTGATCTTACCATCTGTAAGATCATGACCTGAGCCTAAATCAAGAATCGGATGTTTAACTGACTGAGCCACACAGGTGCCCCGGGGCTCAATAATTTTCATTTCCAATACATTCCCACGTATTGCTGGTGCTACTGGTTCTGGGACTGCACTAGAACCACTGCCATGACCTTTTGCTGTATAATCCCATTTGTCTTTGATAGCGTCGTCAAGAAGGCAGGGGTTTCCTATTGTCTGTTTCTGTGATTCTCAAGACTGGAAGTACAGGGTACCTGAGTGGCTCAGTTAGTTAAGCACCCAACTTTCAGCTCAGGTCATGATCTCATGGTTCATGGGTTTGAGTTGATAGCTTAGAGCCTGGAGCCTGCTTTGGATTCTGTGTGTGTGTCTCTCTCTCTGTCCCTCCTCCGCTTGTGCTCTCTCTCTCTCAAAATAAATAAATAAACATTAAAAAAACAAAAGACTGGGAGTGGGGAAGAAGAAATAACATCTTTCCCAAAGGACTCTCAGAACCTCTTTGGAATATGAAAGCTTTGACAAACTACACAGCCCTCTTAGAATAGCCCCTTCTCACCACCAAGGGAAAATCACTGAATCCATTGCCCTAGGGAGCCACTGGTAATTACTGGAGGCGACCATATCCCTCCAGCATGTTGTAGGAGAAAAAGATTGAAAACAACTTGTTGATCTTTCCTGTGTCTCCTTTCCCCCACTTGACCCCATTAATTACCATTGAGGTAAATTATTTGACTTTCCTTTAAAGAACCAGCTTGCCTAAGTGGAACACCTGGTTCAGAGATTTCTGAATCTGACAGGGACTCAGCATATCCATTTTACCACCATCCTTCTCCATATCAGGAGAAATAAAAGACCAGCTCTTTACTACCTGAAAACATCTATTATACGCCCTAGGCTAAGTTTTGACACACCCATTGCATTTAATTCCACAATAGCACTACGTATTTGGTGCTATTATTATCCCCATTTTCCAGTGTCAGATAGCTGAAATAACTTGCCCATGGAGCCAGGATTCAAATGCAAATCTATCTGCTTCCCTAGTAAACTAAATCTTTTCTGCTCCTAGGACCTATCTATATTCAAGGCGTAGAAGTAACAGGAGGGAAAATGTAAGCTCCATAAAAGGCAGAACATCCTAGCTACTAGTGCTTTCAAATTATGAAATGGATCATTTCACCCACACCCATTTCATCTCCAGCAGTGTCCGTGAGGACTGCCTACTGAGGATCACGTGGTGTGGGCTCCTGCAAGCAGCCTTCCTGGTTCCTTCTTTTAAGATCCAGTGAAGGAGTGGAATTGCTCTGTTTGTTTCAAAAGGCAACACTAGACAAGGGAATGGGTCGGAGCTGGAAGGAATCAGACAGAATTCGAGTGAGTATATTGAATGTCCATATGTCAGTACGTTACTTCCTTTCTGATATAGTGAGGGCCTCGCTTCAGGACATTTTCAGACACGGGACAATGACTGCTTGAGAATGCTATGAAGATTCAGAGACCAGGTGGTGGCTCACCATCCAGCACAGAGTATCTGATTTTTTTTCCCCCTTCTTGGACAGAACTAAGTTCTCTTGCATACGCTATATCATGCCTTTTAACCTTGGCCTCAGATCAAATTCACAGTTGCTAAATAATAATCACCGCCATGACCGACGCATTATGCACTGGGCTTTGCACACATTGTCTCCCATAAGCCTCAAAAAAACCTCAGAAAGTAGGAATTACCATCTGCATTTTCTGCTGTTAAAAAACTTGTCCAAAGATCATACAGCAAGTGAGTAGAACTTCTATTCAAACCCAGGTCTGCCTTACTCCAAAGACCATGAATTTAGCCATCACTCTACATTACACTAATATATCCTCTACCACTCAAATCCTTCTGATTAGGGACTCTAACTCTCCTTCCAAAAATCAAACCAAATGTTTAGTACTATGCAAGTTTATAAGGTGCCCCTTATAAGAAAACTATTTAAAGAGTCCAATATCTGAGTTAGGAGGTGAATTGCAAAAAGCTATTAGTAAACTCAAAACATCACCATTTTTTTTTTAATTTTTTTTTTAACGTTTATTTTTTTTTTTTTTAATTTTTTTTTTTCAACATTTTTTATTTATTTTTGGGACAGAGAGAGACAGAGCATGAACGGGGGAGGGGCAGAGAGAGAGGGAGACACAGAATCGGAAACAGGCTCCAGGCTCCGAGCCATCAGCCTAGAGCCTGACGCGGGGCTCGAACTCACGGACCGCGAGATCGTGACCTGGCTGAAGTCGGACGCTTAACCGACTGCGCCACCCAGGCGCCCCGACGTTTATTTATTTTTGAGACAGAGAGAGACAGAGCATGAACAGGGGAGGGGCAGAGAGAGAGGGAGACACAGAATCGGAAACAGGCTCCAGGCTCTGAGCGGTCAGCACAGAGCCCGACGCGGGGCTTGAACTCACGGACCGCGAGATCATGACCTGAGCCGAAGTCAGACGCTTAACCGACCGAGTCACCCAGGCGCCCCTCAAAACATCACCATTTTAAAAGAAGCTCCAAAGTCCTTCATTCTAGTATAAACAATAACAGATAATTGTATATAAATCTGTATGAAGAGTCATACTTTGACATAGGTGAGCCCAAAGAAGGAAAAACTCACATGTACAAAAATGTTACCTGGGTTATTTATAGTATCAAAAGATTGTAAACAACTTACATATCCTACAAAGAGGCAATATTGAAGTAAACTATGATATGATCGAGTCACTTGTTGGAGTGTTACAAAGCCATTGAAATGGTAATAAACATAGAATGCAAAATTGTTTCTTTGTCATCATGACAATTAAATACTTTACAAAAATACTAGGTATGTAAAAACTTGAAGGAAAAATGGACTTTTCAATGAATGAGTAGTGTAATAGGTGGATTTTATTTCTCTTCATTCCCATGGAGTTCAATTAATGCTGTAATAATAATACAATATAAAAATAATAACATTATTTTTAAAAATCTTTCCTCCTATTTGTTTCCAAGTCATAGGTTAAAATTTCCAGGTGCTGGATGCTGTACTAGACTTTGTGACTGCTTCCTTAAGATCTTCTCTTGGTTAATACCATGATTTTATTTGAGATATCACACCTCTGTGGATCATCTCATGAATGTTGCTAGAAGCTGAATTCAACCCTGGCTCTTGGATTTGGGTGGGAAGCTTAGACCTAAACTAATCCATGAATACCCCTTCCTTGGCCCCATTACAGGTTAAGGGATGAGCATGTAACACATTTCAGGTCAAGAAATCACAAAGAGGGGCACCTCGGTGGCTCGGTTGAGCAGCCAACTCTGGCTTTCAACTCAAGTCATGATCTCATGGTTCATGGGATCAAGCCCCACGTTGGGCTCTGTGATGACAGCATGGAGCCTGCTTGGGATTCTCTCTCTCATTCTCTCTCTCTGCTCCTCCCCCCACTCGGCTCTCTCTCTCAAAATAAATAAATAAACTTAAAAAAAAAGAAGTCATGAAGAGAGACTTCTGGAGTCTTTTATAAGACCTTCTCTCTTATAATAGATATGAATGAGAAAGTCCCAGAGGATTCAGCCCTAAGATGAATCTGTGCAGCTGGCAGAATTGAATAATAGAAATAGACAGGTCTTTGATGATTAAGTCACTGGATGGGTCATCCCTGAACCCTACCCTCCTTTGGACTTTCATTACCTAGACAATAAATCCCATATGGTTTAAGCCAGTTTTGCTGCATTTTATTCCCTTGTAACATGATCTTTACTTATGTGGAAACGATGACATTTTCAAAAAGATGGCATTATTTCCAAGAAAATAGAGGTAGAAAGGCTTCTGCTACTGTTGGGACATCTCTGGAGAGCAGCCAATGACTTTAGCTTATTTGTGCCAAATCTACATTAATTAAAATACATTAATCACCCTGTATTAAAGGAGGCTTACTGACTAAACCGACTGATGATGATATTCTAGGAACATACCTACAATTAATTCCTCAAGGCTCTCCAAGCTTTATTTCTGGGTAAATCCAGGTCTCTAGAATACAATAAAAATTTACACACACATATATGTGTGTATGTATAAGCACATATATATATATATATATATATATATATATATGGATATATATGCCTATACACATATATACATACACAAATGTGTACATATGTCTGTAGAGTATATCGCTACTCCTAAAAATTATGTAAGAATGAGAATTTAATATGGATTTTAAAGGAGGCAGATATAAAAGACAGCCAAAAGAAGAGTAGCTTCAGTCTTTAACATTGCTTTTATCCATTACGATATTCCATGTCTCATATAAAACCCAACAAAGCCAATTCTTCCCAGATCTAGGGTCTCCTTATTAACTGGTGTGCTTTTTCTTACCAGTGAGAACTGCACAGCCTGTTTATGTTTTCTTCTTGCTTTGGGTGCCAGGAATCTCAGGCTTTGTTCTTATTTGCAGTACTTTTGTTCATCTTAAGTTTTCTGGTACAAGGTGTCTTCCCCCCTATGTTTTCCCATTTCTTTTGCCAATTTTTTTAATTATAGTTCTAGGGGCACCTGGGTGGCTCAGTCGGTTAAGCATCCGACTTCGGCTCAGGTCATGATCTCACGGTTCGTGAGTTCGAGCCCCACGTCAGGCTCTGTGCTGACAGCTCAGAGCCTGGAGCCCATTTCAGATTCTGTGTCTCCCTCTCTCTCTGCCCCTCCCCTGTTCATGCTCTGTCTGTCTCAAAAATAAATAAACGTTAAAAAAATTTTTTTTTAATTAAAAAAAATTATAGTTCTAATGGGCTATATTTTATTGCATCTGTGCTTTTGAGAAACTGTTTATTTATTTATTTTGAGAGAGGCAGAGAGAGTGCAAGTGGGAGAGGGGCAGAGAGAAAGGGAGAGAGAGAATCCTAAGCAGGCTCCACACTATCAGTGCAGAGCCCAACGAAGGGCTCAATCCCACAACCATGAGATCATGACTGAGCCGAAATCAAGAGCTGGATGCTTAACTGACTGAGACACCCAGGCACTCCCGTATCCTGTGCTTTTTAATGTAAGCTGGCTCAGGTGCCTTTGAGCCGGCTCAGGTGCCTTTAATGTAAGCTGGCTCAGGTGGGGCATAATATATTATTATTATTAAAGAAGCATAACTGTAATAATTATTAATCACCACCATCATCATGAGCTTGGGTAATAACCTGATTTTATCCATTCCAATATTTATAGTAGAGACTGAATATTAAGTCCTCTCTTTTGAACTGCTGGAAGACCTTCCCAGCTCAGAGCAGTAACAAGAAGTCAGCAGTTGCTTTGTGTGCCTACCTCCCCAGGTGATTGCCATCTAGGCCATCCTATGCTACTGAGCTCCTTCCTTGGTCCTAATTACTATTTAATGGAACTTAGCTGTTATTTTCTAGCAGCCCTCTCCTTGGGCAGGAGAGTGCCAACTAAATGACAAAGAACCTTGAAAAGCTGGGGTGCTTCTGCCAGCGAGTGTATAATTATAATTCCTTTATATGTCAATACTACTCCTCTGTTGGAAACTCTGTGCCTTCAAGTTTTTGCAACTCAAAAGACAACTACTCCTTCCTAATCTGGATAGCTGTGAGGAAAAGCAAGGATTTTTTTCTAGCGATCTGGAGGTCTCTTCCCTCCACCCCAAACCCAGCCCTGACAGTCATTGTGCGGATAGAACTCCACTGTTCCATCGATCTTCCAATTGTTGAAGGGTTGGAAGTTCCTTGGGCTTTACCAATCCTATAAATTTACCCTGTGGTTACTTGGATGGCCTCTTCCTGAGCCCCTCTTATCACCTGGATTGCGGAGAAGCTCTCTGAAACATCTCTACCTATTTCTTAGCACACTGGATCCAGTTTGGCTTTGGTCATATAATTTGAGAGGGAGGGAAGTTTGTTTTATGCTAACTTCTCCAGGGTGATTCTTCTTTCTTGTGAAATGAAATAAAGAACCCTGAAACTGTCACTTCTTATGCCTCTGCAACAGTCTCTGATAATAGTTTCACAATAGTTTAGTGAAATACTTTAATACCCACTCATGGTGGAAAACTATCAGGCCTCATCAGCCTCCCTGGTGATTTTGTATCAGGGAGGTTATAAGTGCCTTGGTTTCTCTGGGTTCCATTAATTGTTGCCACTCCCATGTCAAATTATGGGCAAGAGTTCTCCCCCTATTTGGCATAGACTACTAGTCATTTCTCAATACCTTTCCTCCCCTTCTTACATGATCATGTAATTTTATCTAGAAGCACATGGCTCCCATCTAAATACCACATTACCCAGCCTCCCTTGCAGCTAGTTATGGTGCCTGAACAAGTTCTGGTCAGTGGAATGTGAGTGCAGTAGTAGGCTTCCACTTACAACTTCCGGCTCATGTCCTTAAAAGGAGGGAATGTACTTTCCTTTTCTACTTTCCTACTTCCTGATGGCTGTAATATGCACTTAAGAGCAGGAGCTGGAGCATGAGGTAGAAGGCATACGTTGAAGGGGCGCCTGGGTGGCGCAGTCGGTTAAGCGTCCGACTTCAGCCAGGTCACGATCTCGCGGTCCATGAGTTCGAGCCCCGCGTCAGGCTCTGGGCTGACGGCTCAGAGCCTGGAGCCTGTTTCCGATTCTGTGTCTCCCTCTCTCTCTGCCCCTCCCCCGTTCAAGCTATGTCTCTCTCTGTCCCAAAAATAAATTAAAAAAAAACAAAAAACAAAAAAAAACGTTGAAAATGGCAATGCAGTGAGGTAGAAGCAACCTGGGCTCCACGTGACTGTGGAGCCCCATATTAGTCCAGGGCTTCTCATACCTCAGAATGTTACGAGAGAGAGAAATAAACTCCTGTGAATGTTTCATATGAATACCTCCACGTCAGATGGGTACTTTGGAAAAGGAATTTTTCTAGGAAAATTACGGAAAAAGAGTTGAAGTCAACAAACTGACAACACAAAATTCCGATGTTAAGAAAAGTCAAGTCTAATCACAGATCTCTTAGTTAAAACTATTTACTGAGTATATAAAATCCTTTTCCTTTTCTCAGTAGGAAGTGCCCTGTTAAGAAATCCTCTTAGAAAAAAAGAAAAAGAAAAAAGAAATCCTCTTTTCCTGAGGGGCTCAGGAAAGACGTGGGTGCCTGGATGGCTCAGTCAGTTGAGCATCTGACTTTGATTTCAGCTCAGGTCATGATCTCATGGTCATGGGACCAAGCCCCACGTTGGGTTCTGTGCTGACAACGTGGAGCCTGCTTGGGATCCTCTCTCTCCCTTGCTCTCTGCCCCTCCCTTGCTCATGTACCTCTCTCTCTCTCTCTCTCCAAATAAATAATTAACTTGAAAAAAAGAAGAAATCCTCTTATTGTTGCTGTTCTTCTTGGGCAATTCCTCCTTCTACTCACACGTTCTAATTAACTCTATTAGGTCATTTATATAAAGTTGGATTCCAAATGTCTCATGTTTCTTAAAATGGACAGTAGGCAGAAGAAAGTTGCGACCTAGAAATGAGGGAAGGGTTAAATCCTCAGAGCATTCTCTAGAGGATTATATAAAACGAGTGCATTTCACTAAAATTCAAATATAAGTGCCTGGAAAATGGCTGAAATGATATACACCAAACTATTTACAGTGTTTAATAATAGTGGCCTTTAACATTTTCCATATTATTTGACTTTTGTTTTTAACAAAGAACGATGTATTAGTTAAACTTTTAATAAAGATATTCCCAGGGTTTTGGGGGGCAAGGGGTAGAATTCTTTTGGAATGGAATGAGGAGAAACACTGTTTTATATTTTCCTTTCATTGCCCTTCCAGACTCTGACTCTGGCAAAGCTCTTGCATATTCATAGCCTGAGGCCTCAGTTGGCTCTTGCTCCCACCCCTGCCTACTCCAGGCTGAGAGCCAGTAGTGTTAAAACAAAACAACAGCAACACACACACACACACACACACACACACACACACACAAATGGCAATGACTTTGGGTTTCCTCAGACTTGAATAGTTGCTTGCTTCTGAGACCTGCGAGGGTTCCCAGGTCTCTCTGAACCTTCTGTCCACCTTGCTGTCACCCTGGAGCACCTCTCCATCTGTGTGTCACTGTCGGTTTCTGTGTTGGCTTCCCTTGCTCCCTGAAGGCAGAGTGTGTATCTCATGTATCTGAAAGCCTTTAATAGTTGACCGAGGTAATAGGACTTCATAAATATTTGAAAGAATGAATGTGTGAATAGCCAGGATCTTGTCCTTAGTTTGAATGTTTTGCTAATAAGCTCTCAATATTTCATTTGTTGAACACTCCATGCTGAGAAACAATATGATTTGACTGAGACTCATTCTCTAAACAAGTGGTTGTCAAACATTTTGTTCTCAGGACACTTTTGTGACTCCTAAAAATTATTAGGAACTCAAAAGAGTTTTAGTTTGGGTTGTATCTAACAATAATTACCTTACAGAAATTAAAACTGAGGAAAAATTTAAGCATTTATAATAATGATTCATTTTTAAACAATAACAAACCCAATATACATAAACATAGACAACATATTTTTATGAAAAGCAATTATTTTCTAAAACAAAACAAATAAATTTGGTGAGGAAAATGGGATTGTTTAAGCCTTTTGCAAGCCTGTTTAATGTCCATCTTTAAAGAACACTGCTGGATTCTCACATCTGCTTCAGAATTCAACATGTTGTTGTATGTTGTTTGGTTGAAATATATTTGAAGAGGGGCGCCTGGGTGGCTCAGTTGGTTAAGCTACCGACTTCGGCTCAGGTCACGCACGATCTCGCAGTTTGTGAGTTTGAGCCCTGCATCGGGCTCTGTGCTGACAGCTCAGAGCCTGGAGCCTGCTTCACATTCTGTGTCTCCCCCTCTCTCTACCCTTCCCCTGCTCATGCTCTGTGTCTCTCTGTCTCTCAATAATAAATGTGAAAGAAAAAAAAATTAAAAAAAAAAGACATATATATGAAGAAAATATGACCTCTCTCAGACATGTAATTTGGTAAGGGAAGACCTCACAAACCCCCTGAAAGGGTCTCAGGAGGCCCCAGGGTCCTTGGAGCACAACTTTGACAATATTGCCCTTTGCCTTATATCTGTGACTAGAACCTCCATACAGGTCTAACGATCTACTTGAACTTAAAATCATAGACTTACTATTGCCACCACCGAATAGCATAAGGAAATTATTACCAGCGTTATTATAATCCCTTACCTGTGTACCATGTTTCATTGTTTTTTTTTTGTTTTTTTTTTTTTATTTTTTATTTTTGGGGCAGAGAGAGACAGAGCATGAACGGGGGAGGGGCAGAGAGAGAGGGAGACACAGAATCGGAAACAGGCTCCAGGCTCTGAGCCATCGGCCCAGAGCCCGACGCGGGGCTCGAACTCACGGACCGCGAGATCGTGACCTGGCTGAAGTCGGACGCTTAACCGACTGCGCCACCCAGGCGCCCCTGTTTCATTGTTTTCAAAGCATTTTCTCATGCAATACCTCCCAACAGCTCGTCAGACATGGTCTAACTATCCCACTTTGCCCACGAGCAGTTTTCCTATTGTTAAATATCAAAATTCCATCAAGTAAATTTTAAAGATCTAATTGGCTTTATTAATTGATCTGTGAATCAGGCAGCATCCCATCTAGCAAGTAGAGGGGAGCTCCAAAGGGCTTCAGAAAAGGAAAGGTTTTTAAAGAGGGAGTGGAAAAAGGAAATTATTAGCAAAGAAGCCATTGTTTTAGGCAAGATCGCCCTTCTATGCGGAACAGAAGGGACCTATCAGTAAATTTCCTAGTGTTGGCCAGGCAATTCCCATGGCAACTGGTTAAAGGTTACATTTTTGGGAGGTTGAAACTGCAATTGGGTCAGGTAGTAAGTCTTCATTCACTGACGTGGGGCCTTAACCTAAGTGACACCATTTGGGTCCTGTGGTTTTCTTTTTAACACTATGAATCATGAAATTCAAATTTATATGGTCTGCTCAGGGTCATTCAATTGGCAAGAGGCAGAGTCAATACTCAGACTCATGCTTTATGAATGAGAGCTACATGCTCTTTCTCTGGCTACTCACACCAGCAGTGCCCCAAACTGAGCTCATTTATAAAAATCTAGAATAGCTAGATTTTATCAGCTACTGCTGCCTGCTCTTTGTACTTGATCAAAGCATAGTTGTAGGTAAAAAGCCTTTCCCTGATTCCAAGAACTGGCACTTAAATGTACTACTGTATTCCTAGAGACCAGTGACAGCCTCATGAGGGGGAAAACTAAATGACAGGTTATCATCTAGCATTGGACAACAAGATATGTCCAGGCTCACCAGTCTTGTAACAGTGATCCAGGCCCTCAGAATTCTGGGGCACCAGGGAATTCTACTACAGTAAATATAGGCCAAAGTGTGCTAGTGGGCCTAAATCCCTATTATTTAGGTAGAGCTGGCTCAGATCACTTCACCCTAGTACCAGAAGGACTTTGTAACTTTCTGTGTCTGGGTGGGCCATAGGTAACTGAGCATGCTAGGAAAAGCATGAAATCATGCTTTTCATGATTTCATGATTTCATGCTTTTCCTAGCCATGGCCAAACTTGATTCCCAGCAACTGTTTCTAGAGGGCCGTCTTTCCGATCCTTCATAAGCATTATCCTGATGCCTTCTCAGGCTTTTCTCAGATCTCAGGCTTCCAGTGGGTTAAACTTTACATTTCAATTATTTCCCAGCTTATAAACGAAATAAACTGGTATTTATTAAAAGCCTACTATATGCCAGGCACTGTTCTATTTGTACTTACTTCTTTTCCACCAATCTTACAGAGGTGGTCATTACCATCATCTGATATGTAAAGAAATCAGGGTTTCCAGGGATTTATGTATCTTGAACTATCTTGCTAAAGGCAATGGCTAATAACTGGTTGTACTGTCATTTGAACCATGTCGTCTTATTCCAGGTCCCATGCTCTTCCCATCACCATCATACCTTCACTAACGTCATGATTCTATGTGACCAATTATCTTCTTCCATCCTTACAGTCACATAGGGTATGAGAGCTCACCCACAGACATTTCCTGAACCTCCAATATGTTTCTGTCCCTCTCCTTGCCAATTCTAGGAATGTCCAGTCAAGAAAGACATTTTCTATGGACATTCCTCAAAAAATTAAAACTAGAACTACCAGGGGAGCCTGGATGGCTCAGTCAGTTAAGCGTCTAACTTCAGCTCAGGTCATGATCTCACGGTTCCTGAGTTCAAGCCCCGCATCGGGCTCTGTGCTGACAGCTCAGAGCCTGGAACCTGCTTTGGATTCTGTGTCTCCCTCTCTCTCTGCCTCTCTCCTGCTCATGCTCTGGTGTTAAAAAAAATTAAAAAAGAAAACCTAGAATTACCATATGGTCCAGCAATTCCACTTCTGGGTATTTATCTTAAGAAAATGATATCACTATCTCAAACAGATATCTGCACCCCTATGCTCCTTGCAGCTTTATTTACAATAGCCAAGACATGGAAACAACCTAAGTGGCCATTGACAGATGAATGGACAAAGAAAATACAGTACACATGTACAATGAAATATTATTCAGCCACCAAAAAAGGAAATCCTGCTATTTGCAACATAATGGATGGACATTAAGGACATTATACTAAGTGAAGTAAGTCAGACAGAGAAAAACAAATGCTGTATGATGTCACTTATATGTGGAGTCTAAAACAAAAAAACAGAAACAAAATCCAACAAACTCATAGATACAGAGAATAAATTGGTGGTTGTCAGATACAGGGGGATGAGAGGGGAAGTGGAATCGGTGAAGGTGGTCAAAAGGTACAAACTTCCAATTATAAGATTAATAAGTCCAGCATGATGACTATAGTTAACAATACGGTATTGAATATTTGAAGGTTGCTAAGAGATTAAATCTTAAAAATCCTCATTATTAGAAAAAAAGTAACTATGGTGACGAGTGTCAACTAAACTAATTGTGGAGATCATTTCCCAATACATACATATATGAAATCATGTTTTACACCTAAAATGAATGCAATGTTGTATGTTAATTATATCTCAATAAAGAAAAAAAGAAGGACATCTTCTTCCTAGACTCCAAATTTACTTCAACTTCTCCTGTTAATGCAGGATTCTACCAATCTATGAACAGATCCTTGAGATCCACTCAAAAAAGGCAGAGTGAACAGAGATAGGCATTTCCTTACAACCATTGATGAATAAAGAGCAACCAGTTGACATTAGTTGGTGTGGAGGCACAAGTCACCAAAGATTGAGGGTCTGTGCCCTCCTCCCCAACTGCATGGTGACCAGACCCAGCCGTGCCCTGTCTCAGAGCCGCTCCTATACAGGGCCAGTCCCAGGTGCACCTTTGAGATAACAATACTGTCTCCTAAAACAAACAGCCACTGTTTTCATACAAAGACCTTCAATGTTTCCTCCAACAACAAAAGGCTACAGCCATCCTGCCAAGAAGACAAAGCGCTGGAAGCCCTTTCATAAATATCAGGATGGTGGGAGGGGAGGAGTGGAGGCAAGAAGATCATTCTCCAGCATTTTCTATGTGGAGGAAGAGGACAAAATCCACCCATCAGGGACTGTTCTGAATTACTGATCGTTCCTGAACTATTCATAATGACAATAATAACAGTTTCCTAATCTGTGAAATGGAAGTAGTATCTATTCCTTACAGGATTGTTGTCAAGACCAAATGAGATAATAGGCGTAAAAGCTCTTTGTAAGACTTAAAAGGCTGCCCAACTGATAGAGTTATTGTGGGAAGACTGATGTTTCACCCACACCGCCTGCATAAAAAAGATAGCTCTATTTTAGCTGATGAAACTCCTAATAGCTCTGGTATCTAGCGCCACCCAGGTCCTAGAATAAAGCATATGGGAAAAGGAATGTGGTCAGTATGGCTGCCCACCATAGTTTATGAGGGCCTGTCCCAGGCCAAAGTAGGCTGTTTTTCCTAGCCCCAGGAACCCAAATCCTGGAAATGAGCCTCCTGGTGGTTGGTCCCTCCCTTAGGGTCTAATGTTCCAAACTTCACCCCCCATCCCCTCTCTTGTCCCTCTTAAAACATGCCTTCCTTAAACAATTTACACAAAAGTAGATACACATAATAAATTAAAGCTTGAGAAAACTGTCCATCCTCACTGATAATCAAAGGCAAATTAAGGCAAATTGTACCATGTTAGGCCTACTTAACAACAAAAATTACAAATGAGAATATCCAATGTTGGTGAGATTGTGACAAAATTGGTCTGATCTCAGAGTACTAGTGGCATCATAAATTTGTATGATCCCTTACAAAGGCAAAGATAACACCACATAGCAAGGATTAAGAAGGTATTCCTATCTTTTGGCCTAGTAATCTCCCTCCCTGGAAATTCCAAAGGAAATAATTTAACAAAAATGGCAAAAAGTACCAAGTATACATACATTTACCTATAGTTGGCAAATAGTGAGACAACAAGAGAAGTATTATAGTTAATTGTGATGTGACTGTAGTCATTAAAATGAAAATATAAAAATTGCTTATGAACATGAAGAAGCATTTAAGATACAATTGTAAGTGAAGGGAACCATATGATACAACTAGGTAAAATATGTAAGTATGTGGATAAGGACTGGTGATAAGTGACAATATCTATGGGGTTGTGGTGGTAAATTATAGGTGACCTATATTTCAAATGTTCTTTAATGTTTTTATATCATTTTTAAAATACAACAATAAAAAGAAAGAAAAATAGCCAGCTGGTAGAATTCTCTCAAAATTATGCGTCTCCTAAGGTAGGATAGGTAGTTATCCTTGCTAAGATGTTGATGGGTGTTAATAAATTAATGTGTAACACATTGACATGCAGAGAGGCCGTAGCAGATTCTAGTTAAAAGTCTCAATAACTGAATCAAGCCAACAGTCACTGAATTGGATCCCTGCTTCTGCCACTTACTTGCTGTATGGCCCTGGGCAAGCTATTTCACATATCTAAACCTTTCTGGATTTATAAAATGGGAGTGATGACGGAACCAATATCCTAGAATCACTGTGAGTAGTCAACAAGATAATGCACATAGCGTAGTGCTTTCATTCAGTAAAAGGTTGGTGTGTGTGCTGTTAATAACAACAAGGATGTGGTTGTAGTGATAAACTGAGGTCTTCTGGAGAAAATGCCTTAACTTAAATGGTGCTGTTCAAATGATATTAGCCCTATATGCCTATCTGTGAAGCCAACCACAAACCAAATAGACCTTACTTTTTTAGAGCAGGTTTAGGTTCAAAGAAAAACTGAGTGGAAGATACAGAGATTTCCCATATACCTTTGCCTCCACATATGGACAGACTCCCCCATTATCAAAATCATCCATCAGAGTGGTACATTTATTACAATCGATGACTCTACATCGACACATCATTATTCAAAGTCCATACTTTACATCAGTGTTCACTCTTGGTGTTGTATATTATATGGGTTTGGACAAATGTATAATGACAGGTATCTATTATAATATCATCATACAGAGTAGTTTCACTGCCTTAAAAATTCTCTGCACACCACCTACTCATCTCTCTCACCTCTCGGATCCCTGGAAACCACTGATCCTTTTACTATCTCCATAGCTTTACCTTTCTCAGAACGTCACACAGTTAGAATCATACAATATGTAGCCTTTTCAGATTTGCTTCTTTCTTGAGAGGTATTTTTTTTATAACCACTCTAGAGGACCAAGTGAGTATGTTGAAATTCCACTAGATGATACAAAGATAATTACTATCAGTGATTGGGTTAGATTATTTATATATGTTATCTCCATAAGATAAATAGTATTATCCTTGTTCTAGCAACAAGAAAGTGCCCAAAGTTACAAAACCAGTAAGTGCCAGAGCTGGTATTTGAATCCAGTTTGTCTGTCTCCAACCTTCATATCTTTCCATTACGCCACAGTATTGACCCTAATACCAAATATGGGTCCTGAAACATCTGAATCCATAGGAACTGACAGGGAAAAGCACACTGATAAAGGTGGATTTCCAAACACATGTCATTGAAGCTCTTGGAAGACAGCATCCTAATAGAACAACACAATAGCCACCCTGAAATAGACCTGCCTAGCTGTAGAATGGGTTGCCCCATGAAATAGTGAAATCCCCATGGATATTTCCCAGGATGGGGCTAGTTGGCCACCTGACAGAGCACCACAGGAGGAATCATAGAGAAGGGATTTCTGTGTCCTTGAACTGGACAACCTCTAAATCTGGCTGCTCAGGGACTCTGCACTTATTGGACTGAGTTTATGACTCAGACTTTGGCAAGTCACAGACCATTTAGCATTCACCAGTGCATTAAAATGCCCCTAAATATTCTCAGTGGGCTTCCAGAAACCCAACTTCAACCCCCTTCAGTTCCATACACAGGAGCCAGAAATGGTTCACTGTGACTCTGGGGAGCTAGGAACCTCCCAATCTTGCTCCAGAGGCTAATCTGGAAATAGAGACATTTATATAGAAAGGCTCTCCCTGCGGGTATCAGCTGCTATCATGGGATCTGAAAAAGGAGAGGACACTCCTTCCTAGCAGATGGTTAAGACAAAAAATCAATATGTCAACAAATGAATTTCTGATGGTCACTTGCTGAAAGGAATCAAATGGCCCCCACAGAACGTACACTTGGTCGACTGTTGTTTCCCGCACACACTGTCTCCTTTCACTCTGTGCTGATGACCCATGGTAAACACTCAGAACTGCCCCTTCTATTCCCACAGAGTAAGTCCCAACAGAGTGCAACCAGAGAAAGTGCTTTCTGCTCAGTTTTCCCACAGGGCTCACATAAATGCAGTTGGCTCTAAGAGGATGACATTTTCCATCTACACTTATGTTTTCAGACACTTTCAAAAGATTCATGCATCCTAAAAAGAACAGAGCTTTCCGTGGAGTATAAGGTCATGTAATAATGGAGGCACCTTAGTTGTAGGGTCCAAACTTCAGTTTAATTAACACACACGTACACACACAACTCCATGAAACTAGCTAAAATTCACTTGTGCAAGTTTTTGAAGAAGCCATTGGCTATGTACAAAGCATCCTATCTATAGGCCTTATACCATCTATTTGGTGCACCTTTGTTATTATCTATAATTATTTGACTCTATCCTTTCATGGCTCAGTGTTTTATCCTTTCACTGCGTTCTTTCAACTTAGATACCAAACCTTCCCAGTTTGGGAAGTTCCCAGAACTTCAGATAAGCTTGCTTCAATGTCTGTGGCATGGTGATCTCTCACATGGGAGAATCTTAGCTGTATTGACCACCATAGCACTGGCATCTTTAACCCCTTTATCAGGAATCTGAGCTCTAAGGCCTGCTGAACCTTTTTCCTTCTGCCTCTAAAGAAACGGGGATCAGACATAGCATAATAACCATGTAAAACCCACCAAACTATTTTTGTTCCAAATAGAAAGGAACCATTTTCCACATTTTACAGAAGGGTAAAAACTTCCACTTTCCAACAGAACATGGTGGTGGCTGAATCGGTGCCAGGAACTTGAATTTAAAAACTGTATTCCCCTCATAATGCTTGACAAAACAACTTTAATAGCTTTCTAACAATCTGCCTTCTTCTCCTGAACTCAGTGACAAAAATTTCTTTTAAATTTTATTGTTATTTATTTGAGAGTGAGAGGAGCATGAGCAAGAGAGGGACATACAGAGAGAGAGAGAGAGAGAGAGAGAGAGAGAGAGAGGAAGAAAGAATCCCAAGCAGGCTCTGCACTGTCAGGGCAGAGCTCGTGAACCAGGAGATCATGACCTGACCCAGAATCAGACACTTAAATGACTGAGCCTCCCAGATGCCCTGACAAATTCTTTTTAATAAAAATATCTTTAACTGAAAAGGTAATCAATCCCAGGACACGACCTGCTCACACACAGATGCCATCTCCACGGGTGTTGCTGCGGAAGTGTGTACACAGATGTTGTATGCATAGATGCTTCTCACAGAGACACAGAGACAAATGTTACTCACAGAGACAGATGTCCACCAGGAACACGATGTATACTAAAAGCTCCCGCAGGGTGGTCTTGACATACAGCTCCCGGTTTTCAGCTGTGTTCTCAGTCAGGGTTGTTCCCCAAAGTCCTACGGGACATAGGAGAGACATCTAGGATCCCTAAGAGCAGGGTTCCTCCCAGTTGCCCGGCCCATCAGTCCCTGGACTTTACTCCCATTTCTACTCTGGCTCTCTCCTCACACATCACCGTATTATTATCTTCCTGAATCTGGCTACTCTAACCACACTCAAGCCTGCCCTCCTTCATCAAACACCCTGAGGTAGATAGTGGAAAAGACACTGGGTATTAGAGAATGAAGACCTGGAAAGGAGGTCCTTGTTTCAGGTGGGGCCATCTAGGGTATCATCACAAATATGCCCTCCCTCCAGCTAACTCCCACATACCTTTCTGGGTCCCCAGAGATGGAGATGACTGCACCAGTCTCTCTCTCTGAGAGACCATGAGACTGGCCTCTGTGTTCTGGGGACATCAGCTCTAAGGGACAATTCATAAAGCCCAAAGAGATATTGACATCCCACCTCTTCTTTAGATCACATCTCCCCCCAAAGCTTTTGGGACCCCTCTTCTAACTCCAGTATCCTGAAAGAACCCTCCTCCCACCAGGTACCTCTGATGCCACGGCAGATCTGGAAGCAGCAGTTGGACACCAGGGTCCTGTATGCCTTCTTTTGGGGTCCATCTTCAGGCTTTTGGGGCTGGGATTCAGGGGGTGTCACACTGGAGATGGTGCAGATCCTCAGTGTCCCATGTGGGGACCGGGGACCACTGTAGGCAGGGTTGTCCCAGGCTCCTCTCCCCATAGTTTGGAGCTCTTGCCCCTTGGGACTTCCCATAGCATTCGTGGGGAATGAGGTAGGGGACCTGGCACGTCAGATACCCGCTGTCACCTGAAGAAAGAGGGAGCAAAACACAGTCCAGTCTAGTTAGCAGAAGGCAAAGGAAAGAGAGGGAGAGAACAGCTGGTCTCAGAAAGCCTCTGCTTCCTGCCTTTAGTCGGGAGAATCTATACTAGCTGTGGGGAGGGAGCAGACAGAAGGGGGTGGAGAATGGCCATCAGTCTTGTCTGGGGCTCTTTCTTCCTCTACCTTGGAGAAAGGGGGGTAGGAGGGAGCTAGAAGGCAGGGGTTTGGCAGGAGAAAGAGAAGACTGGGAGGGAGGTGTGGAGATGGGGTGGAAGGAAGGAGGAGTGAGAGAGGTGTGCCGGGAGGAGAGGAGGGCTGTTTATAGATGGGCCTGGTGGCTGATGGGGGTGGGGGGAGGGTCCCAGTCGGAAAGAAGAGGGGATGAAAGAGCAGTGGGAGGAGCTGGCAAAGATGCCTGGCAGACTCCGTTGTGGGTCTGGGCTAATTTCCACTAAAAGCTCCTGAAAGGGCCGACATGGATTGGGCTAGGGACCAAGGCCAGGGACAGGAGACTGGAAAGTGCTGCCCCCCTTCCAGGTTCATTCAATGGTGTCTGAGGCCCCTTTAATGTCTCACCTTGGGCTGTCCCCTGAGGTGGCCCTACAGCTGGGAAAAGGAAAGAGGCAGGAGGAGCCCCTGTTTTAGACATTTAAGGGGCAGTGTCCTGACTGCTGATGAGGTCGCGATGGTGGGGGGCACTATGGAGGTCCAGACTGTCTATATCCTTTCTCTGAGGTCTGCCCTCCTATGGCTTATGAGAGAGCTACACTGGCAGAAAAGTGTTCCTCAAAGGTATGAAGCTCAGCCTAGGCAAGAAGCTAAGCCCTGATTGGGAGAATGTATCAGAGAGCAAAGGGCAAGGACAGTGTGATTTGGAACTCCTTAAGAAGAGTAGATATCTGGACTCAGCTCAGCTGACAACTTTATCTTATGACTCTGCTAGGTACTGGACCGAGGGCTGTAAACATGAGCACATAATGGAACTATGAGAATTATCAGCACTGGTCTGCTTTTTAAAATTTTTTTTCATGTTTATTTTTGAGAGAGAGAGACAGAGCACCAATGGGGAAGGGTCAGAGAGAGAGAGGGAGACAGAGAATCCAAAGCAGGCTCCAGGCTCTGAGCTGTCAGCACAGAGCCCGATCTGGGGCTTGAACTCACAAGACATGAGATGGTGACCTGAATCAAAGTCAGATGCTTAACCATCAAAGTCTGAGCTACCCAGGCACCCCAGTACTGGTCTGCTTTCTTCCATCTCAGATGTCTGAATTAAAACCCTGGCATGTGCCCCCAGGTACATCTCTGCCTCTGCTCTGCTCCAACCTCTGATCACTTGCCTGGGGCTCCCTTACAAGCATGTGTCCAGAATGGCACTGGCCCCACAGGTGCAGGGGTTATATCCTCCTTGATGGCTGGGGTGGGGGCTGCTCTCTCTCCAACTGCTGGCTCCCCATCTGGGCCACTCTATTGCTCACTCGACTGAAGTCCACCTCACCGCTCAGGAAAACACCAATCTGGTCGAAGTCACCAGTCTTAAGTGTCCCCATAAAGAGATCCTGATTCCAGACAACCCAAGGCTGGCCTCAGGTCCTTGATAAATAAGTGTACTCCAACACCTGAGAAAGGGTTGAAAAAACAGCAGCTATCTTACCCCTGGGTCTGCAGCATGGATCTCCTGTCCCAGGCCCAGATACTTTTAGGGAATTAACTCTGTCTGGGATGGAGTTATGGCTTCTCTGTGAGCTTCCCTAGAAGGAAGAGTTTCATCTCTACATGTTATTGGTTGATGAGACATAATCTAAAGTGCTTGTTTTCTTTGGGAAGACAAAAGACAAGGAAGTGTGCCAGTTTTGACCAATTTGTGCGAAATCTGCTGATAGTGAAGGAACAGGAACTGATGCCTCTCACCCACAAGCTCTTCAAACAATTGCAAAAGGACCCCTGGCTTGCAAAACTGAACATTAGCACAGAGGTGATAAATAGGAAGCTAGCAGTGTAGTTCAAAGAAATGATGAGAGGAAGAGGAGATGGTTTCTGACTCCTTGGGGGTAATTTTGTATTCTGAGAGAGGCCTGTGATCAACAAGGGTTCGGATGGACTCAAGGAGGTTCGTTATGTGACGGGTCCCACACCCTTGTGACCAGAGCTGGACTGCTTTATTCACAGTCACCCAACCTAGGAAACACTGCTTTTCCCTGCTCAGTCTCCTCTCCCCATGTGTGTGGATCAACCCATAATACCCCTCAGGAGTACAGGTTATGCAACACAGCTTGAGAAATTTTCTCTAAAGGTGCTGTGCATTCCTAGGGTGTTTAGTCTTGCTCAAGAAGGTCATAAACATATTAATCAAGTGGGATCTCCTGATACTTTTGTGTCCAGCAGTTCTTAATGTCTTCAAGCTTCTAAGGCACTTGGCTTTTCCTGAGTGGCCAGATCCAGTTAATAAGGGCAACCAATATCAGAGTCCTGTGACTCAGGCTGCTTCTTAGCAGTTTAGCAAAACCCAACAGGCTTGACCTTGAAACTCAAGCTGCCAGGTTGAACTCTTGGCTCAGCAGCTTACTAAGTGTATGGTTCTGGGAAAGTCCCTTTTGAGACTTAGTTTATGTATCTGCAGAGTGTTCATACTAAACCCTGCTCTGCTGAACTTAAGGACTGTTTTAAGATTAAAACAGTAGATACAGAAACCTTTATGAACTGTGTGCTATAAAGCACAAAACAAATTTAGTTATCTTGCCACAGCATCCATCCTTGTGCCCAGCACAAGAAATTCATGTTTAAGGAAGATACCTTCAGTCAGGACTCTGTTGTCATTATCTCTGAGAGACAAGGGTCTCAGAACTCTCCATATCAACACCCATTCCATTCCAACTGACACCAACAGAGAGGAATGATGGCCTTTCACTTGGAGAGTGTCACAACAGTAGTCAGGAATGAGAGCAGCTCTTAGCAATTTTTGAACACATGGCAAGCCTGGTTGTCCATCAGACCCCAAAATACCTCTTCAGCATGATGCCTCTTAGCCCACTTGGTGAATCGATCCCATTGCTTCACTGGGATACACTTTGTGGTTGCACACTATCCTATTGCACACACCAGCAAAAGGATTACACCATTTCTGCCATGAGTACACTCCTTTCTCATGCCATGCCCATCCTAGCCAGGCTCTTTAGTGCCACTCAGATCCACTGGGTCCTGACAAAAAGCCCAGAGACAGCAAAGGCCATAGGAAGGAAACCTGTGACCCATCTTCTTATAAGTTCTCCATGTAAATTCCCCTGGGATAAGTCACCTTTCACATTTTAAAGAAGGAGCCCTGGTATGACTCACAGTCCAGATTCTACAGGGAGAAGCAAGCTTCAAACCACCTTCTGTATTTTACATAGTGACCCTTGACTCTTCCCACCTCAATGAACATAAATAATAGAGTTCCATAAGTAACAGTGGCTCACCGTGGCAATGATTCTCAATGGAGGACATGGAAGATCACTTTCTTATAAGAGAACCCTGCATTTAAGAGCTTACCCTTCACCAGTATGCCACTAGTCATCTGCATGGCACAAATATTGAAATTTGAGGAGCTGAAGTTTTCAGCAATAAACACAGTGGACCAAGCAAACAGACAGGAGTAGGCTAATCCCAAGGGAGTCCTCCCCTCCCTGTTTTTGTGCAATAAACACCACAGCACTGCAACACAAGCCACAGCTTTTCAATACCTTAGAACAGACAAGCCAGATCCATTGGAAGGCTCAGGTGTATGAAGTCCTGTTGCAGCTGTTCCAGCCCAGAAAGCCAAGAAACTAGCATTCTGTTGTATTTCATCAGGGACCTCACAGGGGAAGGCTGGAGGAGACCCGCCTCCCCTCATCACAATGACCCATTTCAGTCTCTTCCTTCCTTCCCATTACCTCCTGGATTTAACATGTCCTGCTGGAATACATTTTGCATCTTCCATCCCTCCAAAGAGAACCTTTTTGAAATGAGCCCTTCAACTTTCCTCCCATATCTAGAGAGCCCTCCGGGATATCTATCCCCATTTGTCTATGCCTTCTGTAGAAGTTTGGACAGGTAGATGGAACCAACCAAACCCAGGTGGTGGGAGATGATGCCATCAACAAAAATAAGGAAGTCAGTCTTCAGTTGTCTGGAAACTTGGGTCTGAGGCCGTGATCTTACCCCTTGGCATGAGTGTAGTCCAGACGCAGATGTTCACATGGTCCTGAAGTGATCCATCAGCATTATCCCTTCTAGGAAGAGCTCCAGCTGTGGCAGGCAGGGTTCTGTGTGGGATGGTAAGCATTAGCCAGGCCTCCTGCTAGAGAGGGTGGAGTCGGGAGGAAAGAGCTCCATGTGAGCCGGAGACACTAGGCTAGAAAGAAAGGTAGGAGGTGGAGGGGAAAGAAAGGCATGAGAGAGGAAGTGGATTATGGGGAAGAGGACCTGAGAGGGCACAGTTCTCTCCTTCAGAGCTACTCACTAAATTTCACAGGAGGCTTGGTTGACTGAAAGTCCTGAGGTTGTGAAGATGGAAGACTGGGAACGAGGGCAGATCTCCCAGATGCTCACTCTTCCAGCATCATTTCAGGGTCTCAGGGCAATCACCCTACATACCTCCTTGTCCCTGCCTCTGAGGGCCCCATCACAGGAGACACACATTTGTCCATCCTGAGTCCTCATTCCTGTCATAACTCATTCCACAGGTATTTATTGAGTGCCGACTCTATAGTAGGGACTCTGGGGTAGGCAGCAAATAAGATCATCAGGGCCCGTGCCTCACAGAACTTACATTCTGGAAGAGAAGATAGGCATCAAGCAAATAGACAGATAATTTATGATTTGTAATCATAAAAAGTGCTGCAAAGGAGAAGTACAGGGTGCTAGGAGGAAATATGGTAGGACACCCAAATTTCTAAGGCAAATGAGGAACAGAATCAGGATTTCTACCTCTCTTCCCCCTTCTTGGCCTGGCAGCAAATAGGGTTTTCTGAGATTCAGAAATGTTTTACTGCTAATATACACAAGGAAACAGACTTAGTTAAATTAGAGAGAAAGGGTACGACATACAGTAATCTTTAATCCTCATGGTCACCAGTACAAGAGTTGAGCTAAGCTTGAAGGCTTGCATTGGATTCCTTCTGAACACATGGAATCCAACCACTCTTTCATTCCTGAAATTGATGATCACCTCGACACCTGGAAAGGAGCAGAAATTAATAAGAGAGGTAGAGTAGCTGGCAAAACTACAAACTGATTAAAAATTTCCTCAGGTGATGGTTTTACAGGTGTTTACTTATCTCCAAGCTCATCGGGTTGTATACTTTAAGGATGTACAACTTTTTGCATGCCAATCATACCTCAGTAACGGTCAATACTTCAAAAAAGTTTGTTTTAATTTCTCAAACAGGAATTTGGAACCAAGAGCTTAATGTTTCTTTAATTCTGTTCACCCCGTAACCCTAAATCTAGAAAGCTATCCTGATGTTTCTATCAACATAATTGATAACAATCTCTTAAAAGCTGACAAAGAGGAAGCTCAAATATCCAACACTAGAAAAAAATATTAAATAAGGATACAAGGTTGAAAACTACCTGTGTGTTAAGGATGTGGTTCCTTTTAAAAGGAAGGCAGGCCTCAAAAGGACAGAGTAAATGTGTTGTTTATTAGTCCTTCTTTCTTTGGGGGCTAGAACTTGATCCTCCTGCCCTGCCCTATCTCCTGGCAAAGAGGGAAGATATAGATTTGGATTCCCCCCAAGAAACTTAGGATTCATCCAGCTTTCTCTTCCCTCAACTTGAGGTGAATGTTGGATGACACAAAAAGAAACAGTTTTAGTATTAGAAAAGGTTCATTAGAAAATTCTCACCCTGAACTCACCCAGAACTGCATGTGATATGCTACTGCCATTCATTAAAACTGACAGGAAATTAAAAAAAAAAAAAGCAGACATACACATGATGTGTTGTGCAGAAATCAACATTTTGAATAGTATTTAATATCATGAGAAAATGCTCATCACAAGTTATGTGAAAAATTCTGGCACATGTGTCTACAGAATCCGAATTTTATGTGTAAATTAAGTTATGGTTAATCAGATACATAGAAACTAGCTCTACACATCAGCCGGAAGTCATGAAAGTTCCATGCAATAGATTTGCTTATCAATCAATCGCTTGCTCCCAGACTGTATATTAATTACTACTTCCTTGGAGATTACAGTTGAGGAAGAATAGGGGTGGAATGTGTGACAAAGATGAGAATAGCCACAATGAGAAGTAATGTAATGAGAAGTACAGCATCTAACAGCAGTTCTGAGGAAGGAAAGTGGGTCCGGAAGTGGAAGGGTCAAGAAATGAATTTTGAAACAAATGGCATTGAGATGGACTTTGAAGGATGAAAAATATTTTAAGGAACAAAAATAAAGCAGAGCTGCCATTATTAACCATACACATGGCACACACCTCACAGTGCATCATGTCAGTTAATTCTCACACAATCCAATGGAGTACGTTTTTATTATCTCCATTTTATGGGGGAAGAAATTGAGGATCTGAGAGACAACTGATGGTGGAAACTGTCTTCTGAGTTAGATCTGTCTGACTACAGCGAGAATATTTCCTGTGTGTCATCCACACAGGCACAGCGGTGTATGCAAAGGCAGGTAGGTGGGCAGTCCCACCACCCTCACTGGGGAATAAGCCTGGAAATAAGCCTGGAAAGAGGGTTGGGAGTGAATATGGAAGGTCTCAAATGCCCAACATTTAACTCATTCTGGCAATAAAAATTAAATCTATTCAGGCAACAGAAAGACAAAGAAAGCTTCCAAACAGTAATGAAATCAAAGGTATATTTTATGAAAAATAATCAGATAAGAAGATGGGCTGATTTGGGGGGGAGATTGGAAGCAAGGAAATCAGTTGGAAGGTTGCTGGACTAGTTTAGGGACAGGGCATGAAAGCCTGAATGATGGTTGTAAAATAAGAATAGAAAGGAATGGAAAGATATGTGTGGCATCTCATAGGCAGAACCTGCAGGGATTGGCCCCTGACTGGACGTATGGTACAAGGGAGAGCAAAATCAAAGGTGGCTCCAAGGTCTTAAGTCCCTACAACTGGAAGGATAATGATGCTATAATGGAGTGGGGGTGGGGTGGGGGGTGGGGAGAAGGATCAAAAGGAGCAGGTTACAACAGGAAATTCAGCTTTAGGTATGTTTGAGTCTCAAGTGTTAATGGGACACTCAGATGATGAAATCTGAGAGGTCACCAGAAAATTTGGGTTAGAGTTTGAGACAGTAATAAACCCTGGTGGGAGTGATGTGGGGATCATGTAGCTAGACATGTTTATTGGAGCCACAGGAATAGCTGAAATTGCCAAAGGATTGCATGAAGGGAGAAAGGAGTTGAGGGGAAAGGAGAGGAGCCAGAAAGGGAGAGAAAGAGTCATAAGAGAGACAGGAAGGCAACCAAGAGTTTTCAAGACACAAAAGTCAGAGGAGGAGTATTTTAAGAAGGGAGTGATTATTGACCGTATCAGTGCTAAAAGGTCAAGGATTCTGATAAATTAAAAGCCTTCAGATGTTTAGACTAGAATCTCTCAGGTGACCTTGGAAAGTGAGAAGGCTACGGAGACCTGATTTGGAGAAGTGGGGAGGCAGAGGTTAAAGAGTGGGTGGTGAGGCAATAAATGAAGAGGCTCCATTTAACTACACAAGAAATTTATCAAGTGTTTATTGAATACTTACTGGGTGAACTTCTTGTGTATCTGGGGATATCCGAAGAAACTGAAACCAATATCCTCATCGTCATGTTCTAAAAGTCTCACTTTATTCCAACTCCTCTTATGATGCTGATTTTTAAAAACAGCTTTATTGAGGTATCATTCACATACCATACTATTCACCCGTTTAAAGTGTGTAATTCCATAGTTTTCCGTAAATTCACCGATGTATGCAATTATGGTACTAATTTTCAAGGTAGAACATTTGGGAATATGGTTTGGAAGTCAATAGTTACAATTAATGCTGTAAGGGAGGGAGAAAATGGACCCCAAACACCACCACAACAAATTCTCCACTGACGCCTCTTGGGCAGAGTCACAGAACGGAGGGAAGACGCAAAGGTGCTTTGCCTATAATGGCCACCAGATGACAGCAGAACCCTTGCCCTGCCTCAGGCCGCAAAAGCAGTTGGGAGCGTCCAGAGACCTTTTCTCTCCCCAGTTCCTTCCTGTTAATTACTCTTTTCTTCTAGGTAACTCTAAAAGCTCACGACAGGCCCTGCTAACAGGTCCTACCTAATCCATAGGCATTTATCATTCTGGAGACTTAGTACACCTCGGTGTTGATCTGGGTCCTCTGAGCAGACACCAAGATTAGATGAGGGTCCTGAGGTGTTTAGTAGGGGAGCCCAGGAAGGCTAGGAGAGCTGTCAGACCATGAGGTAAGTCTGCCTCTGAGTCAAGGAGAGAGGGTAGGAAGATCAGGTGCACTTCTGCTGCATAGTTAGCAGTTAGCATAAGAAAGGTTTGTTGAGGTCTTCAAGGAGAGGGAATTCTGTGTCTCCCAGGAAGGGGCCTCCCTTAGTATCTTGGCTAAGCTCAATTATTGGCTGGGCAGCTCCTAGCTACCCCCACCAGAGAATAAGCTCCTCCCATCCCCTGCATCTGACTCTGTTCCTTCTCTCCTGGATGAATCCAGATACAAACATCCTCCCAAGCAAGCCCTACCTTTTCCACGCCTCTGTCTTTGGCTCCTTCTTGCTTGTAAACAGGGAAACTTGAAGGTAGTGATGGGATTAGGTGTGTGTTGACTTTAACCCTGATCCACAGGCCCAGGTGCCAGTCTGTCCTGGCAGGAAACTGGTGGGCCAGCACCAGGCCCCATTCCTTTTCCTGGGGTCCCCACTGTCTCAGGTGATCCTCCCCAGGCATCTAAGTGGTTGGCAGCGTGGTTCTGGTCTCAGCCAAGGCCTAGTACATGGTAGGGCAACTGTAGCTTTGCAGGTGGTCCAGAGGGCCAGGTAGCTCTTAGGGTTTCAGGATGAAGAAGCTGGCATTTGTCTAAGGAAAGCTGAGATTTGTTAAGGAGGGTGATAGGGGAGAAGAGTAATGGGCACCCAGCATGATAGCCACTGACTGTGTCAGTGGCCCCCGTGGGCCTGCCTGAGTGCTCTTGGGGCTGAGGGACACACTGTATATGGGGTTCTGGGTTTGGCTCCTCTCTCCCCTGGCTGGGTCTCAGTTGCCACACAGGCTTGGGAGGGATGGGATGAATACAGTTGGCTTTCTGGGCTGCTGCTTGACAGGAGGGCCTGGGGAAACCAACAATTCTGCAAGAATGTCGTCTGGGCCAGATGACATTGCAAATCCAGAATTCTCAAGGCAAATATAAGGCAATAACTCCAGGCTTTAATAGGGAATCCAGCCAAATCCTGATGTGGGAACAGCAGAGAAATAGCCTGGAAATCCACCATGATTACGTTATTTTATACCTTCTGTGTCAAAGGCAAAGCTGAAGGCAAGCACGAGATTTTCCCTTTTCCATCCTCTACAGGGAGCATTGGAGAAGAAAGGTGGAAGCCAGGTGCCTCTGGGTGACCATGGGGCCTTCCAGACTGTAATTTGCCTAGGGCCAGGGCCCCAGGTTCCAGGGTTTATGGAGCCTGGATGGGACCATGGGTGCAGTGGTAGGTGGTGGGAGGGCAGAAGAGGGATGGGACACATCAAATCTCCTGTCCACTCTCTGCTTAGCATGTTTGTTCTGTGGTTGGAAAGACTGCTTACTAGATGATCTGTGAAGTACCTACCACCCACCCAGCAGGTGTATTATTCCTAGCACATCACCCCCTACCTCAAAACCCCGAGCTGGCACAACTTTTCTGAGCCTTACAAAATAAGGTTAAATATAGGGGTAAAAAATTTTTTTTAATGTTTATTTATTTATTTTGAAAGAGAGCCAGAGAGCATGAGTGGGGAGAAGGGCAGAGAGAGAGGGAGAGAGAATCCTGCACTGTAAGCTCGGAGCCTGGTGTGGGACTCAGGCCTATGAACCATGAGATCATGACCCTAGCCAAAATCAAGAGTAAGATGCTTGACCTACTGAGCCACCCAGGCACTCCAAAAATAAGGGTAAATATTAATAGATTAATAGATTGTCACACACACAAAATAAATGAGTCTGTTTCAAGCCTACCCTGTTCCCCTAACCAGTTCTAGGGTATCTATATTAGCAAGGGTCCTTCTCCATTTCCTGAACCTGTACCCCACTTAATACGTTTACACTCTGCCATTATCAGATACTATCTTGCCTAATTGGCTACTGTGCTTTCTCCTGTTTCTCTTAGAAATCTGTGGGTTCCCCAGGGGCAGGACCAGAATTCTGACTCCATTCTCCCCCATGCAGAGCACAGCTCTGACTTTCTGCTGGACACATGGGTGGCTCGGTCAACACTAAATCCCCAGGTGGACACATTGGCTCAGAGAAACAGAATGGGAGAGCAGCAGACTCTTGGCTGGAAAAGGCTGGTAGAAGAGTCACAGAGGGAAGCTTGGCTCGGAACACAGCCAGCTGCCCTCTGGACCTTGCAGTCCTGCTGTGCCCAGCTCAGCTGCTGTGTCAGTGCAAAGCAGAGGTGACATCAGCTGTGGAAGAGGTTACTATCAGGCAAAGGGAAGGCCATGGGAGGGAAAACTATCTACGCTCCCTGACATGGGGCTAGATCGAATGGGGAAAGGTTGTAGGACTAAGGAAGGTTGGGGGGCACTTCTTAGTTCTGGTAGAGGCCTGCAGGGGGCTACAGACAGGGAGTAAAAAGGGAGAAGAGAAAAAAGGGGGGTAGGGGAAGGGCTAGAAAGGCTTGGACCCTGACCTTTGACCCTGGAAGGGAGGCACTGGTTTGGAATCCTGGAACACTAGTTGTGATACCCTCAGGGCACTCTTAGCAACGTAGAGAAACAAATGGGGTTATACTTCTCTCTCTCTCAGACCACAGTAGAGGCAGTCCCACCCCCTCATCCCACTTTGGCTCCACAGAACCAGGGCAAGAAGGACTTTCCTTCATCTCTTTTGCTGTGGCAGGTGCTGTGCCTGTGTCTGCCTGTCCTCTGTGCTGTCTATCCTACATGGAATACTCAAATGTGGGATTGCCTTTCCAGAATGGGGGAAGATGCCCTGCAGGAGGTCAGGCCACCACAGAAATCTCTAGCCTGGCCCTGGCCCTGTGATCTCATCCCTGGGTCTTACATACCTGGGCAATCAGTCCCTAGGTCACATATTATGCCCCAAGACATTAACTGTTCCCAATCACACTATGTCATCTGGAGACATACCCCAAAGCCCTGGAGATAGATCGTATGTCCTGGTAGAGACCCTTCCCAGGTATGCACACCTGAACATGTAAGCACAAGTCCAAAAGACACACTGCAGGGACCTCGTTGGTGGGGTGTCAGATTAGAGTATCTGTGCTTTTCTGGGCACATAAACTCATCAACTGCTGACCTACACTTTCACCACTAATGGTCCCATTGGATTTAACACCACCATCTCCTTCAGGAAGTCTTCCCAGATTCTCTCAAAAAGGTCTGGGGTGTGCCTCTTCTCACCCTATGTTAAGCTCGTCATAAATTACTCATAAGGATCTCCCCCAACTATGGTGACTCCCCAAGGTCAGGAGCTCCTTATGACCTCAGCACTTGCCACTATGCCTGGGACCATGTGGTTGTTCCATAAACGTTCACTGAACGAGTGAACCAGTATAGTCATGGAGGTATGGGGGCCCCAGCCCTTATTTCTCTCAAGCATTTCTAGAACCCAGTGGTGCCAGGACAGGGTCCAGAAGGGCAGACAAGCCTGGTCCCCTCTCATCTGGGAAGGAAGAGGGGGGTCCACTCACACTAGCTCTACCTGTTGTCTGCTGCCTGTGAGTCAGCTTGGGCCAAGGGCAGGGAGGATTCCAAAGCTCAAGGGGTCCTTCCTCCGTCTCTCAACACAGAGAGCTAGTTAGGACACATGTGTGCTGGGCCAGATGCAGGAGCTGGCTTCCATCCATTCTCCACACTGAGCGTGTCCGATGGGAAAGCCTGAGGTCAGAGTTCTAAGGACACTGCATACAGTGCTGGCCTCCAGCCTTGCTGCATGATGCCATGAGCAGTGTGGATGGACAGATACGTGGGGCTGGTTGGATCACAACTTGTCTCAGTGTGCTTGTTTATTCGGGCAAGTTGACATATTAATCTCAAGACCTAGAGCTTCAGGAGCTGACCTGTGGCTTCAGCAGCTGGGACAAGCCTTGGGTCCAGTACCTGTCAGTCATGGAGGAACAGATGGCCCTAGTTTTTGTGACTCGTGGGGTAGAGACTTAGGTAAGGCAATGGGTTGTCTTTACTTAATGTGCACCCAGAGTTGACTTAGATCTGTGTTTTAAAGTGTTAAAGGGTGAGGAAGGAGAAGGTAAGAAGGCCAGAGCCAGAGGGCAGCTAGGCCAGGAGACAGTCATGAGTTCCCCCAGTGCCCCTGCGGTGCCCAGCCAGTCCTGTGGGTCTTGTATCTCCAGGCTCAGAGCCTTATGGATGTTGCTGGCCTCTTCTTGCAGGGCGCCCAGAAGGGCAAAAGGAAGGGAACGTCAAGTGCGCTGTCCAGGTTGCATGAAGATCTGCGAGCATACCTCCCTGCAACCCACCACCCCCATTTGACATCTGGCTGGGGACAGTCACAGACCCACAGAGTAGGTGTTCCACAAAGACTGGACCCAATCACGAAGCTGCAACTCCATCTTTCTCTTTCTTTCTGCAGCCTAATGTGCCATAACTCTGTGGATGTGTCTCCAAGCTCCCTCTCCTTGAACAGGTCAAGAAAAGACAAAAGGGAGGCCTAATCTGTTCCCAGTGCTGGGGCTTGTCCAGGTGATGAGTCAGCATTCAAGAGACTCACAAGCTCTCCTGGGATGAGGGTCACTCACATACAGAAAGCCTATCACAGGGGCTCTCACCCTTTCCTCAAACACCTGGGAGACCAGAGCTGGATCTATTGACTTCCCACCTGAGAGGGAAGCCCATGATGATCAAAGTCTGCTTGCCCCCATTTCACAGAAGAGAAACTGAGGGACAAAGCATTGAAAGAACCAATCAAAGATGAAGCTGGGAGTAGAGTGGGAAGAAAGAAACAGGCTCCGGAAACTTGTTAGTTTCCATCCTCCCAAGTGTCAGCTTGTGACTACTGTGTCACCCCCTTGCCTACCGTGGGCTAGGGAAAGAAACTGAAACCTATGAAGGGTGTGATTGGGATCAGCCACAATGCAATGCAGGGTCAGTATCACGATGGCCAGGACGTGGAGTCCTCAACACGAGTCCAGGAAGCAGAGACCAGCACATGGTGTGTGCCCATGTATTTCAGGCCTTGTCAGAGTCAACAGAGGGACTGTCTTGACAGATGTGGCAGCTGAACTTGCAGCCAAGAGTGACTCACAGCCACAGGAGGTGAGACAGAGAAAAGCCATAAGGCTTCTTATTCCTGAAAGCCCAGGAAAGCTCTGGGAGAGGGCCACCCTCCTCTGACCCAAAACCCCCATGCCCGGAAGACCTCCCCTTCCAGGAACATCATGGCTTCCCACGGAAGTCTGCCCCACCGTCACTGGGTTCCTTACACTGGGAAACCCAAAGCCATGACTGGGGCCACGAGGTCATTAAGGAGAGGCTGACGCCACTCTGAGAAGTGCCTGCCCATCCCAGAGGCACAGAGATCTCTCTCATCTCCTTTGACAGTGACCTGCTTGGGGTCATGTCCTTTCTTTGTGGGGGAGAGGAATTGTACAGGCCAATCAACCTCTTTGCCCTCTCAGCAGTGGGAAGAGGCAGGAGAGTGCTCTGACTGCCCAGCCTTCTACCAGGCGTCCCTGTGAGACAGACATCAAACAAATGCAACAGGACAAGTGCTGGAGAGGATTCAGCTGCCAGGCCCCTGATGGAAAGAAAATCAAATAAGAACGAGGGCACAGAATTCCTCAGAAAGATCCTTATCCTTGGCAGAGGTCAGGAAGTTTGAGAGGTCAGGTGGAGACACTCAGGTGCTCTGCTGAGCTCTGCCCTCAGGCTGTCCCCTTGCAACTATGTGCAATCTAGAAATCAACATCTCCTGATGGAGGTTCTGCCTACTCTGGGCCCTGCCCACCCATGAGGGTGAGACTTGATTACAATATTTGTGCCCCAGAGGGGAGCCAAGAAAGTCATAGGCTGGTGAGAACTCAGCTAGGAAATTTGTAAGGCCCAAACACGGAATCACCAGGCTTACAGGGCAAGAGGACAGTAATTAGAAGGTAGAGAGGAAGGTAGAGAGGTAGGGACATGGGGTGTAAGGAGGTAGGAAGGAAAGAAGGAAGGAAGGAAGGAAAGGAGGAAGGAAGGAAGGAAGGAAGGAAGGAAGGAAGGAAGGAAGGAAGGAAGGAAGGAAGGAAGGAAAGAAGGAAGGAAGGAAGGAAGGAAGGAAGGAAGGAAGGAAGGAAGGAAGGAAGGAAAGAAGGAAAGAAGGAAGGAAGGAAGGAAAGAAGGAAGAAAGGGCAGGGCAGAGGGAGAGAGAAAAGAGGGGCTTTGGGTGCCTGTTGAGCAAAGATGATGCCCATAATGTGCAAAATTTCTGCATTTAGTAGAACAATTTATTTTAAATCCCCTTATCCCTTCTTTCTCCATCTGACCTTTTATATCTGTTTATTTTGTTACTTGTCCCTCCCAGCAGAATGTAAGCTCCATAAGGGCAAGAACATGGACCTAATTCACCAGTGATACTAGCTTTCCATAACAGTGCCTGCTCTGTATAGCGGGGGCACACTAAATATGTAAGGTATTCTGAGTGTATGAATGAAGCAAGCAGATTTTAGGACTCCCTTTCCTGGGCTCGTACTCGGGGGCCCAACCCTTCCTAGCTAAGCTGAGGGAAAATACCACACCCTGAAGTGTGCACCTCATCAGTGTTCAGTTTGATGATCTTGACAATTGTATGTACTCAGATAACAAGCACCCCAAACAAGACGTAGAACATTTCAGTGACCAAAATCTTCCCCCTGGCCCATTTCCAGATCAAATCCTCCTATCCTGGGCAACCTCATTCTGCCTTTTTCACTGGAGACTAGTCTTTCCTGTTCCTGGATTTCCTATGAAGGGAATTGGCTGTCATGTCCTTTCAGTGGCCACCTTCTTTGTTGAGCATGTTTTTGACAATCATCCATGTTGCTGCATGTATTTGTGGTTCATTCTTTTCGATTCTGATCTGTCTACTGGATGAATGGCCCATAAGTTGTTTATCTGGTCTCCAACTGGCGAACTTTTTAGGTGTTTCCCATCTGAGGCAACAATGAATGAGGCCGCAGTGGATTTTCTTGTGGACACGGGTTTTTGTTTCACTTGAGGACATTCCTAGGAGTGGAATTACTGGATCTTAGGATGGACGGACGTTCACCTTTATCAAAAACTGCCCAACCATTTTCTGAGGTAGTTGTACCATTTCATGTTTCCCCCAGCAATGCACGAGAGTTCTGGCTTCCTACGTGCTCGCCAAGACCTACTGTTCTCAGTCTTTTTAAACGTAGTCACTCTAGTAAGGATGTAGTGTTATCTCACTGTAGCTTTTTGAAAAATCATTTTATTGAGATCTGATTTACAGCCCACACCATTTATCCATGTAAGTTGTACATCTGGCGCCTTTTACTATATTCACGATGTTGTACATCCATCAGCAAAATCAATTTTAGAACATTTTCATTACCCCACAAATGGGGGGGTGCGCTCCTTAGCCATCACCCCTTCTTCAATCTCCCTCATACCCTCTCCAAGCCTTAGGCAACCATCAGTCTACCCCATTTTTATAGATTTCCCCATTCTGGACATTTCATTTATTTTGGATAATAGGATGTGACCTTGAAAAAAAATTTTTTTAATGTTCATTTTTGAGACACAGAGAGAGAAAGAGCACAGGCAGTGGAGGAACAGAGAGAGAGGGAGACACAGAATCTGGAGCAGGCTCCAGGCTTTAAGCTGTCAGCACAGAGCCAGATGTGGGGCTCGAACTCACAAACTGTGAGATCATGATCGGAACGAAGTCGGACTCCCAACCAACTGTGCCACCCAGGTGTCCCTGATGTGGTCTCTGAGTTCTCTCACTTAGCATTATATATGTAATATATTATATAATATATGTGTATATATTTTTACAGTAATAGTAAGGGACTTTCTTTTTTTAATATTTATTTTTATTTATTTTGAGAGAGAGAGAGAGAGAGAGAGAGCTCAAGTGGGGGAGGGACAGAGAGAAAGAGATGGGGAGAGAGAATCCCAAGTCAGCTCACCACTGTCAGCAGAGAGCCTGATGTGGGCCTTGAACCCACAAACTGTGATATTATGACCTGAACCGAAAGCAAGAGTCAGGTGCTCAACCAATTGAGCCACCCAGCAGCACCAGGTTTGAGAAACTGCCAAAAAGTTTTCAAAAGTGGCTGCACCATTTTACATTCCCTCCAGTAGTGTGTGGGTATTCCAATATCTCCACATCCTCACCAACACCTGTTATCATCTGTCTTTTTTATTTTTTAATTGTTTTTTTTTTTTGAGAGAGAGAGATGAGTGGGGGAGGGGGAGAAGGAGAGGGAGAGAGAGAATTCTGAGCAGCCTCCATTCCCATCTCAGAGCCCGATGTGTGGGGCTTGATCTCATGATCTTCAGATCAAGATGGTGAGACCATGACCTGAGCCAAAATCAAGAGTCAGTTGCGTAACCAACTGAGCCACCCAGGCACCCTATCTTTTTAAAAAAAACTATCCTAATGGGTATAAAGTATCTCAATGTGGTTTTGACTTGCATTTCCCTGATGGATAATATATTGATATTGAGCATCTTTTCTTGTGCTTATAGGCCATTTGTGAATCTTCATTGGAGAATATCTATTCAAATTTTAGTTGGGTCACTTGTCTTTTTATTATGGAGTTGTAAGAGGTCTTTGTGTGTTCCAGGTATAAGTCCCTTATCAGATATATAATATGCAAACATTTTCTCCCATTCTGTGGATTGTCTTTTCACTTCCTTGATAATATCCTCTGAAACACAAAAGTTTTTAACCTTGACAAAGTCCAAATTATCTATTTTTTCTTTTCTTTTTTTTAAGTTTATTTATTGAAAGTAAATATGAGTGCACATACACACAAGTGGGGGAAAGGGCAGAGAGAGAGAGGGAGAAAGAGAATCCCAAGCAGGCTCAGTACTGTCATTACAGAACCCAATGCCAGGCTCAAACTCACAAACCACGAGATCATGACCTGAGCCAAAATCAAGAGTCTGGCGGGCATGTAACCGACTGAGCAACCTGGCGCTCTTCTATTTTTTCTTTTGTTTGTTTATGCCTTAGGGGTGATATCTAATACTAGTGATGTTGAACAATTTTGATGGGTTTATTGGTCATTTTTATGTCTTCTTTTGTGAAATGTCTATTCAAATATTTTGCCGCTTTTTTTATTGAGTTGTTTACCTTTTTAAGTGCTGTAATATATGTTCCCATTCTCTGGCTTGTCTATTTGTTTTATTTGTTTTCTTTCTTTCTTTTTTTTTTTAATGTTTATTTTCACAGAGACAGCGTGAGTGTGGGAGGCACACAGAGAGAGGGACAGAGGATCTGAAGGGGTCTCTGCACTAACAGCCCCAAGCCCAATGCAGGGCCGGACTCATGAACCATGAAATCATGACCTGAGTCAAAATTGGATGCTCAACCGACTGAGCTACCCAGGCTTAATATTTTTTTGATACCAGAGAATTTTAGCTTTCATGACATCTAATTTATCTATCTTTTCATATAATTATTGCTTTTTGTGTTCTGTCCAAAAAATCTTTTTCTACCACAGGTCACAAAGATATTCTTCTGTGGCTTTATACACAAGCTTTGTGGTTGTGGGTTTTGCATTTAATACTATGATCAAATTAATTAGGGGCATAGAGTGAGTTAGAGGTTGAGGTTCATTTATTCTGTATGGATATACAATTGTTATAGCAATATTTGCTAAAGAGACTTTCCCCTCCATATTGTATTGACCTGGGAGCTTGGCAAAAAATCACTTAACCATATATGTGTTGGCGTATTTCTAAAATTTCTAGTTCATTTTATTGATCTATTTGTCTCTAATTTTGCTAATACGACAGTGTCTTGACTACTCGAGCTTTACAGTTACTCCTGAAATAAAATAGTTTTATTCCTCCAACTTTGTTCTTCTTTTTCAAGACTGTTTTTGCTATTCTAGGCAGTTTGCATTTCCATTTCCATTTAGAATCAGCTGATCCATATACTTTTTATTAAAAAAAACATGTTGGATTTTTATAGAGATTAACCTATAGAACATTTGAGTTTTTCATCCAAGACACAATGTATACCTGTTTATTATATTCCCTCTGGTTCTTTAAAAACTTTTCATTTCTATCATAAAGGTTTTGTTGTTTTCAGTGCAGATATCCTGCAAATATTTTTTAAGATTTATTCCTTTCTTTATGATATTCATGATGTTATTTTTAAAAATATATTTAAAATATATTGCTTTCCAATTGCTCTTTTAGAGTACACAGCAGGGAATTATTTTTTATCTTGACTTTGTACCTTTGACCTTTCTGAATTCTCTCGCCAATTTTGGCTTTTGGGGAATAAATTTCATAGAGTTTTTCATATGTAAATTATGTTTCCTGCAAATAATAACAGTTTTTCTTTTCCTATGTTTAAGAATTTCATTTCTTTTTCTTGCTATACACTAGCTAGGATTTTTAATGCAGTGTTGCACGGAAGAGGTAAGAGCAGACATGCTTGCCTTTTCCCACATCTTAAGAAAAAAGGATCTAATACTTCATCATATTAGCTACAGGGTTTTTGCAGGTGTTCTTTATCAGGTTAATGAAGTTTCCTACTACTCCCAGCGTTCTAAGAGATTTCTACCTTGAATCCCACCCCTAGCTTTAACAACAGTACTGAGCCCTCTTACTATTTCCTTCACCACATCAGTACAACCAAAATGCACACTTATTTCCCTTTATTCAAACAACCAGCTCAGTGACTGAGGTTTCCTATACATTTCCCTCCTACTAGAGCCAATGAAAGAGTCGAATGATGACATTAAGACTTTGTCTCAAGGAGCTTGGAGTTTGGTAAGAGAGGTGAGATTCATGAAGGTAATTATTCTTAAGTCTGTGTAAGAAGGGCCATAGATTTTGCAGTACATTCTCTGGAGGCCCCATGGAGGAGGGAAAGCATATCCAGCAGTGGTGAAGTTCAGGGAAAGCTTTAAGAATGGGATGGAGGGGCGCCTGGGTGGCGCAGTCGGTTAAGCGTCCGACTTCAGCCAGGTCACGATCTCGCGGTCCGTGAGTTCGAGCCCCGCGTCGGGCTCTGGGCTGATGGCTCGGAGCCTGGAGCCTGTTTCCGATTCTGTGTCTCCCTCTCTCTCTGCCCCTCCCCCGTTCATGCTCTGTCTCTCTCTGTCCCAAAAATAAATAAAAAATGTTGAAAAAAAAAATTTAAAAAAAAAGAATGGGATGGAGTTGAATTTGCCTTGAATATTAACTACGATTTGAACAGGTCGAGTAGAGGGGAAGAAAAGTTGGGAAGATGGAACATGATGGCTCCATGTTAGAGAGCCACCCTCACGCACAATGAAAGGTACAGCCCTAAAGGAACTCTGGATCTTCTCCCTGGAAGAGTGACCCTCTGGTTGGTAGAGGAATTGAGTAGACAGTGCAGAGCAAGCCCGAGGAGCAGCATGTGCACAGACTTCCCTTCTACACGCCCAGCACTTCGCAGCCATGACAAGACCCGCTGCTCCTAAGGGAGGCAGCCGGTCAGTCTCATTCAAAACTTTTGCACCGGCCAGGGAGCCACAACTGGAATGCAGGTGCCGGTGACTGGCCAGGGAGGTGGCCTGACCCCGAGACCGGTGGCCAACAAGGGAGCTCCTCAGTCCTCCTCCCAGGCAATCCCAGGTGCCTCTCTTGCTGGGAAGCCAATGGCTGGCACCAGCTCCTTGTGCTCTCCTCTTCCCAGAGGAAGGATCCTGGGACAGGATTCCGGGAGGCCTGGCTGTGGAAGGAGGCTGGGAGGAATGCATGGCCTGCCTGGTCCTGGGCTTGCTCTCATGGTCAGCCTCCCACAGGCCCAGAAAGACAGGGGGCATGGGGGACAGGGCAGGGAGGTCAGAGCGTCTCGGGGACGCAGGATTCTGGGCAGGGACTTAGACTTTGGGCTCTAGCATCACGCTTCTGAAAGGCTCAACTCCTGGCTGCTGTGACCAGAGGCAAGCGACTTAACCTCCCCTTATCTCAGCTGAACGCACAGCCCGCCTCATGGAGTCGCAGTAAGGATGACATAAAATGATCCTTGCGAAGTGGCTTGCAGTAATAATGCAACACCTGTTGGTTACTCGTGTTGCACACACCAGTCCTCTGGCCTGTGTCTGTGTGAAAGCGAAAGCGTGCGCTCTCTGCCTTTTTCCTTGAAGGAGAACCCCGAATTATAACCTGGCTCAAGTCTCACCAAAACATCCCAGAGACATAGAGGCCTGTGCGCAGCACAGAGGGATGGGATTCCTACCCCCCCCACCCTCACCCTCCACCGCGGTGCCTGGCAGTGACTGTCCCCTGCTGAGCGCGCTCCAAGGCGGAACACCCTGCGCGCGTGCAGGTACACACGCGCGCACACACACACACACACACACGCACACACACACACACACACACGTGGATGTGCAGGCATGTGTGCGGGCCGCCCGCCCCGAGCGCCCGCGGGTTCCGCAGGCTCGGGTTCGCGCGGCGGGGCTGGTGGGCGGGGCAGGGCCATTGTTCCGCAGCGGCCCCCGGCCCCGCGCCCGCCGGGGAGCCACGCGGGACCCCGCCGGCCCCCTTTGCCCGGGACCCCAGCTCTGAAGCCACGTCTCGCCTCCCACGCGTCTCTGGGCGCGCGAAGACAGGACCGAGCTGCGCGGAGTGGTCTGTCCCGGGGCTTCCCCACTGTTGCCAGGGAAACTTCCCCGGTGCCCAGGCGTTCGCCCGCGGTCGGGGGCCAGTCCCGGGCGGGTAGCCACCCCCCACTCCCGGACCGGGTCCTCTCCCGCGTGCGGAGGGAAAGCTCCCGAGCGCCTCCGAGCCCGCAGGGTGCCGGGCACCGGGCCAGCGGCCGGGGGAAGAGGAGCCGAGAAGGAGAAAGAGACTGGAGGGGGTGCGAGAAGCTCGAGGCAGAGGGAACAGCAGATTGCGTCCAGCCAATGGCAGTGGCTGGAGAATCTCGTGCCCTGGCCCCTGTCCTGTGATCTTTGTCCTCAGGCCTCACTTCTACCAAGCAATCAGTGAAATCTCTGGCCCTGACCCTGGTCCCTAGGTCTCGCTTACCCAGCTTGATGGTCCCCAGGTCACCCATTCAACCCAAAGACATTAACTGTTCCTGGTCACACTATGTGATCTGCAGACATATGCCCAGGACTCAGAGATAGGTAGTAATAATCTGTTAGAGGACCCTTCCCTAGTAAGTACACCTGCACACTAGAGCATGGGAAAATACACACACACACACACACACACACACACACACACACACATTCCTGTAGCCCTGTGCTTACAGGGGAGAACCTCCTGGAGAAGGGCTGGAGAGAGTTAAGTCATGGCTCTACAGATAGTGTGGATACACATACATCTGGTAAGACAGGATGCTGGTGGGAAAAGTGCACTGCCTCCTCTCCACCAGGATCACTGAGCAGAGGACCTGTGCACCATCTCTCTAGCTTGGAGTCTAGAAGGCACCAAGTTGGAGGGTCCTAGTCAGGGAAGTGTCAGTTTAGAGATTCTTTCCCTTGGTGCTTCCAAACTCACCCAATGCCCTGGCATATAGGAACACCATATCCTCCAGGAACCCTTCCCTGATTCTCCCAAACAGGTCTGGTGTGTGCCTCTTCTCACCCTGGGTTTAGCTCCATCATAGCTTACACACAGGGATCTCCTCCACTATGGTGACTCCCCAAGGTCAGGAGCTCCTTATGACCTCAGCACTTGCCACTATGCCTGGGACCATGTGGTTGTTCCATAAACGTTCACTGAACGAGTGAACCAGTATAGTCATGGAGGTATGGGGGCCCCAGCCCTTATTTCTCTCAAGCATTTCTAGAACCCAGTGGTGCCAGGACAGGGTCCAGAAGGGCAGACAAGCCTGGTCCCCTCTCCTCTGGGAAGAAAGAGGGGAGTCCACTCACACTAGCTCTACCGGTTGTCTGCTGCCTGTGAGTCAGCTTGGGCCAAGGGCAGGGAGGATTCCAAAGCCCAAGGAGTCCTTCCCCGTCTCTCAACACAGAGAGCTAGCTAGGGCACATGTGTGCTGGGCCAGATGCAGGAACTGGCTTCCATCCATTCTCCATACTGTGTAACCATGGGAAAGCCTGAGGTCAGAGTTGTGAGGAAACTGTGTACAGTGCTGGCCTCCAGCCTTGCTGCATGATGCCATGAGCAGTGTGGATGGACAGATACGTGGGGCTGGTTGGATCACAACTTGTCTCAGTGTGCTTGTTTATTTGAGCAAGCTGACATGTTAATCTCAGGACCTAGAAGGGCTGAAGCCACAGCAGCTGGGAGAAGCCTTGGGTCCAGTACCTGTCAGTCATGGAGGAACAGATGGCCCTAGTTTTTGTGACTCATGGGGTAGAGACTTAGGTAAGGCGATGGGTTGTCTTTACTTAATGTGCACCCAGAGTTGACTTAGATCTGTGTTTTAAAGTGTTAATGGGTGAGGAAGGAGAAGGTAAGAAGGCCAGAGCCAGAGGGCAGCTAGGCCAGGAGACAGTCATGAGTTCCCCCAGTGCCCCTGTGGTGCCCAGCCAGTCCTTCTGTGGGTCTTGTATCTCCAGGCTCAGAGCCTTATGGATGCTGCTGGCCTCTTCTTGCAGGGCGCCCAGAAGGGCAAAAGGAAGGGAACGTCAAGCACGCTGTCCAGGTTGTATGAAGATCTGCGAGCATACCTCCCCGCAACCCACCACCCCCATTTGACATCTGGCTGGGGACAGTCACAGACCCACAGAGTAGGTGTTCCACAAAGACTGGACCCAATCACGAAGCTGCAACTCCATCTTTCTCTTTCTTTCTGCAGCCTAATGTGCCATAACTCTGTGGATGTGTCTCCAAGCTCCCTCTCCCTGAACAGGTCAAGAAAAGACAAAAGGGAGGCCTAATCTGTTCCCAGTGCTGGGGCTTGTCCAGGTGATGAGTCAGCATTCAAGAGACTCACAAGCTCTCCTGGGATGAGGGTCACTCACATACAGAAAGCCTATCACAGGGGCTCTCACCCTTTCCCCAAACACCTGGGAGACCAGAGCTGGATCTATTGACTTCCCACCTGAGAGGGAAGCCCATGATGATCAAAGTCTGCTTGCCCCCATTTCACAGAAGAGAAACTGAGGGACAAAGCATTGAGAGAACCAATCAAAGATGAAGCTGGGAGTAGAGTGGGAAGAAAGAAACAGGCTCCGGAAACTTGTTAGTTTCCATCCTCCCAAGTGTCAGCTTGTGACTACTGTGTCACCCCCTTGCCTACCGTGGGCTAGGGAAAGAAACTGAAACCTATGAAGGGTGTGATTGGGATCAGCCACAATGCAATGCAGGGTCAGTATCACGATGGCCAGGACGTGGAGTCCTCAACACGAGTCCAGGAAGCAGAGACCAGCACATGGTGTGTGCCCATGTATTTCAGGCCTTGTCAGAGTCAACAGAGGGACTGTCTTGACAGATGTGGCAGCTGAACTTGCAGCCAAGAGTGACTCACAGCCACAGGAGGTGAGACAGAGAAAAGCCATAAGGCTTCTTATTCCTGAAAGCCCAGGAAAGCTCTGGGAGAGGGCCACCCTCCTCTGACCCCAACCCCCCATGCCCGGAAGACCTCCCCTTCCAGGTACATCATGGCTTCCCACGGAAGTCTGCCCCACCGTCACTGGGTTCCTTACACTGGGAAACTCAAAGCCATGACTGGGGCCACGAGGTCATTAAGGAGAGGCTGACGCCACTCTGAGAAGTGCCTGCCCATCCCAGAGGCACAGAGATCTCTCTCATCTCCTTTGACAGTGACCTGCTTGGGGTCATGTCCTTTCTTTGTGGGGGAGAGGAATTGTACAGGCCAATCAACCTCTTTGCCCTCTCAGCAGTGGGAAGAGGCAGGAGAGTGCTCTGACTGCCCAGCCTTCTACCAGGCGTCCCTGTGAGACAGACATCAAACAAATGCAACAGGACAAGTGCTGGAGAGGGTTCAGCTGCCAGGCCCCTGATGGAAAGAAAATCAAATAAGAACGAGGGCACAGAATTCCTCAGAAAGATCCTTATCCTTGGCAGAGGTCAGGAAGTTTGAGAGGTCAGGTGGAGACACTCAGGTGCTCTGCTGAGCTCTGCCCTCAGGCTGTCCCCTTGCAACTATGTGCAATCTAGAAATCAACATCTCCTGATGGAGGTTCTGCCTACTCTGGGCCCTGCCCACCCATGAGGGTGAGACTTGATTACAATATTTGTGCCCCAGAGGGGAGCCAAGAAAGTCATAGGCTGGTGAGAACTCAGCTAGGAAATTTGTAAGGCCCAAACACGGAATCACCAGGCTTACAGGGCAAGAGGACAGTAATTAGAAGGTAGAGAGGAAGGTAGAGAGGTAGGGACATGGGGTGTAAGGAGGTAGGAAGGAAAGAAGGAAGGAAGGAAGGAAAGGAGGAAGGAAGGAAGGAAGGAAGGAAGGAAGGAAGGAAGGAAGGAAGGAAGGAAGGAAGGAAGGAAGGAAAGAAAGAAGGAAGGAAAGAAAGAAGGAAGGAAGGAAAGAAAGAAGGAAGGAAGGAAGGAAAGAAGGAAAGAAGGAAGGAAGGAAGAAAGGGCAGGGCAGAGGGAGAGAGAAAAGAGGGGCTTTGGGTGCCTGTTGAGCAAAGATGATGCCCATAATGTGCAAAATTTCTGCATTTAGTAGAACAATTTATTTTAAATCCCCTTATCCCTTCTTTCTCCATCTGACCTTTTATATCTGTTTATTTTGTTACTTGTCCCTCCCAGCAGAATGTAAGCTCCATAAGGGCAAGAACATGGACCTAATTCACCAGTGATACTAGCTTTCCATAACAGTGCCTGCTCTGTATAGCGGGGGCACACTAAATATGTAAGGTATTCTGAGTGTATGAATGAAGCAAGCAGATTTTAGGACTCCCTTTCCTGGGCTCGTACTCGGGGGCCCAACCCTTCCTAGCTAAGCTGAGGGAAAATACCACACCCTGAAGTGTGCACCTCATCAGTGTTCAGTTTGATGATCTTGACAATTGTATGTACTCAGATAACAAGCACCCCAAACAAGACGTAGAACATTTCAGTGACCAAAATCTTCCCCCTGGCCCATTTCCAGATCAAATCCTCCTATCCTGGGCAACCTCATTCTGCCTTTTTCACTGGAGACTAGTCTTTCCTGTTCCTGGATTTCCTATGAAGGGAATTGGCTGTCATGTCCTTTCAGTGGCCACCTTCTTTGTTGAGCATGTTTTTGACAATCATCCATGTTGCTGCATGTATTTGTGGTTCATTCTTTTCGATTCTGATCTGTCTACTGGATGAATGGCCCATAAGTTGTTTATCTGGTCTCCAACTGGTGAACTTTTTAGGTGTTTCCCATCTGAGGCAACAATGAATGAGGCCGCAGTGGATTTTCTTGTGGACACGGGTTTTTGTTTCACTTGAGGACATTCCTAGGAGTGGAATTACTGGATCTTAGGATGGACGGACGTTCACCTTTATCAAAAACTGCCCAACCATTTTCTGAGGTAGTTGTACCATTTCATGTTTCCCCCAGCAATGCACGAGAGTTCTGGCTTCCTACGTGCTCGCCAAGACCTACTGTTCTCAGTCTTTTTAAACGTAGTCACTCTAGTAAGGATGTAGTGTTATCTCACTGTAGCTTTTTGAAAAATCATTTTATTGAGATCTGATTTACAGCCCACACCATTTATCCATGTAAGTTGTACATCTGGCGCCTTTTACTATATTCACGATGTTGTACATCCATCAGCAAAATCAATTTTAGAACATTTTCATTACCCCATAAATGGGGGGGTGCACTCCTTAGCCATCACCCCTTCTTCAATCTCCCTCATACCCTCTCCAAGCCTTAGGCAACCATCAGTCTACCCCATTTTTATAGATTCCCCATTCTGGACATTTCATGTATTTTGGATAATAGGATGTGGTCTTTTGTGACTGGTTCCTCTTAGTTAACATTATCTATCTGATACTCATTTAGGTCGGCATGTACCAGGACCTCATTATTATTGTTGCTAAATAATACGAGCGTACTTCATTTTATTATGCTTCACTTTTTAAACGTTTATTTATTTGGGGTGGGGTGCGGCGCAGAGAGAGATGGTGATGGAGAATCCTAAGCAGGCTCTACACTGCCAGAGCAAAGTCCGATGTAGGGCTTGAACCCACAAACTGCGAGATTGTGACCTGAGCTGAAATCAAGAGTCAGATGCTTAACTGGGTCGCCACTCAGGTGCTCCATGCTTCACTTTTTTACAAATTGTTGTTTACAAATTGAAGGTTTGTGGCAATTTTGTGGAACAAGTCTATCGGTGTCATTTTTTTTTTCCAACAGCATCTGTTCACTTCTTTTGTCTATGTCACATTTTGTATATTCTCATAAGATTTCAAAGTTTTTCATTATTATTATATTGGTTACAGTGATCTGTGATCAGTGATCTTTGATGTTACTATTGTGATTATTTTGGGGTCCCAAACTACATGGTTTTAATTGATAAATAACATACATTCTGCCTGTTCCACTGGCCATTCCCTCCTTTCTCTCCCTCTTCTCAGGCTTCCCTGTTCCCTGACACACAACAATTTTGAAATTAGGTCAGTTAATACCTAAACAATGGCCCCTACATGTTCAAGTGCAAGGAAATGTCACATGTCTTTCACCTGAAATCGAAAGGCAGAAATGATAAAGCATAGTGTGGAAGGCATGTTGAAAGCCAGAGATAGGCTGAAATCGAGGCCTCTTCTATGAAATAGCCAAGTTATGAGTGCAAAGGAAAAGGTCTTGAAGGAAAACCTAAGTGCTGTCCAGTGAACACACAAATGACAAAAAGTGAAACAGACTTATTATTATTGATAGGGAGAAAGTTTTACTCATCTGCACAGAAGATCAAACCAGCCACACATTCTTTTAAACTCAAGCCTAATCCGGAGCAAGACTCTGACTTTTTTCAGGGCACCTGGGTGGCTCAGTTGGTTGCGTGTCCAACTTCAGCTCAGGTCATGATCTCACGATTTGTGGGTTCAGGCCCCACATCGGGCTCTGTGCTGACAGCTCAGAGCCTGGAGCCTGCTTCAGACTCTGTGTCTCCCTCTCTCTGCCCCTTCCCCCTCATGCTCTGTGTGTGTGTGTGTGTGTGTGTCTCTCTCTCTCTGAAATAAGTAAACATTAAAAAAAAATTTTTTTAAAAAGACTCGGACTCTTTTCAATCTATGAAGGCTATGCAATGGTGATGAAGCTACAAAAGAAACGTTTACAGCTAGCAGAGGCTGGTTCATGAGGTTTGATGAAAGAAGTCATCTCGACAACGTCAAAGTGCAAGGTGAAGCAGCAAGTGCTGACGTAGAACCTGCGGCAAGTTCTCCAGAAGATCCAGCTCAGCTCATTCATGAAGGTGAATTATCACTAAACAACAGACTTTCTATGTAGGCAAACAGCCTTATATTGCGAGAAGATGCCATGTAGGATTTCATAACTTGAGAGAAGTCAATGCCTGGCTTCAAAGCTCCAAAGGACAAGCTGACTCTCTTGTCAGGTGCTAATGCAGCTGGTGACTTTAAGTGGAAGCCAATGCTCATTGACCGTTCTGAAAATCCTAGGGCCCTTGCACATTATGCTAAATCTATTCTGCCTTGCTCTAGAGTGGAACAACAAAGCCTGGATAAAAGCACATCTGTTTAAAACATGGTTTACTGAATACTTTATGCCCACTGTTGAGACTTACTGTTCAGAAAAAAAAAAGATTCCTTTCAAAAAATTACTGCTCATCGATAAGGCACCTGGTCACCCAAGGGTTCTGATGGAGATGTTTTCAAGCCTGCTAACACAGCATCCCTCCTGTAGCCCATGAATCAAGGAATTATTTTGACTTTTGAGTCTTATTGTTTAAGAAATACATTTCATAAGGTTATAGCCACCAGAGGTAGTGATTCTTCTAATGGATCTGGGCAAAGTCAGATGAAAATCCTCTGGAAAAGATTCACCATTCTAGGTGCCATTAAGAACACTCACGATTCATGGGAAGAGGTCAAAATTTCAACATTAACAGAAAGTTGTTAGAAGTTGATGCCAGTCCTCCTGGATGCCTTTGAAGGGCTCAAGACTTCAGTAGGGAAGTAACTGCAGATATGGTGGGAATGGCAAGGGCAGTAGAATTAGAAGTAGAGCCTGAAGATGGGACTGAGTTGCTCCAATCTCATGATAAAAATGTAACCCATGAGAAATTGTTTCTTATTGGTGAGTAAAGAAAGTGGTTCCTTGAAGGGGAAACAACTCGTGGGGAAAATGCTATAAAGACTGTTGAAATGACAACAGAATGGGGGCGCCTGAGTGGCTCAGTCAGTTAAGTGTCCAACTTCAACTCAAGTCATGATCTCAAGGCCCATGAATTAGAACCCCACGTCAGGCTCTCTGCTCCCTGCCCCACATCAGGATCCCGCTACAGATCCTCTGTCTCCCTCTCTCTCTGCCCCTCCCCTGCTTGCCTCTCTCTCTCTCTCTCTCTCTCTCTCTCTCTCTCTCTCTCTCTCTCTCTCTCAAAAGTAAATAAACTTTAAAAAAAAAAGAGAGAAATGACAACAAAGGATTTAGAATATTACCCAAACTCAGCTGATGAAGCAGTGGCAGGGTTTGAGAGGACTGACTCCAATTTTGAAAGAAGCTCTCCTGTGGGTAAAATGCTATCAAACAGCATCATTTGCTACAGAGAAATCATTCATAAAGGGAAGAGTCAGTTGATGCAGCAAACTTCATTGTTGTCTTATTTTAAGAAATTGTCACAGCCACTCCAGCCTTCAGCACCCACCTGATCAGTCAGCAGCCATCGACGTGGAGGCAAAACCTTCCACCAGCAAAAAGATTATGAGGTGCTGAAAGCTCAGGTGACAGTTAGCACTTTTTAGCCATAAAGAATTCTTTTTTTTTATTTAATTTTTTAATGTTTATTTATTCTTAAGACGGAGACAGAGGGTGAACAGGGGAGGGACAGAGAGGGAGGGAGACACCGAATCTGAAACAGGCTCCAGGCTCTGAGCTGTCAGCACAGAGCCCGACGCAGGGCCCAAACCCACGAACTGTGAGATCATGACCTGAGCCGAAGTCGGACGCTCAACCAACTGAGCCACCCAGGTGCCCCAGCCATAAAGTTTTCTTTAATGAAGATATGTACATTTTTAGACATAATGCTATCACATACTTAATAGACTACAATGTTGTGTAAACATAACTTTTATAGGCACTGGGAAACCACAAAGTTTTCTGACTTGCTTTATTGCAATATCTGCTTTATTGGAGAGGTCTGGAATTGAACCTACATCTATGAGGTATGCCTGTACTCCTTTGTAAAAATACACCACATCTTATTTATCTATTAGTCATTTGATGGACATTTGGGTTGTTTCCACCTTTTCTACAATGAATAATGCTGCTATGAATATTTGGGTACAAGTTTTTACGGGGACATGTTTTCATTTCTCTTGAGTGCACACCTGAGGGGAATTGCTGAATCAGTTGGTAACTCCAGGTTTGACATTGAGGACTGCCAAAATGTTTTCAAAAGTGGCTGCACCATTCTACATTCCCACCAGCGGTGTATGAGGGTTCCAGTTTCCCCACATCCTCACCAACGCTTGTTATTATATGTCTTTTTTAAAAAGCCATTCTAATATAAAGTATCTCACTGTGGTTTTGACTTGCATTTCCCTGCTGGCTACGGATATCGAGCATCTTTTCTTGTGCTTATAGGGCATTTGTGAATCTTCACTGGAGAAATGTGTATTCAATTTTTAATTGGGTCTCTTATCTTTTTATTATGGAGGTGTAAGTAAGGTGTAAGTCCCTTATCAGATATGTGATATGCAAACATTTTCTCCCAATCTGTAGGTTGTCTTTTTGCTTTCTTGATAATATCCTCTAAAGCACAAAAGTTTTTGATCTTAACAAAGTCCAAATTATCTATTTTTTCTTTTGTTGTTTATGCCTTAGGTGTAATATCTAAGATATTGAGCAATTTAATGTGCTTATTGCTCATTGTTATATCTTCTTTTGTGAGATGCCTATTCAAAATCTTTTGCCATTTTCCTTATTAACTTGTTTATCTTTTTAAGTGTTATAATAGATATACCCATTTTCTGGCTTGTCTATTTGTTTTCTTTTTTTTTTTTTTAATTTTTTTTAATGTTTATTTATTTTTGAGAGAGAGAGAGAGATACAGAATGCAAGCCAAGGAGGGACAGAGACAGAGGGAGAAAGAATCTGAAGCAGGCTCCAGGCTCCAAGCTGTCAGCACAGAGCCCAACTCAGGCCTTGAACCCACCAACCGTGAGATCACGACCTGAGCTGAAGTGGGACACTCAACCGACTGAGCCACTCAGGTGCCCCAGTCTATTTGTTTTCTTAATTTTTTTTTTTTTGATACCAGAAAACTTTAACTTTCATGAAGTCTAATTTATCCATTTTTTTCTTATGATTATTGCTTTTTGTGTCCTATCTAAAGAATCTTTTCCTACTTCAGAGTCACAAAGGTATTTTCCTATGGCTTTATACACATGCTTTAATGCTATGGGTTTTGCATTTAGCTCTGATCCCTCTCAAATTAATTTTTGTGTATGGGTGAGGCGCATTTATTCTATATCCAGTTGTTGCCAGAATATCTGTTAAACAGAATTTCCCTTCCACATTGTATTGACCTGGGAGCTTTGTGAAAAATCAGTTAACTATATATGTGTTGGTGTATTTATGAAGTTGCAAGTTCATGTCATTGATCTAAATAGAACATTGATCTAAATAGTTTCTACTTCTGCTAATACCACAATCTTGACTACTCTAGCTTTACAGTAAGCTTACAGTAAGCTTTTATTGAAATAAAATAGCTCAATTCTTCCAACTTTATTCTTTTTCAAGATTGTTTTTAGCTATTCTGTAAACCCTTTATATTTTTGCTTACTTTTATAATCAGCTTATCTATTTCCTCAAAGACACCTTTTGGATTTTTATAGGGAATAAATTAATCTATAGAACAACATTGAGTGTTCCCATCCATGAACATTGTATGTATTATTTCTTTTTTTTTTTTTTTCTCCCCAATTCTTTAGGAACTTTTGAATTTCTCTCATAAATGTTTTCTAATTTTCAGTGTAGAGATCCTGCAAATATTTTGTTAGATTTATTCTTTTATATGTGATATTTTTGATGCTATTTCAAAGAATAGATTTTAAATTTTATTCTCCAATTGTTTTTTTTTTAAGTTTATTTACTTATTTTGAGAGAGAGGGAGGGAGAGAGAGAAGGGGCAGAGGAAGGGAGAGAGAGAATCCAAAACAGGCTCTGCATTGTCAGCACAGAGCCCGATGTAGGGCTTGAACTCAGGAAGCATGAGATCATGTCCTGAGCTGACGTCAGATGCTTAAGCTTCTGAGCCACCCTGGTGCCCTTCTCTGATTGTTTTTAATAGTATATAGAATGAAATCATTTTTTTTTTATTGACTTTGTATCCTTGACCTTTCTGAATTCGCCTACCAATGTCTTTTTCTTGCCTATTGTACTGGCTAGGATTTTAAGCACAATGTTGAATAGAAGTGGTGAGAGTGGACATGTTTGCCTGTTTCCCCTATCTTAGAGAAAAGAGATTTAATATTCCCCCATTAAGTATAATATTAGCTGTAGTCCTTCTGTGGACCTTTTTTATTAGATTGGGGAGGTTTCCTTCTATCAAGTTTTCCAAGAGATTTTTATTTTGGAGCTGAGAGATTTATCCCTCCCATCCCCCTGCCCCCACATCCAGGCTTTAACAGCAGTACTGAGCCCTTTTAGTACTTCCTTCTGACACAACAGTATGACCCCCATGCACAGTTAACTAACTCCCTTACTCTTAGCAACCAGCTCAGTACTTAAGGTTTCCTATTCGTTTCCTTCCTATTAGGCCCAATGAAAGAATGAAGCAAAAGCCTTGTCTCAAGGAGCTTGGACTTTGATAGGAGAGATAGGTTACATGCAGGTAATTATTCTTACCTCTACGGAAGAAGTGCCAAAAATGATGGTGCTCTCTGGAGGCCCCAGGCGAGAGAAAGAGAGCGAGAGAGAAAGCAAGCATATCCTGCAATAGTGAAGATCAGGGGAGGCTTTAAGAAAGGGATGGAACTTGAATTTGCCTTGAGAAATGACTAACATTTGGGCAGGAAGAGCAGAGGGGAAGAAAAAGCTGGGAAGATGGAGCGTGTTTAGAAATCAGCAAGTGTAGTTTGAGGGAGGTGTAAGATGCACCAAACAGGTAGTGGGAATTAAGGCTGGAATGGGAAGTTCATGGTCAAACCATGGAGCGCTTTGAATACTAAAATTATGGAGCCTAGATATAAATAAAATAATAATTGCACCTGATTTTGTGTCCACTAGAGTATTTTTTTATGTTTATTTATTTTTGAGAGAGAGTCAGAGTGTGAGCAGGGGAGGGGCAGAGTGAGAGGGAGACACAGAATCCGAAGCAGGCTCCAGGCTCAGAGTTGTCAGCACGGAGCCCCATGTGGGGCCCGAAACCCGCGAACCGCGAGATCAGGACCCGAGCCAAAGTCAGATGCTCAATTGACTGAGCCACCCAGGTGCCCCTCCAACAGAGTATTAATCACCTTAATATGTTATTTAATATTCACAACAATTCTGCAAAACAAAGATTATCCCCCTTTTACAAATGAGGAAATTGAAGTTCACAGAACAAAGCAAATCGCCCAAGGTTACCAGGTGCCTCAGTAAATTTCAGAAGTAGGATCTCAGCCTAACACTTTTTCCTCCTTTCTAAAATAATATTTTACATAGTTGAGATCTCATAAATATATACGTTTTGTCCTCCCTCATTAATATTATAGCATGAACATTTTTCTATATCAATAGAAACGCTTCTTACACAGTATTCTTGTCGGTGTTGAATACATAAAGCTGTAGCATCACTGACAGTTTTTGCAATATTCTGTTTTATAACATTATTTTTAGTATTACAAATTATAAATAATACCGGGGCGCCTGGGTGGCTCAGTCAGTTAAGCATCCAACTTCGGCTCAGGTCATGATCTCACGGTTCGCGAGTTCAAGCCCTGCGTTGGGCTCTGTGCTCACAGCTCAGAGCCTGGGGCCTGCTTCGGATTCTGTCTCTGTCTCTGTCTCTCTCTCTTTCTCTTTCTCTCTCAAAAAAGTAAACATTTAAAAACATTTATAAAATATTATAAAAAATACTATGGTGAATATGTGTGAATCGATTGATCCTCCTACCAGCAATCTAAGAGAATACTTACCTCATCTCATCCCCCCCAATAATATTGAATATTCTCAAGTCTTTAGTACTGATGAATACATATTTTTCTTACTTTGTGTTGAATGGTTAGCGAAGTGTAACAGTTTCAAAGTGTTTGCATCTATCTGTCCTCCCTTATCAAATGCCTGCTCCATTCCTTTGCTCCTTTACCATTTAGAGTCTCAGCTAAGCTTATCAGTCCGTATGAGCCCTTTGTATATAAAGGCTGTTGTTGTCATAACTGTTGGGACAATTTGTTTCTTTTGCTGACTAAAGCCCCTTGACCGAGAAATAAGCTTAAAATACAAGTCAGTGTGTTGGTTTGACCACTGTCATCTGAGAGCCAGACTGTGACCAGTCCCTCAGGAGTGCAGACCCAGTCCCTCTGCTTAAAGGAGAAACAACATCCCAGTTAGGGAAATAGAATAAACATATTCTCAGATGGGGGCCCCTGGTGGCTCAGTAAGTTAACTGTCAGGCTCTTGATTTCGGCTCAGGTCATGACCTCATGGTTTGTGAGCCCGAAATTGGGCTCCACTCGGGCAGTGTGAAGCCTCCTTGGGATTCTCTCTCTCTGCCCCTACCTCACTTGTGCTCTCTCTCTCTCTCTCTCAAAATAAATAAATAAACTTAAAAAATTTTTTTTTAATATTTTAAAAATATTCTCAGATGATTAACTTGAGGTAGCTTTTTTTTTTTTTTTTTTTTTTTTTTTTTCCAGTTCAAGCACCTCTAAATTCTAATGCTAACAAAGGAGAATGGAGCAGTGGTTTGACATATCGTTTAATTCTGGGGCACCTGGGTGGCTCAGTAGGTTAAGAGACCAACTGTTGATTTCGGCTCAGGTCATGATCTCAAGCTTCTTGAGCTCAAGCCTGCCATCAGGCTCTGTGCTGATGGTGCAGAGCCTGCCTGGGTTTCTCTCCCTCTCCCTGTCTCTCTGCCCCTCCCCAGTTCATGCTCACATGTTCTGGCTTTCTCTCAAAATAAATAAACTTAAAAAAAAAGAGAAATATCATTTGATTCTAAATCATGTTCTCATCAGATTTATGTCAAAAGTGGTGACGATTTTCCAAGGCTGTGTCTGAAGGACAAGTACACTGGTGGCACATTGCTGCACTGAAATACTCCTCTGGGTGCATATAATTACCAGGCTGTGCTGGGTAATAGAACCTCAGGATTTCCAGGCTCAGAGTACCAGGATACCCAGAGAAATGGGAGTGAACCAAGGACATCTGCAAACACAGATAGCATTCCTAACCAGGTCCTGATTATGAACAATTCCATGCCTATAAGAACCAGATGCCAGAACACTTGGGAAGGGCTGAAGGAACAGGGAGACCATTATCTGTGACTTCCTGTGATCGACATTTATCTACATGACTACAGAGGTCTGTTTCTTCTTGTTCTCTTGAGTTGAAAAATCAAAGTGAAATGTTAAAACTGCCATGGTACTTTGTGCCCCTTTGCATAGAGGAAAATTTGTAACTCCAATCTCTACCTCCCAAGCTTACTTGTGCTTTCTCTTAGATACTAAATATCTATCATCTAAGTCAATACATAAACTCTACTGTATCCAAAGATTGATCACATACTTATATATAACTTCCAATTTACTTGCTACTAATACTTCTTAACAACAAGGCCCAAGATTTCCCCATACTACTCCTACTGTGCGGTCATATTTTGTGGGCAGAGTTTTAAAATTGGGGGTGACACACTCAATTCCATGTGACACGCCCCAGATGAACTTCAGGGAAAAGCCCAAGCTAGGGAACCAGAGGTCACCTTTCTATTGTATTTATCAACAATGACATGGGATCTGACCATTTCTCCCTGAAACTCCTTAATCTAGACCTTCCCTAGATTCCCAAAGTTTCCCCCATAGGGCAGCATCTTATCTTTAGAGAGAAATACAATACCCCAGTTCTACTTTTTTCTTGGCAGGCCTTCCCTTGCTTTCTCTGGCAGAAAATGAATGATCTAGTTGAAGTCCAGGATCTGGAAGAAAGGTCAAATATACTTAGGCAGTTAAGGAGAAGGAAAATTGGTCTCCAGGTTAGAGAGCCACCCTCACGCACAATGAAAGGTACAGCCCTAAAGGAACTCTGGATCTTCTCCCTGGAAGAGTGACCCTCTGGTTGGTAGAGGAATTGAGTAGACAGTGCAGAGCAAGCCCGAGGAGCAGCATGTGCACAGACTTCCCTTCTACACGCCCAGCACTTCGCAGCCATGACAAGACCCGCTGCTCCTAAGGGAGGCAGCCAGTCAGTCTCATTCAAAACTTTTGCACCGGCCAGGGAGCCACAACTGGAATGCAGGTGCCGGTGACTGGCCAGGGAGGTGGCCTGACCCCGAGACCGGTGGCCAACAAGGGAGCTCCTCAGTCCTCCTCCCAGGCAATCCCAGGTGCCTCTCTTGCTGGGAAGCCAATGGCTGGCACCAGCTCCTTGTGCTCTCCTCTTCCCAGAGGAAGGATCCTGGGACAGGATTCCGGGAGGCCTGGCTGTGGAAGGAGGCTGGGAGGAATGCATGGCCTGCCTGGTCCTGGGCTTGCTCTCATGGTCAGCCTCCCACAGGCCCAGAAAGACAGGGGGCATGGGGGACAGGGCAGGGAGGTCAGAGCGTCTCGGGGACGCAGGATTCTGGGCAGGGACTTAGACTTTGGGCTCTAGCATCACGCTTCTGAAAGGCTCAACTCCTGGCTGCTGTGACCAGAGGCAAGCGACTTAACCTCCCCTTATCTCAGCTGAACGCACAGCCCGCCTCATGGAGTCGCAGTAAGGATGACATAAAATGATCCTTGCGAAGTGGCTTGCAGTAATAATGCAACACCTGTTGGTTACTCGTGTTGCACACACCAGTCCTCTGGCCTGTGTCTGTGTGAAAGCGAAAGCGTGCGCTCTCTGCCTTTTTCCTTGAAGGAGAACCCCGAATTATAACCTGGCTCAAGTCTCACCAAAACATCCCAGAGACATAGAGGCCTGTGCGCAGCACAGAGGGATGGGATTCCTACCCCCCCCCCCCCACCCTCACCCTCCACCGCGGTGCCTGGCAGTGACTGTCCCCTGCTGAGCGCGCTCCAAGGCGGAACACCCTGCGCGCGTGCAGGTACACACGCGCGCACACACACACACACGCACACACACACACACACACACGTGGATGTGCAGGCATGTGTGCGGGCCGCCCGCCCCGAGCGCCCGCGGGTTCCGCAGGCTCGGGTTCGCGCGGCGGGGCTGGTGGGCGGGGCAGGGCCATTGTTCCGCAGCGGCCCCCGGCCCCGCGCCCGCCGGGGAGCCACGCGGGACCCCGCCGGCCCCCTTTGCCCGGGACCCCAGCTCTGAAGCCACGTCTCGCCTCCCACGCGTCTCTGGGCGCGCGAAGACAGGACCGAGCTGCGCGGAGTGGTCTGCCCCGGGGCTTCCCCACTGTTGCCAGGGAAACTTCCCCGGTGCCCAGGCGTTCGCCCGCGGTCGGGGGCCAGTCCCGGGCGGGTAGCCACCCCCCACTCCCGGACCGGGTCCTCTCCCGCGTGCGGAGGGAAAGCTCCCGAGCGCCTCCGAGCCCGCAGGGTGCCGGGCACCGGGCCAGCGGCCGGGGGAAGAGGAGCCGAGAAGGAGAAAGAGACGGGAGGGGGAGCGAGTAGCTCGCGGCAGAGGGAACAGCAGATTGCGCCCAGCCAATGGCAACGGCTGGACGAGGTGGCACCAAATTCCCTTCGGCCAATGACGCGCCAGATTCTACAGAAGCACATTAGCATTTCCCCGGGGGCAGGGGCAGGGGCCTGGGCTGCAGCCGGGGAGCCGCGGTGTGTCTGCAGTATCCTGTTTGTGCGTCTCCATCCCGCAGCACGCCTCAGCCCTGTCTCCTCCCCTCTCCCGCCCAGGCGGGTCTCCCACGGCGAGCCAACTCCGCGCACTTTGCCCCTTCTTGGCAGCGAATAAAAGGGGTCTGAGGAAATACGGGACATCCACTGCCAGCTCTAGCCTTTAAATTCCCATCCCGGGTAGAGCCACGTACTGCAGATCGGATCCCGACACCGATCCGGCGCGCACCGCGCAGAGAGGGGTTCGGAGCGCAGCGCCGCGGGTCACCACGCAAACGCGGGCTCGGGAACCGAAGTCTACCCTCTGTTCCGGCTATCCGGAACTCCGCTCTGCAGTCTCAGCCCCGGGAAAGTGATCCCCGCATCAGAGAGCCCAGATGCCGGCCCACTTGCTGCAAGAGGAGGTGAGCTCCAAGTAATTGCCCGCACACTGCGGGTTCGCAGGCGCTGGGTGGACGAGAGCGTTGAGATCTCCGTGGACTGTATAGTCATCTTTTGCGAGTTGTACGGCCTTCAATTTGTTGGGAATGTGGATTGTAGTTTGAGGACTTGGTTCCCCAACTTTTGTTTCTTAAGCTTTAAAGAAAAACCTGGTCGTGCCGGTACTTTGATGTCTATATATGCATGTGGGTTTTCCTTTGTGTGTTCTTAAGGGTGCGAGTGTTTTTCTCCTCCTTACTATCGCATCTTCACCTTGAGGTTCCACCACCTTCCACAATCTATTTGCACAGGTCCTGGGGGCTTCCCTCTCTTCCATCAGAGGTACCCTGGACTCTTCAGTTAACGTGGGCTTTGCGCGCAGGGTCTGTCCCTACGCCACCCTCCCTCCCCCCCCCCCCCCTTGATTAGAGTGAAGTGGCAAGGGCTACGTGCACGCACGTGTCCTCTTCTCCCTCCTGACTCTGCTTCCTCTCCCCTCCAGATCTCTAGCTCCTACACAACTACCACCACCATCACAGCGCCTCCCTCCAGGATTCTGCAGAATGGAGGGTACAAGTTGGAGAAGCCTTCCCCATACTTGGAAGAAGACATCCGCCCTGAAATGAAAGATGACATCTACGACCCAAGCTACAAAGATCCCGAGGGCCCAAGGCCCAAGCTTCAGTATGTTTGGAGAAACATCATCCTTATGTCTCTGCTACACTTAGGAGCCCTCTATGGGATCATATTGGTTCCCACCTGCAAGGTCTACACCTGGATCTGGGGTAAGAGATTCCCTTGTCCTTCTGACCCCGTACCCTGGCTTCTCCCCACTCCTCTAATAAGGTAGGATCTTGCATAGAGCAGAGGCAACAGCCCCTCCAGGCCCAGGTTTTCCCAGCCATGTCTCTTGTGACTCAAGAATGGTGGGCTGAGAACGGAGCCTAGGGGGATCGGGATGCAGGAGTGACGATGCTGGGGGTCCTTTAATATGGGGGTTGGGGAGGGAGCCCTGAGACCGGGTGCTGCAGGCTTTGAAATGAGTTGACCTGGGCCAAAGAGTCAGCTCTCCCTGAAAGAGCATTTCTGTTTCAAGTCATTTGCTTGGCTGCCTGTCCTAGCCCTGCCGGCCACGAAAGGATCAAGGCCACAACCTGGGAGGCATGGGAACATGGGACTAGACCAGCAGCTTTAGAGGGAATATGCTGAGCACAGTCCTAGGAAAGCAAGAGAACCCGCTCAGGAAAAGAGTTAGTAGAAGAGGGAGGAACAGAGAAGAGGTTATCTACAAAGTAATTTTGCCTTGGCCCTTGGCCCAACCAGGCTTCTTTGTTAAATAGACGAAGAAAGCTCCTGTATGAAGCAGGTCACACAGATGTTGCTGCGACTCCATGGACGTCTGCAGGGAACTGAGCATGCCACCAAATGAAAATGTTCTGAGAACGAAATATGACGGAGGAAATGTTTCATGTCCAGTGCCCATCTGGCATGCTCTGGCCCCTCTCTCTTGATGTCAGGAAGTCCCTCCTTGCCAGGGACAGCCAGGCCAGGCAAGAGAACCCTGCGCAGCCCCAGCCTTGAGGCTGCTGCAGCGAGGGAGATGGTTTCCGGTTTGTCCCTAACCTGCCCTTAGCTCAGCTTTTTCAGGGATCCACGGGGATGGGCTGATGGCATCGCCCTGCCCCCTGGATACACACATGTGCTTTGCAGGCATTTTCACCTCTGCCACCAAAAGCCTGACCTGGGAAGGGGAAAGGGAGAGCAGAGGGCTCCAGTGCCCCAGGGGCTCCACGTTGCCCCTCTCTGAGGGTAGTGAGCCAGAACTCCCCTCCAAAACACAACTTTAGGGTTTCCAGAGCAGTCTTGGGTGTGGGATGCCTGCCGACAGCTGCACTCTTGGCCGAGAGTTGTATCGAAGGGCTGGTAGGCCAAGTTTTAGCTGATCCCCCCCCACGGACCTCTTGGTGTAAAGGTGGTGGGATCCGGTCCCTGAAGCTTTGTCTTGGGAAATCTCAGTGCCACAGAGAAATGCAACTGGGTAGATCCCCTCTCTTTGGGATCTCAATTTTTCCAGATACAAAGTGGGACAAACAGGACTTTTTTGGGATTAGGAAGGTAGTGCTCTTTGGGTTACATGTGTGTCACTCCTGGGGCTGGCCGGGCTCAGGAAATCAGTTCATCTGCAGACCAGGAAGGGCCCTTATGCTTGGGAGGGGAGGGGACATGTGTTCTGTACCCCTCTGAGAACCCAGCAGAACTTCAGCTGTAGTGTGAGAGGTCAAGAGCGGGTTTAATGATCCCCCAGGGAGACTGGATTCTTCTCTCCGCTCCTTCTTCCCAGTAGAGGATCTTCACAGGTAGTTTTGTCACCTAGCCCCCTCTAACCTCAGAACTCCCTGTAGGCCTCGTGAGGCCCGGAGCTTGGCCAGACAATTGCTGATTGCTCCTTGCCCTTGGCTGCTGGTGCAGGGGGAACAATGCTACCTTTTGGGGGCTCTGCCCATGGGTGTGTACTGTACCTATGGACAGAGAAACATGGCACACAGAGACTGGATGGTGATTTACACACACACACACACACACACACACACACACACACACACACCCGCCCCCGGGCCACGTAGTGGATGGCTTAGTTGATGGGATGACCAGCTGTATCTAGGAAGTCAGAACTTCTCTGTCTCAAGGAACAAGAGGGGTGAAGGGAGGGTCAGAGGGCCACCTTCAGAGTTTAGGAGCTTGGCTTCTCCTTTTGTTTTATCCCTAAGGACAGTGTTAAATTAGCAACTGGTAGTGATTCCAGTATTTCTCATGGTTCCAAGCATCTCAGAAGAGCCCTTAGGGTTGAAGAGATACCTCGGCAATACTGGCCAAGGGGCAAAACTTCTCAAATCTTTCTTAGAGTCAAAGTTATGAGACTTTCCTTAGGCCGACAAGTTGGACATTCATGAAGAAATGAATCTCCAACGGACTTAAGGCTTTCTATTAGATAGGCTTTAGAGATACTGATAGAAAAAGGCACCAGAGTGTATGGGCTCTTTTCCCAATGCCCCTGTTAATACTAGCGTCTTATGTGCTTTCTGAGTCAACTTGCCAGGTCCTCTGTGGCATGCAAAAGCCCTAGCAGCTTCCTTGGTTCTGAGCTGAGTGCTTTTGCTTTCATGCCCAGAGCCATTTTTCTTCCTCATTGGTGACTGGTCGGCTGTGGCTCAACTGTCACTTTTTCAGACGCAGTTGCAGGCAGCTACTATACATCTGGAAAGAACACACCACATGGCTTAAAGCCAGCAAATCACCTGAAGCCCCAATCCCAGCTCAGAGAGACTATGGGTAGAGCTTTCACTGGGACAGACTCTGGCCCCATGGCTCTCCTCCAGATCCTGTAGGAGGAACAGGAGAGGGTGGAGGAAGATAGGATAGGGGAGGAAGGGGGTTATTTAGGAAACTGGTATCTATGGCTGGAGGAGAACACAGGACAATTTGTTACAATGTGCAGTGTCTCCAACTGCAACTAAGTTCCGTGGCCACTGAGGATCTATTGTTTCTAGCAGTTTTCCTAGGAATGAAACATTGTCAACCGTCACCGCTCTACCAAGGCCTCAGCCCCTGCCTCCTAGAGCAGAGGAAGATGGGTATACCCAGAAACCCACTTTTCAGCTCGAGATTATATCTCTGTATAATCTAGAGATTATATCCTGCAGGCCTCCAGGAAGGCGGAAGATGGCTATACGCAGAAACCCACTTCCCAGTTGGAGATTATATCTCTGTATAATCTAGAGGTTATATCCTGCAGGCCTCCGGGAAGGTGAGGCAGGACAGTGTTGGGGTATTCCACCGGTAGCTTGGAGGCCATCCCACCACTACCCAGAATTAGCCTTGCCAGAGGGAGCAGGGACTGACTGAGGCACATGGCAAAGGAGGGACACAGGAACCGTGGGGCTGTGGAGAGTACAGTATAGCCGAGACACAAACTGCTTGTTGACAGACAACTTGGTTTCGAGCCCACTCAGCCTCTCACCGCGTACTGCAAAGTACGCGTAACTGCAAAGTGAGGATATTAGATCCCATTCAAGGTATCCGATGAATCAGAGAGCATAAAAGCCTTGGCAAAGCTTCAGACACTGTGCGGATATGACTTATGTGCAGGGCGGGTTTTCCCCCGATATGGCCCCACTGCCTGCTAAAATATTGAAATGTTTTTATACTAGTTGGTAAATAGCCACGGTTCAGAGCCCTGTGAGTGTCCTCTAGAATCCAGGGTCCCTTGAACTGGTTAATGCGTAGACCATACTGGCTGTCAAACATTTTAATACCACCCTTGCTTATAGGTCCTAAACTTTGCAGGAGTCATCTGTGGTCCTTAAAACTTTGGAAAAGTTTAACTGAAGGTCAAAGGAAATGGGATCTGGGATGATGTCCTTCATGATGGAGAATGACAAGTGGCTGGGTGATAAGAGCCCTCTTCTCTGCCTGGCCTTTCTGAAGTGCCTGGGATTTGGCTCGTTCCAGAGGATGGGAGGTGATGGTAGTTTTCAGTTTGTAAAACGGAAGGGGCATGGGAGACCAAGGCATCCCTGGAGTTTAGGGTAAAACAGATCCTCACCCGAAGCCTAAAGAACACACGGACCAGTCTGGAGAACGTCATGTGAATGTCTTCCCAGATTAGTGACTACCCACACTGACTTCTCCCGGCAGGGTTCTTCTACTATGTGATCAGCGCCCTGGGCATAACAGCGGGAGCTCATCGCCTATGGAGTCACCGGACTTACAAAGCTCGGCTGCCCCTGCGGTTCTTCCTGATCATTGCGAACACGATGGCATTCCAGGTAAGGAGCTGGCTCTGCTCAGCTCTTTTCCCTCCACTCTTCTGATGGTCCAGGGACAGAATGGAGGAGCTCAGTGCCTGGAGAGGAGCTATACCTGGACAGCACCTCAATTTCCTCTCCCCTTTAGGGTCACCTCCAGTGCAGGCCCAGTCCGTAAGTCCACATTGGAAAAGGGAGTAGGAGCTACATAGGAAATAGTCTCAGCATCATGGGATTATTTTTGATCCTAAGGTCCCTCTGTTGTCACACAGTCTTAGCTGTTGGGGGCCTTATCATAAGGGGCCGCAGTGCATAAGGAGCTGACCCTGTGTTCCTGGGCAGACACTGGACAATAAATTCGCCATTTTAGGCGAATATTTTAGGATTCCACCATAATGGGATTGAAGCTGATATTTCAGACTCTTGGACTCTGTGTTCTCGGGTATATGAGCAAATACTTTGTAGCACTGATTATGTGCCTGACTATTCTAGGCCCTTGACGTGGATTACCTCATGAAACCCTCACAACGATCTTAGAAGGTCGGTGTGATTACCCCCGTCTTACAGATGAGGAAATGGTGTCACTGACAAGTTAGGTAGACCGACATTTTGGTCCTATCTTGGGCTGCCAGTCTGGCTAAGTCAAATATTGAAGTTTGTTGAGGCAAAGAGTTCATGGCAGAGATAGAATACAGGGAACTGGGGAAAGGGAACTCCCAGTTATTAAGTGGAAGCAAAGGACAAAAGACAGCCTGTGGTGCGGGGCTTAGTTTGGAGCAAGAGGAAAAAGGAAAGAAAGCAAACTGATCCTCTCCTTCATGGCAGCATCCCAGGTACTTGCCACAGTTGTATAATCATTTCCGTCACAGCACTGACGGTTCCTGATGTTGTCTTTGTGGGGCAAAGGAAGAGATTCTGGCACATTCTTTAAGGGATGAAAAGAATCCTAGGGGAGCCCACAGGTCATTTGGAAATGGAGTCAAGATCGTGATTTCTTTGCCTGGCCATCGTCTATGTGGCAAGGCGTCAGAACGGAGCTCTCTGAAGCTTCACCCACCGACCGAGACCTGGGATGCAAGGCTGCCTCCCTCGTGGTCTCCATGCCCAGGGGTTTGGCGCCCCGTGAGGACCTTTTCCAGCATTTTTCTTGCTTGAAGAATTGCAATGTGCTTTTCGAATGAAACTCTCTGAGTTCTGTGTGCTCTGCCTCCGTTCTGTCCACCATATAACCTGGAGGGAGAAGCTAGTCCTGTTTATGGTCCGGGGACTTTAAATTGCCCTTCCACCGAAGCTTCAGGGACAAGCTGGGGGACAAGAGGAGGCAACTCCATGACCCCTTTGATACCCAAACCCCTGGGCATTTTGTGAGGTGGAGCTGAGAGCCATGGGCTCTTAAAGTTGCCTATCCAGTGGAAGTCCTCTCAGAGGGTATTTCTCATCAGGCCTACATTCCTCTTCTCTGTCCCTTCAGAATGACGTGTTTGAATGGGCCCGAGATCACCGTGCTCACCACAAGTTTTCAGAAACAGATGCTGATCCTCACAATTCCCGACGTGGCTTTTTCTTCTCTCATGTGGGTTGGCTGCTCGTACGCAAACACCCAGCCGTCAAAGAGAAGGGTGGTTTGCTAGACTTGTCTGACCTAAAAGCTGAGAAGCTGGTGATGTTCCAGAGAAGGTGAGTGAGGGGATAAGGGGGCTGGGCATCTCGTGTTTGGGGAACCCCCTTTTTTCCCCTAGGGCTTATAAACCGAAGCTGAGTAATTTAGTGAGTTTGCACGTTCCGAATTTAACTTAAAACCCTCATACTTAACGGCCCACAGGCCCCTGCCCGTGGACTGTTGTTCTTTCTCTCAGAGCTCTCTTAATTAAACCAATTAGATTCAACAAATGCTTATTGGCCTAGGACATTCACAGATACAATGATGACTGTGTCACAGTCCTTGCCTTCAAGGAGTTTGTAGCCTGTTGGGAGGTGGAGGGAAAGCCAAAGATCTGGACAGCCATGACACATGCAAGATGTTTTCTATACCAATGAGGGGCCCAAAGGAGAGGGAGGTTGTGTAGTGGGGGGCATGGGGGAAGGGTTAATGCAGAAGATAGCTTTGGAATCCCCTGATGGATAGAGATTTTCACAGGTGTGTGTGGGAAGGGAAAGTACAAACACAAAGAAGAGAAGGAGCTAAAGCATGAAAGCACATTCCAGCCACAAAGTCCTTTTGCTTGAAGCACAGGGTGTGGTGGCAATAAGACTAGAAAGAGAGGCTGACACTATTCTTGTAGAGCCTTAAAAGCAAAAGTAGGACTTAATTCAATAGGCAACGGGAAACCATTACAAGTTTTTTGCACAGCAATGTGGCATGACCGGAGGTGTTCTTTAGAAAGGTCACTCTCGGGATGGTCGAAAAAAAATCCATTGAGTCAGAGAGCTGAGAAGCAGGACCACAAGTAAGGAGTTAACAGGGATCCAGTTAACATGGCAGGAATGCAAAGTTTGATGCAGGGAATACTAATGATAGGAGAGTAGAGAACACTGGCCACTGAAGAGAAGCAGGAAACCAGTTCCCTAGAAATGTCAATGGCGTAGCCTACATTGGAGAGAGTGAAGAATGGCACGGAGCCTCCAGAGGGCCTGCGGCGTCAAGGACGCTCTGTGCCTGGCTCAGGAAGGAGAGGAATGATTATAGGGGTGGCCAGCAGGATGTGGAGGCAAGACACAGAGCACAGACTCTCAGAAACCATGGACAGGAAAGAGAAAGGAGCCTACAAGGCAGAAGGGAAAAGCAGCCTGGGAAGGAGGACTGAATTTATTAAGTTGGTAATTGGGACCTCACCTGTCTTACCAAGGTGATATTAGGCTACAGTCAAAAAGAACATTGGATGCAGACGCTGGAGACAAGCATTCCAATCCTTGCTCCACCGGTTCCTACTGGTGTGATCCTAGAAAAGTCAGTTCACCTGTCATTACCTCATTTTCTAACCCCGGAGACATTCTCAGAACATTTCCCCACCCCGTTCCCTCTTGCTTTGACTTCTGCTATGTTGTACCCCATAGAAGGAAAGAGCCCCACCGGTGACAGTGGGGAAAATCAGGCAGATCTGGGAGTCCTCTCCCCTCTGACTCAGCGTATGGTCTCTCAATGTAGGTACTACAAACCCGGCATCCTGTTGATGTGCTTCATCCTGCCCACTCTTGTGCCCTGGTATTTCTGGGGTGAAACTTTTATACACAGCTTGTGCGTTGCCACTTTCTTGCGTTACGCCATTGTGCTCAATGCCACCTGGCTGGTGAACAGCGCTGCCCACCTCTACGGATATCGCCCTTATGACACCACCATTAGCCCCCGAGAGAATATCCTGGTTTCCCTGGGAGCTGTAGGTAAGTCAGCAGTCCGCAGCAAGACCCCTTCGAGTGGTCCGCCGGTTAGGGTGTTAGGCTAGGAGCCAGAAAAACCAGAGTAACCTGTTTTAGGACTTCTTTCTGTCTGGGATTCCACTACAAAACTAAGGGTCAATATATTAGACAACTTTTCAGAGTCAGGCAACAGATATTCTGTGGGAAGAAAAGGGTAAAAAAACAACAATGCACTTGATTTCACATTCCAGAACATTCCCAAATGCTATGTATAGTGAGCCCCTTTGGGTTTTCCTTTTTCCAGTCACCTCCGGGCTGGATTGCAGGTCTTGCTTGGGGCAGGGAATGCATAAACGGGCCAACAGGATCATTTGGGTGGGCGGTAAGCCTAGGGTGTTATATGTAAACGTGCAATATACAATGTAGACTAAGTCCTTGTAATTTAATTGCACCAACTTCTATTTTGTCTTCTTGCTGTATTCAGGGAGGCCACATCTGAAGCATGTGCCACGCCTTATTCTTTGGTGATGCAAACATGAAGGGCATCAAAGCAATTGTTGGTGACCCTTCGCCACCACTCATCAGTCCTATCTCTTGCCCTTCATCTTTCTCTCTCCTGCTTCTCCTCTGTGCTAGGAACACACCTTCCCCACAACATGGCTTAGGGAACCATGAGTAAAGTGGTTAGTTTGATCACAAGTACCTGCTCACTGATCTAATGCTGACTATTCATGAATGTATTTCTATCATTCCAGTCTTAATAGCCAGAGGCTAAGACAACAGGCTTCTAAGCATCTGACTCCCCGCCACCCCCCCCTTTTTTTCCCATCACTGTTTTCAACTAAATATAGACCTTGACCGAGGCCTGGAATTTATTTTCCTGAAGCGGACCCCGTGACCTCTTCCTCACCAATGATCAATGCTATTGGTCATCCGGTATATCTAGGCAACTTCACTGTTCCACATATTTGTGCCCACTGTGGCCTAACCTTCACTTTTTCGCTTTAAAACCTCCCATTAGATTCTCAATCCTCATCATCTTTACTATCGGTACTAGGGCGTTTTTTTTCCCATCTCTTCGGAACTTTCATGTGCCTCCCGCGCCTCGCAGGCACCGTCTACCAGTGCGCCCGCTCATACTCTGAACCATGTTTGAAATCAGTCACCTAGGCGATGCAAGTCTGAGACTTTCACAGAAATGGAAGTTTCTGGAATGACACTTGTCCTCTCCTGGCGCTGGGTCTATGGCGAGCTTCCCCAACTGCAGCCTCTTGCTGAGCACGACTTCAGAGTGGCTGCCAGTATCTTACTTTGTCTCGGCTCTCATTCGTTTCTCCGACCTGTTGCACTCCTCCCTTTTCACCTCTGGCCTTTGTTCTCCTGGGGCTTATTTTTCTGCTGTTCTAACCTTTTTCTTCTTGAGTTACCTCCCCCACAGTCACACGCTCTTTTTCTCTCTGCCAAAGCTGCCCTCCTTCTTTGAGCCTTGCTTGGGCTCTGTCTTGCTGCCCCAGTTGCAGAGTCCTCTCCCTGTTCCATCCATGGGCCTTCCTCTGTTTCTTGGCCTCTTGGCTATGTGTGTATCTGGTTTAGTTTTAAATCTGATAACCGGAGGCCTGGTTGGTGCTTGTACAGAGCCTTGGTACAAAACCATTTATGGAAATTGGTAATCTTGTCAGTACGTTCGGCCTTGTGGCGAGCCAGCCTCCTACTCAGTTCACACTGTGGATAATCAGGTGTCACAGAGAGAGGACATACCTTGACTTGCCCTGGATGGTGTCATTTACTTTGCAGGACTTCCTTCACTTGCTTGTTATTAATATCATTACTGCTCTACTAGGGTTCTTTTATCTTCAAAGGGCTCAGAGTGTGCTCTTTTATTAGCCAGTCTTTCCCAGCTTTCCCCCAGCTTTCTAAGGGTCAGTATTGTTACTGTTGAATATGATCCGGAAGGAAGAGTCCTGCCAGAGGTTGGAGGGCTCACTCTCTGCGGAGTTTCCAAAGCTTTACCTGTTCCCGAAATTCTCCTAAAACCGGAATTGCTTTGTTTTTCTTCTGTCCAGCAAAGTGACCTGCTCATCTCAGGATCTCAGAGGTTAGAGGGAATATCTAAGCATTTTAAGTCTTTTTCCTTTTAAGTTTATTTATTTATTTTGAGAGAGAGAGAGAGAAAGAGAGAGAGAGCGAGCAGGGGAGGAGCAGAGAGAGAGGGAGAGAGAAGGAGAGAAACAGAGAGAGAGAATTCCACACAGGCTCCTCACTGTCAACGCAGAGCCCGACACAGGGCCTGATCCCACCAACCGTGAGATCCTGACCTGAGCCAAAGCCGAGAGTCGGTCGCTTAACCGACTGAGCCACCCGGGTGCCCCATAAGCATTTTAATTCTTACTCCCTCAGAGAGATTCTGTTTTATCAGCATCAACCTACACCAGGGTCAAAGCTCAGAGTACTAGAAGCCGGAACAGTCCATTGTAAACCAGTAGTGACTGAGGAAATTCGGGCCCCTGCACCGGGCCTTTTTTCTTCTGCCTTTGGGCTGTTACCGCCCAATTCTGTCAATATCTTCCCCCCTTCGAGGTGGCGAAAGGTGTGGTCCTTTGCTCATCTCTGGAAGAAGCACAGCAAAAGTCCTTCTTTCTCGACTCTGTCCTCTCCCCACGCTGACACATGCACATGCACACAAAGAGCCTGTAGCGGCTCAGACCAATATTTAGCGAGGCTCTGGAATCTTCCAATCTGAAATCCATTCCCAGCCATAGCGATTTCTCTCTAGTTAGCTTATCCTCTGGGAGAAATTGCCGGTCCTTCTCTGACAAAGGCTCCTAGAAAGGCTTGGGGGATCAGGGCTCCCCAGCGCCTCTGAGGGAAACAATTGGGTTCAGAGGCGAAGAGCCTGGGTTCATTGGTTCATTCAGCAATAGCAAGTTTCTGAGGGGTTTGAGGCCCTCTGCTAGGCAACCAGCGCGCGGAGACCACGAAGACTGCAGCTCACAGCGTGGCCCCATAACTCTCATTGCTTCTGTTCCAGGGGAGGGCTTCCACAACTACCACCACTCCTTTCCCTATGACTACTCTGCCAGTGAGTACCGCTGGCACATCAACTTCACCACATTCTTCATCGACTGCATGGCTTTCCTCGGCCTGGCTTACGACCGGAAGAAAGTATCCAAGGCCGCCATCCTGGCCAGGATTAAAAGAACTGGAGACGGAAGCTACAAGAGTGGCTGAGTTTTGGGTCCCTCGGGTTCCTTTTCTGCAAGCCAGCCGGGCAGAGGTTTAATGTTCTGTTTATTAACTACTGAATAATGCTACCAGGATGCTAAAGAGGATGACATTAACCCACTCCAGTACAGTATTCTTTTAAAATTGAAAGCCAACAACTCTGCCTTCACGACACTAAGCTGATATTCTTATTTTTGCTCTTCTCTTCCCTCTCTTCTAGTCCATCGTCATTTTCTTTGCTTTGTTCGTATCACTTCCCTTCCTCTCCTCGCTCGTTGCCTCCCAGGCAAGCAGCTCGTCATTCATTGGTGGGCGTCCAACTTCCAAAGCCTAGACAACCGTTCTGTAGCCCAGAGCTTGTGGGCTTTGCCCCACATAACTCTTTCCTTGAGCTGTCCTGAGACTCAGGATGGGTGGCTCACGCCAGAGCTATGATAAAATCTTCTGGGAAGGCCCCTGTTAATTGTCTTCAGCCCAGGCTTTTGCGAGTTGGAATGGAAAATAACTTTATTGGGCACAAAGCTTCTAAAGCAGGTAAATTGTCAGGGGAGAGAGTTAGCGTGTATGGTATGATTGAGAAAAGTAAAGATGGGGTGAGGTGGGAATCAAGGCAAGAAGCTCCTGCTGTGATTGGACACACAGTTGCTTGCCTGGTGGGGACTTGGAGCCCCACCAGATGGCATGCCTCCTCTCTCTCCTGACTCTGAATGGGGAATGGGCATAGAGCTTGGCAATGTCCCACTGTAGTTTAGTCTGAGGATAAAGAAGAAGCATTTAGTTTGTAGTAAAAGTGGTCTCTGCTGGGGAAGGATTTTTTTTTTTTTTTTTTTTTTTTTTAATAACGACAAGATTTCTTATTCCATATGACAAGAAATCTTGAGGTTGCTTGTGTCCAGAATCGGTGAATCTAGCGGATCACGGAATCATCAAAATTCTTTCAGCTTTCTACTCTGCCATCTCCGGGACATTGGTCAGCTCCCATCATAGTAATAAGGTGGCTCAAGCGTTTCCAGACATCCAAAAAAGGAACATGTTTGTGGCATAGTGGTGAGCACAGCCACCTTCCACGGAAGGAAGGATTTTAAGAGGTGGGGTTGGGTCCAACATAAAAATATACATACATACATCCTTTGCTTGGAATGTTAAAGTAATTCACTTAGAGTGTCTCCCTCTGAAAGAGGGATGCTTGAAAAAGAGGAGAAATGAGGTGGGTTGTCTGCTTTCCTCTCACTGCTGGACAGGAGATGGAGAGGTTCCGGGGCAAGGTCTGTTGGCAGTTCCTAAGAGATAACTTTACAAAAGAAGGGCTCTGAGAACACCTTGCCAGGGGATTCAGAAGGTTACTGAGTAAGTCATTGGATGTCCTAATTTGGAAGGTGGTTATACAAACCAGTTAAATGTTAGGCTCGTTCATGAATGCCAATTTCTCCTTGGAATGAATAAAAACTAGAAGGCTTCTCCCCTCAGTGTTGAACCATTTCATCCATTCCTTCTCTGTTAAAATTTTAGTCTAAAGTATAGGACTGCCTGGGCCGGGGGAAGGCGAGGTAGGAATCTCTTGACTACTGTGGTTATTGATTCCTGGCTCTACCCTAGCTGTCCATTTTCTCCTACAGGTTCTATCTCCTCCCTGCTGTTTTCTTCTTTCTCTGGGCAGGAAGCCTCTTTTGTAGATACTCAGAGGCAGTGATGGCTATTGCTCACCAGGAAGCTCCCCTTCCTGGCAGAATGCTCAGGGCCAAGAACCACTGTTTCTCTTTATAAAGTTGAGCTAGCTGCCACTCTCACTTGGCCTCCAGAGTCTCCCCATCTACACCTCTGTGCTCCCCTACCACACTGATGACTCAAGACAAAGCTGGCAAACCTTACAGAAACATCCCTGGCTCGGGCACAGCCAGGCCAAATGCTCATGCGGTACCAGTGAGCCAGCCATCGGGCACAGAAGGGTTTTGTTTTTATCCTCCTCTGTCTGGATCAGAACACGAGAGAGCATGCTAGCTGCCCCCTGCTCGCTCAGTAAGCCTGCCCAGCCCGAGTCTGCTCCCAGTGGACAGTGCAATGCTTGTAGAAGTGGGAGGGAGCCTAGTCTTCACTGGGAAGCACAAGAAGCAAAGGGAAGTTCCAAAGTGCCTCACTCAAAAGGAGGCCCCGTTCCCTGGAGCCAGGGTGTACTGCAAAGCCGAGACTTGGGATCTGAGATGCCATGAACTTGGCTGAACAGCGTCTCTGTTCAGTAAACTAACCAGCATTCCCCACCACACAGCCTAGGGCAAACAGTAGTATAGGAGAGGTCTGCAAAAAAATCCATCGGTGTTTTGAGAACCTTGGACTATTTCTGTCCCTGTACCCAAGTCATCAATGCAAAAGCCTGGCTGTACTCTGTGAAAGATTGGAAATGTACAATACCAAATGTTCTGTGCACTGTTGAGCCCTAATAGTGGAAGGGAAGAGGGCCTTTCTTCCTGTATTCATCAAATAGACAGAGGCTACAGGGGTTAACCTGGACTAAAGGCATCCTTGTCTCTTGAGCTCTTCCTCTCAGTAGAAAAGAATCTACTGGAAGATCACCGTAGTTTAGATCTGCTGACCTGTGTACTTATCCCTTGGGTAGTTTTAATTCCACAGGTTATCAGATGCCTGCTTTATAAATTCTGATCAAAAACAAGGTTATCTTTCTGTTCGAATTATGTCGCAGGGATCTGATCCACAGCATGACCTACACAAGGCTGGACAGGGTCCTCAAGCTGAGGGCCCCAGTGTATAGGAGAATGTGTAGGTAGAAGGGTGTCTGCTGAGTAAGGAACACTTTTTTCAAGATTCTAAAGCTGAGTTCAATTGACACATTAATGTCCCAGAAACTCAAGTCTGAATTTCTAACAGTCCTCGCTTTGTGGGTGTGCTGACAACTTATTTGGGTGCCTTACATCTTTTCTAATCAGTGTTGCATATGAGCCCTGCTCTCACTTCCTCTGTGGAGTTCCTTTGCACCTGAGAGCCTGCAAAAAGTGGCTGGTAGAAAAGGGGGCCTGGCTGGAGAATTATCAGTATAGTTATTTGCAGGATTCCCTTCTGGGCTTTATTTTGGAATCTTTTCTTAGGGCTATTTGTATTAAGTGCCCACATTTGATGGAGGGTGGAAGTAATTTGAATGTATTTGATTTATAATTTTTTTTTTTTAGATGAAAAGATGGTTGTAGCATTTAAAATGGAAACTTTTCCTCCTTGGTTTGCTAGTATCCTGAGTGTATTCTCTGTAAGTCTAGCTCAAATGGGTCAGCGTGAAAGGTTAAAGAAAACAAGATGTCAATGTTTCGCGGGTGGCTAAGGCCAGGGCCTCTCCTACCACTGTGCCACTGACTTGCTACGTGACCCTAGGCAAGTCACTTAACTATAATGTGCCTCAGTTTTCCTTCTGTTAAAATGGGATAATAATACTGACCTACCTCAAAGGGCAGTTTTGAGGTGTGACTAATGCTTTTTTAAAGCATTTTGGGATCCTTCAGCAGAGGAATTCTTTTAAGTCCTGAGTATTTTTATAGTAGCAGTATCCACCATGAACTTGTGTCCACCATGAACCGTGGGTCCTGGATGCTATCATTAATCGATCTGGTTCTCTCTGGGAGATTGAGTAAATCCATTGGATAAGTGGTGGATAACTAGCCAGACAACATTTGAGAATGCATAAACTCATTACCGTGGAAACAATACACAGGATACCTTTTCCTTGATTGGGTGGGATTTCCCCCTTTTTATGTGGGATAGTAGTTATTTGTGACCTAAGAATAATTTTGGAATAATTTCTATTAATATCAACTCTGAAGCTTAGTTGTACTGATCTGAAATTGTGTTTGTTCATAATAAAAGTGAAGTGAATCTGATTGTACTGTGTCTGGGCGATTTTTGGCTGTGATTCAAAGTTTCCTGGGACGTTAGTTTAGATCTGCTGACCCGTACACTTATCGCTTGGGTAGTTTTAATCGATTGTTTACCACGCTGCCTATACCCTGTCCCTGTACCTTTAAGAGTAAAAAAGAAGTAGACGCTACACTGGTTGACTCACCCCAGTAACCCGCCCTGCCCTTCCTAAGGGTAACTTTAGGTTAAACTCGGCCTTGGCAGCAGGAAACCAGGAGTCTGTTGCCATTAAGTCAAACACATTTACACCAGCTGGCACTTTGGCCTGGGGAAATGCCAGGTCTCTTGTGTGTCACACGGTCACACGAACCCAAGACAGAGATACTCAGAGAGGAAGAGAACAACAGGAGAAGCATCTCTGGGAAAGCTGTTTTTTACCTTGCAACCTAGGCCGGGCAGTCTGGGTCATTCCTCCAAGAAAGGTGAAGAAATGTGGGCCTCCCGGGAATTACGTGGCTTCCTGAACATGCTGATTAACGGCAGCAGGAAGAAAGGAAAAACAATCCAAGGCAAGGTTAGGAAACTCCCAGAATAGGGCTCTGTGATCATAAGGTGGAAAAGCCTTTAGCCTTTACCACTTATCTGAGAATCCTCATGGAAAAGAGAATGTGGACTTTCCCGCAGTTGGAAGAAGCTCCGTCTTCCCATAGGAGCCACCTTGACAACACCCAGGCTTCTGAGTTCCCCAGAACCAGCTCCCCTTGCTTGTTACCGTAAGTTGCTTAGGATGGCAAGCCCTTAGGACAGGGTCACCCTTACTTAGGACGGGAAGCAAGATTCTCTCAGAGTAATTCTGAGCAGGCAAAATCAAGTCTATATTCACTGAGACCTTGCCAGACCTTAATAACTTAAGTGGATAGTGGCATTTTCTTCACCATATCTGGCTTTCCACCCCTTTCCCTTTAAAATGTTTAGGCTGGACTATTATTTCGGTTGTTCTATAATTGTTCTGTTCCTTCTAAGTATTGGCTTTGTTTCCCATTAACTGGCGTCCAATTAAAAAAATTTATCCTCAGTAAGCTCTGCTACCTTCTTTTCCTTTCCTCCTCTCTTCTACCTAGTTGTCCTAATTGAACGAGCTACTATGCTTCCTCCAGGCAATCTGTATTTTGTGTATTTGCTATTTCACCCTGTGGCAGTTTTCTGATTCCTATCTGCGAAAGTTCCAAGAAGGAAGAAAGGAAAGAAAGGAGAGAGCTCTTCGAGCTTGATCAATATGTTCAGTTGAGAGAACTGAATTCAAGATTGAGAGAGAAAAGGAATAAGTAATGAACTTAACTGTAAGGGTGAGTTGTAAATAATGAGCTCCTAGGGGGCAAGGTAATGAACTCTTCTTGACATATTAAGAGGTTAAGGCTCTAGTTAATAACCCAGATTTAACCATGGGACAAAGGATACAATAATAATGGAGAAGAACATGGAAATAAGGCTCCTGGTGTCCAATGAACAAGAATTTTCTCTCTCTTCTCTAGAGGAAGAACCAAGACAGTCCCTAAAAGTATTCACCGGGGCACAGAAAGAAAGAAAAGCATCCAGATTGGAAAGGAAGAAGTAAATCCATCTCTGTATGGAAATGACAGGATTTTGATTTTCTATATAAAAGAAGTCCTAAAGAATCCACACAGAAAAAAACTATTAGAACTAAAAAACAAATTCAGCAAGGTTGCGGAATACTAGATTGATACACAAAAATCAATTGTATTTCTATAAACTAGCAAAGAATAATACACAAGAATTCCACTTATAACGGCATCAAAAAGAATAAGATAAATAGAAATAAATCTAACGAAGCACACACATAAGAATGGTACATTGTTAACTACAAAATGTTATTGAGAGAAATTAAAGAAAGGAAGCCCAACTGGCTCAGCCTGTAGGGCATGTGACTCTTGATCTCGGGGTTGTGAGTTTGAGCCCCACGTTGGGTGCAGAGATTACTTAGAAACAAAATCTTGAAAGAAAGAAAGAAAGAAGGAAAGAAAGAAAGAAATAAGAAAGAAAGAAATTAAAGAAGACCTAAATAAATGGAGAGAAATCTCTCATGTTCATGAAATGGAAGATGTAAGTTAGTAATACTCCCCAAATTTATCTGCAGAGTCAATGCAATTCTTATCAAAATTCCAATTGCCTTTTTAAACAGAAATTGACAAGCTTATCCTAAAATTCATATGGAAATTCAAGGGACCCAGAATAGTCCAAACAAGACAGTGTTAGTGCCAGCATAAGGACATCAATAGAATAGAATTGAGAGTATAGAAATAAACCCATATATTTATAGTCAACTGACTTTTGACAAAGATGCTTAGACAATTCAATGAGAAAGAATAGTTTTTTCAACAAATGGTGTTGGGACAGCTGGCTATCTACATGCAAAAGAATGTGGTTGACCTACTACCTCACATCATGTATAAATATTAATTCAAAATGGATCAGCTAAAACTATAAAACTCTTAAGAGAAAACAAAAGTGTAAATCTCTATAACCTTGAATTAGGCAATGGTTTCTTAGATATGATACCAAAAGCCTAAATAACAATAAAAAACTAAATTGGACTTCATCCAAATTTAAAAATCTGTGCTTTGGGGGTGCCTGGGTGGCTCAGTCGGTTGAGCTTCCGACTTTGGCTCAGGTCATGATCTCACAGTTGGTGAGTTCGAGCCCCGCATCGGGCTCTGTACCGACAGCTCGGAGCCTGGAGCCTGCTTCAGATTCTGTGTCTCCCTCTCTCACTGACCCTCCCCTGTTCATGCTCTGTTTCTCTCTGTCTCAAAAATAAATAAACATTAAAAAAAATTTTTTTTAGATAAATAAATAAAAATCTGTGCTTTGAAGCGCCTGGCTGGCTCAGTCAGTGGAGCTTGCACCTCTTGATCTTGGGGTTGTGGGTCTAAGTTCCACGTTGGGCGTGGAGCTTACTTAAAAACAAACAAACAAACCTCTTTCAACTTAACAATAAAAAGACAACCCAATTTTAAAATAGGCCAAGTATTTGAACAGACGTTTCTGCAAAGGAGATACACGGATGACCAATAAACGCACAAAAAGATGTTCAGTATTGGCTCTCAAGAAATGCCAATCAGAACCACAAAAAGATATATTCACATTCCCTAGGGTGGCTATCATGAAATAGACAGTTAATAGCAAGTGCTGATGAGGACACAGAAAAATTGGAATCTTCACTTATTGCTAGGGGGGAATCTAAAATTATGCAGCTGCTGTGGAAAACAGTTTGGCAGTCCCTCAAATGGTTACAACATAGCTACTGTACGATCCAGCAACTTTATGCTTAGGCGTCTGTACCCACGAGTATTGAAAACGTATGTCCGCACAAAAGCTTGTACTTGAAAGTTCATACCAGCATTACATACTACACAATTGCCAAAAGATAGAAACAACTCAAATGTCTGAGAGATGAATAAGCACAAAGTGGTAGGGCCATATGATGAGATAGTGTTCAGCCCCCCAAAAAGAATTACCAATGCCTCTGCAACACGGATAAACTCTGAAAACATTAGTCTGAGGAAAAGTAGCCGGACACAGAAGACCATGCCCCATACAATCCCATCTGTGTGAAATGCAGCACGGGCAACTCCAGAGACAAAAACAGACTGGTGGTTGCCAGAGGCTGGGGTAGGAAATTCAGGTGACTGCTAGTAGGCATGGGTTTTTTTTTTTTTTCTTTTTTGGAGGGAGGGGGATGATGAAATGATCTAGAGTTAGATTGTCGTGGTGGTTGCACAACTCTGTGAATATGCAGGGAACCACTGAATCATGCACTTTAAAGCGCAGTTTTTATGGTAGATGAATTATATCTCAATAAAAAAGTCCAAGAAAAAATTGTGTTTTAATGTTTTTACCATTAGTTGTAAAAAGCTGAGATTCAAACTCAAGTGTAACGAAAAGAAACACTCTACATTTTCTTAATTATAGAATGATATGATCTCTGTCCTCAAACTACAGGGAGACAGGACACCAGTCACATGAGAAAAGGCAGCTGCTATAAACTAAGCAGACTAGGAGGATATTCTTGCTAAACCAAAGCCCTTGGAAAAATCCATATACCATGCACCACGTCCCACATTCGGTAAAGGGGTTGAGGCCAGTGCATAAGTACACATCTAACAACGTTTTGATGCGGGAAACCTAAGCTCTGAGTCCACCAGACCTATGCACACAATGATAGAAACAACAACACTTACCACACAACCAGGCGTCGTACGGAGGGCTTGAGAATGCGTCATCGCCCTGTATCAGAAGCAGGTGCTATCACTGCCCCGATTTTACTGACAAGGTCATTGGAATCACTTGGAGAGAAGTTGAGCTGTAAGAGAGTGATCAATGGTTCTGCGATCCAGCTCCAGAACTGGAGGTCATTAACTACTCTATATTGGGTGTGGAGTAGATGATACACCAAAGCCCATGTGCATCAATCGCATATGTTCACGTATATGCCCCGTGATATTCAGTTACACTCAGAGGCAAAGCCTAGTTAGAATGGCAGGGAGCTTAACTGATGCGAAGTCAAACTGCAGATGGGTCTTCTGTTGCAGAAGAATCTCACTCCACCTCATGACCCATTTCAACTACACCTGAGTGAAGCTCTCCCAAACATTAGAGACATATGTGACATTGCATCTACGCGTTTCCAAACCATACTCTCCCCCTCCTGTCAGGTTTTGAGATCCTCAAGGGCATCTTCTTCTTTGAGAATATCTGGTTGATAAAATTATCGAAAGGTCACATGTCTTGGTTTAAATTCTGCCTCTGCCACGAACCGTTGCTATGTCACAGGGAGCCTGAGCTGTATTGTGACCTGTAGTTAACTTTGTGTTCCGCGGGCCGGCAGGCAAAGTGCTGATTCTTGTTCACCAACTTCGGGGGCAAATACCACAGGCCTTAATTGCAGGCTCCAGGGAACTGAGATGCTATACTGGGGTTGCTGGAGGCAGAGCCCTCCCCTTTTCGGGAGGGGGCCTGGCCCTCCCCTGCCTGCTACACCCAAGCCACAGATGGCTCACAAAGGCCAAGTGTCTGCTGTGCTGACTCACGGTGGTTCTCTGGCCAGGCGGGGACGGTCTCAGAGGGCCCAAAGGGGCCCTCTCCCTCCCGGCCATTTCCCACAGGAGCAGAGAGTAGCCAGGACCGTGTCAAGCTTTAAAAAACTGTGTGACAAACCGGAGGAAATGAGCAATGAGAGGAAAGTGAAAGTGAAAGGTGGGGGAGGGCGCCAAATTGCTCATTAATAGTCCTATTCCTTTCTTAGAGCACTCCGGACAGCAGTAAGCATTCACCCTGTAGTCTTTTTGTTTGTCGGTTTTGTGCTGTTTATGTTTTTAAATTGAAGTAAAATTCACAGGCCATAAAATTAACCATTTTAAAGGGAACAATTCAGGGGCGCCTGGGTGGCTCGTTCGGTTGAGCATCTGACTTCGGTTCAGGTCATGATCTCAGGGTTCGTGAGTTGGAGCCCCCCACCCAGTCAGACTCTGTGCTGACAGATCGGAGCCTGGAGCCTGCTTCAGATTCTATGTCTCCTGCTCTCTCTGCCCCTCCCCAGCTTGTGCTCCGTCTCTCTCTCAAAAATAAACAAACATTAAAAACAAAAACAAAAACAAGACCCTCCAGGGATTAGACCCTAAATGAGTTATAAATGGAACAATTCAGTGGTATTTAGCCCATTCACCATGTTGTGCAACCACCACCCGTAACTATTTCCAAAACCTTTTCATCACGGCAAAAGAAGGCTTTGTACTTGTTAAACGGTCTCCATCTTCTCCCCTCCCCCCAGCCCCTGGAACCACCAATCTGCCTTCTGTGTCTATCAATTTACCTATTCGGGATATTTCACATAAAGGGAATCCTACGATACGATACGGGACCTTCTGTGTCTGGCTTCCTTCTCTTAGCATAATGCACATTGTAGCCTGAATCAGGACTTCATCCCTCTTCACTGCCAAATAATATTCCATTGTATGCAGACAGCACAGTTGGTTTCTCCCTTCATATGTTGATGAACATTAGAGTGGTTTCCACCTTTTGGCTATTAAGTACTGGAGTACCTGTTTTCCATTCATTTGTGTATGTACCCAGGACTGGAGTTGTTGGGCCACAGGGCAATTCTGTGTTTAACTTTTTGTGGAAGCACCACACTGTCTCCCACAGTGGCTGCAGCATTTGACATTTCCATCAGCAATGTGTGAAGGTCGCCCTTTATTCTTACCATGTGCCCGTCTGTTCCTTTCCTCTTCCCTACTTCCCAGAAAGCCAGTCCCCACAGACTTCCCTTTCCCCCTGGAGTAGAGAGATGGTGGGGAAAAAACTGCACTTCCAGTGGAAAGGCTATCATCCAGGAACACTGAGCATCAGGAACCTCTCTGGCCTGAAGCTGTGCCCCCACTCTTGCCTTTTCCACAAATAGGACTGTGAACAGAAACAGGCAAGGACAGGCTCCCATCTCCCTGAGGCACACCCACTACAGCCATTTAGGCTACCCCCATAAAACCACCCTTCAGGGCCCTCCAACACCTTCGGCCTCGCACGGAACATTCCATTAAGCCCTCTTAAACAGTCAAAGCTGAGTGCGGAAAAGAAGCATCTCTGTGTGGAAGCTGTCAGCCCTGGATCAGACCCGCGGGCTGGTCTTAACTCTTAGCTCTAGCTTAAGATCTCCGAAGACACAGCCCCTAGGCCTGTCCTGCCCAGCCCCCTCTACTAAGAGCCTGCCTGTCTGGGCCTGGCTGGTAGCAGACATGAATGGAGAGAGGAAGAGCCTCCCTCTCCACCCCCTCCCCTCGGGGTTACTGCCGGTCACAGAGCTATTTACATTTACAACAGCCCAACAGCGCCTGATCAAGCCGGAGCCAATCAGCAACCCCCAAGCTTGTCTGACTCCGTCTGCTCCAATCAGGAGGTGCTATTCTTACAGCCTCTCTCTCTCTCTCTCTTTGAATTGCAGGCCGGCTGTCTCCTTTTTTGGGGAGGGGAGCCTGACTCAGAGCCCTGCTCTCGTAGACCTCAGTCTGCCCTTCTCAGGAATGGGGAAAACATACCGAAAATACCGTTCAGTTGGCAAGACATCTTGCACTTTAGAAGTCGAGGAGAGTTTTACAGAGGGATGGAGAACACTGTTCCTTACCAGCACAGATCCAATGCATCTCGGCTGCGAGGAGATGTGAAGAGAGATTTTCCCCTTCCTCCCTGCCAGCCCCTCCCTACCTCAGGGCTGTCCTGATGGGCTCTTAATCTAGGGCTTGCCTTTGAGGTGATGTGAGCCTTTGCTAACCCGGAAAGGTCTGTGGGCAGAGCACGTTTTGATCTCATTTGCAATACTGCAAACACCTGTCGCGTACGAGGCGGCAGGGAGCAAAGAAACAGCAAAACAGACTAAATGTTGAGTAGTTACCGGGTAGAGTAGAGCAGAAGCGCGTGCTCCGGAACAGCTCAGGGGTGATGTAACCCGAGCATAAAGGGGGGGTGGGAGAGTGGGAAGGAACCATGGAAAGGAGGGCTTGATATCCGGCCTGGAAAGTTTAGGCTTGCTTCTGTAAGCGATAGGCAGCCATCAGGTGTTTTCAGGCGGGAGAGGAAAATAATCTCCATGTTTCAGAAAGTTAACTGGTGGTAACCATAAAGAGCAGATCAAAGGAGGATCAGATTAGGGGCTGGAGGATTAGTTAGCAGGTCATGGAACCTAAAAACCAGGATAGTCCTAGTGGAAATGGATAGGAAGGGCACAAGCTGAGAAGCATTTTGGAGTCGAATCAATAGCATTTAATTGATTGGAAATGTGAGATAAGAGAGAGTCAAAGATGACTTTCAGGTTCCTCTCCTCAGTGACTGCAAAGGTTAGCACCTCCACTCAGAGGGCAGAGGGGGAGAAAGGGAGAGAAAGAAGCAGATTCGGGAAAGGGAATAGGAGTTCAATTTTTGACGTGTATAGCTTGAGTTATGAGAAGAATATCCACCTGGAAATAATACCCAGCAGACAGTAGGGAAGAAGGGTCTTGGTGTTCAGAAAAAGAGAGGAGATCCAAAGAGTGTATGCTGAAACTAGAAAGGAAATTGATCACCTAGGAAGGGATTACAGGTACGAAGATTCAACGACAGAATCTTGGGAAGCACCAACACTTAACAGGTAGAAAGAGGACACAGAGTTAGCAAAACAGCCTAAGGAATATCAGCCATGAAAGAAATAATTCCAGGAAGAGGGAGTAGGACATTGTAAAAACTAGGTATCTGACAAAACGACATTGGTTAAATAAATTATGAAACAATTTATTGGACTATGATGCAGACATTAAAATTACATTTTAAAACTATATGAACTGCCGTCAGAATATGTTTAATACATCTTGTTAAGAGAAACATTCAAATTAACAAATAGTACATACAAAATTATCCCATTAGAAAAGTACATATGTGGGGGAGCCTGGGTGGCTCAGTCGGTTAAGCATCCAACTTTGGCCTAGGTCATGATCACATGGTTCTTGAGTTTGAGCCCCATGTCAGGCTCTGTGCTGACAGCTCAGAGCCTGGAGCCTGCTTCGAATTCTGTGTCTCCCTCTCTCTCTGCCCCTCCTCTGCTCATGCTCTTTGCCTCTCTCTCTCTCTCTCTCTCTCTCTCTCAAAAATAAATAAACATTTTAAAAAATTAAAAAAAAATACATATGTGACTACAAAAGGGCATGAGGGCACTTTTAGGGTGATGGAGGTGTTCTGGATCTTGACCCGGGTGGTAGTTACACAGCTGTGCACAATTACGAAAATTCTCAAACTGTAATGCCTTAAAAAGGAGGGGTGGGAGTGGGAACCATTGATGGTACCGTTCATGGGGTTGCTCTGGGAATTAAATGGCACAGTGCCTGGAATACCAGAAAGGCTCAGTCAGGGGAGAAGAGCAGGGTAACCCAGGACCATTGCATGGAGGAGGAGATATTGGAAACAAGGCCTGGAAGGATGAGACCACACTAGGCCCTCCAAAACAAAACCCTCCATCAACAAATACACACTCTGGCATGGGTCCAGACGAAAAAGAAAGTGGAAGAAACTGAGTGCTTTTAGAAGTACTTTTAAGACTGAAAAAATGGAAGAGGGTACTTGGTATAGAAGAAGGGACTTGGTACCTAACTTAAAATATGTCGCAAAAGAGGAAACAGACCTATTGCTTATTGTTCTGCAAGGTGGGATAAAGGGGTGAAACTATGTGGGAATGAGAGTGTGGTTTGTGGGGACCAGGGGGGTGGGGCCAATTTTAAGTAAAAGTAATTTGAACGGTTATGAGGTCTAAGGAGAAGGAAGCCACCCCTCACTGGATTTGTTTGCCCTGTCAGAGGGAGATGCTGTGAGGAGCTTCCTGTATGGATGACCTCTTAGGTTCCACCTAGTTTTTGACTCTATGATTTCAAGTACATGAAAGCCCTTTCCAAAGATGATAGGAGTTAAGTTTTGTTATTTTTAGTCTGTGGAATGGATGTCAACCTTGTCTCTTTTTAACTGCCTAGCCATATCCCTTCTCTTCATGATCTTAAGCACCTCTATTTAAGCTACCTTTATGACCTGGACTAGATGAGTTTAAAGTGACCATATCTGGCTGATAATTACTAATTGCGTTTTTAACTAGATCTCTGGTAGCAGTTCAATTAAAGTTGACCCTTGAACAATGTAGGGGTTAGGGGCATCCACCCCCATGCAGTAGAAAATCTGCTGTAACTTTTGACTCCCCCAAAAGTTAACTAATTATAGACTACTGTTGATCAGAAGCCTTAATGATAACATAAACGTTGATTCACACATATTTTGTATGTTATATGTATTCCATACTGTATTCTTATAATCAGGTAAGCTAGGAAAAAGAAAATGTTACTGGGAAAATCACAAGGAAGAGAAAATATATTTCTAGTTCTGTACTGTATTTATGTATTTAAAAAAAAAACTGCATATAAGTGCACCTGTACAGTTCAAGGCCATATTTTTCAATGGTCAACTGTATTTGATCACCACTGTATTTGATCAACTGTATTTGTTATATGAGTTCACATTATACTTCATATTGGTGTCACTCACTTCGACGTTCTAATAATGGAGACACTCTCAGATGAGGAGTCCATGGGTCCTACTTTCACGTATCGGTTTCACTACTTACTATATGCATAAGCGGAAGAAGCATTTGACACAGAGGTTCTCAACATGCGATCCATGGATCTCTGAAGATCCCCCGAGAAACTTGCAGTGGGATCTGTGAGACCAAAATGATAATATTAAGACTTCATTTGCCTTTTGTCACCATCATGTTGACATTTGTACCCAATGGTGGGTAAACTCTTTGCACCTTGATAGGAATAAAGGCAGTAGCTCCACATCCTACTAATGGTCATTGCTTTCCCCACTGCCATGCACTTGGGGGGAGTTAAGTTTCATTTAAAAGTGTTTTTAAGAGGCACCTGGGTGGCTCAAGTCGGTTGAGCATCTGACTCTTGATCTCAGATCAGGTCTTGATCTTGGGGCCGTGGGTTCGGGCTCAGCATTGTACTCCGCATTGGGTGTGAAGCCTACTTTTAAAAAAAGCGTTTTCGACAACAGAGTAAAAATTGTTACTTGTATTAAATCTTGACCATTGAGAACGTGTCTTTTAAAAATTCTGTGTCACAAGACAGAAAGTACACATCAAACACTTCTGCTGTGTATCAAAGAACAGCGGTTGGGGGGTGCCTGGGTGGCTCGGTTGGTTAAGCGTGGTGACTCCTGATTTCGGCTCAGGTCATGATTTCACAGTTCATGAGATCGAGCTTCTGACACTCACTGACAGTGAGGAGCCTACTTAGGATTCTCTCTCTCCTTTCTCTCTGCCCCTTCCCCTGCTTGCCCATGCGCACGTGTGGTCACTCTTTCTCTCTCAAAATAAATAAATAAACATTAAAAAAAAAACCAAACCAGTGTTGTCTTGATGAAAAGCATTACTGTAATCATTTTAGTTGTGAGCTGAATTAACCACTATTCATTATAACATCAGTTTTACTTGAAAGAATGACAGACAAACTATGGATGTTCAGACTTGAGTATTTAGCAGACATTTTCTTGAACATTAGTAAATTGAATTCGCTACTTCCAGAACTCAAAATATTCGTTCCAATGGTAGAATCTGAGCTTTCAAGAAAAAAATTAGAGTCTTGGAAAACTTGCATGTGGCACTGAGTTTGACAGCTTCCCAATAATTAAAGACTCATTTGATGGAATCAGTGGTGATATTAACAAGTGTGATTTTTTTTGATATTATAGAATAAAATTTGTCAATATTTTGGAAGATTGGCATAACTCAGGGAATGAATATTTTGCAAATGACCAAAGCATAATGTTATAAAATCATGCATGGATAAAAGGTGCATTCAAAATGCGAGAGAGACCAGTAGATTCTTACATAACAGAAAATGAAGTTCATTCATATGGTTTCAGAGTCTAGCTTACAACTAACCTTTAAGAAACTCTTACTTGTTGGGGCGCCTGGGTGGCTCAGTCGGTTGAGCGTCCGACTTCGGCTCAGGTCATGATCTTGCGGTCCGTGAGTTCAAGCCCCGTGTCAGGTTCTGTGCTGACTGCTCAGAGCCTGGAGTCTGTTTCAGATTCTGTGTCTCCCTCTCTCTGACCCTCCCCTGTTCATGCTCTGTCTCTGTCTGTCTCAAAAATAAGTAAACATTAAAAAACAAAAACAAAAAACTCTTACTTGTTGAGTTTTAGTGTAGTATCAAAGAAGAATATCAACAATGATCTTTTAAAAAGCTATTAAAATACTCCTCCCTTTTTCAATTACATATCTGTGAGGTTAGATTTTCTTCATATACTTCAACCAAACATATGGCAACTGATTTGAGAATCTAGCTATACACTATTAAGTCAGACATTACAGAGACTAATAAAAATGTAAAACAGTAACACTATTCTCACTGTATTATTTTTGTTTTGGAAAATAGAGCTATTTTTCATAAAAATTTGTTATTTATGTTCACATGTAACAGGCATATTGTTATTGCAAAAATAAATATTTTAAATGTTTATGTTTTAATTTCTAATAGAGGGAATGTTTAATAGATATAAACTTCATAAACAAAAACTCTTGATCCTTAATTTTTTTATAATGGCTTTACTGAGATACAATCCATATACCATAATATTCACCCATTTAAAGTATATAGTTCAATGGTTTTTAGTATATTCACAGAGTTGTGCAATCATCATCATAATCAATTTTAGAATACTTTCATTATCCTAAAGGAACCCACTAGCAGTCATTCCTCATATCCTCCGATGACTCCCACACTATAGTTTTGGACAACTGCTCTCTATTTTACTTTCTGTCTCTATAGATTTCCCCATTCTGGATATTTCGTATGAACAGGATCATACACTATGCAGTCCTTTGTGTCTGGCTTCTTTCACGTAGCATAATGTTTTCAAGGTTCATCCATGTTGTAGCATGTATCAGTACCTCATTCTTTTTACCACTGAATAATATTCCATTTTATGGATATACCGTGAATTTTGGTTGTCCATTCATCAGTCAATGGATATTGGGTTGTTTCTACTTTTTGGGCTATTATGAATAATACTGCTGTGAACAGTCATGTATAAGGTTTTGTGTGTACATATGTGTTCGATTCTTTTGGACATATATCTAGGAGAATTGCTGGCTCATATGGCAGTTCTATGTTTAACCCTGAGGAACTGCCAGATAGTTTTTCAAAGCAGCAGCACCATTTTACATTCCCACCGGCAGGGTATGAGGGTTCCAATTTCTCTGCATCCTTACCAACACTTGTTATTGTCTGTCTTTTTGATTATGACGGTCCTAATGAGTTTGAAGTGGTATCTCACATTGGTTTTGACTGGCATTTTCCTAATGACTTATGATATTGAGCATCTTTTCATATGTTTATTGGCCATTTGTGTATCTTTGGAGAAATGTCTATTCACACTCTTTGCCCATTTTAAAACTGGAGTCTTATTTTTTAAAAAAATTATTGAATTATAAGAGTTCTTTATATATTCTGGATACTAGTCTCTTATCAGATATATAATTTGCAAATATTTCTCTCATCTTGTGGGTTGTATTTTCACTTTCTAGATGGTATCTTTTGAAGCACAGATTTTAAAATTTTGATGACATCCAACTCCCTTTTTTTCTTTTGTTACTTGTACTTTTGATGTCATATCTACAAAATCGTTGCCTGATCCAAGGTCACAAGGATTTACCCATAACTTTTCTTCGAAGAGTTTTAGAGTTTTAGCTCTTACATTTAGATCTTTGATCCATGTTGATTTAATCTTTGTATATGGTCTGAGATATCTCGATAATTTTAAGAGCATAAACAGGTCCTGAGAGCAACATGTTTGAGATTCAGTGATTTACTTCTCTGAGCTTCAGTTTCTCATCTTTAAAAGGCTGATCGTATTTGACTTGCCACCTCATAATGCAACTCTAAGTTTCAAAGGAAAGGATATAAATGGTTGGATATGATAAACTAAAGCACTCTTCAAATATAGGCCATCATTACTGCCATCACTTCTTTTGTATATGTTATCTGTCAGCCTATGGAAAGATCCTTGAGTCCTTCCTCTTGTTCTTTACCTGTCACAGCACTTTCCTCATACTACCATATGGCAGATCATCAGTAATATTTATTGGTGAATGGGCTGCTATAGTATAAACAATCTCACCTGTGTTCTCAGGGAAGTAGAAAGGGAAGAATTTACTTTTTTTTTTTTTTTTTACATTTTCTTTTACTTTTTTTTTTAAATGTTCATTTATTCTTGAGAGAAAGAGAGAGAGATCATGAGCCAGGGAAGGGCAGAGTGACAAAGGGAGACACAGAATCTGAAACAGGCTCCAGGCTCTGAGCAAGCAGTCAGCACAGAGCCTGACGCGGGGCTCAAACCCACAAACTGCGAGATCATGACCTGAGCCAAAGTCGGACGCTTAACCAACTGAGCCACCCAGGTGCCCCAAGAATTTACTTTTTTGGCATTCATTCCTCAGCCACTTCCTGCTGTCAGATGGTTAAGCTTGCAACTAGCTCCTAGTCTTTTTTATTTGAACTGTTAAGCTAAATCTTCCACATGCTATGCATGTGAAATTAGTTTTTTGAACATACATATGGGACTTTAAAATTATTTCTGGTTTATTTGTTAATCCTAACTTTGGAACCTATTGAGAGCTTTTCAAATCCTAATTCTTTCTCCCCAGATATTAAATATCTGTTCAAGCTTTAATTGAAAATAGGATAAGCTAAAGATTAAAAACATTTTTTTAAATCGGATTCTGTGTCTTCCTCTCTCTCTGTTCCTCCCCCGTTCACACTCTGTCTCTCTCTCTCTCAAAAATAAAGATTAAAAAAAAAAATTTTTTTTTTAAAGAAAATAGGATAAGCACACTTTCCCTACTGCAAATAAGAGTGTTGTCTAAGTCAGAGCCAAGGACAGTGTGAAAGGTTTTGTTTTGTTTTCAACTAATCTAAAATGAGATATTCTTCTCCTTCGAGTACTATACAGTGAATGGATGGGCTCACCTGATCTACCAGGGTCACCCTGACTGTGTCCTCTGAACAGTTCCCTTATTTATGTCAGCTACCAGATTTAGAATCAGAGCCAGGAGAACACTCCGTGAAAGAGAGAGGGAACATACTTTAGAATTTGGTAGGGGGGCGCCTGGGTGGCGCAGTCGGTTAAGCGTCCGACTTCAGCCAGGTCACGATCTCACGGTCCGTGAGTTTGAGCCCCGCGTCAGGCTCTGGGCTGATGGCTCGGAGCCTGGAGCCTGTTTCCGATTCTGTGTCTCCCTCTCTCTCTGGCCCTCCCCCATTCATGCTCTGTCTCTCTCTGTCTCAAAAATAAAAAAAATAAAAAAAAAAATAAAAAAAAAAAAGAATTTGGTAGGTAACGGGTAATATTCTGTACCAAAAAATAACTATAGCTAATAGTACCTCTGCCTTGTATCCAGGGTGAAGGCAACAACGTGAGGTGAAAGGGTGACAAAAATAGTCTGTTACACAAGTGTTAAAGACTTGGTAAGTGCATTTGCCAAAAGCAGATGGACCCTGAGGTCATTCTTGCCTCTAAAGGAGGAAAACCTAGAGAAGGAAAGAATAGAGGGTGCATTTAGAGTTCAAGGGTTTTGAAATTAGGTTACGCAGTGAAATGTAAGGAAGATGAAATATATTAGGAGAAACAATCTAGTTTTGATCTTTGTAACTTCAGTAGAAAACCTTTAAGTTGCCTAAAGTTATATAATACGAACAGGTTAAAAACGACCCGGGGCCCCTAACAAGATCTTGGCAAAGCAGATCCTAGACTCAACCAGTGTCTCCCTTTCCTCTCTTAGTGTGCTAGTTTGGGTGTTGAGGTGGTAGCAGAATTGGGGGGAGGTTGGTGACATATGAGATAAGACAATGTTGTGATGGTAGAGTTGGTGGTGGTAGGAGGGAGGAATGTTCTAATGGGCTCTGTTCACTTAAAAAGTCTCAAGAGTTTCTTTGCGTTTTGTTTTTACTTTATGTGTAAGGTGTGCTTATACATAAAGAGTCAAATGGTTTTTATAAGGCTTATTTTGAATTTTTTTATTTTTTACTTTTATTTTATTTTGGCAGAGAGAAAGAGACAGCATGCAAGCAAGGGAGAGGGGCAGAGAGGGAGAGAGAGAGAATCTTCAACAGGCTTCATGCGCAGCCCAGAGCCTGATGCGGGGCTCTATCCCATGACCCTGGGATCACGACCTGAGCTGAAATCGAGTCAGAAGCTCAGCCAACCAAGCCACCCAGGCACCCCATAAGGCTTATTTTGAAAATAACAATACCTCATCCACCTCTTCTTACCATGCTTATACGGCTACTTATTGATTTTAAAACTTTTTTGTGTGTTATTTATTGACTCCCACCATGGAAGATGAGAATTTCACCTTCTTCACCATCACAGCTACTCCCACCACCATATACCCATTCGGTCACATGGGCGTGGGCATGCTTCACTTTTCCTGTTCTCCCAGTACAGTTGTGTTTTAATTTTTGGCTATATCAATATTCAGTATTGATATTACCATGACTATGGAAATATTGTTCACACATGAGCCATGCAATACATCCATGATTTCTCTCCTGCACAACTCTGTTTTCTCTGAACCTAATGATTGTCTTTTTTTTTTTTCTTTTGGTTTTCTAGGCACTTATCATTAATTCAACCCAAATTCCCCACCAGTTGTCTATATCTGTTCTAAATATATTTGGTTACTTGGGCATTCTATCAATTTCATCTTATTAAAGAGATCCCTCCTGGAACCTTCTCACCTGCTCCAGCCTGGACTGGCTGCTCTCCAAGCCTGCCGCCTAGCTCTTGTTTGGTGAATTCTCTTCAGCATCATTCTAGAGTCCCTTTTCTGCTCTCCTACTTAGGATTCCCTGCTCCTGGATCCTTTGTGTTTCTCTTTCTTGGTTTCTTCTTACTTTGGAGAAGCCCCTTCTCTATTAGTCTCATGAAAAAGACTGTTCTTAAGTATTCTCTTTGTCTTCCATTTTCCAAAATTTCATGATGATGTGCCTTGGTATGGATCCATTTTCATTCAGTGTCAAGGACTTGGTGGACTCTTTCAATCTAGAAATGCTTGTCCTTCCGTTCTGAGAAATTTTTTGATTAATTACGTCCTTCTCTGTTTTCTCTCTCTCTCTCTCTCAAATCTCCAGAATTTATGCTCTATTTTTTTAAATCTTTCTCTTTTACTTTCCATGTCTTTTTCTCTTGCTTAGTTTTCCAGGAATTTTCCTCAATGTCGTCTTACAAACCTTGTATTGAGTTTTTAAGATCTGCTATCATACTTTAATGGGCACAAGTTCTTTTGGAATTTTCCTTTTTATTGCATCTTGTCCTGTTCCATGGATGCAATCTTTTCTCTGTTTTCTTTGAGAATATTAATGATAGTTTTCAGGAATATTTTTCTTCTCCCTGCATAGTCTCTTGTCCTCCAGCTTTTTTTCCCCCCCTATTTTTTGTTTTGGCAAATCTGTTTCCGCAAATAACTGATGATCTTTCGCGATGTATTTGTGTACATAGTGGAGCACCAAAAACCCAATCGGAGGCTCTGAGCGTGTGATAGAGCACATTCAATGCAAGCAAATCTTTGTGTTCCTGATCGGACTGCTTCTTTGAGTCATTCCCAATACTATATCCTATGTTTCTCCTTTAAGCTGTCAGAGTTTGCAAAGAGGCTTCCTTCAATCTCCTGTCTGAGTAGTTCAGCCTGGCTGCCAGCATATTAGAAGCTGAAAGAAGAGAAGAGAATGAGGTATCTAAGCTTCAGTGTATATTCTACATAACCCCTACTTTTTTGTATGATACTGCGTAGTTTCTGTCTCCTGGTTGGATATGAACAAATACAGTAACGCTGATTTTAAATGAATCTGGTGTTCCCCTGTCAAGAGATCCTTGATTACATTCCTACCAATGAATAAGCCTCCAGTGTTTTGCCTGGAGTTGGGGGATCTTCTAACACAGAACAATTACCCTGTACTTAGCCACCCCTTCACACCATCTCCTCCTCCCCGCCCCCCCCCCCACTTCCAAAGGTAGCTGGTACCACCAAATCTTGAACCTTTTTGGGTTTTTTAGTGTAAATCACATTGCTTCTTGGATATCCTCACTGCCTGCTTAAGCTTCAGCTTTCTAGGTTCTACTAAGACAGTAATTATTCATCCACCTGCTTTCCAGCTTCCAAAGTCTTACTGTGGTCTTTTTTTCTGTTCTTTTTGACCTTCTGGGCTTATGCATTAAAAAACAAAACAAAACAAAAAACCCTCCTTACTCTTGTTTTACTAGAGTTTGGGGAGGGAGCAAAGGCAAGTGTTTAAAACGTCTTCCTTATCTTGAAACTCCTACAGTTTCTCAGAGCCTATTTATCCCACACATATTTATTGAGTGCCTCATATATGTTAGGTACTGTTTAAACACCTGGGTTACATCAGTGAACAAAACAGAATATCCTTGCACTTGCGGAGTTTACACACTAGTGTGTGTGTGGATGGAGAAATAATAAAAATTAAACGTAAATATATACATTATATAATAGCAATTATATAGGTGAGGTAAAAAGTACATCAAGAAGGGTGCCTGAGTGACTCAGTTTGTTAAGCATCCAACTTCAGCTTAGGTCATGATCTCATGGTTCATGAATGCAAGCCCCACATAGGGCTCTCTGCTGTCAGCACAGAGCCCGCTTTGCATCCTCTGTCCCCTTCTCTCTCTGCCCCCCTCCCCACACTCTCTCTCTCTGTCTCACTCTCAAGAAAGATGTATATATATATATATATATACATGTTTACAAAAAAGTACATCAAGAAATGGAAAATCAAAAGTAATGGGCAGGCGGGTAGGCTGCAGTATTTACAGTGATCAAGGTAGGTGGCACTGAGAAAGTAAGATTTGAGCAAAGACTTGAAGGAATTACAATCATAAATATGTATAATCTTGGGACGCCTGAGTAGCTTAGTCAGTTGAGCATCTGACTCTTGATTTCAGCTCAGGTCATGATCCTAGGGTCATGGGAATGAGCCCACATTGGGCTCCACTCTGAATCTGGAGCTTACTTGAGATTCTCTCTCTCTCTCTCTCTCTCTCTCTCTCTCTCTCTCTCTCTCTCCACCGCCCCACCCCCCCGTCCACCCCTCTCCACCTCCCAACAAACAAACAAATAAATAAGTATATTCCTAATAGGATATGTTTGTACATATTTTCCACAAGTTTTATCCTCTCTTTATTCTTAGGCTGAGGGTAGACCAGTATCTTCTCTTTATTTTTCACCCTCACTGCACCTTGCATATAATTTTACAAAGGACCCGACATCACTGGCTCTCTAAGGGCCTGGAGAGATATTTGAACTTAGGGCCTGACTTACCGTATTCTTTTAGGTAAAAAACGACCTGAATCTCAGTTTCTTCATTTGTATGTGGAACAACAGTCAACTGCTAGACCTCATCCTCTTCCTCGAAGCTAGTATCCATGGGCTTCTAAGAATTATAAAGGAAAAGTACAATGATAATAGAGGTATTATAATGACATCTTTAATGATGAATGGGTGATAATCCACATTTTTTTTTTTTTTTTTTTTTTTGGCAGGGAGAAAATATTCAACTTAGCCTGGACATCAGCTTTACATTGAGGTATATTGAGGTAAGCTGGTTTGACTTTACCATTCCCCTTCAACCCACCCCTCAAGCCCCAACCCACATTCTTACAAGCTGGCTTGTTGATCAGATGGCCAAGCAATGTCCTTCTGTTCAGCATCACATTATAAGGAATTAACTTTGAGTATTTACGGGCCTGGCACTATGCTGGTGCTATTGATACTCATAACAGCCTGGTGAGACATAAGCTACTGGCCCTATTTTCAAATAAGGAACATGAATCTCAGGAGAGTAAATAACTTGTCTAAAGTCACACTGCTAATAAATGGCACAACCAGAATTCAACCCATGTCAGTCTGATTCCCAAGCATGAGCCCTTTCTGCACACTACACTGCCTTCTTAGGACAGGCTCTGAATTGCATTTCAGAACACTTTGTGATTCACCAAATGCAGACACTAAATTGAAGAGTTTTGAAATGTCAGCAAACTAAGCTTACGAAAGTAAAGTAAAATCCTCTTTTATATAGTAAGTGTTTTAGTATGGGTTCTCCAGAGAAAGAACCAATGGGATATCCATCTTTATCTTTTATCTGTCTGCCTGTCTGTCAATGGATAGATAGATTTACTATAAGGAATTGGCTCACGTGATTATGAAGGCTGAAAAGCCAAGATCTACAAAAGTCAAGAGCTGCAGTCAGGGAGCTAAAGACCCAGGAGAGTTGATGGTATAGTTCCGGTCCAAGTCTGAGTCAGAGTCCAAAGGAGGGAGAAGACCCATGCCCTAGCTTGAAGACAGTCAGGAAGAAAGAAAGAATTCTTTCTTACTCAGCCTTTTATTCTCTTTAGGCTTTTAGCAGATTGGATGGAGGCCCACCCACACTGGAGAGGGCATTCTTTCTTACTCAGTTTACTGAGCCAAATGTTAATCTCATTAAAAAAAATCCTCACAGGGGCGCCTGGGTGGCGCAGTCGGTTAAGCGTCCGACTTCAGCCAGGTCACGATCTCACGGTCCGTGAGTTCGAGCCCCGCGTCAGGCTCTGGGCTGATGGCTCGGAGCCTGGAGCCTGTTTCCGATTCTGTGTCTCCCTCTCTCTCTGCCCCTCCCCCGTTCATGCTCTGTCTCTCTCTGTCCCAAAAATAAATAAAAAAAAAAAACGTTGGAAAAAAAAAAAAAAATTTAAAAAAAAAAAAAATCCTCACAGAGACACTCAGAATAATGTTTAACCATATATCTGGGCATCCTACAGCCCAATCGAGTTGACACAAAATTAGCTAGTACGGTAGGTAATAAATTCAGAAAATTCATTTTCTCTAAGAGAAGCTAGTGGAAGAGAAATAAAAATGTTCTTTTAATACATAGTAAATACTTTTTTAATACATGTAAATGCTTTTTTTTTTTAATTTTAGAATGAGACGGGTGGGGGGGGGGAGAGTGAGTGGGGGAAAGGGGCAGATGAATCTTAAGAAGTCTCCATACTCAGCATGGAGCCCAATGCAGGGTTCGATATCACAACTGCAAGATCATGACCTGAGCCAAAATCAAGAGTTGAATACCTGACCGACTGATCCACCCAGGTGCCCCCATAGTGTAAATACTTTATTTGTTGCATTGATGTATCTGTTGAATACTGTGTGTTCTTTGTTCTTTTTACATATTTTTTTAAATGGTTTGAGAAATTCATTGGCAAAAGCATAAATATCTACTAAGAGTACCTAGGATGAGGTTAGGGGGGCTGAGGATAATCCAGATCTCTTTCTATCATTTTGAGTGCTGTCAAAATAATATTTTCGATTCCAAGGATTTTCATTCTACTTACTGACATATTAAAACAAATAATATAATCTAATTTTAACTTAGACCCTCCAAGTTCCTTACATTCCTAGATTTCAAATAAATGTAATTAAATTTGTTTTGCCTATTGGTTTAACATGTGAGTGCTACATGAATTATGAATACACAGACTCTACCTCAACAGAGTCAAGGCCCTGATATAAATTCCCTGGATTACATCTCCTTCCCTAACTTCCTGAATTTACTATTCATTCTTCCCAGGCATTTTACTGCTATTTTACTCTTTACATAAAAGATAACATAGAAATTCTCCTGCAGCCTTGGGTTTCTTCTCCACTCAATATTACATTTGTAATACTCACCCATATTGATATAGCTGTAGTTATTCATTATATGTAACTAATATTAATATAACATATGTAGCTAAAATTATAGTTATTCATTATTGATAGATCTATAGTTATCCATTCTCCTGCTGACGGACATTGAGTTTGTTTCCAACTTTTAGCAATGAATAATCTATATCTGTCTCTTTGTATACAGGAACAAACGTTTCTCTAGAATTAGAATTTCTGGGTCACAAAATATGAGCATCTTTGACTTTCTTAGATGTTGATAAATTGTTCCCCAGAATGGTTGCACCAACTTACAGCCGAAGCAGCGGCACAGAAGACTTTCCACTGTTCCACTTACTCACCAACACTTGATAGTGTGGGACCCACTTTCCAACCTAGTTTTGTGGCTTTAACTCTCACTGCTCTCTTTCATGCGTCCTCGATTCCAGCCAAATTGTAGTACTCACCCACTCACTGTTCACACCCCTGAACGTATTCTGTAATTTACTTCCCTTCTCCCTCAAATAGCTACTCAGTAGGTATCCTGTATCAGAAACCCTGCTAAATGTTAGGAAAACAAACATGAAAAGACATGGCTCCTGCCCTAAAGGACTTTTTCTAGTTTCCTGGAGAGACAGACTTGTAAACAACAACTAGAATATAATTGTCACAATGAAAGTCGGTACAAATTACAGTATGCCGTAAGGCAGAAGGGGCACACAAGTCTACTTCTGTTTGGGGCCCGGGAGGGAAGAAGGTCAGAGAAAACTTCGCAGAGGAAGTGGTTTGGCCACGTTTTTACCAAGGCCTACCCCTACCTGGAAGATCTCATCCTGTACATTGCTCGCTTAAAGGCCAGCTCCCCACAAAACGTCCCAAACATTACATCGTCTAGCATTGCAGATATTAGTATACGTATAGTTTACCTCCTCTACTAAATTATCAACTCCTTAGTGAAAGGTATTGACCTCTTAGGCATCTTTGTATCTCCCATACAGTCTAGAAGGTTGCTGACACCCACCGTGTATTCAGTAAATGCTTGCTGAATGAAAGATGAACACAAAGTAGTGGGGGTTATATCATTTGGCTCCCATTCTTCCAGATGCTTGACCCTTCAGACATTTTAAGTAATTGCTAAGTCAGACTGCTTTTTGCTATTGTCAAGTAACAGGAAGACTTCAAAACAAACAAGAAAACGAACAAATTCTTTTTAAGGTCATCTACCCTCTTCCATGGTGCAAAAAACATGTTATGTAACATTATAAAATCTAGCCAACCAAGAGCGCTTTCTCTGGTCTTCTCTTTCTTGCTTCCTTAATAAACTCTACATTCTCCTTTCAAAAGATCTTGCCAACATTAATTCATTACCACTGTACTCATCAGCAGAATGGAAAATATTTGCATATCTCTTTGGTATAGCAAGGGAAAAGAGGTCAGAAGCAATTCAGGACTTGAAAGCTTGTGGCTTTTATACTCTGTATTATGAGTCTCCCTCTTTTCTTTTCCAAACTGCACTCTTACTCCATAATGAAATAGGGAGTTTGATTGTGCTCCAGGATTTTGTGAGAAATACATACGAGCTATAATCTAACAGATCAGTATGAAATGGTTTTTTACTCCATAGCTTTTTACACATGGCCACCCTATGATACTATCTCTACAGATGAAACCAGAAAGCTCTGAAAACATAGGTGAAAATATTTGTGAATAGGTAAAAAATTATATTGGCTTATAAATCCTCTATGTTAAAAACCAACCTGCAGACTAATGTATGGAATTGTTGAATCACTATATTGTACACCTGAAACTAATATAACACAGTATGTTAATTATACTGGAATGAAAATTAAAACCAACAGCAACAAAATTAGCCTGCAACCTTCCAAGATTTTAGGTTGCCAGAGAGACACCAAAGAGCAAACATCAAAGATATCCCTTAGATTCTCTGTTGTCACTGGGGCCATTTGGACATGGCTTGAAAGCAAAATCTACTAACAGGTGTACCCTTACAAAGAATTGCAACAGGATGGGGCGCCTGGGTGGCTCAGTCGGTTGAGCGTCCGACTTCGGCTCAGGTCATGATCTCACAGCTTGTGAGTTTGAGCCCCGCTTCGGGCTCTGTGCTGACAGCTCGGAACCTGGAGCCTGCTTCGGATTCTGTGCCTCCCTCTCTCTCTGCCCCAACCCACTTGCATTCTGTGTCTGTCTGTCTCAAAAATAAATAAACATTAAACAAAAATTAAAAGAAAAAAAACAAAGAATTGCAACAGGAAATCATTCATTAAGAAAGATAAGAGGCAAGTACTCGCCTATCATAGTGAGGATCTTTAGATTTCCTTCAGAAGGGAAATGTCTTTTGCATCTTGTCTTAGGACCAAGACAGGAGATTCTGGGGGGTGGTGGGGGGGGAGGGAGAAAAAATTCTTTTCACGAAGACATTTTCAATAGCAATTGCAATTCTTTTTATTTGCTTAAAACATTTTACACAAGGGGCGCCTGGGTGGCGCAGTCGGTTAAGCGTCCGACTTCAGCCAGGTCACGATCTCGCGGTCCGTGAGTTCGAGCCCCGCGTCAGGCTCTGGGCCGATGGCTCAGAGCCTGGAGCCTGTTTCCGATTCTGTGTCTCCCTCTCTCTCTGGCCCTCCCCCATTCATGCTATGTCTCTCTCTGTCCCAAAAATAAAAATAAAAAACGTTGAAAAAAAAATTTAAAAAAAAAAAAAAAAACATTTTACACAAAAGGCTATTTTTGCAATGATTTCGTTACCACAAGAATCAGGAGGAAACAAACAGGAACTTGCTGGTGTCACTCTGGTGATGCAGGACCAGGATACACCATCTATGAATGTTTCCAAACTTCAAGATGAATATAACACTTCTATCAGTTACTAGACTTGTGTGAAGAAAGTGAACCTCTTCACAATTACGCAGTAAGGGACCTTATAAGGATGTAGCGTGGGATGAAGAGGTTGGTGAGTCTCCCCAGCCAGGTATAGGCTCTAAGATACAGTGGTGATAGGCTGGTGCCGGCCAAAGGGCAGAATGCTTGCTTAGGGCAGGAATGAATGGGAGCCTTCGCTGCTCCTTCTGTCAGTACTTCTTCCTTTCAATTTTGTGAGCATACACTTTTCTGCATATTCATCCCACTCCTCCCTCTGTCTGGAAGAAATAGACACTGGCCCCTCATAGCCCTGTTCTTAATATAACACTGAAGGTTTACTTTCAATGATCTCTGGCCTTGGAAATCTATACTTCTTTCTCCCCAGCCTGGTAATTAAATGAGTGATGCAATAAAAGGAAAAGGAATCGGTCAGGCTTTTTTCGTTGCCAGTAAAAGGTATACCTTTTTATCTTTTGTATTCACCCAGCAAAGCTAATAAATTTTTTAAGATCCTGTATTTGTGAGGCTACAACTGACGTAAACTCAGATTAAGATAAAGTGTCAAATCCCACCTCAGACAGACCGGGCTAGGCCAGAATTTTGACACTCACCTAGAAGAGTGGAGTGCTTCTCTGGTTCAGCTAAGCATCCCTGCTCCCAAACTCTCAACAAAATTAATTCCAGAATCCTAGAACTGGAAGGGACCTTTGTCCTTGTGATTACCCCTTAGTCTTGGTCCCCGTGAGTCTTTCCTCCAAAAATGTCCTTTTATGTGAAGTAGGGCCACAGTGAACCAGAGTTGTTTTGCTTTTTTTTTTTTTTTTTTTTTTTGGTCTGTTACCTCTTTGTAATCAGAGGAAAACAACTGGCTGAGATTGTTGTCAGTATGTGGGTGTGGCTGGAAAAAAAAAATACCCTCTGTGACCAATAGTTCTTTCTTCACTGTACTCTGCTTTCATACTGTTTCTCATGAATAAAACATATTCACATGACATTTTGTGCTTTTCTCTCCTTATCCAGTCGATGCAGATAGCCACTTACTCCTAGGCGGTTGGAGAGAAGTGCCAGCTCCGGGGAGCCAGAGATCAAGCAAAAGGTGCATGAAAAAGCTATAGCATTTGCTTAAGAGCACATGATGGAACCCACTTAGAAATGCGATGAAAAATCAAAGTCCTAAATTCTGGTCGCTAAGCTTTTTATAGGGAAGAGAGCAGACTAACTTATCTACTTTCCAGGACAAAAGAAATCCCCGCCTCTGATTTTTAAATGAAAAGCTATCAATACTTATTGATGCCTATTACAATGGCGGGCACTGGGTACACAGTAAATACAACACAGTCTCTGCTTTCACAGAGCGCAGAGCCCAATGGGATGAGCAGATAGGAAACAACAACAACAATTTTAAATATAGCAGTGTTAGGAGAGAAAAAAAGAGCCTCATGATAGACAGTGAGAGAAGAAAGGACAGAAGGAAAGAGGGAAGGAAAGGAGAGAGAGAACCTGAGCAATTTCAAACGTAAACTTTTTGCAAAAACTACAAACTGGGGCCAGTTTGAAAATGTGAGCCTTCACTAAGGTGAACATGATAGCTTTGTTTTTGTCGAATAAGGTGAATCGTTTGGAAGGTCACATACAGCAAGAGAAGTGAGGTTCGAGCTGAATCAAGTGGAGACAGAGACATGGCTCATCCTAAAATGTCAGAGGCAGCTATGGCTTGTCTAACCGGGTCGTGCTATCTCCAGTCACTGACCTTTCTGCTCTTCTGTTCTCTAGAGTGGCTGCTTGGCACGCATTGGCTTTTCCCATAGCTGAATTATTTCTCTGCCAACTTGGCTTATGAAATGTCTACAAGCAGTTTAAATCATCATGACGAAAGACACAAAAAGGTCCAGAGGGCTTTTAAATCACGTTTTCCTAATTTTTTTCTTTTCTTTGCTTTGCTTTGCTTTGCTTTCTTTTTTTTTTTTTAAGTGAATAGGTAAAAAACAAAGGTTACCAGGAGGATTGTCAACAGGTTTGCCTCTAACCTTTGCAGAGCTACCTGTGAGAGAAACAAAGGCCCACATACTGTATTTAAATATTTAGCATGCAGGGGCGCCTGGGTGGCGCAGTCGGTTAAGCGACCGACTTCAGCCAGGTCACGATCTCGCGGTCCGTGAGTTCGAGCCCCGCGTCAGGCTCTGGGCCGATGGCTCGGAGCCTGGAGACTGTTTCCGATTCTGTGTCTCCCTCTCTCTCTGCCCCTCCCCCGTTCATGCTCTGTCTCTCTCTGTCCCAAAAATAAAAATAAAAAACGTTGAAAAAAAAAATTAAAAAAAAAAAATATTTAGCATGCATAGATCAAGCTAGTCAACTTAAATAAAATAGGATAAAGAGATAGTCTCTCCTTTTACCTTGACACACATGCCTTCATGTTCTAGAAGGCTAGATTTGGGTTTAGAATTCTCAAACGCCTTGGAGTTCCACATGAGGAAGCGATGGTGTGGGAAGAGCTGGTCCCCAGTCCCCAGCCTCTGGTGCCCCTCTGTCCCTATGCCAGCCCCATCCCACACTGGAGGGCCTTTCTGCTCATTCAGGTGAACCCAGCAACTAACATGATTCAGTTCCAGTCACACAAGCTTCAAACAGCCACCCCTGGGGTCTGGCAATGTGCGCACTGGGGCTGCGGTTCACCCTTAGAGGAAAGACGCAGGCAAGCGGCCCATGGCTTGGGTCTATTTGGGAAGGAATGCTGGGGTTCTAGGTGCTCAGAGCTTGGTCTGAAAGAGGAGAACACAGATTCGTAGTGGACACATCCCCTTGGTCCCATGGATGCCTCCACTTGCTGAAAAGAGCATCAAATGGGACCCCAAAACCTGGGACTCAGGGCAGGGGCTCCTCTTGCCTGGGTCCAAGTACATATCAACTTCCAAATTTTTTTATTTACTCTGATTAAAGTAATAAAGTTATTTTTATTAAAGTAATACTTGTACACTAAGCAGATCAAATAGTAAAGACTAGTTTATAATGGGTGTCAACTCTCTCTCCCTTCCCTGCTGCCACGCTTCAGAGACAACCTCTTGGAACCACCAGGGCCTCTAGCATTTCTCTCAATAACCCTAGATTACATTCTCACTTCTATCTATTAATTTATCAACTGTAGACACTATTGTTTTTACATAAACAACCTTAAACTCCACAAAAGTTGCAAGTACATCACAAAGAACTTTTTTTGTTACTGAACCATTTGAAAGTAAGTTGCCAATATGATCCCCATCAGCCTTGTATTTTTGTTAGTATTTCCAGTAAGCGAGGGTATTTTCCAATATAACCACATTACAATCGTCAGTCCTCCAACCTCATTCGGTTCCCAACAATGCCCCCCCTTTTTTTAAAATTTTAAATGTTTTATTTATTTTTTGAGAGAAAGAGTGTGAGTAGGGGAGGAGCAGAGAGAGAGAGAGAGAGAGGGAGAGAGAGATTGAGAATCCGAAGCAGGCTCCCAGCTCTGAGCTGTCAGCACAGAGCCTGACACGGGGCTTGAATCCACGAGCCATGAGACCATGACCTGAGCCGAAGTCAGCCGCTTAACTGACTGAGCCACCCAGGTGTCCCCCAACAATGGCCTTTTTAGCAAAAGAATCCAATCAGGAATCATGCATTGCAAATAGTTATCATGTCTCTATAGTTTCCTTCAATCTAGAATAGTCTTTTGATTTTCACGATCTTAACTCTTTTGAAGATTAAAGGTCACCTTTTTTTTTTTTTTTTTTGGAATGTCCCTCAGTTTGAGTTTGTCTAATATTTTCTCATGATCACATTCAGGTTATGGGCCTTGAGTTATCACGTGAGTGCATATGCTGTGTTCTCATTGGCATCCTCCCAGGTGGCACATTACTTAGCTGTGTCTCATTATAAGGGATATTGATTTTGCTCATTTGATTAAGGTGGTGAAGGAAGGGTACTATTTCATAATTATTCTGTGGAGATGGGGTGCCTGGGTGGCTCAGTCGGTTAAGCGTCCGACTTCGGCTCAGGTCATGATCTCACAGTTTGTGGGTTTGAGCCCCGTGTCAGGCTCTGTGCTGACAACTCAGAGCCTGGAGCCTGTTTCAGATTCTGTGTCTCCCTCTCTGCCCCTCCCCTGTTCACGCTCTGTTTCTGTCTGTCTCAAGAATAAATAAACATTAAAAAAAATTTTTTTTAAATAATAATTATTCTGTGGAGAAATACTTTTTTGAGACTGTTTCAATATCCTGTTTCTCAGCAAATGGACACCCTCCTCACCACACTTGAAGTCTAACATCCAGTGTCAGGTGGCCCCTCACGGCCCCCTCACTTCCTTAGACTCCAGCTCTGAACCCCAGGCACCATTGCCTGCCTCAACCACTCCTACCATGAAGACATCCACCTTGCTTTCCTAGTGGCTTTGGATTGAAATGTTCATGAAGGGAAGGACGGGAAGGAAAGGGAATACAAAGAAAGGAAAAGGAGGGGAAAGGTAGAGGAAAGGGAAGAAAAAGAGCAATTCTGATTTACTCTCATTGAGGAGAATATGGAAATAATCTGAAGTAATGATAATTCAACATTAGAAAACTCTTGCATCTGAAAATAAGGGCTTACCGCTTACACTAACCTTTGATCATTATTCTCTTTCCTCATTGGCAAGACAAAATCATACTGTGATATTTATTTAAGTAGAAAAACTAAGAAAAAGATATCTCTAGGTCACACGGCAAATGATTTGCTGAATTACAACAAAAAACTTGCGGGGTCAAGTGTATCACCACCTCATCTCTATGATTTCACGTGGCTAGCTCCTGCCTTTTGTTTAGAAAGTATAGGTAGAGTTAGTGCCTATACACTATGTCTTGAGGAATACCGTGAGGTCCCAAATATCTGCTGGGGAAAAGTGTTCCCACTGATCTGTCATAGCTCCATTCTCTTTTCTATGTACTCTGAAATTCACATGATTTGTCACACATTTGGGGAAGTTAAAAAAAAATTGGGAGATAGCCTTCAGGAAGTCTTTGTTTAAATGTATATTTATTGTCTGAAAGACAGCAGGCTTTAAAGAGAGAGTCCTTTAGGGCGCCTGGGTGGTACAGTCAGTGAAGCGTCTGACTCTTCATTTCGGCTCAGGTCATGATCTCACTGTGAGTTCCAGCCCCACATCGGGCTCTGCTCTGATGGTGTGGAGCCTGCTTGGGATTCTGTCTCCCCATCTCTCTGACCCTCCCCTGTTTGTGCTCTCTCTCTCTCTTTCTCTCGAAATAAATACATAAGTTTAACGAAAGAGAGAAAAAATCCTTTAAACACCCTATTAGTGGTGTATGTAACAAGTTCAGCTCAAAAAATACCTACTGAATATACCTCTTGGGCCAGGTACTAATATGGATTTGGTAATGAATGAGACAGATATGGTTCCTGTCCTCAGGGAGCACCATACTATAAATACGATGAATGTCACAAAAACAGAAACCACAGGGAGCTTACAGAGGGCATACCATGAAGAGCTAACCTGGATAAACTTCCTGGCAACTTGAAGAAAATAGGAATTAGTTAAGTGAAAGGTTAGTGGGAGAAGGGAGAAGGGGCAGCAGACTGCTCTGGGCAGAGGGGAAGGAATGTGTTAATGCTCAAAAAGTAGAGTATTATGAGAGTAGACAACAAAAAGGAAGGGTGGCCAGAGATAAGGTAACTTTATAAGCAGGGAAGGAAGGACCAGGCATAGAGGGCCATGGTAAGACATATAGACTGAATTCCATTGAAGGGTTTTAAACAGGGAAATGATATGCAGATTTGCATTTTTAAAAGACCGCTGTGAACATAGTGTAGTGAATAGACTTTGGGCATAATGATAGATACAGGGAACCCCTTAGGAAGCTATTTTAGTAGTCCAAGTGAGAGGCATTGCTTGTGGTGGCACGGAGAGAAGAGGACAAACTGAAGATATATTTAGGAGTTTGAACTGGTAGGACACATAGAATTGATACAATGCACAAAGGAGGAAGAGTCAAAGATGATTGATTCTTGGTCTTTTCCTTGGTAGTGTTTGCAATGATTACGGCCAATTAGTTATTTGTGCCATTGTTTATTTAATGTCTGCCTTTCTCACGGGATTATACGCCACCCAAAGACAATCTTGTTCCACACCTTATTCCTTGCGTGCATGCTCTAATGTGGTTTGTGGCACATAACCGTGCTTAAAAGCTATTTGTTGGTTAAATGATATTTTTAGGTATAAGCAGATGGGTTTCTGGTGGTATCATTCACTGAGATAGGGACATGGAGCAGGAAGGAGCAGTTTAGAGGGTGAATTTTGACCATGCTGAGTACCTGTGAAATTCCAAGGGGAAGCGTCCTGTATGCAATTGGAAATATGAGTCTAAACCTCAGGAGAGAGAGATGGGCTGGACAGATATGGTAGTCATGAGCATAGGGAAGACAATCAAAGCCATGGAGTAGATGAGATAACCTAATTAGCAAATTTGGAATAAGAAAAGGAAACCCCAAGAGAGCACACGGAAGAAGCAATATTTAAGGGTTGTGCAGAGGAGGAACAGCCAACAAAGGAGTTTGAGAGGTGGCCAGAGTGTTCTGGTGGCCAGAGGTAGGAGGAAACCCGGGAGCAAATAGAGTCTGAGGTTTAAGGGAAGAGCGTTCAGGAAAGAAGGAAGAGTCAACAGTGTCCAATGCTTTCGAGAACTCAAACGTGGGGAGTACTTGATAACCAGCTTCAATACAGTGGTGGACGAAAGCCAGAGTGATGTAAGGTGAAAGTGTGGAGAGAAAACAGATTTAGCCAATGCAACCGGCCCAGTAACTTATTTAGCTGGTTAGTTGTCATCTTTCAAAACAATTATGCTCCAGAGAGGATAAAACGTAGAACGTGAATTTTTAAAAAAGAGAGCACGGAGTGTGAGTGGGCTCGAGTCCGTGATGAGGCAATAACACAGAGGTTCAGGGGGAATGAGGAGATCTCCAGGACGAATGCCTGTAAGTGGGAGGAGAGTAGGATAGATAACTGATTATTTCATCATTTTGCCTTAGGTCAGCCCTAATCCTCACCTTCAAAGAATGTCAAAGGACTTACTGACAGGATTTAGCCAATGGAGCTCTACCTCTCACAGACAGATTTCGTTAAGGCTCTCACTCAAATCCATGAAGATAAAGTTCTGTTGAGAAATTTTAGGGCATTTCTTGAAGCTTTTCAACCTCTTCTCTGCAAAGAAGCTATCCAGTGGAAAGCAAAAAATATTTAAAAACAGCCACAACCAAAACCTCTCTTAGCTAAGAAACTGGGATTCATATTTACCTAACTTTTGGTTCAGGGATTTGATTTTTTTTGTGTATCATCATTCTTGCCCCTTATCTAGTTATAGGGATGTTAACAGAACTACTAAAATCATCTGTGTGAAATACTTAAGGTCAGTGATAAAAATACAAGGTGACACTTCCTTTCCTAGAGGTAATAAACTTAGCATTAGCCTAAAGTACCATTTATTCCTGGGGGTTTATACATTTAGTCCAATCGCTAACTAGAAAAATGGAAAGATAAAGTATAGATTCTGTCTCAGATTTTGAAATTTCTAGGATCATAAGGTCAGGGAAAGTTGGCATGAAAAATGCCTTCCTAATCCTTAAGTACGGAAAACCAGACCCTAGCCGCAGCCCTGACCTCTGTGGCCCCCCAGGTGACCTTGGATCCTTACAGCACTTTGGTTAGAGGTAAACACACTCCACCTACTCTGCCTGGCTAGCCAGTCCTCAGTTCTCCGCTCCCTCAAAGCTGTATCTTCCTAGTTTAAGCGGTTGGGACGAATCTTCTCTTCCCTGTGTTCCCTATCCAATCATTTCACCACCTTAATCTCTCCTGCCATAGAGCTTCTTGTTCAGAGGAGGTTAAAGTTGATTTGAATAGAAATCTGAGTGTAGAAAGTGCAGAAAGTCAAATTTCTACCTAGAAAGCAGTATCTCCATGGCACATATAAGACTGTTATTAATAGGCAGGTTAATTCAGAAACTAGGCAAATTTGGGAATAAAGAAGTTGTAGGAAAGCTGTCCTTTCATTGTACTTTGGTAACAGCAAACATGTTTTTTGTGTGTATGCGTTTCTCACAAAGCTCTGTCCTCAGTGCACACTAAGTGATAATGAGGATTAAGGGGCTTAGAAGCAAACTCAAAAATACCCAAGATGGGAGCTCCAAAAACACAGGCCTTCATTTCCTTTAATCTTTACCCACCTCTTTTTCTCCAGTTAAGTTTTCCTGGATACCACAAACTCCTTCCTATTATTGTTTCCCTCTATCATTACAATTTAGAAAAGGGCCCTTACATCTGTCCCTAAAATCCATTCCTTCAACACAGACTTAGGTGCCTTTTACTTTTCACCATTGTGCCAAGTACTGAGGTTACGACTGTGAATTGGAATTGATCCTCAACTTCAAGGAACTTCTGATTCAGGGGTGACTCAAGAAAAAAAGGAATTCAAAGATTTATGGTGACCTAAAGCATTTTCCGGACTATAAAGGTGATAACACCTGGATCTCCTTTATAGCTAAGTACATCTTCTGATTTTGTATTATTGAAACCATGGCTCCAAGTCTAAATACACCTGTGTATGCATATAACCTTAGATGTTTACACTGTTAAATTTAAACTGGTCCTTAAGTACAGGGCTTTTGCAATTCATTCATTCCTGGGTTTGTCTCTGAGGTATTTCTTAATACTGATGCCAGAAGTTTCAAGCATACCCACCAATTTTGAGGGTCAAAGGGCATATCTGATAATAAGAACGGGGTTTGGTGTCCACGGATATTTTCTTTTCCCTAGTTCCTTTAAAAAAAAAAATTAATCAAGTTTTATTTTTCAAAATGTGCAGTTGGTGGGATCTGTTCATGGATCTTCACCGGCAGCTAGCGTCTCTCCATCCTTGAGGATTCTAGTGTAAATGACTTGGGTCCTGTGCTTTGAAATCCGTTTAAAAAGTCTTTACTAAGGAGCTTCTGGGGATGCGTGGGTGGCTAAGTAGGTTAAGCGTCCAACTCGTGATCTCGGATCAGGTTGTGATCTCATGGTTCGTGGGTTTGAGCCTCACATCAGGCTCCTCACTGACAGCCCGGAGCCTGCTTGTGATTCTCTCTCTCCCTCTCTGCCCCTCCCCCTCTTAAGCCCATATGCGCTCTCTCTAAATATAAATAAATAAAATTAGAAAAAAAAGGGAGAGAAAGACATCAAAATAAAATTATATTACAAAAGAGCTTTTGAAAGGCTGCCCTGGCAGGGGAACGACAAATCTACTGTCTCTACGACAACAGCCAGTGTTATAAGCTTATAGTTGGGAACTTCCTTACAAAGTTTGTCATACGTCTGCTTTGTCAAACAAGACCAAATTACTGAGCTTGTCTTGAACTCTGCCTTTGGACCACCTCTTTTTGGCCTTGCTTCCAGATTTGTTCACCAGGTCTTCGTCTTTCTTGGCTGACTTTCCGGCATCTCTGTTCTTGTCCTTGGGCGGCATGGCCATGGCGAGGGTCAGACGGCAGCTGCTGCCCCTGCGGCCTCACTATCTTCTCCCCAGCTTTGATGGCTTGGTTTGCCTCGTGTGAGAGATATCTTGAATTATTATGTAGAATTCATATTTAACAAACAGCTTTGCAGAGCTGAGTTGTGATACTCTCTATTGTGCTAACCAATTTGACTATTTGAAACGTGTTTTTACAATTTATTTATTTATTTTTTAAATGGCTATTTATTTTTGAGAGACACAGAGACAGAGCGTGAGTGGGCGAGGGGCAGAGAGAAAGGGAGACACAGAATCCGAAGCAGGCTCCAGGCTCCGAGCTGTCAGCACAGAGCTGACAGGAACCTTGAGATCATGACCTGAGCTGAAATCAAGAGTCGGATGCTTACCGACTGAGCCACTCAGGCACCCCTAACCAAACTCCTAAACAACCAATTTTGAGAATGGCCTCCACACTTTTAGGGGCGTGGGAGATAAATGACAGGAATCCCGAAGCATTTGAAAGTTACAGCCTGGTGGAATCAAAGGGTCACCGGATTTGCAGTCAGGAGACATTGATTGTAGCCTAGCTGTAGTAATCCTCTTTGTTATTTTCCGGGTATTAGCTTTCTCATTTCTTAAATAATGGCAGTGAATTTCATAATCTCAAAAGTCTCTTCTGGATTGAATAGCCTATTATTCTACAATAGGTAACATGCATTTTACTTAAGGTAAAGTGATATACAGTGATTTGCACTGTATATCGCAGAGATTTTGTTTTAAGTATAGCAATATCCAAGAGTCATCTTAAACTCTTATTCATTCTGTAGCTACAGTACAGTGTAGAGTTATATATTATGTTCAGAGTAATGATCCTGAGACATTGCAGGGTGCCGAATCAGTAAGAGATTTCATTATGTTCATTAGACTACTTATTAAAACAAGAAAATGCACCGAGACAATTTAGGGACATTTCAAACAACAAGTGGCCTCTCATTAACCCATAGTTAATCAGAAACCCAAGTAACCAGTATCCTCTATTCCAAGATTTTACTGTTTTTAGATTTATTTATTTTTCTTTACATCCATGACCAAATCACTGATCCAAATCTTAGCCATTTCACATCTATACCACTAAAATCAATGGATTATTCCTCCCTCAAACAATTGAAAAAGCTACCAAAACAATCACCTCAGAGACAGAAAAAGCAATTATTTAAACAAGAAATAGAGATGAATAAAGGGATACAATTCTGAGTTTTGCTTCGGAACACTCCAGATGTACTCTATAGGGTATATGTGCAATTAAAAAACAAGGAAAAAGAAATAAGTAAATAAAGCAACTATTTTCCAAGTATGCTTCTATTTCAATAAATCTTAATCTTTTCTGAATTCCAAAACCCTGTAAGTTTTAAAATATGCTAAATCGGGGTCTGTGGAAAATGTAAGTCACTGATGAGACTGTCGAAAGGCTACTTCTCTTTTGTGCGTGTGTCTTTGCTTTGCTTTTTTTTTTTTTTTTTAAAGTAAGCGCTACGCCCAACACGGGTCTTGAACTCAAGACCCCAAGATCAGATGCTCTACTGACTGAACAAGCCAGGCACCCCTAGGTCATTTCTCTTTTATTCACTATATTTAAGAAGATAAAGCTAAAGCAGAATTCTTTGAAATCTTAGTGGACACTAACCTGGCTCAACTCTACAGAATAATAAGGCAAGATTATAAAATGATTTTGGTATTCAATTTTTGATTGTAACATTCAGGGAGAATTTTAAGCTTGGCCTATTAAGTCTTCAGATTCATTCATCACTCTGAACTCATTCCAAAATTACAACTTTCTTTTACAGCATATCCCTTGTAGCGTTCAGTTTTGTCTTCAATCAGTGAGGAAATTTTATTTTTATATTGACCATGAACATCTCCTCATCAATTATTATTGTCCAAAGTCACATTTCCACTTTTCAAAAAACCAAGACTCTAATTTCCTCTCTTTATACTGCCTTTGATTAGAACTTCTCGACCATTTTCCTTTCTTCAACTACTTCCTTTCACTGGCCAGTTAAGTCAGTCTTTCAGAAATATTATTTTTTATCTCTTTCTCTTGATTCTCCTTTACTTCTTACTGTTTCAACACAACTTGCCTCCTTATTCAATCTGTCAACCTACACATCTAGATTGAGTGAGTAGTGCACACCTAACAATGTGTGAGGTGAGAACTCAAGGGATATCAGAGATCTAGGCATGGAGCCTGCAGTCAAAGGCTGACCTTCTAGTTAGGAAGACAGCAAACATATCAGAGGGAACAAAACCATGAGGAAACCATTACACTAAGCCATGCGATCCTAGCTGCCGGTGTAACTCTAGAAACTCCGGGTTGAGAAAACCAAGCAGCTGAAGACTCAAAAGTAGAGAAACAAACCCATGACACCATCTGCCCGGAAAGCTTATGCAAATCTGCAGAGGTGTGAAGCCTTCTCACTGCTGCCTCTGAACTTGGAGCCTATGTACAGCGATTAGAAAACAAACAGTGAATGTAACTAGGTAGATGGTGGATTTATATAAACTTGAACACATCTCCTTTCTGACTGTATTAATTTAGCTGAATGTCACTAAACATGACTAAGCCATTGTCCAGGTACAAGTATCAGAAAAGTATTTGGGGGGGGGGGGCGGGGAGACAGAGACAGAGAGGTAGAGACAGAGACACAGATAGAGACAAAGAAACAGAGATTTAGCCTGGTGGGAATCAGTCAAAAGATGCATGATTAGTGATCCAACCTGTTCCACCAACATAAACCCACATATCATTGGGTGGAAATATCACCAGATAGTAGGCCTGATCTCTTAATTAAGTCCTGTCTTATGTGTACCATATAAAAATAACTACAAGACACATCTTACAGCAGGTACTACCCTGGATAGACATGAAGTCACACATGGATTTGGGATTACCATAGTCTCACCCTGACTACGACTGTCACAGAGATTGACGTTTAACCTCAGCAGAAGGCGTGTGCATACCTATGCACTTAGTCTTTCCCCAGTTTATTCTAGTTTCACAAGGTGGAGGTGTTTGATTTCTGGTCTGGGAGGGATGTTCCACCCCATGCCTTCTAGGGAGGGGATGTTTACTTCAGGTCAACCGACAGGTAAGGAAAAGAAACTTCATCACCTAAAAATATAAGAAAGTGGTGCCCTCTGCAGGACAAAGTGGAAACTGCAGCCCTGGTGATTTTTTTAGGAGGGTGATCTGCACTAGATTACCTCTCTCCACAATGTGGCGCTGCTGTTCTCAGTGTCATTTTTCAGCCAGCTTCCGAGGCAGGTATGAGGAGGGGACAAGGAGGAGAGAGAGGAGACAGTACAGGGTGGGGTTACAAGGGATTAGGAGGAAGGAGAGGTTAAGGAAGAAGGTAAGGAAGAAAGCCAGTTTTTCTGCCTGATAGAGCTTCCTTAGCACTTCAAGTCAGATCCACTGCAATAAGTAAAGTAATCCCCTAACCCAAGTAATTCATTTTGGATCATTTAATCCAATAGTTCTCAACCCGGCTGGCCAACAGAATCACCGGGGGGACGTTTTTAAAGATACCAGTTCCTAACTGGAGGGTGTTATGCTAAGTGAGATAAGTCACACAGAGAAAGACAGATACCATATGTTTTCACTCTTATGTGGATCTTGAGAAACTTAACAGAAGACCATGGGGGAGGGGAAGGGGAAAAAAAGTTAGAGAGGGAGGCATGCAAGCCGTAAGAGACTCTTAAAAACTGAGAATAAACCGAGGGTTGATGGGGGGTGGGAGGGAGGGGAAAGTGGGTGATGGGTATTGAGGAGGGCACCTGTTGGGATGAGCACTGGGTGTTGTATGGAAACCAATTTGACAATAAATTTCATCTTAAAAAAAAAAGTTACCAGTTCCTAGATTCTATTCAACCCCAAGAAAGTCTGATTCGTAAATTTGAGGAGGGGCCCAGTCATCTGTCTTCAAAAAGTTCTCCTGAAGATCATTGGTGGTTCGTCTACATAAGATTTGGAAGGGAAAAAAATAGTTTAAGAGGAATCAGTTCTTGCAGGACTCTGCAAATAGAGCTTCCATTTCTCAAGTCAACAACAGCGAATGTAGTGAGAATCTTTTCTGTACCGGCGAGTTCTCTATGAAATAAGAGCACAATTTGTTGAGTAAATTCATTGATGTCTTTTAGGAGCTTAACTAAGGAGACCTCTGTTCAGTGTTTTCTCCTGCCCATTTTTGGCAAAAACTCTGTGAAGTTTCCCTGGGGCCCCAAGTGCCGAGATCTGTCAAACTGCAGACAAATACCACCAATTATTTTGTGACGGATCTTCACACTATTTAAATATTTCTTTTTCTTTTTTTTTTTTGACGTTTATTTACTATTGAGACAGAGAGACACAGAGCGTGAGCAGGGGAGGGGTAGAGAGAAGGGGGGACACAGAATCCAAAGCAGGCTCCAGGCTCTGAGCTGTCAGCACAGACCTGACGCGGGGCTCAAATTCACAAACTGAGAGATCATGACCGGAGCTGAAGTCGGTCGCTCAACCGACCAAGCCACCCACGTGCCCCTAAAAGTTTATTTTTCAAAGCAACCAAAGCAGTTTTATCCTTCTTGAGAGAGCTATCCACCTGGTAATGGTGATCAATAACAAAACCTATTAGATTATATTAGTCCTTACAGATGTCCCAAACATATCATTAAGTGGAAAACCCAAATTGCAATAAAAATATAGATTGTAAAGCAGTGGGAATACACACACACACACACACACACACACACACACACACATATATATATATTTCTTCATATATATATATATATATATTTCTTCTTATATATATATATTTCTTCATATATATATATATGAGGAAAGTATTCCCTTTTTATTTTATAGATCTCTAAATTTTTTAAAAAAACAACTAGAATGTCTCATTTTTGTACATCTTTTCAAAAATCAAATACAAATACTAGATAAACAGCAGTGATGACAGCATAGTTATTTAATCTCTCTAAATCCCCACATAATAACCAAGAGCAACCCCCCCCCAAAAAAAAAACCAACCCAGAAACCAAGAGAGCAACAGAGAGTAAGACCAAAATCTACGCCAAGCAGGAGAGAGCAATTCAACAACAGCCACAACATTTGCATAATTTCAGCATCTGTGCAAGAAAGCAGAGGAAGCAACAAGACATCTGACAGACCCCCAAACTGGAAAACCCCAAAATAACCAAGAGGAAAGGGAGGTGAGTCAATTTGAAAACATGAGATTAAACGGAGAGTTTGGCCTAATCCTATTAGTGGCTGAGAGCATGGGGCCCATGGTAAAACCTGAAGGGGTTAGAGCAATCTAACCCCTTAGAAACTCTTGAAACTGACCAACCAGGGCTCCATTCTGGGACATGGCCACACACTGAGAGAAACTTCTGGGTGTAGAATCAAAATTGAGTAGGATTGGGATAATAGAGTCAAGGAAAGACAAGGTCCAGATCAAGTGGGGGAGGGAACAATGTCAGGAAGCTGCAGTAATCAAGGCACCATACTTTTAAACTATACTCATATCTCCTAAAATTTTAGGAAAACCAACAGCACATTAAAGAACAACAACAACAGGGGGCGCCTGGGTGGCTCAGTCGGTTAAGCATCCGACTTCGGCTCAGGTCGTGATGTCACAGTCCGTGAGTTCGAGCCCCGCGTCGGGCTCTGTGCTGACCGCTCAGAGCCTGGAGCCTGTTTCAGATTCTGTGTCTCCCTCTCTCTCTGCCCCTCCCCTTCTAGTGCTTGCTCTCTCTCTCTCAAAAATAAACATTAAAAAATTTAAAAAACAACAACAGAAAAGTATGAAGTTTAAATCTGATAAAACAAGATATTACACAGAAAAGGAAAAAAAGAAGCAGAACATTTGTACAGATAATGCCAGAAAGACTAAAACTATTATACTCTGCTTCCAAACAAACAGAAAACCAATTAAAAATAATACAAGACGTAAAAGAAGAGTTGACATAAAAAATAGAAAAACTCGGGGCGCCTGGGTGGCGCAGTCGGTTAAGCGTCCGACTTCAGCCAGGTCACGGTCTCGCGGTCCGTGAGTTCGAGCCCCGCGTCAGGCTCTGGGCTGATGGCTCGGAGCCTGGAGCCTGTTTCCGATTCTGTGTCTCCCTCTCTCTCTGTCCCTCCCCCGTTCATGCTCTGTCTCTCTCTGTCCCAAAAATAAATTAAAAACGTTGAAAAAAAAAATTAAAAAAAAAAAATAGAAAAACTCATGAATTAAGTGATAAAACTCATGGAAGAATTAGAAATAAAAGAAAAAATTTCAGAAATAAAGATTAAATGACCAGCAACATCACAGTGAATAATATAACAGATAATGCCTTTGGATAAGTAAACGGTAAAAAAGGAGGGAAGTTGAAAAACCAGAAAGAAGTAAAACATTAAAGAGAAAGCAACAAATACTGAATATAAAAATAAGAACATCCAATGGAGAGATAATGATCTATACAATTATTGTTGTGAGAGACTCCAACTATATTGGGAACATAAATGTTTAGGAATTTTTAACTTTTTAGTTAAAATTTAAACTAAAAAAAAAAAGATTAAAAGTTCACTTGATGCAATTGAAGCTGTTTCACTAATTAGAATCCCAATCTCTTTTCCTAGGGAAGCTATCCTCTAAGCTAGTTACAAAAAAGATCACTCAGGTGAAGACAGTAATATAGGTCAGGATCCCTTACATCTTGGACTGATCCAGATTTTATGGTTCCTGGAAGTTATACAATGTGGGGAGACTTCTTTAAGAAAAAGGACAAAAAAATGCCTTATTTTTGTAAATTTTACAAAAACATGGCAGTTCAAGGGGCCCTAATTTAGTCTTGGAGGTCAATCTCTGCCCATGCTCACTTCTAATACCAGAATAGGCTCTCCTCTAGCTTTTTTTACATGATTTTTTTCAAAAAGACTTTACTTTTCTAGAGGAGTTTGAGGTTCACAGCAAAATTATGAGCAAAGTGCAGAGATTTTGCATATATCCCTATCCCCACACATGCACAGTCTCCCCCATTATCCACATCACCCACAGAGTGGTACCTTTCTAACTGAGAACATACACTGATACATCATAATTATCTAAAGTCCATAGTTGACATTAGGGTCTACTCTGGGGGCTGCACATTCTATGGATTTGTACAAATGTGCAATGGCATCTATCTGTTATTATGATATCATGCAGAGTAGTTTCACTGATGTAAAAATCCTTGGTCCTCCACCTATTCATCCCTCCCCACCAATACTTGGCAACCACTGATCTTCATCTCCATGGTTTTGCCTTTTACAGAATGTCCTTTAGCAGAGTGCCGTTGCTGACGTGGAATCGCTTGCTTTTATTTTTTCCTTTATCTTATTTTCTATTTTTTCTATTGTGGTAAAAAATACATAACAGTATTCACCACCTTAAATACTTTTGAGGATACAGTTCAGTAGCGTTAGGTATAGCCACATTTTTGTGAAATAGATCTATTCTCTTTCCTCTTGCCCCAAACGATCTCCTTTTTTGTACTCTACTTTCTCTCGACAGCATCCACGTCACTCAGATTCAAAATCTCAGAAACAACCAACAACCTCTGAGTACTTCTGTTCCACTTATTAACTCCATTCAGCTCCACCTGTAAGTTCTGGTGGTTGAGCCAGCCTCCAAGAAAGATGTTTCTCACGTCATCGGTCCCCCCTTTCCAAGGTAAGAATTGTAAGAGTTTTATAAGTGATTCTCTTATTTCCAGGATCTCTCCCCTGGAGCCATTTTTTAAAACCCAAATTAACATTTTTTATAAAAGTTTTTCATCATGTTATTCCTCTGTTCAGAAAACACTTCAGTGGCTCCCCCTACAAAATAAAATATGGTGTCCTTAGCCTATCATATGAGGTTCTGCATAATGTGCCATAACATCTTTTTAGCCTCATATCCAACAAGCATGGTGTGATTTCAGGGTATTAACAAGAAGAAAAGAGCCATTTTCAATGTACAAAGTAGAGAATGCATCTCCAATACCATCCCATAACAGTAGTATGAGCCTGGTTTCATTAGTTTTTGCATTTCAAAGAATGCCTTTCCAACCCCAAACGACGTAAGAGTACACACCATTGTGAAATCACAGGCAATAGAAGTAAAATGTTCTTGCTTCTTGAATGTCTGCATTTTTTTCTTTTGGAAGTAACAGAAGTATAACTCCTCTGGAAAATCGTGGAACCAAAGTATTGAAAAAAATCTTCTGATCTGTCCACTTCTCTTTACATCTATTGCTACCACCCTTGGCCAAAATCCACCATCTCTCACCTGGACTATCACAGTAGCCTCCTAAATTGTTCTCCCTGCTTCTATTCTACACCCTTCTAATCCATTCTTCACACAGCAAACAGAATACATTCTCCTACAATATAAGCCATACATGATGCTTCCCTGCTTAAGCCCTCCTATGGCTTCCCATTGCCCTTAAAATAAAACCCAAGCACTTTGAAGGCTCTTTCTGATCTAGTTTGTTCTACCTCTTTGACTTTATCTCCCCTCTTTGCTTGCTATGCTTCAACCATACAGCTCTTCCTTTTGCTCTGGACACCTGCCCAGCTTGTTCCTACCTTTAGGCCCATTGCATTTACTCTTTTCACTAGAATGCTCTTTTCTGGATTTATGCCAGATGGCTCCTTTTTATCTTTCAGATTTCACCTCATAAATCGCCTCCTCAGAAATGCTTTCTATGAGCATACAATTTAAATAGACCTTTAGTCATTTCCTATTAATTACCTTGTTTCATAATACGTATCATCTGAAATTATTTTGCCATTGGCTCATTTTATATCTCCCTCCCACCTCTGTAATAAAAGCCCCATGACAAGAGTTGGTCTGTTTTCTTCACAGCTGTATCCCTGTCCATGGAACAGTTTCTAGCACAATACAGGCACTCATTAAATGTGTTGAATGAATGAGCTACCTTCAAGCAATCTGAAAGGAGAGAAGCCTATTCTCTCCTTAAATATCTCCAGAGAAGATTCCACTACTTTCTGAAAAATGAATTCCAGCATCCAATAACTTTTAGTTGTCAGAAAGGTCCTCCTAATATCCAACTTAAATCCTTCCTAAGGCAATTGATGTCTCTTCTCATTTGATTCTCAATGGAATCATTAAATTGCCTTTTTATGTCAGTAATAAGTTTGTTATTGGCCCTCCTAACACTAGTGCTACTTCTCACGCTTTCTAACACTGTTCTCTTCTGTTCTTGTCAAAGTTCTCTGTCTCAAGCTTCATTTGTGATCCCAACACTGAACACAAATATTACTGCTTGAAAGAATGCCTATGTAAGAAAATCTCAACTTGAAAAGAGTAGTCCTGGGGCGCGTGGGTAGCTCAGTCAGTTAAGTACCTGACTCTTGATTTCAGCTCAGGGCATGATCTCACAGTTTGTGGATTTGAGCCCTACATCAGACTCTACACTGACAGCACAGAGCCTGCTTGGGATTCTCTCCCTCTCTCTCTGCCCCTCCCCTGCTCATGCACTCTTTCTCTGTCTCTGGGTCTCTCTCTCTCCCTCTCTAAATAAATAAATAAATACACACACACACACACACACACACACACACACACATTAAAAAAAAAAAAAAGAGTAGTCCTTACATCATCCCACCTCTTCCTTGACCTCCTTTTCTACAGGTTCTGCATATGAATTCACAAGTGTCTGTTGTGAAAGTGGTTGGACCTTCTCAAGAATCCGTAGGTGTAAGTAAGAAGATGCAAAATAACTAGAGGACATAAATCGTAGAAAAGCTTCTCAACATGACTGGCCCACTTGTATTTTGGCCACTCCACACAAAGCAAGTCATAGGCACAAGGTCTGAAATTCCAACAATCCAGAAGAGAGTTGAATGAATAACTGTGAAGACATACTTTAGTGAGAAGATTAAAAGTGGGCTTTGGGGGTAAATCTCAAAGTTGAGATGAGGAAAAAGTAAAAGTAAGGACCTCATCTTGGCTGAACTAAAGAGAGAAAGGATTTTTTCATACTTGAATCAGAATAGTTAGGGGGATTGGAGCACACTGATGTGCCCATGTGATGTGATGGTGGCATCAGCCATCCATGCTGTATAGCCCTCTGGGACCATCTAAACTTGTGTATGGGGAAAAAGGAAACCAAAAGTATTCAGCACAACGAATACTGATAAGTCTCTGTGTGAATGTAGACAAATTATATATAGAAATATCACTTAGAGAGTATCGTCTGAGATGAACAAAAGTCATAATGAGAAAAAATAAATAAATCATTACCTCTTGGAATGTGTTCACCAATTTTCTCACAGCCTATAGGAGAATGACAATCCTACTGGGAAATAAGAAGACAAAAAAGGTAAAGCCTAGCATATAAGACCAAGACAAAAGGTTGGGCATGTAGTCTACTGAGAAGTAATGGTACTTACCTAAAGATAGATCTTGAGTCTCAACGTATTTGCTTCTTGTAAGAAGCAAAGCTGACACTTGTAAAATCTCATAAAGTGATGGGGAGTGGGAAGAGAGAATAAATCCATAGCAGCATCAAGAAACAAGAAAGAGCATTGCTCTTCTGTGAGAAGTGTTAAGGTGATTTGCAAAGATAAAAAGCAGCCAAGATAGTCACACGGAGATGGATAAGGTGGCAAGGGAAATAAAAACACTCAAAGGTTATTATCTTGTTTGTGAAAAAGACAGAGACACTGATTAACCTGAGATGTCAGTAAAAAAATATAAATTAAATATGTATTCTAAAATTTAAGGTCAATCGCTAAAGAATAGGATAAAGATATACAATTTCTAAATGGCTAGAGAAGAAATAGGGAACCAACTTATGAAAGGAGTAGTTATGATGGTGATGGTGATGGTGATGATGATGATGATGATGATGATGATGAGGGAGATGATGATGACAGTAGTCATGACACAAAAAGAATCCATTAAGTGGATAACATAAAATAAGAGGTGGATACAACCAAACATATCAGTAATCACAAAAAATACTGATTGAATTAAATTTCCACCTGAAAGGACAGGCTCTCTTTTTATTTGAAAATAAAAACTCTAAGGGGCGACTCGGTGGCTCAGTTGGTTAAGCGTTCAACTCTTGATCTCAGCTCAAGGCTTGTTGTCAGGATTGTGAGTTCAAGCCCCGTGGTGGGCTCCATACTGGGTGTAGAGCCTACTTTAAAAAAAAACAACCACACTAATTCAGAGCCATGTGCTGTTTCCAAGGCACATGCCTAAAGCAAAATGAAACCAAAAAGGAGAACAGGGAAAGAGGAAAAAATACAGCAGGCATTATAGAGAGAAGCTTAAAATGTATTCATATAAGATGAAAAGAGATTTCAAGGCTAAAAACTTGAAATGGGACAGAAAGGGATATTTCACATTAATGAAAGTTCAAAGCATTAAGAAGATATGACCATCTTAAAATTTTATGCACCTAACTCACAGCTTTAGAATTTATAAACAAAAATGAGAAACACAAAGGAGAAATTAAAAATTACAATATCAGTATGAGAAACTTAAATATACTTCTTCAAGAAATGTATAGACTATGTAAGTTGAAAACACACAGGAGCAGTATGAATTCATGTTTAGCTTAAGATAAAATACAGATGGATATATTTACAAATATTTATAGATATATACACACACACAGGTTAGGATACATGCATGTATTTCCTTGCTTTATAAGCTGAGAAGGCCTTGAGGTAATGATACCTTAGTAGGAATGAGCACACCTAGTGCCAAGATCTTGGTTCTAATACCAGTCTCCAATAAAAACAACCAGGGTCCTTGGGGAAATGGCTGTTCTAAAACTGGGCCAGGAAATATACAAGATAAGCCCGAGATTCTTATAGTGCCAGAAAGTAGGAAAGGGCTCAAAAACAAAAGACAAACAACAACAACAACAAACTCACAATGACAGAGGTATGTCAAAGGGACACAAGAGCCAACTGAAAGAGCTCCCAATGGCCAAATGTGATACAACTAGAGGAGGAAAATAAATAAAGCAATAATTAGTTATAATTCAAGGTATAAAATAAATATTTAGGAGTCCTTACTAATATAAGTAAAAGATTGAATAAATGAACGAATGGATGAGTGAATAATAAATTAGATGCATCCCCCATGTAGAAGAATTCCATGTAGGGCCTCAGTCAGTTAAGTGTCTGAATCTTGATTTTGGCTCAGGTCATGATGTCACAGTCATGAGATCGAGCGCCATGTTGGGCTCTGCACTGACAGTGTGGATGGAGCCTGCTTGGGATTCTCTCCCTGCCCCGCCCGCTCCATTCCCCCCCCCCCCGCCTCTGTCCCTTTCAAAAATAAATAAATAAACATTAAAAAAATTAGAAGAATTCCATGTAACTTATGTATGCATTCCACTCTCAAGGAGGTGGATGAAAACTCCCCACTCCTTAAGTGTGGGCTGCACACAGTGACCTCTTTCCAAAGATTACAGTATGGAAATGGGGGACAAACCACTGAACACAAATACTACTAACAAACAGTATCTCAGCCACGTGATCAAGGTCAACATCAATAGTGATTGTCATGTTGATAGTGTGTATTCTAGATATGTGATGAAAATGGCACTTTACCCTCTCTGGTCTTCCTCCCTCAAACCATAACTGTATCTAATCATCAGAAAAATATCAGACAAATTGCAGCAGAGGGGCATCTTACAAAATACTTGACCAGTTTTCTCAAAACTGTCAAGGTCATCAAAAACCAGGAAAGCCTGAGCAACTATTACATGAAAAATTATAATATTCAGGGAAAACTGGGTGTTGTAATATTAAGGGAAAACTGTATTATCTTTGGACTTTTTCTGTAAACCTAAAACTGCTCTAAAATATAAAATCTGGGAGTGCCTGTGTGGGTCAGTCAGTTGAGCATCTGACTCTTGGTTTCGGCTCAGGTCATGATCTCATGGTTTGTGGGTTTGAGCCTGGCATGAGGCTCCATGCTATCAGCCTCATCAGCTATCAGCATGGAGCCTACTCGGGATTCTCTCTCTCTCCCTCTCTCTCTGGCCCTCCCTGCTCAAGCTCTCTGTCAAAAATAAATAAATAAACTTAAAAAAATAAAAAATAAAATAAATATTTTTTTAGGGGCACCTAGGTGGCTCACTTGGTTGGGCATCTGACTCAGTTTTGGCTCAGGTCATGATCTCAGGGTTGGTGTGTTCAAGTCCCACATCAGGCTCTGCACTGTAAGTGCAAAGCCTGCTTGGGATTCTCTCTCTCCCTGTCTCTCTACCCCTTCCCTGCATGTGTGCTCTCCCTCTCTTTCCCTCCCTCTCTTAAAATAAATAAACTTGAAAAAATTTTTTAATAAAAAATAAAATCTATTTTAAAATTAAAGAAATGATAGACACAAACAGATAGAAGGACAAAAAACTTGAATAATACAATTAAGAAGCTTGACCCAGAACTTCCAGTTCTGTTAGTATGGCAGACTGAACAACTCCACTGAAAGCATCTAAATATGCTAAATAAAATATTTTTAGAAATCTCCTTAATAAATGAATTCCATGAGCCAACAGATAGTAAGGACTTCTTCAGGACCAGTTGCTTGGATTGCTCTCACCTGAGCAAGGGACCAGGCATGAGTTCTAGGAGAAGCCCAGACTGCACAAAGAAGTTCCCATGTGCAACTTGCACCAGCAAGACCCAGTACTGCCAACTGACAGGTAAAGCCTGGTACAGTGGGGAGTAAGCCACAAGAACCAGGCTATGCCCCAGCCTAGGCTGCAGGGTCCTGTTCTATCTTACCTTGGCTGTCTCAATAACCCAGCCTGCACTGAGGTTGTGACCCCACAGCCCAAAGTTGGGATGCCAGCACATCTTTGACCTGGGGCTTGGACCCCCTAAGGAGCAGGCAGCTGAAAGTTGGTCTCCCCCAGGAAGAACCTGTAGAACCAAGTTTGAGGTGCCTTCCCAAATGTATACCCCATTAGGTCTTTGTTAAAGAAAGAAAAAAAAAGAAAGAAAGAAAGAAAGAAAGAAAGAAAGAAAGAAAGAAAGAAAGAAAGAAAGAAAAAGAAAAGAAAAGAAAAAGAAGAAGAAAAAGAACAAGTTACTGCTTATGTTCTCTTCTTGGATTTTTATGGTTTCAGTTCTCACATTTAGGTCTTTAATCCATTTTGAATTTATTTTTGTGTATGGTGTGTGAAAATGGTCCAGTATCATTCTTTTGCACGTTGCTGTCCAGTTTACCAACACCATTTGTTGATTAGACATTATTTTTTTCCCATTGGATATTCTTTCCTGCTTTGTCAAAGATTAATTGACCATATAATTGTGGGTTCATTTCTGAGTTTTCTATTCTGTTCTATTGATCCATGTTTCTATTTTTGTGCCAGTATCATACTGTTTTGATTACTACAGTTTTGTAACATAACTTGAAGTCTGGAATTGTGATGCACCCAACTTTGTTTTTCTTTTTCAAGGTTGCTTTGGGCTTTTGTGGTTCTATAAAAATTTTAGGATTATTTGTTCTAGCTCTGTGAAAGGGGCTGTTGGTATTTTGATAGGGATTGCATTAAATGTATAGATTGCTTTGGGTAGTATACAAATTCTTTCTAGACATGTCTCCTGAGACAAGAGAAACAAGGTAAAAAATAAAGTACTGGGACTACATCAAAATAAAAAGCTTTTATACAGCGAAGGAAACAATCCAAAAAACTAAAAGGCAACCTATGGAATGGGAGTAGATATTTGTAAATGAAATATCTAATAAAGGGTCAGTATCCAAAATATATAAAGAACTTATAAAACTCAACACTCAAAAAAACAAATAACCCAATTAAAAATGGGCAGAAGACACGAATAGATATTTTTCCAAAAAAGACATACCGATGGCCAACAGACACGTAAAAAGATGCTCAACATCACTATCATCAGGAAATACAAATCAAAACCAGGATGAGATACCACCTCACACCTCTCAGAATGGCTAAAATCAATAATACAAGAAACAACAAGTGTGGACCAGGATGAGGAAAAAAAGGAATCCTCTTGCACTGCTGGTGGGCATGCAAACTGGTATAGCCACTTTGGAAAACAGTATGGAGTTTCCTCAAAAAGTTAAAAATAGAACTGCCCTACAACCCAGCAATCACAGTACTAGGTATTTACCCAAAGAATACAAAAATACTACTTCAAAGGGATACATGCACCCCAATGTTTATAGCAACATTATCTACAATAGCCAAATTGTGCAAACAGCCCAAGTGCCCAACGATTGATAAATGGATAAAGAAGAGGTGGTGTATATATATACAGTGGATATATATTACTCAGCCATAAAAAGAATTAAATCTTGCCATTTGCAATTACATGGATGGAGCTAGAGTATTATGCTAAGCAAAGTAACTTAGAGAAAGACAAATATCATATGATTTCACTCACATGTGGAATTTAAGAAACAAAACAAATGAACTTAGTGGGGGAAAGAGAGACAAACCAAGAAACAGACTCTCAACTATAGAGAACAAACTGATGGTTAGCAGAGGGGAGGTGGGTATGGGGATCGGTGATGGGGATTAAGGAATACACTTGTCATGATGAGCACCAGGCATTATATGTAAGTGTTGAATCACTATGTTGTACACCTGAAACTAATATGACACTGTATGTTAACTAACTGGAATTTAAATAAAACATTAACAAAAATAAAAGAAAAAGGAAAGCAACCAATATAATTCACGTATTTTCATATTAAGGAAAGCGTGTTTATTCACTAGATGGCTAAAATGTATAGGAGAAAATGCATAATCAAAAAAAATTATAAAACTAGGAATAAATGGGAACTTCCTTTATTTGATAAAACCTCTACAAAAACTCCCTATATCATTTATCCATCACTGCCTGACAAATTACCCCAAAGCTTAATGACTTAACACAATAATAAACACTTATATTCTCACACACTTTCTGCAGGTCAGAAATTTGGAGTTTAGCTGGGTGGTTCTAGTTTAGGGTTTCATAAGAAACACTAAGAATATTGGCCAGTACTGCAGTCATCTGAAAGCAGGACAGGAGCTGGAGAAGCCTCTTCCAAAGGGGCTTACTCACAGAGTTGGCAAATTGGTGCTAGATGCTGGCAGGAGACCACTCTGCCACATTGACCCTCCCATAGCACTGCCTAAGAATGCTCCCAACACACAGCATCTGGCTTCCAAAAACGAGCAAAGGAAAACAGCACTATTTATTATAACCTAGTCTCAGAAGTCAAACTGTCATTTCCTCAGTACCCTATGACACAGGCCAGCCCTATTCAGGGTTGAAGTGTGAATATCATTAGACAAAGATCATTTGGGGGCGATCTTAGGGACTGGTTATCACAACACCATGCTGAATATCTTATTTCATGGTGAAACATTCAAATTATCCCCTATAAGTTCATGAACAAGAAAAAGGTTGCCATTACCATTGCTTCTATTCAACAGTGGACTAGAGGGCTTAGCTGACACAGAAAAACAAGAAAAAGGAACCAATGGAAGAAAAAGTCACTATTTGCAGATCATATAGATGGGTCAACATAGGAAAGGCAAATATATACCACAAAGCATGAGAAGTAGGTGAATAATGTTTCTCAATACAAAGCCAATGCATGAAAGTTAGCTTAATTGTTATATATCAACAACATCAGTTAGAAAATGAAACTTTAAAAAAATGATTTCACTTACAACAGCATAAAAATATGAAGTACTTAGGAATAAACCTAACAAAATACATCTATGACCTTGATGGAAAATATTGTAAGACTTCACTGAAAACATTATAGAAGACCTGAATAAATGGAGGGCTTTATCATAGTCGTGGACTAGAAGACTCAGCGTTGGGAAGATGCCAGTTCTCCCCAAATTGATGTACAGATCTGATAAATTCCAATCAAAATCCTGAAAGTGTTTTGGGAGGAGGGAAGGATTGACAAGGTGATTCTGAAGAACAAGACCGGGGGACTTGCCATACAAAATATAAGGAATTATTATAAATCCCTAGTAATTAAAAATGTATCATACTGATTTAGAGACAATGAAACTAATGGAATAAAATAACCCACGCATAAATGGAAACTTGGTGTATGATAGAGCTGATAATAAAGAGCAGTGGGGAAAGGATGATAGCTTTTCTGATAAATGGCACTTGGCTATCCAGAGGAAAAATAACTACCTTACCCCATACACACAAATCAATTTTAAGTGAATCTAGAACCTAAAGTAAAGAGTAAACTACAATATTTTTAGGACACAATATCAAAGACCATCTTTACAACTGACCAGCAGGAAAGGATTCTTTTTTTTTTTTTAACATTTTTTTAAATTCATATTTGAGAGACAGAGAGATACAGAGCACAAGCAGGGGAAGTGCAGCGAGAGAGGGAGACACAGAATCCAAAGGAGGCTCCAGGCTCTGAGCTGTCAGCACAGAGCCCAGTGTGGGGCTCAAACCCACAAACGGTGAGATCATGACCTGAGCCGAAGTCGGATGCTTAACTGACTGAGCCACCCAGGCACCCCTGGTAGGAAAGGATTCTTAAACAAAACATAAGAGGCACAAGTTAATAACAATGGTAACAATAATAATAATAAATTGGATTGAATCTTGGATGTCAACAATTCTACAATGCACCATTATTTTAAGAAAGAAAATTTAAATTATAGGAATTTTTAATCTTATACTATTATAAACTTACTTTTTAATTTTTTTAGATTTTATATGCATGCATAAGAAAGAATGTTTGAGGGAAATAAACTAGTTAAAATATTCCTAGTATTTTTTCATATTCAGAACCTGAATGTTAGAAATAGCTCTTTGACTCCACTCTTGACATCTGTTTTCCACACAGTAGCACCCTCTGCCATCAGGAGCTCTTGATGAACTGCTGCTGTGCCTGCTTCTTCTTCTTCTTTGTTTTAATTGAAGAGTATTTTGCTATGAGATTGAATATTTATTTAATAAGATCTATTTTTGACGTGGCCTCTTCTCTGCGATTAGCTGTGGAGAGTCTGTTCTGCTAGTCTTCAGGTCATTTTCTGGGTTATTTACACTGATGCGGGTGTTATCTAAGTGCATTGGTAGGACAAAGTGAACGTAGGATGCTCCTACCCTGCCCCCCGCCCCAGGAGGTCTGAAGTGCTTCTTAAAGAGTGCTCCAAACTGTCTTCAGGATTTTCTCCCAAGCCACTGGCACCTATTTTGCAAATTTGGATATAACACTTCCTTGGTTAATGAGAAATTGTCAACAGAATATTTCAGACAGTAACCAGGATTTGTAGTCGTTTTCCAATAGTTTTCAAATAGTCTGTTGTTTGAAATGTCGAAGAATTGCTGTTGGCCAGGATGAGATCAGGAGTCACAACCAAGTCCCTGTCCGGGCAGGTAAGAACAAGCACATCATGACTTGTTGCCTGACTGGCAGGCATGTAAGATCCATCAATTGTAAGAGATGCTGTATTCATTTTCTACAACTCCTGCAACAAAGTACCACAGCTGTGGTGCTTAAAACAATACACATTTAGGGGCACCTGGGTGGCTTAGTTGGTTGAGCATTTGACTCTTGATTTCATCTCAGGTCATGATCCCAGGGTTGTGGGATCAAACCCCACATTGGGCTCCAGGCTGGGTGTGGAGAATGCTTAAGATTCTTTTCTCTCTCTCTCTCTCTCTCTCTCTCTCTCTCTCTCTCTCTCTCTCTCTCTCTCTCTCTCTTTCGGGGCACCTGGGTGGCTCAGTTAAGCAACCAACTCTTGATTTCAGCTTAGGTCATGATCTCATGGTTACGTGAGCTTGAGCCCCACATCTATCTCTGCATGCTGACCACTTGTGGTGCCTGCTTGGGATTCTCTCTCTCTCCCTCTCTCTCTGCCCCTCCCTGCTCACACTCTCTCTGTCTCTCTTTAAATAAACTTAAAAAAAATTCTTTCTTTTTCCCTCTGTCCCTCTCCCCCACTCGTGTGTGCTCTCTCTCTCTCAAAACAATGCAACACACACACACACACACACTCTGTTTCATTTCTGGAGGCCAGAAGTCTGTGATCAGTTTCATTAGGCCAAAACCAAGTGTGAGCAGGGCCACATTCACTCCAGAGGCTCTAGGGGAGAATCTATATCCTTGCCTTTTCCATTTTTTAGAGCTTCATTCCTTAGCTCATGGCCTCTTCCTCTCTCTTCAAAGCCACTAGCAAAGCATCTTCAAATGTCTCTGTATTTCTATTGTCATAACACACCTTCTTCCTTCTGTCAACCCCCTGCCTCTCTCTTATAAGGACACTGGAGATTACATTTTAGGGCTGTCCCAGATAATCCAGGGTAACCTGTCCATTTCAGAATCCTTAATTCAACCACACCTGCAAGGTAACTTTAGCCATATAAGGTAGCAGTCACAAGTTCCAGGGTTTTGGACCTGGCTATCTTTGGAGGACACTATTCAGCCTACTACAGATGAGAAATGTGAAAAATATGCATCTACAAATTGGTGATATATGATAATATCAATAATAACATATGGGCTTCACATAAAATTACTTATTTGTTAAGTTCAACACAATATAAGAGACTATCTTTACAACCTAGGGGTAAGGAAGGATTTCTTTTTTTTAATTATTATATATATTTTTAATTATTATATTTTTGTGAGGGGTGGAGGGACAGAGGGAGACAGAGAGAGAGAATTCTAAGTAGGCTCCACACCTAGCGCAGAGCCTGACGCAGGGCTCAATCCCACCATTGCAAGACCACGAGCTGAGCTGAAATAAAAAACCTGAGGCCTAAGCCACTGAACCACCCAAGGGCCCAGGAAGGATTTCCTAAATGAGATACATAGGCATGAACCATAAATTATAATGATAATAATAGTAATATGAATAATTACTATCAGTAATAATACAAAATTATTACATTTTATTAATTATAACATTAAAATTAAGAAGTTCTATTAATCAAAAGACACCATACAAAAAGTGAGAAAACATACCACAAACTGGGAGAAGACATTTGCTATGCACACAGTTGACAAAAATTTAATGTCCAAGGTATATAAAGAATTTATATACATCATTAAAAGAGGAAAGACAGGGGCGCCTGGGTGGCGCAGTCGGTTAAGCGTCCGACTTCAGCCAGGTCACGATCTCGCGGTCCGTGAGTTCGAGCCCCGCGTCAGGCTCTGGGCTGATGGCTCGGAGCCTGGAGCCTGTTTCCGATTCTGTGTCTCCCTCTCTCTCTGCCCCTCCCCCGTTCATGCTCTGTCTCTCTCTGTCCCAAAAATAAATAAAAAACGTTGAAAAAAAAATTAAAAAAAAATAAAAATAAAAAAAAAATAAAAGAGGAACGACAAATAATCCAAGAGAAAAGGTAGGTAAAATCTTGCTCAGTAGTGGCCAGGCCTCAACACCCACCCAGTTCCCACCTAGGGCCACTTGGCCCCACATACTCTTCCAGGGATCCTCCCCCACCTCCCCACCATCAATAAAGTGTCACAAACAGAAAAAAAAAAGGGTAGGTAAAAGACTTGAATCTACACATCTTAAAGTGTTTAATGGGATATAAAATGCTATTTGGAGCGTATATTGTTGCAATTCCTCTGGAAAATAATTTAACATCATCTTGTAAAATAGAAGATGTGCTCACCCTATGAACACAAATTCCACTTGAGGTATATACACTAAAGAAGCTGTTGGGACATGTGTACCAAAACACATGTATAAGAACATTCATAGCACCAGGGGTGCCTGGGTGGCTCAGTTGGTCTTAAGTGTCCAATTCTTGGTTTCAGCTCAGATCATGATCTCGCGGTTCATGAAATCAAGCCCCGAGTCAGGCTCTGTGCTGACAGCGTGAAGTCTGCTTGGGATTCTCTCTCTCTCTTTCTTTCTCTGCCTCTCTGTCTCTCTCTCTGTCTCTCAAAATAAACATTATAAAAAATAACTTCCCCTTTCCTTAAAAAAAAAAAAAAGAATATTCATAGCACCACTGTTAAATACTGGTAAAAGGACTGACACAACCCTAATACTATCAACAGTAAAATAGATAATTTGTAAACTATACAATCGAATACTCCATATCACCCTGAAAATAAATCATCTATTTTAGAAAGCATTTTCCTACCCTATACATCTTTTTCATACTGTCAGTATTTTCCTTTTGAAAAAACAATACGTGAAATATTCAGGAGACACTGAGAAGCTCAACTTGGCAGAGATATTATTTCCTCTCTGTCCTTCTCCCTCTCATCCAAATTCTCAGGGAAGGAAACATGACTGGCTCAGCTGGGTGATACCAACTTGTAACTATTTGTGGTGGGGATGGCAGAAGGCTGCCATGTGGCACAAAATTATTCCCGAAGGTCCCCTATTGGAGGTAGACAGCCCATAAAAGTAGTCATTATGAGCTGGGTAGACACTCCAAAACTGTTCTACTAAATTATAGCAGAATACTTATGATAATTTTACGTACCTTTATTTATAATAATTAGTTATAATTCAATAATTGTATTATTTATAATAATGTATAATATTCAGTGAATATGCTTGTGTATATGTCCTCATAAACACTGTCTGATTGCCTTCTCAAGTAAAATCGTAAAGGTGCAATTATTGGATCAAATGTATTAATATGATTGAAATTTTAAATTCGTGTTATCAAATTGATCTCCTAAGCATTGGATTAATTCACACTCTTACCATCAGTGTACAAAATGACCACTTGAAAGAACACAATACTCTTGTCAATGTTGCGTCTCATTTTTAAAAAACCTTTGCCAGTTTGATAAATGAAGGTGGTATCTCATTGTTTTTTTCTTTTTTCTTTTTTTTCTTTTTTTTTTTAATGTTTATTTATTTTTGAGACAGAGACAGAGCATGAACGGGGGAGGGGCAGAGAGAGAGGGAGACACAGAATCTGAAGCAGGCTCCAGGCTCTGAGCCATCAGCCCAGAGCCCGACGCGGGCTCTAACTCACGGACCATGAGATCGTGACCTGAGCTGAAGTTGGACACTTAACCGACTGAGCCACCCAGGCGCGCCTCTCATTGTTTTTTTAATTAATTAATTTTTTAATTTACATCAAATTAGTTAGCATATAGTGCAACAATGATTTCAGGAATAGATTCCTTAATGCCCCTTACCTATTTAGCCCATTCCCCCTCCCACAATCCCTCCAGCAACCCTCTGTTTGTTTTCTATATTTAAGAGTGTCTTATGTTTTGTCCCCCCCCTCCGTTTTTGCATTATTTTTGTCCTTATGTTCATCTGTTTTGTATATTAAATTCCTCGGATGAGTAAAGTCATATGATATTTGTCTTTCTCTAATTTCACTTAGCATAATACCCTCTAGTTCCATCCACATAGTTGCAAATGGCAAGATTTCATTCTTTTTGATTTCTGAGTAATATTCCATTGTATATGTATGCCACATCTTCCTTATCCAGTCATCCATCGATGGACATTCCATACTTTGGCTATTGTCAATAGGGCTGCTATAAACATTGGGGTGCATGTGCCCCTTCGAAACAGCACACCTGTATCCCTTGGATAAATGCCTAGTAGTGCAATTGCTGGGTGATAGGTAGTTCTAGTTTTAACTTTTTGAGCAACCTCCATACTGTTTTCCAGAGTGGCTGCACCAGTTTGCATTCCCACCAGCAGTGCGAAAGAGATCCTCTTTCTCTGCATCCTCGCCAACATCTGTTGTTGCCTGAGTTGTTAATGTTAGCCATTCTTACAGGGGTGAGGTGGTATCTCATTGTGGTTTTGATTTGTGTTTCCCTGATGATAAGTAATGTTGAGCAGTTTTTCATGTGTCTGTTAGCCATCTGGATGTCTTCCTTGGAGAAGTGTCTATTCATGTCTTTTGCCCATTTCTTCACTGGATTATTTGTGTTTTTTTGGGTGTTGAGTTTGATAAGTTCTTTATAGATTTTGGATACTGCCCCTTTATCTGATATGTCCTTTGCAAATATCTTCTCCCATTCCATCGGTTGCCTTTTAGTTTTGCTGATTGTTTCCTTCGCTATGCAGATTTTTATTTTGATGAGGTCCCAATAATTCATTTTTGCTTTTGTTTCCGTTGTCTCCAGAGACGTGTTGGGTAAGAAGTTGCTGTGGCTGAGGTCAAAGAGGTTTTTTACCTGCTTTCTCCTCTAGGATTTTGATGGCTTCCTGTCTTACATTTAGGTCTTTCATCCATTTTGAGTTTATTTTTGTGTCTGGTATAAGAAAGTGGTCCAGGTTCATTTTTCTGCTTGTTGCTGTCCAGTTTTCCCAGCACCATTTGCTAAAGAGACTGTCTGTATTCTATTGGATATACTTTCCTACTTTGTCAAAGATTAGATGGCCATACATTTGTGGGTCCATTTCTGGGTTCTCTATTCTGTTCCATTGACCTGAGTGTCTGTTGTTGTGCAGCATCATACTATCTTGATGATTACAGCTTTGTAATAGATCTTGAAGTCCTGGATTGTGATGCCTCCAGCTTTGGTTTTCTTTTTCAAGATTGCTTTGGCTATTCGGGGTCTTTTCTGATTCCATACAAATTTTAGGGTTGTTTGTTCCAGCTCTGTGAAGAATGCTGGTGTTATTTTGATAGGGATTGCATTGAATATGTAGATTCCTTTGGGTAGTATTGACCTTTTAACAATATTTGTTCTTCCAATCTAGGAGCATGGAATATTTTTCCACATTTTTTTTGTGCCTTCTTCAATTTCTTTCAAAAACTTTCTATAGATTTAAGTGTTTAGATTTTTCACCACTTTGGTAAGGTTTATTCCTAGGTATTTAATGGGTTTTGGTGAATCATCTGCTTTTTTGATATTTTTATTTCTGAACTTTTGAAGAGCTTCCCCATATAAATGAATTATTTTTAAATAGAACTGTTTTCTTCATCCTAATGGTGGTAAAAGCCACATATATGTTCAAAATATTTCTATTACTCTTTTCATTTATTTAAATGTTTTATTTTTGAGAGTGAGAGTGTGAGCATGAGTGGGGGAGGGACAGATGGGGGGCAAAGAGGATCCGAAGGGGGCTCTGTGCTGACAGCAGAGAGCCTGACGTGGGGCTTGAACTCACAAACAGTGAGATCATGACCTGAGCCGAAGTCGGACGCTCAACCGACTGAGACACCCAGGTGCACCAGTGTTGTTATTTTGTTTATAGAAAGGTGATTTGTGTTTTTGTTTTTGTTTTTGTTTGATGCCTGCTTCAATCTAAAAGGATATTTTTGCCTAAATGTTGCTTGTCCTCAGATAAACTTCAAGAATAGATTTTTAAAAAATACTCTGGAGAAAAATAGATTAAAATATTAACAAATAAATATTGAATACCTAATGAATAAGAAGTGCCAAGCATGTATTTAATCATAGTAGCCTCTGTTATACTAAATAGCTAATTCCATCCTCTTTCATTCACTAACGTAGGTTGGTATTTTTCTCTTCTCACTTGGATTTCTGTAACTGGCCCTAAATTGTCTCTGCCTCTAGTCTCATCCAAGCCATCTTCCATCATCGCCAAAACATAATCCTTCTGGTGTCCACATTTTATGTCACACACCTGCTTATCACCCTTTGGTGGTTTCCACTTGCCTTCATGGTAAAATCCAAACTCCTTAGCACAAGGCCCTTCCCCACCTGCATCCTACCTAATTCTCTGGCCTGCCTTCTCTGTCTATGTCACACACACCACAGCCACAAAGAGCTAATTATAGTTCTCCAAATGTATCCTGTTGCTTCACAGATTTGTGTTTCCTTCTGTGTGGAACCCCCTTCCTCCTTGTCATTAATGACGACTGTTACTTATTTTTTAGACACAGCCAAATCTTTGCATATTCTCAGAAGCCTGTCTACCTCTCTTCTGTTTCTTTAGCTACACAGCTTCTATGCATGCATAACACCTCATGCATTTCTCTCCCTTAGCACTTCTGAGTGTCTACTGGTCTGTTTCTTCCAGACTATAAACTTGGTGACAGACTCTTCTGTCATTATAATTCAGGGTCTTACACAGGGCTTGACACATCATTGACCATTAAGTTTTTGCCAATTAAATATATAGACGAATTAACATTTCTGTGCTTTCTCTGGAAAAAATACAACAAAGCAAATGGGCCACTATCGAAGTTTTAAATAGGGATTAAACGATATAGGAGAGTGTAGGACATTAATAATCATTTGAAATACTCTTACCACTTAGAATATTTAGTATATTGCTTTTCTGCCCTGTGCCTTTATTTCCACATTTTTAGGTCTAAAAGGATATGAGCAAGTAAACATCTTATCTTCAGATAAACTAAGGTAGAAGAAGATTCAGAAATTTGACTATAAAATGCTTTGATATATCAGTTGTTGGTATAAAATTCCAGGAAACCTAAAAACATCTTATTTTCAAATATCTATAATATTAAAAGTTATTAAATAATGTGATATAGTTCATTTTCAGAGGAACTACGCAAATGTAATTTATTTTTACATAGAACCCTTGATTTAAGGACATCAAAAGGAAACTCCAGAGCTAGGATTTGGAGATGAGAGATTAAGAAAATTATATACGCTTCAAAGTTGCTAAGAGACTAGATTTTAATTGTTTTCACCAAAAGAAGAAATGATAATTATGTGAAATGATAGAGGTGTTAGCTAACACTACAATGCTAATTATACTACAGTGTATCAGATCAACACATTATACACCTTAAACTCACAGGAGGTTATATGTCAATTATATCTCAATTTCAGAAAAGAAGGTTATTAAAAAAAACCATAACAAACAAATAAACCAGAAACAGACTCAAATACAGGGAACAAACTCATGGTTGCCAGAGGGGAGGGGGCTGGGAGGATGGGGGAAATAGGTAAAGGGGATCAAGAGATATGAAAACAAAAAAAGAAGGCTACAAAGTTGAAAACAAACACAAAGTTTATGGAACTCATAACTTTATGTATAATCCATCATATCTAAGACGCTGGGATAACTCTATTCTCCAGTATCAAGGTGATGAAAGTGGCAACACTTAAAGAAAAAGCAAATAAAATATAGCCATGAAAAAAAACAAACACAGCAACACTTAAGTCCAAATTAGATTAAATTTAGAAGTTGGCAATTCTTTTGCTAAGCTGAAAACAACCCCCAAATATTCAGCAAAATAAGAATGCTGACAATTTATATATATGAAAATTTATATAATCCCGCTCCTTAAAAAGAAAGAGAGAGAGAGAGAGAGAGAGAGAGAGAGAGAGAGAGAGAGAGATATTTAGGCCCTAATATAGAAAGCAGCATAATACAGTATTAAATGAGAAAAGCAACCTGCAAAAAAATAATCTATATAATTTGGGTGAAAATTTTCACATACATATTTGTATTCAATTATGTGTATTTTAAAGCCTAAAAGACCATCTAAAACTTAACAGTGGTTACACTGAAGTGCAGAGTAGGAGGTGGGTCATCAGGATTTGCTCTCTTTAAACTTTTTTGTCATGTTTAAGTTTTTACAGTGAGAATGCATTAATTTCATACAAAAATAAGGATATTAAATTTTCCCTTTGTGGGAAAAAATTCTGAGGTAGTGGGGGAGTGCATCAAGAAACTCTTTATTCACATAAAAGTCGCCCAAGTCTGTTCTACCTCCTACAAGTTTTTCCATCCCCTGGGAATTAATTCCCTATTCAAGTAAATGGAGAGAACCCCGTCTCTATTGTCGTCAGCCAAGAAGTCAAGATTGAAATTCAGTAGTCATTACTCTTTACCTTCCTAGCACTTGACTCTAGGTCTTAAATAGGCTGCTACCTTTCTGAATGACAAAAGACAGAAAGACCTACGGAGAGTATGAACTTTCAGTCATAAGATGAATAAGCTCTGGGGATCTAATGTACAATATGGTGATGTTAATAATAATGCTGTATTGTGTGCTTGAAATTTACTAAGACAGGAGATCTTAATCGTTCTCAACACACACACACACACACACACACACACGCGCGATAACCATGTGAGCTGATGGATGTGTGAATTAACTTGATTGTGGCCATCATTTCACAATATATACATTTATCAAACCATCGCATTGTATACCTTAAACTTACACAATTTTTATCTGTCAATCATATCTCAATAAAGCTGAGGGGGAAAAGAAGAGGGAGTGAAGGACCTAAAATTTAGTGGGAATCAAAACCAACTAAGCTCATCTCACCGTTGGGAATCCCAAATAAAGGCCTGGTCCGGAAGATTCCAAGTGGACCATAAAATTACCCAGTCAAAATATTCAGATCGAGAGCCTTAAATCATCCAGCCTGAATAATCTGACAATGAATTAATCTGATAATTCTTTATTTTCCAGTTACATTTGCCAGTGTAGATCTGGCCAGAGGGAGTCCTGAAGTAAGAGCCACAGGGATAAAAAGGAAGAGAGCAAAGACAGACCATTGACTCTGGGGAGCTCTAGGGAAAGGTGATGTGAGTGTCAAAGCAGAAGATGTGGCGTGTGGAAGTAAGTTGGGGGCCTTCTGAGGACCCCTGAACAGTGACAGAGCTGATGCTTCCTCCCTAGTGAACAGAAGGGACAGCAACTCAGAGATGTGTAAGAAGCCTCGGTGTCCCACTGGCTTCACCACCAGAGCCTGAGTGGGTAGGGATTTGGCTGCCTATTGAAATCTCTACCCCTCTTTGAAGTTCAAATTCTATCTTCTTTAGAAAACCTTCCCCAAATAAGCCTATGTGATTTATAGTCAGTCTGTAGCAACTTAATACCTTATGAAATTACATTCTTATATTACCACCTTACTGGACTGTAAATGTCTTTGGGGCAGAAATCATGTTTTGGTTTTTTAAAATGTCCATGATGGCTAGCGTGGGGTTGAGAATGGAATAGGTTGTTCAACAAGTAAGTGTTCTATGGAAAAGTGGAAAGGAAGAAACCATCAGGTTCCCTAAAGTTCCCTAAGCTTCTTTCTAACTTACAGAGGTGGTTGGGTTGAATCCCCACATTCTCAGATCAGAGGGTTGAGGTTCACCCAGTAGTACATGGTATATTTTTCTCTGAAGAAAGCTACTCTGAATGCAGATTAAGTCTCAAAGCCCTACAAAGGACAACAGGGAAAGCACAGTCCCTTCTAAATCCCCTTGGGGACCAGGCCCTCCTCTCCGTGTGTCCGTGTCTGCGGGCGAGTGTGCATGGGTGGGGGAGGTTGTGGTGGGGCGGGAGGGCCTCGGCAAGAGGGAGGAGAGAAACTCCAAGCGCTGATTCTGTGGAGGGGATTTGCGATGTCTCTTTTCCTCCCCCCCCTCTTCTTTCTTTGTCCTCTTTCTCCGTGTTCCTCTCTTTGTCCCCTTTTCCTCGTCTCCTTCTTCTGCATTTGTCTGGGAGGATCCTGGAGTGTTCTTTTGATCGACTCAATCTTTCTCTGGCACTTGAGTTCTGATTGGCTGAAGGACTTAGAGGGGAAAAAAACACTTTAATTAAGTAGATAATCTCTTCTTTGGACGTTTGGCAGCTCCATTTCACGTCCCTTCAACTCTGTTTGGGATCGCTTACACACCACGGAAGTTGGGGCTTGAGGAGAATTCCATCCCACTACCACAAGGAGAATATTTCCCCATCTTCTCTGTCTCCCACGTTTTTAGAATTTTCTAATTCTGTTGCTCCAGAGGATTATGTTGCTTGTGAAGCCTCCTGTGTTCATCTTTCTTTTCACCTGTATCCTCCGAATCGGCCACACCTGGTAAGTAACCTGGACTCCCACCTGGGACTGGGACCAGGTAAATGTATGTCGTCTATGAGAGAGAGTTCTTCCTCATTTCCCGAAATGTAGGAATACTTGGGATCTCTCCTAGGAAAAACTGTTCTATGGAGTAGGGGCTCTTTCTAAATGTATGGCTGATTTCAGTAAATCTTTAGGACCCTGATCAATAAATGAATAGATTAAAAAATAGATTAATAAGTTGCTGTACCACAAGTATTCTAAGTGGTTTTGGGGAAAATGGACAGTAGCCTTTTTTTTTTTTTTTTTTTTAAACCAAATCCTGATGTCAGCATTGTGGAAAAAGGAAGGTGGTTCAAAGCAAGTTCTACTGTGTTTGAATCTGATCTTTGAGGTGAAGGCTGGAGACAAAATGCGATGGGACCTTATTTTGCACTTTCTGACATAACTTTTTTTTTTTTTTTCAGAATATTCTAAGTAACTGCTCATACCATCATGTCTTAGAGATAAAAATTCACTTGATCTGTTGAGTTGGTATTGGGTTAACAAACACGTTTGAAATGAAATATTTTAGAAAGCTAAACTTTCTACAGATTTATGTAACCTATACAATTTACAAATATTTCTAAATTGCTCAGAAAATGGGGCAGTGTTTATAAAAGTGTTTTGGAAACTATAAACAATTGCACAAATGATAGACGATTTTATTGTCAGTTTCATTTAGCTCTTGGAAACCACATAAAGTATCTATACATGGAAATGTTAACAAGTAACTACGCAATAACATATAGAAGAAAGACCTGGGAAGTGCATGTTGCTACATTGCTATGTGTTTGGAGTCTCTCCCTAATTGAGATACATAAGCTCAGTCTCTATCAGTTTGCATTTTGACCATCTGTTTAACCAAGGTATGAATCCAATCATTCCATAAACTGTTGAGGAAGCAAGGATAGGGATTTCTTTGTTGAAATCAGCTTCCTGTGCCAAGAATGTATTCTTATCATAAATGAATATAGCCATCTTTATTAGAAAGTTACTAAGAAATATGTCAAATAAATATAATTATTTGCAAGTTAAGGCAATAATTTGTAACACTTCTGGTTACAAAATGAACTGCCAAATAATTGGTCAATTTTTAATTGGCATTTAAATTAAATATTTCATGTTAAAAAAAAAAAGTCTCTCTTTTTTCCCCCTCATGAGAACAAAAAGACAAAAGGGAGCAGAGACTATTTCAGAGCATTTCTACTGATGTTCATGGTATTCTTCAGCTGATTCAGTATCAGCAAAAGAGAAACACGAGATTCCTTTCCCCAGTCACCAGGGCAGTGTGAAGAATTGTTCTATAAAAAATACCTTTACTGTGTGTTCCTTCCCTGCTGGAGGGGGTCATGTTCATTTCATTCCGATACTGACACAGCCACACTGAAAGGTGGCTGGGTTGCTTGTCTGTCCAAATTCAAGTGTCCGGATTTAAAAAGAAAAAAAGAAAAAAGAGATGTGAAAGAAAGTTCTAATTTAAAAACAGGGTTTAAGAACCCCTTCTCGCCTTGCCTGACTTTGAGGAGAAAATGTACAAATCTCCTCTATAATGCAATTAGATTTTAATTGCTTTTTCTCCATAAGCCCCAATTTGAATTAAACACTTATACTTTGCCAAGAGTCTGGTTTTGGTAGCATTTGAAGAGTGATTTTTAAGTTTAACGTTAAATCTTGATTCTTCTTATAATGGAACTATCAGGGTTCTGCATAAGGTCACCTTCCCCTTTGTGCCATGCAGAGAAATTTGACCAACCGCAGCCTTTCCGATGTTTCTCTTAATACTTCATTATCAGCCTTTTATGTAAGGACCTCAAAAGCATTTAACAAATAGAGAACCATAATTTCTGCTTGGCTGTTCAATTGTAGGCTTGCCTGAAATTACGGTCAAAAAAAGTCCATCAACAGAAACTCCTAGGCTTGAAAGGAGAAAATAAAGATGATATTCATTTACAACATGCAGTTTTGCTAGACTTTCAAAGTGAGATGATTGGAGGGGGGAAAAAAAGCATTCTCCACAGTTTCTTCTTGTTGGGACAATTCTGAGAATTATCCTTTAGTACCTTGAGAAAAAAAACCTTTTGCTTGAATTTGTTTTCCTGAATCCTAATGGCTCCCCGCAAAAGAGAGAATGGGAGTGCATGATACAGCCAAGCACATGGTGATGGTTATAAGGGTGGCCAAAGATGAACCAACCTGACTTTTCATTTTCCAGTATACATACTCATCTGAAATGATCGGGCCTAGAACATGTTTGTTTGTTTTAACTGTGGTCTTCATTTTACTCCAAATGATGTCTCATAATGATCCTAGGTTTTGCCTTGTTCTGTCCATTTCTTCTCTTTCTCTCTCCCACCCCCTCAACTTGATGACCAAATCAGAAAGATAGACTCACTAGAACATGGAGGTTAACTATGGCTCTGCTCTCATTCTTTGCAAAAGTCACTGCCTCCACTTCTTTCCAAAGGATTTAAACAGGGTTCATTTCTTTTCTACAGTAGAGCAAGAATTCATTGAAAATCTTTGGGTTTTAAGGCACCTTTTGAAATACATCATCCCTTGGTTCTCTACATTTATGTATTTAGAGCAACCCTTCTATGGCTCTTGAAATTTCATCTGATAATGACGTGCAGAGCCCCTGATCAGCAAGGGCTTCAGTTATTTTAGGGGGCTGTCTTGAATCCATATTCTCCCCCAAGCATCATCTATAGCTAAAATTATTGTTCTCCACATACATGTGCTACTATTTTTCAAATGTATATTATGAACAATAAGATATACACTTAAAGTTACTGAATTCATGATAACTGGTTGCCATGTTAAGTTTCTGTTAAGTTTTTCCCACCAACAGATACAAAAAGAATAAATGCAATCAAGTGAAGCTGCACTATAAACTTTGTTACATTAAAAAGGAATTCTCATCCTCACAGAGGCTGGGAATCTCTGAAGTTAGGGAAATAAAAGGTAAGTGAAAAATTGCTTTGGAATTTGGAAAATAATATGCCAATATCAAAGAATCACATCCTAATAGCTTTTCTGATCAGTAAAAAAAAATCATAATCCATGAAAAAGCTTGGGGTTTGTGGGGTAACTCAGGGGGATGAAGTTAGCAGCTGCACCGTTGAAAGTCCTTCTAAGGGCTTGAGACATGATCACAGAAGTTTAACTTCCAGTTCTGTCATTGATTTGTCAACAACTTTAGCCCTACAGTTTGGCTTTCAGAGTCTCTATATTTTCTCCATGAATAACAATTAGTTAGCTAAAAATAATTAGCTAATAATATTTATTAGTATCACCACCACCACCATCATCATCATCATCTACAAAGGCTAAGAAGTCCTGAGAAGAGACACTTCATTACAGCTTTTCTTATGAAACCAGTTTGTATAAGCAATAAGGCAGATGCTCCATAATGCATCTCTATTGTGTGTGTGTGTGTGTGTGTGTGCATGTGTGATAATATGACACAAAGAAGGATCTCTTTTTTGTGATATTATGTAAATGGGGATATTAAAAATGGATCAGAAGGAAAGGAGTTTCGGTCCAAACCCTCTCTCTTCCGAGGAAAAAGTTTACTTCTTTGCTGGGACAATTGGTTTCATGCTATATATTGGGTAATGCTATTTTCTTTGGGGACTATTAATAAAAATCCCTTTTCCTGGGCTCCATTTACTGTTTGATTTTTTTCTTTTTCAACTGATATGATCAAATTCTCTTAATCTGCTGATGTTTATTATTATTATTATTATTATTATTATTATTATTGTTATTATTTTAAAATCAGGACATTTAGAAACAATTTTATTTGCTCACATTTTGGGTGAAATGGTTTTTGGCTGAAAGATTCCAAAGATTCCACTAGAACCTTGCCATCTACCCATCTTTGAAGACTTAGTTTACGTATTCTCTCCTCCTGGAAGTCTTCCCAGGTTAAATTAGCTACCTCTCCTTCCCCCTGCCCCACCCCTATATATCCAGCATCAGGTTAAGCCATTAAGGCACTTAGTACATTTTATTGAAAATTTGCTTTTGAATCTGTCTTCTTCACTAGCCCAGAAACTCTTCTAGAATCAGACACCTTGCCTCATTTATCGTTGTGTCTCTTAGGTGGAAATTAACCACAATTGTAACAATGAGTAACTTGCTCTGTAGGCAGGCACTGTTGTAAGTGCTTTACAAATCCTTACCCCGGTCCTCTGAAGTACATACTATGGTCATCTCCACTTTACAGATGAGGGAACTGAGGCCCAGAGATCTTAAAATAACTTGGCAAGATCACCTAACTAGTAATGAACCAGATGGAATTTGAACACAGAAAACATGGTTGTGGAGGCCCCATGCTGAACCACTATGCCCTATTAATGAGCGTGTTTTGAACTGACCAATGCATGCAAACTATTTTACATAAGGGAAGAACCATGACAGGAAACTTTAAACGTAATTTAAGCTTAAACTTTCCTAAGTAGGTATCAGTTCCCAGAAATAGAGCAATTTCATATTTGCTAATTTAAAAGTAGAAAGTTCCCTGGCTTACTGAAGTCCTTACTTTTGGATTGCTATAATCTTCTGAAAAAGGGTAACTCTGCCCCATATCCTGGAACAAAATCGATACTCAGGAATAATATAATGTGAACCAACATTTATTTCACACTCACTGCGTAACTCGCCAAAGACACAAAGTCTGTCAGTGATGAGACAGGAATTTGAATCTACACCACTCACTACCTTTAGCCAGTAAGCCATCCTGCTTCAGATGGGACCTTGCTTTCTTTGACCTGCCCACATTTGTACCACAGTCCCCAGAGCACTGGATCGTGGTCCTTCATGTTGTGACCGTCCTTCCTTCTCTGTCTGGCACTCCAATTTTCTGTGAATTTTTAATGATGTTCACAGTAGTCTGATACACAGAAGTCTGGCGTTAAGAAACAAAAGCTTGTACCTGACTAGTATTTTTATTTTAAAAGATATTGGTTCTGAGAGCTTATTTAAATGATCTCTTACATTTTTTTATCGATAGAATTTATATTATTTCATTCCTCTCATCTCACTGAAAACTACCTGCAGGTTTGATTTGGATTAGACGCATCAAGTACTATCTTTTGCCAGAACCCCCAACTTACCTGTTCTTTTCAATACAGTGGGCTTGTGCTTCTTTGGAGATCATTCAAAAATATCTCCACCATCTGTAATATCAGTACCATCTGTACTGCCTCTGATATTAAGATTTTATGTATAGTATAAGAGAGCTAGCTCTGGCGATATTTTCCTAAGGATAAAGACCCATTTTTGTAGCACGTCTTAGGATCTCCAGGAGTCCAAGAATTACTGTGGTGTCCGCCATTTTTCATCATTTTTCATTTCACAGCTTTTAAATAGATATTTAGAATCTTTAAACTTCCTTTGCCTTTTGATCGCCCTTACATTCAAAGTAATGGCCAGTGGTAAAAACAAATTCCCTAAGATCCCCAATTCAAGCAAGTGATGGGGATATGTAGAAAATAAATGTGCAGTGTTGGTCTGGAAGGAAGGAAGGAAGGAAGGAAGGAAGGAAGGGAGGAAGGAAAGAAGGAAAGAAAGAAAGGCTCTTTTCTTTATCTCCATCAGAAAGGCAGAGAATTCATAGGGCTTAGAGAGAGAAGTCAATATAATTTTTCTTAGGCTAAACCCTCACTTTTCAGAAAGCAGATTTTTTATCCTACGTAAAAGACTAGCCTGGGGGAAACTCTGAGCTTGGTTCACATAAATAACATTCCCCATTGCCTCCCATTGAAATATACCTACACTCCGAGGGCCTCTCAAAAGAAACTACCATCCACTTTGGACAGACTCTCTAGTCTCATTATAAGCCAAGCTTTTATGGGTTTGTTTTTCTCAGTCTTTATTGTAGGCCCTTGTTATTGATCATATCATTTCTCTGTACACTTCTTAGGTCAGAGTTTTCAGTGAGATGAAAGGAATGAGAGAATGAAAAAATATAAATCCTATGGATAAATAAATGTAAGAGATAACTTAAATAAGCTACCAGAACCAATATCTTTTAAAATAAAAATGCTAGTCAGGTACAAGCTTTTGTTTCTTAATGCCAGACTTCTAAATGTATATCAGACCACTGTGAACATCATTAAAAATTCGCAGAAAATTGGAGTGCCAGACAGAGAAGGAAGGACGGTCACAACATGAAGGACCACGGTCCAGGCCAAGAGCAATCAGACTATAAGGGGATCACTTAAATTCACCATTATCTGACCAATCCAAATTCACTTTTCTTAATTGGTTGTTTTCCCAACTATACACCCTCTGGAACCAGCACAGTATGAGGCTATGTTCCAGTAGTCTCCATAAGGCCCTGTAAGTGGGCCAGTAGTTCAGTCTTTCTATACAAGTCCATAGATGAGATTCTTATGTTTCTCTAGGCCAAGCTTAAACCACTCTGCATAGTGAGAAATTTCCCTTTCATTCAAAATGAATTCTCTTTTGCTGCCATAAAGCTCAGTTCTTTTCTCTTACTCTGGCTCTTCAGGTTCACATATCTGACTTTAAAGATTCCATTCCATACTGATAGCCGAGATAATACATAATGAACCACACTATCCTGTCTGACATTTCTTCCCATTAATCCAGGGTGTCTGGAGGAGCCTAGCTTTTGGACATTATTGTTTCAGAAGGAGTTTATTGTTGAATTTTACATTATGGAAAATTTCCAGAGAGAACAGCATATACAATGGAATCCCCTATAACTCTGCTTCAACTGTCATCAACCACTAGCCAATCTTGCTTCATGTATACTTGAGTAACGTTTTCAACTGCATATATTTCCCTGTGTCTAAATATTCCAAATACTAAATGGTTCAAACTTGGAAGAAGAGGAATAGGAAAAGAAATCTCCTATGTCATGTCTGAGAGATCTAGAGCCAGCGATTAGAGTGACTCTTGGAGAACATCATACAGATATGACTGGCCACCCTTAGGGAGAGAAATCGAGAATAATAACTTGTAAAAAGAGAAAATTCATTCAAATATATATTTAAATTTATTTCTGTTTGAGCTGTGGCTGATTAGCAAAGACAACAGAAATTGATAGTTGGCTTAGATTGAGGACAGAATATGTTTACCATCTATTAAGATTTAATTCCATTAAATAGTAAAATGGCACTAAAGTTCAAAAACCTGTCAATTTTCTCACCTTTAACTGTTCATCTAGTTTTTTGTAGGATAATTTGTAGAGTTATCATATATGCCTACTTTCTTCATCCTGAAATAAACTAGTATTATATACATCAATGCAACTGAGAACACGAATGTTCTCCAGAGTCTACGCTACAGGGATCAAAGTAACAAGATCAACAAACAAAACAAAATTCTCTGCCTGCATAATGATCCTGGAAGAGGTTCCTGTGATCCCAGGCTTTCTGGGAGCAGTGGCTTGAGCTGTCCCTTAGCAGCTTTCACTTAGAGACCACAGAACAGAGAATGAGTACAGCGCATTCCCAGTTAGAGTCCTCATTTAAATGCTAAGTGTTGAAGCTCTTTTTTGTAGCTGAGTGTTTCTCAGCAGAGTTTGCCACAATACATAAAGAAGGAAGGAAATGAGGACAAGGAGAGACAGCCCGTCACTTTATAAAATATCCTGAAATACAAATGACATTTTAGTTTCAGAGGAAAAGATTATCCCTTGAAAACTGGTGATTTGCTCGGGAAAGACTGCCCGGGATTGTTTTGCAGAGACCTGTGATACACAGTTGTCCCGTCAGCTACTCTACGGTCTTTGCCAGCAATTATTTGGCAGGAGCTGGATTTGAGATAATGTGGGATTTTACTGTAAATTTTAACATGACTACTACTAAAACTGATGCATCGGTTTAACTTTTTTTTTTTTTTTTTTTTAGCTAAGTGGGTTACAAGACTTTTTAAAAATATTTTTTAGGGCCCTGCATTATAATATGGAAAATTCATGTTTATAAAAAACAGTTTGAGAATTATTTACAGACCTGGATTCCCTTTGAAGAAAGAGATGGAGTTTGAATCAAGGACATAGATATGGGGATGTGACAAAAACTACACATTCCTTAATGTATAAAAAATACTTATCCTGGGGGCGCCTGGGTGGCTCGGTCAGTTAAGTGTCCGACTTCGGCTCAGGTCATGATCTCACGGTCCGTGAGTTCGAGCCCCGCGTCGGGCTCTGTGCTGACTGCTCAGAGCCTGGAGCCTGTTTCAGATTCTGTGTCTCCCTCTCTCTCTGCCCCTCCCCTGTTCATGCTCTGTCTCTGTCTCAAAAATAAATAAATGTTAAAAAAAAAATTAAAAAAAAAATACTTATCCTGGAAAAAGCCTTCACTTGGCCCCAGTCTTCACTGCAGTCATGTCCTTCTTCCCTTTCAATGGCGTACTCGCCTTCAGTGAGTCTACACTGGCTGCTTCTGTTTTCATTTCATAACCGTTCATTCGCTGTAATCTCGCTTCTGTTCCTTTGTTGTACCAAACAGATCTCGACACCAATGTCACCTTTGCCCCCTCTTGCTAAATTTTTAAGGAGGAGGCAACTTGTCTTCGAAATTCTGGGTAATTCTCTTCCCCTCAAGACTTCAGGTATCTGTGCCTTCTACTTCCTAATCCCTTCCTCTAGCCAACTGGGAAAGAGCCTGATTTTGATTACCTGTACTTTACAGTGGATAAGAATTAGTCATGCTGTTCACTCTTTTTTTTTTTTTTTTTTTTTTTTTTTTTTTTTTTTTTGCTGTTCACTCTTTAAAAAAAATTTTGCATCTCAAACTTCATTCTTTCTAATTGAACAGCGAATTGCTCCTGGCTTAAATATGCTTGTGTATTGTCAGAGGGGGCAGTGACCAACTTCGAACTGAGGGGATGTATTTCACAGTCGTTAGTAAAGCCCGCCTTCTGTGTGACGGTGTGTGTGTGTAGATCTGTGTGTGTGTATGCTGCTGCATACGTGTTCTGTGGGTCAGATGCCGTAGAGGATGGAGAGAAGCACAAGGAAGCCTGCTGAGAAACGACTGTCTTTGGGCTCTCGCTGGCCCGAAGCATCTTGAGAGTTCTGTGAGGTGAAAAGCTGGCTGTCACGCACTTATTCTAGGAGAAGTTGCTTCACTGAAGCACTTTCTAGCTACAGCTCCAGGCAGCTCTCCTGCTCTGGATCCTCCTCTTGCCCTTTCTACCCTCTTCTCGTTCCCTCTCTGTGCCAGGCCACCAGATGGAGACCTGCATCTGCCCCTTTTCTCCTTGCCTGGGCTCTCAGCCCAAGCTGTAGTGATCAGATGGTCTCTCCTGAAGTAGGCCGGCTAGAGCTTCAGGACCCAGAGATTTTTTATGGACCTTGAAAGATGAGATTAAAGGGTAGGGAGAAGCCAACCCTATTATTCAAAGACCTACGGGGAAAGTGAAGGAGGCAGAACAAAGGAGGGGTCAGATGGCACTGAGATGAAAGTTTTGGACCCTGAGAAGAAAACACTAAATTCTGGAGGTTCATATTCAAAGCCTTTGCTTTTTAAACAATATGGTGGGGAAGGAAAAAAGGGAATCCTAACTTAAATCTAAGCTACTATGTTAACCACCAGGATTCAAATGCCTCAGGGCACACTTGGCAAACTAGTGAGGCTGGCCTGGAAGAAGCTTGCTGAGTGGGACTGAGTTCTTCACCGAGACAGGACTCTCATACTGAGGGGAGATGGAGTCCAGCACATGAACTTGACCTTGTAACAAGGTCCTGGTCATACAAAGGAAGAAGTAAGCCTGAAGATAGCATGGTGCTGGGTCCTGCTAGTCCTGTGCCCATCTGTGTCACAGGCTCTACAGAATCAGGCATGTGCTCTCATCGCAGCTGCTAAATGGGAAACTATGGAATGTGATGTGCTACAGGTGGCCTCGTGGGCTAGGCGGGTTCGGAAAATGCCCCCACGTAGGGAGAAATTGTTGAAACTAATTGGATAGCGGTTTAAACTGCTCATCCACGATTAGGCATAACTACCAGAGAATGGGAACTTGCAATTTTCTGTGAACTTCCTAAGGTGGTAAAATAAATTTCTTCAAATGGTATCAAATGAAGGGGAGCTTGGAAAATTAGAGTGTATGGGTCTAAGGATCATAAATGTTAGGTAAGAAAACACAAACAAAACAAACTTGGAGACTTTCCAGGAGCTAAAAGAGAAGCTATGGCATTTGCCTTTGGGTTGATCCAAAGTCTCTCCCATTCTGTCTCAGCAACTTTGGAAAAAGTTTTGCTGGTGGTCAGGCTGACTGAGGGATAGGCAATTCAGGAGGCAATATAGCCCCAAGGGAAACTGCATGATGCTGAACGCTGCGGCTGTTTGAGGAGCTCTAGTGCCTTACATCAAAGAATTTTGGTGATTAGATTGTGGCCGATTATGGCCACTGAATGGTTGCAAGGTTGGAAGGTCCATAGAGCAGAGGAGCAATGGGAAAATGATAATCCACAGGGTTCTGCTTTAGCGTTACCCATAGCTTCAAAACTACAAATGCATCTGTATCCGGATGGTTGTTTAACAAGAATTGAAAAAACATTTAGTAAATAAGAGCCTAGCTAGGACTTAAACACACATTGAAACGAGGGGGAAAGAACTCATAAATGTTGACGTGAGGGGAGCTGGGCAGAAGGTAGTGAAAGCCCGACAGAAGGACATGACTCAGCTAACCAGCCTAGACTGGAACAAGTGACAGCAGAAGGGAGGTACTTACAGTGAAACATTATTATCAGAGCTGAGAAGGAATGATAGAGAGAGAGATGATTGCTCCCCCAAATTCCTACCTTTGGTACATTAACTTGGAAGAAGGATGAGATGGCATTAGACGTAGGAAAAAGCACAAACCAAAGACTGAATTATGGACTCGCTGATGACAACAGGTTGATGACAAGAACATGGAGGTGGTCTAAGAATATTAAATAATAGCTATGGTAGTGAAGACTTCCGTGAGTGGAGGCAGATAGCATGTTTCCTAGAGGACAGATGGCCCCTAGACAAACACTCAGAATCTTTTGGGCACTTTCCACTCCCAATATATTTTTTTCCTGGTATGAAGAAGAGAAGCATAAACAGGTCGGTTATAATTGCTAGGGGGGGAAACTACAGTACCAAGGAAAACTACAGGGAAGGAAAGAGATCCCCATGATTTTAACACTCAGCACAGAGACCCAGCCCCTGAAGGCAGTGACCAGAGAGCTTTGAGAGCTGCCAGAACCAGAGGTACTCAATCCAGAAACAAAAGAAGAGAATGCCCCCCGATTTGTTACTGGTACAGTTATAGCAGCCATTTGCCAGAAAATTAAAACAATAATTTGAGCTTCCCAAGCCCTCAAATTATTACTTAGGTATTAGATGCTTTGGGGCACCTCCCTGTTCACCCTCTGGACCAGTGTTTCTCAAAGTGGACTCTGAGGACCATCTCGGGAATGTGTACATACAGATTCCTTCCATCCATTTCCCCCATCACCACTGCTCAACAAGAGTTTCTGGAGCTGGGGCTCAAGAATCTTCATGTTTAAGAAATTTCCCAGATGATTCTCATGGACTCTACCAGCTACCACATGTGGATTAATTTTCAAATGCTTATACTAAAGTCTATTCTCCAAATCTTTGGCACCTCAGGTCATGTCTGACACCAGGAGACAGGACGTAGGGAAAGAATCCAGTCCTATCTAGGCCAGGCACTATGGCCACCTGACTGTTATAGGGAATTGGTGGAGTATGGTTGTTGCTTCCACCCTTCACCACTGGGACTCACAGAAAGGCCAGGAGCAGATTTGGGCAGATGCTTTCACCACAGCCACCTTCTTCAGGCATCTGGGGACAAGGGCAGGGCTAGCTTCAGTCAGAATCTCATTGAAGAATGATCCCGCTTGTCTGGTCAGACTGCAGCCCCAGGTATTTGCTCTGGGGGCAATGGAAAATGCCAGCTCCCAAGGTAATAAAGAGCCTTTCCTAAAATCAGAAAGTGCACTGGTGCGTATTCTTCAGGGAGTCGTTATAGGGATGGAAGAGGTTCCATGCCTATGGAACAATAGTATGGGTGAAACAATAGTAGCCAGTGTGCTATAGGCCAAGGATATTGCTCCTGGGTGGATAAAGGTGTTTTTAGCATGAGGTCACAGAAAGCTGAGCCCAGGAAAGGTATCAACAAAACACTAGAGAAACTCTAGTTAATACTTTTTCTTAATTGCCCATTTCTTTGCAGGGATGGCACCCAACGAAAGGAGCACCCTTTGACGGGGCTCCAGGCTGGGCCCACCACGTGGATTCCACATATATGGGCAGGTCAGGGGAACTGGTGAGGCTGCAGGCTCCAGATGTTTATCTAAAGGAGTGACTATGGAGTCTTCCCAGGATAGCATTCACTGTAAGGGAAGGGAACAGAGAAGATCCAGCAATGACACTTCTCACTGGAGTTTGTTAGCAAGCTCCTCAGTTTTAGTCCAACTAAGAAGGCTGGAGGGGGTGACTAGGGGGGCATGTTACAGGCAAAACCTGAAAGTACTGCTTTGCTAAAACCCTATCAGAACTCATACACAAATGGCATTTTGATACCTAAGTGGAAAGGCAAGACTCTAAAATGGGTTAAAAGACATTTGTCCCTGTATTTAAAAAAATAATAATAATAGTTGTTTTAAGAGAAGTTTTAGGTTCACAGAAAACCTGAACGGTAAGTAGAGTTCCCACACATATCCGCCCCCTGCACAGCTTCCCCCATTGTTAAGATCCTGAATTAGTGTAGTATGCTCCCGCTTTTTTTAATGCATTGAACCCAGTCTAGGCAGCAACAGTTCTCCCCACCCCCAAAATGTGCCCAGGGGATGTGGCGATACCCAGATAAAGCAGAGCCTAGGCCTGGCAGATATGGGCAGATATCATAGGCCTACAGGACATACAGAGGGAGGGCTAGAGCAATGGAAGACTGGAAAAGCAGCAGAGACAATGTGATAGCTAACTGAGTTTGTTCATGAGTGTGTGCAGAACATCACTAAGACCTCCAAGAAACACTTATCAAGAACTTTGCGGGGATCAGGAGTCCTGGATTAGCAAGTGGGAATAAGAGCGAGAGAAATACGGGTTGCAGGAGAGCGTAGCAGTGAAGGAATATATGCTTTAGCATCACACTGAGGGGGAGGGGAAGGAAAAAGAAAAAGAAAAAAAAGAAAAAGAAAAAGAAAAAGAAAAGGAAAAAAAAAAGAGGTTAGAGTGGGAGAGAGCCAAAGCATAAGAGACTCTTAAAAACTGAGAACAAACTGAGGGCTGATGGGGGTGGTGGGAGGGAGGGGAGGGTGGGTGATGGGTATTGAGGAGGGCACCTGTTGGGATGAGCACTGGGTGTTGTATGGAAACCAATCTGACAATCAATTTCGTATATTAAAAAAAAAAAAAAAAGAATCACACTGACTAGGTTCCAATCCTGGATTTGCCACTTACCTAGCTGTGTGACGTTAGCTTACCACTCTTTCAGTTTCTGTATCTGTAAAATGGAAGACATAACCCTTTCTAACTTATACAACTGTTGTGACAATTATATGAGCTTAAAACACATAAAGCATTTAAAGTAGTATTTTGTGTGCACAGAATAAACATTCAGTAAATAGCACAGTACCTCATGGGGTTGCCACGGAAATAGAAAATGATGGTACAGGTAAAGCACTCCTCTAGAAGAGACGTTCTCAATGAATGTCAGCTATTGCTGGGTGATGGAAATTAAATTTTACGTGGTATCAGTATATATCCTGGAAGACTGTCAAAAGGAGAAGAAACAATTATAAAATTTTTATTTGGCAGTATAAAAACAAAACTGACTGCAATTATTTATGTAAATTGCTTCCCACTTATGTCTAATTACTATGAAGCACAATAACAATTATACATAACATTAAGTGAGTCAGATTGACTTTGCTAAAACTTTTGATTATAACACCAACCTCTGTGTACATACGCTGCGTGCTCACTGACTGTGGCTCTTCTGGTACATACATCTGCTAATGCAGCATGGTGGTCTGCTCACAATGTTGGAAAATTAGTGGGAGCACTGGCTCGCCAGACTGCTTTCCCCTACCCTCCCCCAGATCTTTTTCAGTCCTTATTATCCTACAATTTTCTGCTCATTCTGACGATGCATCCATCCTTTTTTTCAATCCATTTAATTCAATCAATGTTTAAAGAGTACTTACTGTGTTTGAGGCATTGGGTTAGGAGCTGGAGGGGATACAAGGATAATTAAGGCAACCCCTACTTGTAGTCGAGTATTAGGGAATAAAGGGAAACCTTAATGTGAGGTAGAAAGAAGTTGCTGTGAGTCTTCAGGAAATACTGGTTGTGGCTTTTGTGCTAGATACTTAAGAGTAAGTATAAGAGTAAGAGTAAGTTTAAGAGTAAATATAAGATACTTAAGAGTAAGATTTTTATATACCAGGATAGCTTTACTGAGATATAATTCACCTATTATAAAATTCACCCTTTGAAAGTGTACAAATCAATGGGTTTTGGTATATTCACAAATTTGTGCAACCATCACTACAGTCACTGTTAGAACATGTTCATCACCCTAAAAAGAAACCCCATCCATATCCATTAGCTATCACTTCCCATTCTGCCTCCCTGCAGCCCCTGGCAACTGCTAATTTACTTTCAGTTTCTATGGAATTGCCTATTCTGGACATTTTGTATAAATAGAATTATACAATTTATGAAACAGAGAAAGAGGATGGGGGAGTTGCAGCTTGAAATTTTTTTTAATGTTTATTTTTGACAGAGAAAGAGAGAGAGACAGAGAGACAGAGCATGAGTGGGGGAGGGGCAGAGAGAGAGGGAGACACAGAATCTGAAGCAGGTTCCAGGCTCCGAGCTGTCAGCACAGAGCCTGACATGGGGCTTGAACTCCAGACTGTGAGATCATGACCTGAGCCGAAGTCCGACACTCAACCGACTGAGCCACCCAGGCACCCCGGGGGAGTTGCAGTTTTAAATAGGATGATCAGGGAAAGCTTTAGGGTGAATAACACACTCGATTTTTTTTTCAAAATTTTATTTAAATTCTAGTTAGTTAACAGTGTATTGGTTTCAGGAGTAGAATTTAGTGATTCATCACTTAACGTACAACACCCAGTGCTCATCATAAGAAGTGCTCTCCGTAATACCCATCACCTATTTAGCCCATCCCCCACCCACCTCTCTCCATCAACCCTATTTGTTCTTTATCATTAAGAGTCTTATATGGCGGTGCCCGGGTGGCTCGGTCAGTTAAGTGTCCAACTCTCAGTTTTGGCTCAGGTCATGATCTCAGGTTTCATGAGTTCGAGTCCCACATTGGGCTCTGTGCTGACAGTGCAGAGCCTGCTTGGGATTCTCTCTCTTCTTCCTCTCTCTCTGCCCCTTCCCCACTCACTCTGTCTCTGCCTCTGTCTAAATAAATAAATAAACTTAAAAAAAGTATCTCATATGGTTTATGTCTCTCTCTCTTCTCCCCCATACCATATGTTCATCTCATTTATTTCTTAAATTCCATATATGAGTGAAATCCTATGGTATTTGTCTTTCTCTGACTTATTTTGCTTAGCATAATACACTCTAGTTCCATCCATGTCATTGCAAAGGGCAAGATTTCATTCTTTTTGGTGGCTAATATTCCATTCTGTATATATATGCCACAGCTTCTTTATCCATTCATCAGCCAATGGACATCTGGGCTCGGACAGTCCCATAGTTTGAGTATTGTTTTGATAGACACATTCGATTTAAAATCTGAATGCAGGTGAAGAAACAAACTCCGTGGCTATCTGAGTAAAAAGCATTCCAGGCAGAAAGAACAGCAAGTGCAATGGCCCAGAGGCTGGCGAGTGCTTGGTGTGTTGGAGCAACAACAAAGACATCAGTGTGGCTAGAGCAGAGCAAGTAAGGGGAAAGTAGTAAGAGATTAGGCATTAATGGGGGCCAGATTGCATAGGACCTTATAAACTATGACAAGAGTTTGGCTTCTGCTGTATGTGAAACAGGAAATCATTAGAGGATTTTGAGCAGAGAGTAGCAAAATTTGATTTATATTTTAAAGGAATTTATTTGTTTATTTACTTATTTATTTGGGGGGGGGGCAGAGACGAGGGAGAGGGAGAGAGAGAATCCCAAGCAGGCTCCACACCCAGCATGGAGACTGATATGGGGCTTGATCTCACGACCATGAGATTATGACCTGAGCCAAAATCAAGAATCCGATGCTTAACCAACTGAGCCACCGAGGTGCCCCTAAAGGGATTAATCTTTAAGTGGACCAAGTGGACCAATCATTTTGAGAATAAAATGTGGGAGAATAAGGGTGGAAGCAGGGAAATCAGTCAGTAGGCTTTTAACAATAGCCCAGGTGAGAGACAATGATAGCTTGGACCAGGTGATAGCAGTGAAGGTGTTGAGAACTGATTAGAGTCTGAATATATTTTGAGCTGGAGTCAGCAGGATTTGATGGCAGAATGAATATGGGATGCGAGAGAAAGGAAGGAGTCAAAGATGACTCCAGGATTTTTCTCTGACAGCTAGAAGGAGGAACTTAAGTGGGGAAGACTACAGCAGGAGCAGGTTTGGGATGGTGGCGGCAAAGATCAGAAGTTAAGTTTTAGTATTGAGGTTGAGATGCCCAGTAAACACTGAAGTGGAGATGTCAAGAATATAGTTGGATATGCAAGTCTAGAGTTCAAGGTCTGAGATTGCTGAGAGGGTAAGGCACCAACCCTTTGAATGACACTCAATCTGGGTAGTATCTTAGCACTGTCCATATGGGGAATAGGAAGCTTGTGCCTCTGTCTAGGAGCATGCTGATTGTACAATGTTCTGTAGAGCTGCCTCCACCCAGTGAACAAACGCTGTTATCTTCCACTGTTAGCGTCTTTCCTCCAATCATATAACTGTCCCTAGGTAATAAATACCCATATAAACACTTAAAGTCCGTCCTCTTTGGCTCTCTTTCCACTTTCTAACATGACATGGTCACCATACTTTCTGTAATGCATGTTATATTTTACTCCCCAGTAGGAAATCTTGCGATTGTCTCATCAATTAAGAACAAGATCCTCAGAGCACCTGGGTGGCTTACTTGGTTAAGCATCCTACTCTTGCTCACATAATGATCTTGTGGTTCATGAGATCGAGCCCCGGATCTGGCTCTGCACTGACAGCAAGAAACCCACTTGGGATTCTCTTTCTCTCCATCTCTCTGCCCGTCCCCCACACCAGTTCACTCTCTCTCTCTCAAAATAAATTAAATTTAAATTTAATTAAATTAATTTAAAAAAAGAACAAGATCCTCTTCCTTTGGTGTTCACCACAAGGACACAGTATTTTTATTGAGATATAGTCAGCATATATTAGTTTCAAGTATATACAACAAAATGATTCAATATATGTACATATTGTAAAATGATCATCACAATAAATCTAGTTAACATCTATTCCAAATCTTTTCTTCATACTGGATAGTTTGGATACGAGGAAGTAAGTCAGCCATAATGGTTCAAATATGTCTGCAAATAACCCAGGAGTTAACAGCATGTTAATTTGTGGAAACGCTGTCCACATAATGCCTACAGTCTTGTCCCATGGCAGGTGTTCAGTTAAATCTGATTGATCATTTGGGCTCAACCATGTATCATATGAATCTTTACAAACTGTAGGATCTTGAGGAGAGAAGAATCCTCTACTATCTCCGCCCGTCACTCCCTGTGATTCCAACTTAGTATCCTCTCACAGGGTGTCTCTTCACCCGGGCTCATGGCAAAGCTTTCTCTTTCGCCTGCTGCTTGATTTTTGTTTTGTTGCTTTGTTTTCTTTCCTGACACTGTCTGCCCTCTGGCATGGGAACTAGCCTCTGACTGGCCTGGTAATGTCCAAAACTCTTTGCAAATTATGCCTAACATAGAGATTGCCCTCGTGAGCCAAGCAAGACTCTGGTGTTACCCCATCATAGCCACACTCATCCCCTAACCCCTTGCAACTACTAATCTATTCTCCAGCACTATGATCACATATTTCACGATTGTTACATAAATAAAATCATGAAGTGTGTATCCTTTTGTGATTGGCTTTGACCACTCTGTATAATTTCCTTGAATTTCACCCAAGTTATTGAATGTATCAGTAGTCCATTCCTTTTTTTTTTTTTTTTTTTTTTTACCACTGAGTAATACTCCATGGCATGAGTGTACCACAGTTATTTTTATCCACTTACCCTTCGAAGGACATTTGAGCTGTTTCCAGTTTTGGGGTATCATAAATAAGTCATTATAAGCATCCACGCACAAGTTCCTGAATAAAGGTAAGTCTTCGTTTCTCTGAGATAAATGCCCAGAGTGGAACTGCTAAGTTGAATGGCAAGTCCGTTTTTCAGTTTTGAAAGGAACAAACGATTCCAGAGTCAAATTATTTATTTTTGGAATTTAATTATGACTCAACCCCTAGAAAGACATTCCCCTGTTTACCTCTTTTTGATTAGAGAACTATCTTTCTCAGAGTCTTGTGGAGTCAGATGAACCTGTATTCAGTTCCGCTTCAATCACTTATTAGCTGGGTGAGCTTCAACAACTTATTTACCTTTTTTGAGTCTCAGATTCCCTATTTTAAAAATAGGGATAATGATGGTGGAGAGAGGAAGAATTTAACAAGATCAACATATAAAGTACTCAGAGCAGAGCCTGCTACACTGCAGCGAGTTATGCTCTCTTTTCACTCCATGGCAACATAATGATCAAATATTACTTCCAACTTTTTTGGTATATTTGAAATTTAAAAAAACAAAAGAAAGCATAATGTCAGCTCCTTTTGTACATATTTTTTAAATTCTTTTTTATTTATTTTGAGAGAGACAGAGAGAGCGCACACATGCAAGCGGGGGAGGGGCACAGAGGTGGAGAGAGAGAACCCCGAGCAGGCTCTGGGCACTGTCAGCACAGAGCCCGATGTGGGGCTTGAGCTCATGAACTGTGAGATCATGACCTGAGTTGAAATCAAGAGTTGGGTGCTTCACTGACTGAGCCACCCAGGCAACCCCATATTCTTTTTTATTAGATGAATTATCTTTAATAGATTCCTTATGCATAATTTTTCCTTGGCAAAACCATTTTCCCTTTCTTCCTATCAATTGTTTGCTGAAGTAATCCTTACAATGCTTGGCAACAGAAATGAGTTGGTGCATCTCCATTATGCTCTGTGGTTTTTCTCTCTTCCAGGTCAGTGAACAATTTCCTGATGACTGGTCCAAAGGTAAGAAAAAAAGTCCTTCGATTTATTTGGATTCACTAAATCTTAGCCTCTTGACTGAAGACTATACACGTCCATTTCTTTTCATTATGTCCACATTTTTTATTAGCTGTATATATTACAGACAGAAAAACTGTGGCATAGAGAGGATTAGGGATACACCCAAAAGAATACAGCAAACCAGTGTCAGGGCCAAGGCAAGAACTCAGGAGTATTGATTCTGAATGTATGGCCAGAATTTCCAGAGCCAGAAAAGCCAACAGCCTTTCATGCTGTCAGGTTGCAGTCACACATCCCTCTCAGCGCAGCGGTTGGATGCAGCTTGCCATCTTTAAACTGCTGCCATTGTACTACATGATCTCCAAGGCCATTTTCAGCCCCCAGATGTTCTTTTCCAAGATAGTAATGGAGTGAGGATAGCTGAAAACCCATGAATTAGATAATTTGGGTTCATTTTGGAGAAGCAGGATAGTATAGTGAATAAAGGCTGGTGAGGTCTAGAGTTTGGTAACGCTGAATTTCGTTCCTACTTTCACCTTCTGCTACCTGTGGGACCTTGAGCAAATTGCTTTACTTCACCTCTCTAAGCCTCAGGTTCCTAATCTATAAAAATGGTACCTATTTCACAAGGTTATTTGTGAGGTTAAATGGGACAGCATATTTAAGGTGCTTACTCTGTCATTATTTTTTTTTAATTTTTTTTTTTAACGTTTATTTATTTTTGAGACAGAGAGAGACAGAGCATGAACAGGGGAGGGGCAGAGAGAGAGGGAGACACAGAATCTGAAACCGGCTCCAGGCTCTGAGCCGTCAGCCCGGAGCCCGACGCGGGGCTCGAACTCACGGACCGTGAGACCGTGACCTGAGCTGAAGTCGGACGCTTAACCGACCGAGCCACCCAGGCGCCCCTCTGTCATAATTTTAGAAGGCTGGGAGAGTGGGCAGGAAAAGAGGTGCTTGGCCACTACAGGGCAAATGTCTCCCGAGTTCAGCTGAGAGGCTGAATTTTGACCCTTGTGTTTCTACGCAGGCTTACCTGATATATTCCAGCAGTGTGGCAGCTGGTGCCCAGAGTGGTATTGAAGAATGCAAGTATCAGTTTGCCTGGGACCGGTGGAACTGCCCTGAGAGAGCCCTGCAGCTGTCCAGCCATAGTGGCCTTCGCAGTGGTAAGGAAAGCCTCGGCCACAGCTCCCTGGACCCCCTGGCCACAGGTTAGAGCCCCACTCTTCAGGGATGACCCCTTGCTACTTCTACTTCCTCGTTCCTCAACCTGGCCTCTGTCCTGTCTCTGGGATCTTCTCTGTCCCTTCTCCATCTTATAAAGCTTTATTTTCTTTCTTCCCAACACCCTCACTGCTCAATGAATGGACCCTGCCTCACCCCCAATCCAATAGCATCGTTGGCCTCCCAGTTGGCTGAATATAAATAGTGTCAGGAGGTAGGTAGGTGTCATAATTCTTCATGCCTCTTAGCCCCTTCCTTCAGCAGCTCAGCAGAGAGGTACAGGCCAAGCAAGGACTGACTTGGACTTGGCCTCCCATGGAGAAGCTAAAGAGTGGCCATGTCAGTAAATGAAATAGCTGCCAATCAGAAGTTCACGACCAGCTAGCATGTGCCTGTTAGACTTCAGTATTCCAGGTAGAAATAGGCCTGTGTGCTTTACAACCTGGCTTTCAGATTCATCTCCTTCCCCATTTCTTCCTCTGGCTCCTCACCACCTAAATCCTTTACAACCATGTATGTAAACAGTAATCTAGCCACCTAGTCATAATGTGTGACCTGAAAAGATGGGAGGGAAGAAGCATAGTGCTGAGACCAAGGCTGGAGCAGACCATGGAAGTAAGGTACATTATAAAGGTGGGGAAATAGGATGGAGCTGGGGAAGGAGGGCATGATGATGGAAGGAAGGATATATTTATTTACCCTATATTTATTATAATAATAAAGGAAGACAGCATGACTGATACCTTGAGTTACAACCCCTCCCTCTAACTCACCCATTTTTGGTTCCTGCCCAGCTAATCGGGAGACAGCGTTTGTACATGCCATCAGCTCTGCTGGGGTCATGTACACTCTGACTAGAAACTGCAGCCTCGGGGATTTTGACAACTGTGGCTGTGATGACTCCCGCAATGGGCAGCTGGGTGAGTAGTGATACTGCGGTGGGTAGGGCAGGCCATAAAGTTCACTGTGAATGAAAAGTCTGGTGGGTAGTTTGGCAGGGGTGAAGAAGCATTGTATTCTTCTAAATCTGAGGAAAATCAGGGCCAACTGGTTTAAGCCCAAACCCTAGAGTGACAAACCAGGCTAAATGTAGCTTGGGGCCCTCGTCCAACTGAATGGTTTCCTTAATTTAAACACAATAAAGTAACAACACTCCCTGAGGATTCAATCCTTCTGCTCCCTGAAAATAGGGGGGTGTCATTCTCTGTTGCCTGTCCCTGTTTCCTCCCCACTCTTTACCTCTACTGTCCTCTCCCATCCTCTCTGCCCTCCAGCTCAACTTCCAACTTTGTTGTTCCATATTATTTTCATTGTGCCGCCTCCCCGGCTCCATGCTGGCACTTTTGCTCGCCTTTTTCCTGGGCCGTTTTGTGGATGTCAATGGCTGGCCAGGCACGTGAACACTCTGCCCGAAGGCCAGAAGCACTGTGTGCAGAGGGAGAACCCAGCATCCTGCAGAGAATCCACTCGGCAACTATTTACGTCATGGAGTCCAGAGCAAGGGACTGGATGAGGCTGGAAGTGGAAGCCCAAAAGTGGCCTAAACAAATCTGGGCTGAAACTAATCTGGAGACAGGGCACCCGCCCAACCCCAAATCCAGTTAGAAACAGCAGCTAGGAGGCTCCAAGCCCGCCTGCTCAACGACCTTTCCTCCCCTTGCACTTTTCCAGGGGGCCAAGGCTGGCTGTGGGGAGGCTGCAGTGACAACGTGGGCTTCGGAGAGGCAATATCCAAGCAGTTCGTCGATGCCCTAGAGACAGGACAGGATGCCCGGGCCGCCATGAACCTGCACAACAATGAGGCCGGCCGCAAGGTGAGTCCTGCAGCCCTGGGGGTTAGGCAACTGGCTCCATCCACCATGAGCCCTAGGTGCGGACAGCTCTTCAGTTCATTTAACAGATTGGAAAAACGAGGCACCGAGCTGGCCAGCCACGTGGATTAATCAGCTGGACGCCTAGCAACCCTCCCTCACCACCACCCCCCGCCCCCCGCCCCCAGCAGACTTCCCCCCAGCCTCATCCCTGATCAGCTCACTTCTAGCTCTCTCCCCAGGCGGTGAAGGGCACCATGAAACGCACGTGTAAGTGCCACGGCGTGTCCGGCAGCTGCACCACGCAGACCTGCTGGCTGCAGCTGCCTGAGTTCCGCGAGGTGGGCGCGCACCTGAAGGAGAAGTACCACGCGGCTCTCAAGGTGGACCTGCTGCAGGGTGCCGGCAACAGTGCGGCCGGCCGCGGCGCCATCGCCGACACCTTCCGCTCCATCTCCACGCGGGAGCTGGTGCACCTGGAGGACTCCCCGGACTACTGCCTGGAGAACAAAACGCTAGGACTGCTGGGCACCGAAGGCCGAGAGTGCCTGCGGCGGGGGCGGGCCCTGGGCCGCTGGGAGCGCCGCAGCTGTCGCCGGCTCTGCGGGGACTGCGGACTGGCGGTGGAGGAGCGCCGTGCCGAGACCGTGTCCAGCTGCAACTGCAAGTTCCACTGGTGCTGCGCCGTCCGCTGCGAGCAGTGCCGCCGGCGGGTTACCAAGTACTTCTGCAGCCGCGCCGAGCGGCCGCGGGGGGGCGCGGCGCACAAACCCGGGAGAAAGCCCTGAGGGTCTCCTTTCTCCCCTCCTTTCCCCATTTGTCCTTGGCTTCTTTTAGAGACCCCAGTAATAGAGGAACCTAGGGAACGCCCCCCCCCCCACCCCACATTCCCCTGCCCAGGGATCCCAAGAGGGAGAGACGCTACAATCTCTCCAGAGCTTGCCACTTTCCACCCCTTTCCTAGCTCTTTGCTCTCCTCCAGTCCATCATCACCCTGCATCATCCTCAGGGTCCACACTTAGGTCTGAGGGCTCCCAGTTCTGAGATTCTGAGCTTCTGATTCTCCTTGGACTAGGATGAGAATAGGCGTTCCTCCTCCCCTTCCTAGCTGCCCTAACGCCTGATCTAGCCTATACAGCCGTAGGGAACCGGAAGAACACTTCTCCGATATACAGGGTCAGGCTAAAGCCCTGCTTCTCTCTTTTGCCCATTTTCTTGCCCTCCTGCCATTTCCCCATTTTCCTACTGCCAGGTATCTACCATAGCCACATCTTTTTTTTTTTTTTTTTCCTGCAGAGCTCCTTCCATGCTTTTGATTCCTTGCTAACTGTTGACAGGCACCCCAGTGATCTCTAATGCTTCCTCTCTCCTTTTCCCTTTCCCTTAAGAAAGATTGTGACAAAACTGACGCAGGAGAAAGCATGTCTTTGGGGGTCGTTTCCTAGAGGCAGGGCCTGAAGATGGAAGCAGTGGGAACCCCAGAGTGCTGACTTGCTGGAAACCAGGGTGCTCCTCATCCTTGTGATACACGTCTCCAGTGGACTTTGCCAGTCAGACCTTCATAGACAATCACCCCAGGTGCTCCAGGCAGACCCCCCGTATCTAGGAACTATGTGAGGGCAGATTACGAGTCACTTGCTATAACGTCGGCTTCTCCCTACTGTTTCCTCCTAGCCGCCGCCGTGACCTCTTCTCCTTCCCCAAACGATCCTTGTTCCTTTGAGCCAAGACTGAGCTAAGTAATGTCAATTTCCCATTCAGATCCCAGCTTGCACCTCTAAAAGCAAATCATAAAGCAGGAGAAGCTGGGACCCTTTCTTTTCACAAACCTGGATCTCAAACAGGCAGGATTCAGGGCATTGGATACTTTCCTTCGATAGGTAAACTTCCTGCAGGGAAACTTTCCAATAGGAAGTTCAGCACCTCGAACTTTAATTTATTACAGTCACTGCGATATGTGCTTCTTTTCTAGGTATTGAACTTATTCCTGGGGACACAGGTAAGGGTGAGTGGAAGATAGAACGTCTAGGCCCTCTCTTCCCTTCCACCTTGCCAGAACACTATCCTCCCTTAAGCCTCACTTCCCTGATGGCCTAAGTAGTTACACTGGTCTGTATGAGGCTAATCTGCCAACAACTAGTAAATAATCCACATAAATCTTCCACCAATACATTCACTCAGTAGCTAAGAGCTCACTGCTTGTGGTGCTTGAGACGGAAGCAGTCCAGCAGGGACTTGCTTCTGAAAGAGGGCTCTGGAAAGAGAAGAGCCAAATTCCTGACAGACTGCAGCCCACGGAGCTTCCCAGCCATCTCCCTTCTCCGAGGCTGGCCCTGGGTCTGGGCATGGGGCAGCTGTTTAGGAGAACTGGTCAGATGCCAGACCACCTCATCCTACCTCCCAGAGTAGGAGACAGCACAGAAATGTGGCTCTCAATAGGTAACAGGGGCTGAGGCTTTAGGGACCAACCCGGGACAGTGGAAAGACTCCTCTTATATTCCAGACTGGGGCAGTGGCCAGGTCAGACCCCAAACCCCTAGTCTCTTCCCTACATATCCTCTCGTCGATGAACACTTACTGAGGAGAGAGGTTGCCTGTCCTTCCTCACAGGGACACACTGCCCTTCAGGGTCTCCTATTGCTTCATTTCCAGTACAATCAGCAAAAGGCCTTTTGCTCAGTCCCTCAGCTTTGATCTGAGCCTGTTGAATCTCTCAACTTGATCTTTCCTAATCAAGCAGCAACATATACTAACCTGGCTGTCCCACTTGGCAGAATTACTTGACAGTGTGCGGTAAGAAAATCTGGCAAGGCAGCTAGAAGATATAAAAGTACAATATCGTACAGGAAAGCTGCATTCTCCAGGAGGTCTCTCAGCACAAAAGTAGGACTATTGTGCTTCGTATTTGATAATTCCAGGTCAGTACTTGAAACCTGTCATGCTGCCAGAAAGTTCTTTCATAGGGGGTTGTTTTGTGTTCCCAAATGGCTATAATTGATACCAGCTTCATCTGAGTTCTATAAAGAAAACATTACTGAGCTACCTTAGATCTGCATTGCTTTTTTTTTCCTTTTTTGCATTATCCATTCATTCATTTGGTCATTCGACAAACGCTGGAGTGCAAGTCCAGTGGCGAACAACACAGTGACCTCCCTGCATTCATGGAGTTTAGGTTCTCTCTTATACTCAACCACCAGGGCTGTGTTCCCCTTTGCAAACATGGACAACTCCAGAACAGCTGCTTGGGAAGACACCTTGGAGGTCAGCTAGTCAAAGCTTTTGTTTTACAGATTAAAACTGATGCTGAAAAAGATGTCTGGCTTGTTCAACCAACTAGTAAGTTGCCATGGGGTGCACACTGGAACCCTGGTCTCTTCCCTTCTCTTGTGTACTCTTTAAGGCCCATCTGTCTCCAGCAGAGGAGAGAAGCAGAGGGGGATCCTGAGAAGTGACAAGGATATGGGTTTGTGCAGGGGGTGGGGGGTGGGGAGAGTGGTGCAAAACACTGTCTCCTTCCTGTCCCTGGCCTCTGAGCCTACACTCAGGCAGGGGTTTCTTTTCTTGAAAAGAATCCCAGCCTCAACTGGCCTTAGCAGCAGGTTAGGGTCGTGCTCAGTGCTGGTGGTGCTGGCGGTGGTGGGAGGGGAGGGCAGGCCAGGGCACCCGCCTATTGTGGGTCTGGATTGGATGCTTCCACTCATTCATTTCCTTTTAATTAACCCGCATTCCTGGAGGAGAAATATTTATGTTGGCTCCCATAGAGGCAATCCGCAGACTGGAAAGAAGGGGGAAGAAAGCCTGCCTTAGCAAAACAATATCTCTAAAGAGCTCAAGAAGAGAAAATAAGAGAACAAAATGCCATTAAAATAGCCTTCTACCCCCACTGGAGTCAATGAAAACTTCATTTCACATGCTAATCCCCCACTCCGCCCCTTCTCTTCTCACAACACCTTTCCTGAAAGTGTTTGGGAAAAGTCTTCGCAGTCAGTACACAGCTCCCTGCAGCTCAGACTTCTCCTTGTGTTAGTTCAGGGCCCCAAGTGGGGCCCTCGCTCCAGCAGCGGCTTTTTTCTCCCCCCCTTTAATTTAAACAAAGACTTCAGAGTTCATCAACCTCCCACTGAAATTCACAGCTGCTGAACAAACTAATCCCCTCTCCCGGCCTTTCTTCCCTTCAATGGGCTCTTGGCTTCAAAGACACTTTGGGAAAGGACTTTGCCGGGGCTCACACTGCTTCATCAATAGAAGTTAGTGCAAGTATTATCTGAAGAGCAAGTGGCTTTACAAACAAATACTGCCTAACAATCCCTTCCTCCCAAACATACACATCTAGCCCACAGACATGATGGGATCTACAACAGGATTAGAGATAGTACCCCTGGCTTCACACCCAGCCCCTTTATGCAGCTGAGCTCAGCCCTGAAGTGGTGTGGGGAAAACCCCGAGAGCTGCATGTCAGGCACGGATGGAGATACACACACACACACACACACACACACACACACACACACACACACGGCCACAAATGCTGCGAGGAGAAAGCCTTGCAGCCTAATTCAGTGCCACCCTCCTTTCTTCAACTCTCTTGACTCCCCATCTGTCCCCAAGCCCCTTTCCTGTCTTTCTGGGATGCGGGAAGCAAGAACAAAGAAGCTAGGAAGAGAGGTAAGGGCAAAACAGGACCCAGAGGAGACAGTCATTGGGAGATGACTGAGGAAACCAAATCAAAGCGACTTTATTGCCCATTGAGTACAACAGTGCTTCAAATGCAAAGTCCAACCATGAAGAGTGCAGCCAGAGGAGGCAGCCCTGAGACATGTGGGGGCTGAGGAGGAGAAGGGCCTCCAGCCCTTGAGGAACAGTGCCAGAGAAGTCTTGTTAATGTGGCTCCTATTCAAGAAGTGGGCTCATAATCACACAATGGAAGGACCTTGGGCCAGGGCTCAGACAGGTCAAGTCAGGACCATTCCCTGCAGGCAGAGGTCCCTCTGCTCCTATTTCATAGCCTAAGACAGCTCCCAGCAAAAGGCAGTACACCCCTTCTCCTTTCCACCTGACCTAGCCCACCCTTATGATGCTGGCAGAAGAGCAGGTCCTTGTAAAAAGCATCTAATAAGTTCCTTCTCTGGGTTCTGCTCAGCACCCATGCCTCACATTCATGATTTGTTCAGAAGATGAACAATAGTCAACTCTACCCCAGCCTCTGGGGCTCAGAGGAAAATGGACCCGGATATAGGAACTCAGAGGCAAGGAGAAGGTAAGGCCAGGCTCTTAACTCACAGAAGGGGAGAAAGAAAAGCCCCACAAGATGGGTACAGCAGAGGTAGACTTGGAGGTAATGATCCTGTTCACCCCCTCAGAAGCCACTTAAACAGAATATCTCTGGGGTTCTTAAAGAGGCCCTGCCCCAGGTCCTGTCAGAGTACAGAGTCAGGGAAGGTGAAGAACCAGCTATATGCTCTGCCTCAGATGCTGCGAGAGCCTTGGGTGGATTCTACAAGGCCAGGCATAAAAGGGTGAAAAGCACCCTGCTAACTTTAGAGGCAAGCCCACAGCATCATATACCTGGCAGCAAGGGAAGAGGGTAGGGAAAAACAAACAGAATCTCTTCCGAAATTCCCCCTTTTCCACAGGGAGGAGGTAAGTAACAGCAGAAGTAGCCTCCTGGCAAGAGAGGCTGCCTGGTTTACGTGTGCAGCTTATGAGCAATGGTGAGGACGGCCTTCAGGACAGGCATGAAGCTGGAGACCTCGCTGAAGCTGCTGCAGCCCGCCACCTGGGCATGCACTGCAAGGCCCTGCTCAAAGCTTCCTGCGTCCACACATCGGGCAACCTCACGGAGCCCAGCCAGGACATGAGGCGAGAGCTGTGGAGGGATCGACCCTTAGGTCAGGGAGCCCAACCCAGCCCCTACCCTGGCAGGACGGAAGGGTAAGAGAGGATTAAGTTCTGGAGCCCAGTCCGGGCAAGATATATGTATTGTGTGGGGGAACCCAGGTCGGTGAGACCTATGGGAGAGGACACTGGGCTCCCTTTGGCCATGGGTGATGGAGGGCAGGGGGCAGAGGTGCACCACGAAGTGTACTTACTGTCCCCTGGCAGAGCTTCTCATATAGACATTCTAGACGTTGGGCTGCCTCATCCAGCTTCCGTTTTGTCTTCTGCAGGGAGGGAAATGGATTCTGACTCCAGCCCCTAAGACTAACACTACCAGGACTATAAAGAATCACAGTATATTAGAGCTGGAATGGCTTAATGCTACTGCTTTCATTTCACAGGAGAGGAAATGAAGGCCCAAAGACGGTAAGTGACTTGCTCAAGCGGACACGGTCGGTGAATGAATGGCAGGTCTCCTACTCCTAGCTTTCACCTACCCTCCAGTGCCCCGGGCTGCCTTTCCAAGAATTAAGCCTCAATGCCTCTGGGCCCTGCTACCAAGAAGCTGGACTCAGACGGGACGAGCCCCACGTCCCCGCATGGATATCAAATAAGTACAAGACACAGATAGCGGGGCCCAGGGACCATGAGAAAAGAGTCACACAAGGAACTGACGAACAGCTCAGAAATCCTGGGACTAGCTAGTGGTGTGAGGAGAACATCGTGGGGGTAGGCTCAGACTTACTAAGTCAGCGGCAGACAGGGAGCAGCGTCGTAGAAGCTTGTCAAAGCTAATCTTCAAGGACCGATGCTCTGGGGGCAGCTCCTTCCTTTCCACCTTCTCAGGTGGCCGCTGCTGAAGCTGCTGAGGAAGGAGCAGGGAGACAGGATAGATGGGCAAGATCTCCTTCTCACAGCTGCCCTACAGACTAGTCCTCAGTGACTCAGTGTCACACTTCTCCCGCTGGAGAACAGAGTCGGGGAGAGGGACACCCCCTCTTCTCTGCGGTAAGGACATTTGGTACCTGCCTGCGCCAGTTCCCCAGCGCAGAATCTGCCTCCCTCTTGAGGAAAGAGGCCCATCTTCCACGTTCCCTGCTTTTCTATACCCAAGAAGAGTTGGAAAGCAGAGGGGAACATGCTGCTCCTGTCACCTGCAGGCTGAGTTCTCCTGGTGCTCCTGGGGGAGCATGGCCCACACCAGGGACAGAAGGCTGGGAGGAAAGGACCCCTCGTGGCTCAGAGGTGAGGCTCATAACTGGAGTGGTAATCGGTGCTGGGGGCATAAATGTCTCTGGCAACTAGAGACAGAGAAAGAAAGGCATATGAGTCTAAGCTGAGAGACTTCCTAGGCCCTGGTTTGAGAGACTGGCTGGAGTTGTGAGTGAGCAAGGGAATAGAATAGTGAGTAGGGAACCAGGAAATAGGGAGACTGGTATCTGTACGCAAGAAGGAAAGAGGAGACAGGTGAGGGGAGAATAATGAGTGGGGAAAGAGACAGGACAGAGTGTGTGACGAAGAAGGGGACTGGGCTGAATTCAACAAGAATGTAGGTCATTGGTGAATGTATGAGGGGTAAGTGGCAAGAGACGCATTGACCTTTTTCCTCTGAAGGTTTGTCCTGGGCACTGGGGCATTTTTCAAGGAATCTTGAGGTCCTGCATAGCACAAAGATAGAGGTATTTAGGGGCATGGTCAGGAACGTTGTTAATTTTTAGCCTAAAGGCCAGCAAAATTATTTCAGTTGGAGACTACCACACATCCCTCTGCAGACCAGCCGTACTCTCAGTTGACATTCTCCAACCCAATGGCCCCTAGTTTACTGGCCTGAGGAAAGACTCCTAAGGTGGTAGTGGCGAGGGGATCCAGAAAAGGGAAGCCGTGGAAGGAAGACTGACCTGGGGGAACAGTCGAGAGGCCAGTGGTTGGGAGGGCATTAGAGCGTGGAGCACCGGGCCCTCCTGGAGGGTGTGTCACAGGGAAGCCGACAGGAGGGGCTGGGGACTGGAAGCTCATAGGGCTAAGACCTGGGAGCCTCACAGGAAGCAGAGGGATCTGTTGAGCAGTCTCAGCCAGGGAGGCAGAGCCAGGCTGTATGGTGTCTGGGGGTGCCATGGGTGGAGGTGGACCAGGAGGAGGCCATGTTCCAGGGAACCCTGTGGGGTTAGGAACTTGTGCCTTTTGCTCTCTTAACAGTGGTGGCTCAAATAAAGCTGAAAAGGAACAGAAACAGGTCATTTGTCACCAAACTTCAATTTGGGAGAGATTCAGATCATATCAGGGAAGAATAAGGCAGCAATAAAATGAACAAAAAACCCTAATAATGATAATAATAAAACATTAGTATGTGTGTATGGAGAACTGTCATTTACAAAGTAATTTTAACTATTCCTCAATTGATCCTAAAAATAATTCTGTAGGGTTGAAATGACCAACATGACAACTACTATCATTTTTCAGAAGAAATAGAGTGGCTAAGTCTGTTGCCCATAGATACAAAGCCAGTAAGCAATAGTACTGGGGATTCAGACTTCAAATTCCAAGCTCCTCTCACTACACATTAGGCATTATGCCCCCCAAATCCATGCTGGCCATGCCAACTGTCTTCCTTTGTGCTCTGCCCAGACAAACTCACTCACTCACTCACTCACTCACTCACTCATTCACTTACTCACCAGGTCTTACCCCAGGGCCCAAGGGCAAAGGCTGGGCTGCCTGGGGCCCAGGTGACCTGTAGTCACTTATATTCTGCATTCTGGAGCTTTGATAAGGGCTAGAATGGGAAGGTGTCAAGGGTGTCACTAGAGGTGTGAAAATCCTTGGCCTTAGAGATGGAGTTGGAACCTGTGAACAGAAAAAGGGTCATCACTTGGAAAGGAAAAAAAAGGCAAATAATTGAAAATAGAAAAACAATAGAGAATGTGAAACAAAAAGCTGGCTTTTAAAATGAAAATCAACAGAACTGGTAAGTCTACATAAAAAGTGACAAAGATGGGGGGGCGCCTGGTGGCTCAGTCGGTTAAGTGTTTGACTTTGGCTCAGGTCATGATCTCACAGTCCGTGAGTTTTAGCCCCACATCGGGCTCTGTGCTGACAGCTCAGAGCTTGGAGCCTGCTTCAGATCCCGTGTCTCCCTCTCTCTCTGCCCCTCCCCTGCTCATGTTCTGTCTCTCTCTGTCTAAAAACTAAATAAAAACATTAAAAAAAGGTGACAAAGATGAAGAAATAAGACACTATTTCATCAAGATCAGGGATGACACAGGGAATAATACAACAGTCCCTACAGCTGCTAAAAAGATAATAGAGGAATACAAATAACAAAGTTACAAGTAACTTTATGTTAATAAATTTGACAACTTAGAAGAAATGAACCAATTCCTCAAGAACCATACTCAGCTAAAATTAAATAGATAACTTGAATAGTCCTAAGACAATTAAAGGAATTTAATTTGTCATTGAAAAGCCCTCCCCCAAATAAATCCTTAGGCCTCGATAATTTTACTGGAAAATTTTACCAAACATTCAAAGAATTAACACAAAGTTTATACAGTCTCTTCCAGAAAATAGAAGAAGGAACATTTCCTAACTCATTTTATGAGGTATTACCCTGAAACCAATGCCAGACAAAGACAGCACAAAATAAAACTATAGGCCAATATTTCTCATGAACTTAGGCACAAAAATCCTCAGCAAAATTTGCACAAATTGAATCTAACAATGAACTATTTTACTTTACTTTATTTTATTTTAAAGAAAGTAACAGCATGCAAGCAGGGGAGAAGGGCAGAGGGAGGGAGGGAGGGAGGGAGAGGAAGAGAGGAAGAGAAAGAGAGAGAGAGAGAGAGAGAGAGAGAGAGAGAGAGAGAGAGAGAGAATCCCAAGTAGGCTCCACACACACTCAGCAAAGAGCCCAATGCAAGGCTCAATCCCACAACCCTGGGACTATGACCCAAGCAGAAATTAATAGTTGGATGCTCAACCGAGCCGTCCAGGGACCCCAAACAATGAATATAAAAAACAGTAACATACCACAACCAAATGGAATTTATTCCAGATGATATAAGGCTGGTTCAGTATATTTAAATCCACCATAATCCACCATAACAACAGGCTAACGAAGGAAAATTGTTTAAAATGATAACAGGAAAATATCTGACAAAATTCAACAATCATTCATGACTCAGCACACTAGGAATAGAAGGAAACTTGCACAGACTCATAAAAAGCATCTACAAAAAAACCTACAGCTAACATCATACTTAATGGTGAAAGACTGAATATTTTCCCTTTAAGGTTGGAAAAAAGCAAGGATGTTCACTCTCGCTTTTCTAAGTTTAGTACTACAATAAGGCAAGAGAAAGAAATTAAAGGCATACAGACTAGAAACAAATCTATATCTACAGACAACATGACTGTCTACGTAGAAAATCTCAAGGGATACACAAAAAACTCCTCGAACTAAGAAATGAGCTCGGGAAACTCACTTCTGAACATTGAAACGTCACAAGATACAAGATTAACACAAAAATATCAACTATATTTCTCTATACCAACAACGAACAAAGGGCAATCAAAATTAAAAATACAATTACCATTTGATTCCAAATTGCTCAAGAGAAATGAAATACTTAGGTCTGAAATGAACAAAACATGTCAGGATCTGTATGATGAAAATGATAAAATGCTGATGGAGATAGCATTAGAGAGATATACCACGTTCACGGGTGAGAAGATTCAACACAGTAAAGATACCAATTCTCCCTACCTTAATCTAGAATTCCTGTCAACATTTCAGCAAGTTTCTTTGTAGACATAGACAAGCTTATTCTAAAATGTAGGTGGAAAGGGTAAGGTCCTAGAATACCCAAAGTAATTTTGAAAAAGAAAAACAAAGTGGGAGGAATTACTCTTCCTCATGCCAAGACTTATACAGAGATAGTATTCAAGACAGAGGGGCACTGTCAGAGGGAAAGACACACAGATCAATAGAACAGAATTGAGATCTGAGAAGGAAATCCATATAAATATGCCCAGTTAATTAAGTCTATTTATTTTGAGAGAGACAGAGACAGTGTAAGCAAGGGAGGGACAGAGAGAGGGAGAGAGAGAAAATCCCAAGTAGGCTTCACACTGCCAGCATGGAGCCCGATGTGGGGCTCAAACTCACGAAACCATGAGATCATGACCTGAGCTGAAACCAAGAGTTGGACGCTTAACCAACTGAGCCCACCCAGGCACTCGCCAGCTAATTTTTGGCAAAGGAGCAAAGTCAATTCAATGGAGTAGAGACAGCCTTCTCAATAAATGATTATGGCTATCCATTGACAAAAAAAAAAAAGAAGTTTGACTATACTTCATGCCACATGCAAAAATTAATTCCAAATGGAACATGGACTTAAATGTAAAACATAAAACTAAAACTTTTAGAAAGAACACAGGAAAACTTTAGAGGACCTTGGACTGGCAAAGAGTTCTCAGACTTGACACAAAGGGCATGATCCATAGAAGGAAAACTATAAACTGGACCTTATAAAATTAAAAATTTTTGCTCTGTGAAGGACCCTGTTTAAAAAATGAAAAGACAAATTCTTACATAGTTACACACACACACACACACACACACACACACACACACACACACACGAGTACATATAAAATCGGTGAAATCTGAATCTATGGATTGTATTAATATAAGTTTCTTAGTTTTGATATTGTGCTATAGTCATGTGTGACTAGCATGATGTGGGGTGGGGATGTGCTACATGAAACTTCCCAGTACATTTCTTTGCAACTTCCTGTGAATCTACAATTATTTCAAAATAGAAAGGAGAGTGGAAGAGGGGGAGAGACAGAGAAAGAGAGACAGAGTAGAGAAGGAAGAGGACAGAGGGGAAAGAAGGGGGAAGGAAGAAAGAAAATTAGGGTGAGAATTGAAGGTGGGACAGGATGAATCATCAGAGCTTCTGCCTAATACCTCTATTTGCAATCTTGCTGGATTTTGTTCCCCAGCCCTTCCAGTAGCCTCCTGGTATAAGTTATCAGCACCCAAACCATCTGGGCACAGTGGCCAGGAACCTGGGAGTTAGTTCCCCAACTTCACGGACTCCTTTAAACCATCACTAATTTCTGCCAATTCTACCTATTAAATATTTTAAAGCTAACCTCACTCTCCAGCTTTAGATCATTTCATGTCCTCATCATTTCTTGCTATTGCCTCCTAGATGCCTCCTTTCTAAACTCATGGCTAGTCATTGCCCTGCATAAGACCATTCAATAGCTCCTGACTGCTATCAATTTCAGGGTCAGGTCTAAGATCTTTAGCACAGAATTCCATGCCCTTCCTGATTTATCACCTACCTGTTACTCAAACTTCACCTAACCTTACTCCTCTGCCACAAACAACTATTTTGCAGTTTCATTAAAATATTAGTAATTCCTCAAGTGGGCTTTGTTTACTCTCCCTTCAATGCTTTCATACATGCTGTTCCCACTGCTTGAAATAGCCTTCACCAGGGCACCTGGGTGGCTCAGTAGGTTAAGCGTCTGACTCTTGATTTCATGTCAGGTCACGATCTCACCATTTGTGACATCAACCCCCAGGTCAAACTCTGTCCTGACAGCACAGAGCCTTCTTGGGATTCTCTCTCTCCCTCTGTCTCTGTCTCTCTCCTGCTTGTATGCTCGCTCTCGCTCGCTCTCTCTCTCTCAAAATGAAGAAAAAAAAAAAACTTAAAAAAAAAGAAATAGTTTTCACCGACCCCTTCCTTTGCCTAAATAACTTAAAAAAATTTTTTTTTAATCTTTATTTATTTTTGAGAGAGAGACAGAGTGTGAATGGGGGAGGAACAGAGAGACGGAGACACAGAATCCAAAGTGGGCTCCAGGCTCTGAGCTGTCAGCACAGAGCCCAACACAGGGCTTGAACTCACAAACTGTGAGATCATGACCTGAGCTGAAGTCAGACGCTTAACTGGCTGAGCCACCCAGGCGCCCCCCCTTGCCTAAATAACTTTTAATCTTCAAGACTCAGATCAAACATCATACTCATTCTGAAACATTCCCTAAACTTCCCCTGCTCCCCGCAAAAGTTGCTTTCTTCTGTGGGATCCCATGGCACCTTATCATACCACAATTATGACATTTATGATTAGGAGCTAATTAGGGGCATGGATCATAGTTTGGCCACCTTTCTGTTCTAAGAACCTAATAGTTGTTCAGTAAGCAGTTATTAGAAAAATAACTCGATCTACGCTCTAGTTGGGAATTTTCATCATTTTTGTTCCCTAATATATTCTAACTGCCTAGAACCATGCCTGGTACTTGGTAGACATTTGATAAATATTTTTGAATGAATGAACAAACCAGGTCTTACCTGGTGAGAAAACTGGAATCCCAATCTGTAAGATGATGTCTCTTTAGAGTGGGGGGTAGCCCCCACAACAACCCGGGGGAAGGGAAAAGGAGGACACTGTTGGCCCATGACACCAGACCCCTGGGCATGAAAAAGCCGATCTCTCAGCTGCTGAATTGGTGGCTATAAAAGTTATGACAATGAAGAACTGTGTTAATTAAAATTAAAACAAGCAAATGTCCTCTCTTACAAGCCTGGCCCCATATAGCATTCAAACTTCAGTTTATTTCTACACTTCAGCCACCTTAGATAACTCAAAGGTTCCCAATCCCTGCCAAGCCTCCTTCCTTTCTGCTCCTTCTGCCCAGAATGCTCTACATCTGCTGGTAAGCTACTTGTCTTTGAAGGTCCAGCTCAACTGTTTTAACCACTAGAAAGCCTTCCTTGATTACTCTGGGCAAAACCAGCCCCTTTCCTGGAGTTCCATAGCACTTAGTATAAGCTTCTGTTGTGACACTGTAAGTTACTGGCAACTGATTTCCCCCAAGGAACTGTGAGCTTCCTGAGGGACTAGGTATTATCTATCCTAGAACGTCCATGTTTTGCATAGTGCCCGGAACGTGGAAGTGCTCAGCCAGTGGTAGATGAGTGAAATGGCTTGCTCTCTCTACATGGCCCCACTCACCTGAGTACAGTCCCTGGGTAGGTAGCTCATGGCAGTGGCCAGGCTGCCCTGGGCTGCCAGGAGGTGGGCATACTGAGTGACCCTGTAGGTTGTGGCAGGGCCTGAGCTCACCCCATCAGGACCCCGCAGTAGCTCCAAGCTCCTATTCAGGACCATCACCTTCTCCATCAGGTCCTATCGGAACAAAGACAAGACAGTCAGGCCTCTTCAAAGCACATCCTGCTCTCTAAGCCTAGGGACTTCCCATTATGGGTATGAGGGTACTTGGCCATAGCCAGCTACAGATAGTAGGTGACGATACATCTAGTTAGAGAAAGGCCATTGGCCTCACCTCCCAGGCTGTTGGCACTAACTTCAACTGGGCCTATCTGGGTCTTAGACTCTTGTACATCTCTGCCTCTTTGTTCTCTTTACTCTTTACTCTGCTAGTACATCATCAATTTCAGGCTCTGGTATACTATTGTTTCATCTGTGATTTTGTCTTCCTATGAATCCGTGACTCCCACCTTCTCTGGTTACCTGCAAGGTGTCTGGTATAATTTAAATCCACAGAACTTTTCAGAGCAGCTAAGAGAAGGCCCAGGCTCACAATTACTCAGAGAGAGAATAAACTCGTATTAACCAAACCTGAAGTGGGAAAAAATTAGGAAGGTTAATACCTAAGCAGCTATTTATTGCTCAGTCTCCCCTGACTGAGAAGGGGGGAGGGAGGTGCTGGCTCACCCCTGGGAGAAGGGCCCTTTTCTCCTCCCTAATATCCCTGATTCCAGCCTGGGGTACGCAGAAGACTCGCCTCTGATGTCCCTACACATCCCTGCCACTAGGCTCTCCCAAGATCCTGGTATGGAGTGACCAGTGCCCTATAGCGAAGTACCTGTAGAGCCAGGGGGGATGAAGCCTGGTGGCATTTTGCCCAACACTCCACCAGCTGCTCCACATTCCCTGAGCACACATAACAGAGTCTGGCTTCAGAGGTCAGTGCTCTGCCACCCTCCTGTTCCATGCGCGTACCCAGCATGTCTGCAGAGAGATGGACATTTCTTTAATGGCACAGCTTCCCTGTGCTTCTCCTCATTCTCCTGTTTGGAAACAGGTGGAGGACCATGAGCTGTGGGACAAGTGACCACAGTGGCTTTGGACAATACTGAGGCCAACCTTGCTCTACAATAAAGGGCAGAACTCTTGCATCACGATGTGATGAGAAAAAGTAAAACAGAACAACTAATGATCCCTACTGAAAGTAGGAAGATGCACTGTAGTCCTTGCCTCCTGGCTGAACCAGACCTTGGCCCTGACAACATGGCCTAGCCTCCCAGAGCTCAGACTGCTCCTCTGCCTTCTCCTTCAGTGTGTCCATTAACTCCATGTTGGAGTGACACCACTCCATCCTGAAGCCTAGGGCTACCTACCACAGAGCTCAGGGAATTTCTCTGGCCCTGAGTATGTCAGTAGCAAGGCCAGTGCCTCTCTCCAGTTCTGCAGGCTACAGGTACACACCATATCCTTCCAATTCTTCCGTACAACACAGGCTAGAAGCTGTAGTGGGCAGAGAGCGAAGGAGGCCATCAGCCATCCATCTAGCACAGGCAGCAGGAGTCACACACAGGGACATGCTAAGAAGAGCCACTCGCAAGCAGGTTTCCTCTTAGACCACTGACTAGGGGTTGGGGGTGAGGCAGGGGTGGTTGCAGTTGGAAGAGAGGGATCCCGGCAGATCTTCTGAACGCCAAGGTGTGGGCATCCACCTGACAAAGTCCAAGTAATCCCCTCCCCTCCCCTCCTTCACAGTGGGCAGTTACCGAGGAGATTCTGCTTTTCTTCTTGGCCCAGTAGCACTCCTGTGTTTGCTTTAGCAGATCTGCACCCCCAGCCTGGGCCAGGATGATGGCATCAGCAAAGCGCTCTTCCTTTAGACACAGCTCCACAGCAGGGCCCAGTTCTCCAAGCAGGAGAGCCTGGCTCAGGAGTCCATCAGTGTCTGCAGGCAGAGGCATCCCCTCCATGTGAGTCTGCCCTCAGACCCTAGCTTCCTGTCCCCTGCAGGGCCCACAGCGCACCCCTTCCATCTCTGTATCACTCAGCCTCCCTTGCCCCAAACAAAACTCCCAAGTTTCATTCCTCAACAATAAAATGTAGTGGGCTGTCCTAGAGTGCCAGGTCTGGTGGTAGGTACCTCTCTAAGGATAGGGCTCAAGAGGAAGGAGGGCTTCATGTGGCAGCATCAGAGGTATAGTGTGCGCTCACTCGGCAAGGACAGGGTACAGTCTTTTAAGCAAGGAAACAGAAGAATAGAAAGAAATATCTTGCTAAAAGGCCTTCCAGAGGAAAGGTGCAGCCATAAAAGGCCAGAGAGAGCTCTAACCAGTAACAGAACTGCCCAGCTTTTGTGTGGTGGGAAGGAGGCAGGAGATACGAGGCAGGGGACAAGAAGAAAATATTCTCAAGTCCCAGAACTCTGAGCCCACCTACTCCCACACAGAGGGTTTCTCTCCCTCAGGATCGGGGTACCTTCTGTGATGGGGATCTCCCATGGAGTCATACTCTGAGGGACCAGCTCATCAAAGAAGGTTGAGGAGGCAGAAGCTTCCTCTGTGATGTGTTTTGAGGCCTGTACAAGGAAGGACAGAGGTGGGTACTTAGGAAATGAATCCCAAAACAGACAGAGAGATGCCTTAGTGACTCTCTCTGGAAGCTCTACTATTTGGCCCTTAATGGGTAAAGCTAAAAGAATAATCAGGTAAGGTTTGGGAAGGGCTCTAATCCATGGTTAAAACATAGCTTCTCTCCCAGCACAAAAGCTTATGCACTCTGTATCTCACTGCGGTTCTAAAAAAATGAGGAGTCTGAAGACTACCACAGAAGCTGAGCATTTCATGAGAGCAAAGCAAAGGGCCAGGAAGAGGCAGATGCTCTCCAGGCAAGTCTCCCGTGCTACCCTAGGTCTGGCTGCCTGGGCTCCTACCACACCTGGCTGCAGAAGACCTGCTGTCTGTTACTGTGATCATCTCCCTCGGACTGAGGGCTCTCACCCAGCCCCAAGTCACTCTTCAGCCACGTGGCCACCTGCAGGGAGAGACCTATGAGCGCCCTCTTCCCGGAACAAGATCAGACATGCATTATGCTTTCTTCCCACCTCCACACCCTACTGCCTGGACTCTCTAAGATCCTGGGGCTTTTCACCTGGGGAAAAGCCGACCTCCAGGAGGTAATATTTTTGTATATGCATTAACGAAGCCCACAAAGAGGTCACTCAAGACAGTTTCCATTGACAGCATTTTCTTCTTCTCTGCCTCAAGTACATGCTTCTGATGTGTGAGCAGCTTACCTTCTTCTGAAGTTCATCTTTACTGTATCCTAATAGTTTTAGAAATTTCACTCTGGAGTCTTGTTCTAAGGTCACCTAAGGAACCACAGAATACACAAGTCTCCATTAAACCAATGTGAATGACCCTCTCCTGCCTAAGCCAGCGTACCCTCTAATACAGTTCTTCGTCCTACCTACCAGAGGTGCCCTACTAAGGCCGGCACCATCTCTCCTCTTTTTCTCCCCAGATTTGATCCCGCTGGGCTGGTGGCATGGTGTTAACAAAACCCTCTTCCATTTCTGCATGAGAATGAGACCTTCAGTTGACTTACTAGATCTGTTGGCCTGGTTACCTGATAAGAGTAAAACGTCAGCTATGTTTCTAGGCAACACTGCTTGTGACTGATAAATTGGACTGGAACTATAAACTATAAATAATCTCTGTGGACACCATGCTCTAGTCTGCCCTGATTGCAAGGGCTCTTGTAACTGAAGAGATCTCTTGCAGGGACTCTAGAAACCACACTTTTGGTGTGGGTACAAGAGACATTGGCTCTTGTGGGTGGTAGGCTTCTAAGGCAGAGCCACCTACACAACTGCCTAATTTTTTATCTAATCTCCTTACACCTGAGCAGTCTTCTGGGGAGGTGAAGAGGAGAGCTCTGAACTGCTGCATGGCCTGCCACAAGGGCTCCCACAGAAGACAGCCACAACCTGCTGCCTGGCTGACAAGCTGTGGGTCCTGTCCCACAGCTCTCTGAGACTGATGCCAAGAGAACCTAAAGAGCCTTGTGCATGTCTAAACATCCAGTTGAAAACACAGTTCCTAGTGGAAGCTGCATTGACACAGTAAAAGCCAGATACTGAGGGCCAAGCCTTCCTGAAGCCCTACCCTAACCTGGGTTAGATGGCTGGGCCCTTCATTTCCCCTACACAGAACTGTGAATTCTGACTAATACCTTCCTCACAGTGTCTCAGGGCTCCCTCTTTCTCCCACACTTGTCCTTTAGAAATGTCCAGCCACATTCGGCATCAGGGCCATCATCACAGACAGCTCTTGGATAGCTTTTCAAGCAGACTCCCCTCTGTCCTTGGGCACTGCTGCCTCCTCTGTTTGGAAGAGTAAAGGTTCAACCACTGATGGTGCCTTCTATTCTCTTTCTCACTCCACCATTCATTCCTGGAGCTGTTGCCTGCATTCTGCTTACAACAAAAGCAGCATTTCTTACTCTTTTCTTCCCACATCTTTTTCTAGCTTCACTCTCTAGATGATCTTTCTCAAATCCTGTCTCCTTCCCAGATACCTGGTGTCTACCATCACAAAGTTCTTCTGTGTCTGAAGCACAGACCCCAAGCCTTGCTCAGAACCCCGGGCTGGGGTCTGTCCTGTTTTTTGCAATCTTTGCTACGGCCCCAAAGCTTTGAATAATCCTCTCGCTGCCTGCCCAGTCGGTCACTTCTTTTTCTTGCTTTACCTCTCTCCTCTCATCTGCTCACTTCCTTTCACAGGCAGAGCACTCCTGGCGTCATAGGCAGCTTGAAATTTCATTAGCACTGGAACTCGATCCATGCACCAGAGTAAATTGGGACTTGATCCCTGAGTCTCACCACAACAACTTGCCTTGGGTTAACGGAAATAAACTCAAAGCCTTCTCATGATGTATTCCCCACTTCCAGCCAATCCTCTTCCCTTCCTTTTCCTTCTCTTCTTCTCTCTTCCCATCACCTTATCTGCCCTTTGGCATGGCATGAAAGCCTTCACCTTGGCCCTGGTAAAGTCTCCAGGACATCAGCAATAGTAGCAAAAAAGGCAAATGTTTTTGTACCCTTTGGCTTCCTTGGCTGCAAAGGATCTCTGAGCCACTGGCAAAAGGTGAAGATTTCGTGTCCAGAGGGTGGGTGTGGCGTTAGGAAAAAGGCTGAGAGGTCAGAGCCTTTGTAATCTAGGTCCCAGTGTGATTGTGCATCTCCTGGAATTTCCCACTTTAGGGAAACACTTTGGAGCAGCCAGCCTTTGGGCTTCCTACCTTCAGGAACTGCCAGAGCATCTTTTCACTTTGTAGTGACGTTAGTTCGATCTTGTTGTGACAATAATTCAGGAGATTTCCTGACCCCAGGGACTCCTGCAGCTCAGCTGACCGCCTCAGGAATTCAGATTCTGTGGTGACTTGACTGACGAAGACTAGGCGGAGGCAAGGCTGTGGCACCTGATGGGCAGGGGTGCTGGGGAGGCCAAAGGTAACCAGCTTTCCCCCAAACTGGTGAGGAAAAACAAGAATGGTAAAAATTAACACCAAGTCTACATCACAGAGAAGGCTATCTATTGGTCAACCCTAGGACAGAAAATCAGTAATAATGCGGGGAGCACCATTCTCCCAGTCACCTGCACTAAACACCTTGGCTTCATCACGGTCTTTATACCCACCACAGCCAAGCAACAGCAGTCTTACCTCTTGCTCAATGTCCCCATACAGGTCCCCTCCATCCCACTCCCAGTGCTAGCACATCTAGATGACTGGAATTGGTTGCTAGCCTCTGGGTTTTTCCTCCTCAACCCAAGCCTTAGACTACTGGCCTGTACCTACTGCTACTTAGGGGCTTGTTACGGTTTCACAAGGCCTCAGACGAGGGCTTAAGTACCTCTGCCCATAGCATACAAAATCCTCCAAGATCAGGGCCAGACACTCTAGCCTCTCTCTCCCTCCTCATTTATGTGATCGCTCCACATCCCCAAAGGGCCCAGTTTATTCCCGCTTCTGAGCCTTCACCCACCAAAACACCCCCAACTGAGAATCCTTCTCACCAAATTAGGTACCCTACAAAGCACCTGTCACAAAGCAGAGCTCAGTGAAGTTCCTTTACTCCAGCGGTTCTCCACCTTGGCTGCATATTAAAACCACTTGAGGAGCTATCCAGAGTCATCATCAGGTTGTACTCCCAACAATAAAATCTGAATCCCGGGGGGTGGGACCAGGCATCAGTATATTTTCAAGCTCTTCAGGTTGCAGCCATGGTTGACAACTACTGCTTACTCCCCAACCCTTCACTATTTTCCTAAGACCCCTGCCTTAATGGACTTTCCCGGCCAAAATTCTTCACTTGACTCTCCTACAGCACAAACCTACACTATAGATTAGTGCTACGCAGAACAATGTTAACGTTTGACTTGTTAATACTTGATAGTTTTACAAAGTGCTTGTATATGTGCTTATTTGAGGTTCATGTCAATTCACTAACATATAGCTGAGCAGGTATTACTATCCCTGTTGTACAAATGAGAATACTGAAGTCTTGAGTTAAGTGACCTGCCCAAGGTTACCCAGCTAATAAGTGACTGAGCTATGATAAGAATGCAGGCCTCTCCAGAATCATGAAAGCAGCAAGGGGAAAAAAATCCCTAACCTACGAGGGAAGACAGATCAGGTTTGCAGCAGACCGATCCACAGAAACTTGGCAGGCCAGAAAGGAGTGGCATGATATATTCAATGTGCTGAATCAGAAGAATATGCAGCCAAGAATTCTTTATCCAGCAAGGGTGTCATTCAAAATAGAAGGAGAGATAAAAAGTTTCCCAGACAAACAAAAATTAAAGGAATTTGTGACCACTAAACCAGCCCTGCAAGAAATTTTAAGGGGGACTCTGTGTGTGTGTGTGTGTGTGTGTGTGTGTATACATAAATACCAAAAACAACAAAGATTAAAAAGGACCAGAGAACACCACCAGAAACTCCAACTCTACAAGCAACATAATGGCAATAAATTAATATCTTTCAGTACTCACTCTAAACGTCAATGGACTCAATGCTCCAATCAAAAGACATAGGGTAACAGAATGGATAAGAAAACAAGATCCAATCTATATGCCGTTTACAAGAGACCCACTTTAGACCTAAAGACACCTTCAGATTGAAAATAAGGGGATGGAGAACCACCTATCATGCTAATGGTCAACAAAAGAAAGCCGGAGTAGCCATACTTATATCAGACAATTTAGACTTTAAAATAAAGATTGTATCAAGAGATGCAGAAGGGCATTATATCATACTCAAGCGGTCTATCCACCGAGAAGAGCTAACAATTGTAAACATTTATGCGCCAAATGTGGCAGCACCCAAATATATAAATCAATTAATCACAAACATAAAGAAACTCATTGATAGTAATACCATAATAGTAGGAGACTTCAACACCCCACTGACAGCAATGGACAGATCATCTAATCAAAAAATCAACAAGGAAACAATGGCTTTGAATGACACACTGGACCAGATGGACTTAACAGATACATTCAGAACATTTCATCCTAAAGCAGCAGAATATACATTCTTCTCCAGTGCGCATGGAACGTTCTCCAGAACAGACTATATACTGGGACACATATCAGCGCTAAGTAAGTACAAAAAGATCGAGATCATACCGTGTATATTTTCAGACCACAACACTATGAAACTCGAAATCAACCACAAGAAAAAATTTGGAAAGGTAACAAATACTTGGAGACTGAAGAACGTCCTACTAAAGAATGAATGGGCTAATCAAGAAGTTAAAGAGGAAATTAAAAAGTATATGGAAGCCAATGAAAATGATAACACCAACAACCCCAAACCTCTGGGACGCAGCAAAGGTGGTCATAAGAGGAAAGTATATAGCAATCCAGGCCTTCTTAAAGAGGGAAGAAAGATCTCAGATATACAACCTAACCTTACGCCTTAAGGAGCTGGAAAAAGAACAGCAAACGAAACCCAAAACCAGCAGAAGACAGGAAATAATAAAGATTAGAGCAGAAATTAATGCTATTGAAACCAAAAAAAAAGTAGAACAGATTAATGAAACCAGAAGCTGGTTCTTTGAAAGCATTAACAAAATTGATAAACCACTAGCCAGTTTGATCAAAAAGAAAAAGGAAAGGAGCCAAATAAATAAAACCAAGAATGAAAGAAAAGAGATCACAACCAACACAGCAGAAATAAAAACGATAATAAGAGAATATTATGAGCAATTATATGCCAATAAAATGGGCAATCTGGAAGAAATGGACAAATTCCTAGAAACATATACACTACCAAAACTGAAACAAGATGAAATAGAAAATTTGAACAGACCCATAACCAGTAAGGAAATCGAATTAGTAATCAAAAATCTCCCAAAAAACAAGTGTCCAGGGCCAGATGGCTTTCCAGGGGAATTCTATCAAATATTTAAGGAAGAGTTAACACCTATTCTCTTGAAGGTGTTCCAAAAAATAGAAATGGAAGGAACACTTCCAAACTCTTCCTATGAAGCCAGAATTACCTTGATTCCAAAACCAGACAGAGACCCCACTAAAAAGAACTATAGACCAATTTCCCTGATGAACATGGATGCAAAAATCCTCAAAAAGATATTAGCCAACCGGATCCAACAATACATTAAAAAAAAATTATTCACCACAACCAAGTGGGATTTATACCTGGGATACAGGGCTGGTTCAATATCCACAAAACAATCAACGTGATTCATCACATCAATAAAAGAAAGGACAAGAACCATATGATCCTCTCAATAGATGCAGAGAAAGCATTTGACAAAATACAGCATCCTTTCTTGATAAAAACCCTCAAGAAAGTAGGGATAGAGAAGCATACCTCGAGATCATAAAAGCCATATATGAATGACCCAACACTAATATCATCCTCAATGGGGAAAAACTGAGAGCTTTCCCCCTGAGATCAGGAACACGACAGGGATGTCCACTCTCACTGCTGTTGTTTAACATAGTATTGGAAGTCTTAGACTCTGCAATCAGACAACACAAAGAAATAAAAGGCATCCAAATCGGCCAGGAGGGGTCAAACTTTCACTTTTCGCAGATGACATGATACTCTATATGGAACACCCAAAAGATTCCACCAAAAAAACTGCTAGAATTGATTCATGAATTCAGCAAAGTTGCAGGATATAAAATCAATGCATAGAAGTCGGTTGTATTCCTGTACACCAAAAATGAAGTGACAGAAAGAGAAATCAAGGGATCGATCCCATTTACAGTTGCACAAAAAAACATAAAATACCTAGGAATGAATCTAACCAAAGAGGTGAAAAATCTATACACTGAAAACTATAGAAAGCTTATGAAAGAAATTGAAGAAGACACAAAGAAATGGAAAAAGATTCCATGCTCCTGGATAGGAAGAACAAATATTGTTAAAATGTCAATACTACCCAAAGCAATCTACATATTCAATGCAATCCTTATCAAAATAACACCAGCATCCTTCACAGAGCTAGAACAAACAACCCTAAAATTTGTATGGAACCAGAAAAGACCCCGAATAGCCAAAGTGATCGTGAAAAAGAAAACAAAAGCAGGAGGCATCACAATCCCAGACTTCAAGCTATACTACAAAGCTGTAATCATCAAGACAGTATGGTACTGGCACAAGAACAGACACTCAGATCAATGGAACAGAATAGAGAACCTAGAAATGGACCCACAAATGTATGGCCAACTAATCTTTGACAAAGCAGGAAAGAATATCCAATGGAATAAAGACAGTCTCTTCAGCAAGTGGTGCTGGGAAAACTGGACAACAACATGAAGAAAAATGAACCTGGACCATTTTCTTACACCATACACAAAAATAAACTCAAAATGGATGAAAGACCTAAATGTAAGACAGGAAGCCATCAAAATCCTCGAGGAGAAAGCAGGCAAAAACCTCTTTGACCTTGGCCACAGCAACTTCTTAACACGTCTCCAGAGGGAAGGGAAACAAAAGCAAAAATGAACTACTGGGACCTCATCAAAATAAAAAGCTTTTGCACAGCAAAGGAAATAATCAGCAAAACTAAAAGGCAACTGACAGAATGGGAGAAGATATTTGCAAGTGACATATCAGATAAAGGGTTAGTATCCAAAATCTACAAAGAACTTATCAAACTCAACACCCAAAAAACAATCCAGTGAAGAAATGGGCAAAAGACACGAATAGACACTTCTCCAAAGAAGACATCCAGATAGCCATCCAACACATGAAAAAATGCTCCACGTCACTCATCATCAGGGAAATACAAATCAAAACCACAGTGAGATACCACCTCACACCTGTCAGAATGGCTAACATTAACAATTCAGGCAACGGCAGATGTTGGTGAGGATGCGGAGAAAGAGGATCTCTTTTGCATTGTTGGTGGGAATGCAAGCTGGGGCAGCCACTCTGGAAAACAGTATGGAGGTTCCTCAAAAAACTAAAAACAGAACTACCCTACGACCCAGCAATTGCACTATCCAAGGGATTTATCCAAGGGATACAGGTGTGCTGTTTCGAAGGGACACATGCACCCTCATGTTTACAGCAGCACTATCAACAATAGCCAAAGTATGGAAAGAGCCCAAATGTCCATTGATGGATGAATGGATAAAGAAGATGTGGTGCGTATACACACACACACACACACACACACACACACACACACACACACAATGGAGTATTACTTGGCAATCAAAAAGAATGAAATCTTGCCATTTGCAACTACGTAGATGGACCTGGAGGGTATTATGCTAACTGAAATTAGTCAGAGAAAGACAAAAATCATATGACTTCACTCATATGAGGACTTTAAGAGACAAAACAGATGAACACAAGGGAAGGGAAGCAAAAATAATATAAAAACAGGGAGGGGGACAAAACAGAAGAGACTCATAAATATGGAGAACAAACTGAGGGTTACTGGAGGGGTTGTGGGAGGGGGGATGGGCTAAATGGGTAAGGGGCATTAAGGAATCTACTCCTGAAATCATTGTTGCACTATATGCTAACTAATTTGGGTGTAAATTTAAAAAAATAAAAAATAAAACAAGTCAAAAAAAAAAAGGATGCAGGCCTCTCCAGAGAGACCCAGAAATCCAGAGAACAAGCCAGTGGCCGCCAAAGGGGAGGGTTAGGTGAGAGGCCAGGCAAATGGTTGAAGGGGAGTGGGAGGTACCTGTTTCTAGTTATGCAATGAATAAGTCATGGTACAGTATAGGAAATATAACCAATGGTACTACAATAGCACTGTATGGTGACCCATGGTAGCTAGCTACACTTGTGAACGTAGCGGAACATATAAATCTGCTGAATCGCTATGTTGTACTCCTGAAACTAATGTAACATTGTGTGTCAGCTATACTTCAATTAAAAAAGGCAGAGGGGTGCCTGGGTGGCTCAGGTGGTTAAGGGTCCGACTCTTGATCTCAGCTCAGGTCATGATCTCACAGTTCATGAGTCCAAGCCCCGCATTAGGTTCTGAACCGATGGCACAGAGCCTGCTTGGGATTCTCTCTCTCCCCCATCTCTGTCCCTCCCCTACTCTCTCTCTCTCTCTCTGTCTCTCTCAAAATAAATAAATAAAAACTTTTAAAAAAAGGTATTAAATAAGGTATTGGGGCTAATTCAGAGAAAATGAAACTCCTAGGCATTGTTGGAAATATTAAATGGTGCAGCTGCTGTGGAAAATGGTATGGTGAGTCCTCAACAATTAAACACAGAATTATCTCCTGAAATCAATAAACAAAACAAACGAAGAAATGTAGGTCTTTCAACATCAGAATTCTTCACCTCCCTGCCTCTTGAGTGTGTTGGCCTTGCCTCCACAATAAAACTGGTGGCTCTGCACAGAAGAATCACTTCTTCGATACATCTGTTTTTAAGTGACACCTAATATTTAAAGCATTAGGTTAACCTAGTGCTTTAGGGCCCTGCCTCTCCTCAGGCCAGCAGCAAGGGAATCACCTGGGAACTTACTGGAAATCAGAATCTTGGGTCCTACCCTAGACTAAAGGAACCAGAATCTGAATTTTAGTAAGATCTCCAGGTGATCTGTATGTGTATTAAAGTTTGAGAAGCACTTGCTTTAGGGATAAAAATGAACAAAATGTGGTCCCTATCCTCCAGGAGTCCATTACTTAGTAGGGTCTCCACCGAGTATGTAAATAACCTTAGTCCAAGTAAAGTGTATCATTATAGGAGGATAAATCCTCAAAGTGAAGTCTGACAAGGGTTTAAAGATGGACATCATGGAGGGGGTGGTATTTAAGCAAAAGAACATGAAAAGGTACAGTAGGATTCAATGGCTCAGGAGAGAAGTTGAAGGGCAGGGTACAGGCAAAAGCAGCAAAGCTGAGGAGTTATTTGTGGAACAGAAAGGAGTCATATATAACTGGAGCACATGAAACACATAAGAATAAGGGGGAATAAAAACTGGAAAGGTAAGTGCGGCCCCGTGTACATTTGGCCTTGAGTCCATAAGACAATGGGGGCCAAAGGTTTTGAGCAGAGGAGGGACAGGATGGAATCTACATTTTTTTCTTTCCTGCTTTGTATTCTAACCCTTACATGTCTGGACTCACTACCAGTCCAAACACGTAAGAGTTAGAGAAAGATCAGGTGGAATCTCAAGCAGTTCTCCATAACCGAGCAGTCTAAAGCGCTCAATTCCCTTTAGACAGGACCAGCACAGTACGCTAGGCGAAGGGGTAGAAAGGAAAGCTACAGTAACTCTGCCTGAGCATGAAGGTGGGACCTGATCTGAGACACAGACAGTAGGAATGAATCTCCTACAGAACACAGCTCCGTGCTGGGCACGCAACAGGCTTCACAAACACATACACACATACAACCATGCACTACCCCCTCTCCCCCCACACACACTACACTTACAGCAAATGAAACACCTGCTGGCCTTCTCATCCATTTGGGGGGTTTTTGTAGAGGAGGTATCAGTGATGCTTGGGCCACTTGCTCTGGCACCTGCAATGGTGGGAGAGGCTGGCCTTTGCTGAAGGAAGAAGAGATCTGAGGGCAAAAGGACATCAACTTGAAGTGGTGCTGCGTCTACAAGTTTGGGGGAAATTCTTGAAACATCCAATCTGGCCCACAAAGGCTAGACTCCCATTTTCTAGGGAACTGGTAGTGAGAGTAAAACTCGCATGCAGTAGGCTCTTGGAAAGTCTACTGTATCCAAGGTCTACAGTGGAGTGTAGACACAGAACAGATCTATAGGAGAAAGGGAGATAAGGCACTTCCAAAATAACGATTCCACCATAGAGGTCCAGTGTCCCTGAAATACCACAGAGAACATCCAAGAGCAAGCGTCAAGGTGAAGGCCTCTTTTGTATTGTGGCAGAAATTGACATCCTCCCAGGAAGATGGGCACTAGAGCAAAGGTGCAGCCCTCCCAACCCAGGCCCCTGGCTTCCCAGTCTCCAATAGTCCCCACTTCTTCCCATCTTCCCAGGCCATTCGTCCTTCTCTCTCCCCCAACATAGAGACAGCATTCCCTCCAGCATTCTCCACCAAGCCCTTCAAACCTTGTCAGCCTGTCTGATCTGCTGGACTTCCCAGCTCCTACCCATCACGGAGTACAAACTGATCCAGCCGTCGAAGGAGGCAGCAGAGAACACTGGAGGGTCCCGAGGGCACCACTGCACATCAAAGCACCAGCTACTCTGTGTGGGTAGCTTATATACTACCTGTGAAGGAACCCAACCATTAGGGAAACCTTGACTTAGGTAAAACAATGCAGAACACACAGCTCATCTCCTCTCCCAGCATGCCCACAGAAAGGCCGGCCTACCTCACCACTCCCCAGGTTCCAGCACAAGATCTGGTTGTCCTTGGCACTACTGAGCAGCAGCTCAGGGTCAGCCTGGCTCCACGACACTGACAAGATCCCCCTAAAAAGGAAAGGAAAGAGGGACTAACGTTTGTTGAATGCCCACTAGGAGTAGAGTGTCATACATATCTTGGATATATCTCATCCCTATAAAATGAGTGGCCTGATTTCATTTTACAAATGAGGAAAAGGAGGCTTTGAAGAATTAAGGAACCTTCAGCAGCCATACAGCCAGGACACGTCAAACCCCAGAGCCTGGGCACTATGCACTGTATCATCCTGCCTCTCACAGTCCCTGCAGGATGGCCCGCTTCTCCTCCCTGACTGTAGAGTAGGGACTGTGAATCAGCATGAGTCACTCAAGCACCCATCCCTATGTGTGCTTTTTAGCCCATGTGAGGAGTGAGGATCTAACTCTTAAAAGTCCCCAAGAAGGCATAAAAGCAACATAGACCTTTAGTAAGAAAGAACAGTGTGGGGTTGTTTTCTCTGCTAGGGGCCTAAGAGTTACAGCTTCAGGGGCAGGCCTGTTCGGAGGATAAACAGGAGCCAAGGTTTTCTTACTGAAAAGTCTTAGGGGTGCCTGGGTGGCTTAGTCAGTTAAGCGTCTGACTCTCGGTTTTGGCTCAGGTCATAATCTTGTGGTTTGTGAGATCAAGCCCCATGTCAGGCTCTGTGCTGACAGTGTGGAGCTTTCTTGGGATTCTCTTGTCTCCCTCTCTCTCTACCCTTCTCTCTCTCAAAATAAAGAAACTAAAAAAAAAAAAAAAAAAAAAAAAAAAAAAAGGAGAAGTCTTGGAGGAGATAACCTCACCACCTAAAGAGATTAACATTATCCTGGACTCTCCCAGGAGGACTAAACATTGGCTCCAAATATTTGTCATGACCCCATCCACACTCCAATTTCTGGAAGTTAAATGGAATCTCAGGTTCTTCTCCATAACCTTACCATCTCAAGAAACTCCTCTTTGTTGGGGCTAGAGCTAGGATTGGGAAACTGTTCACTGGGAATGGCTTTGAAGGCAGGGAGGATGTTTGGTAACTAAAGTGAGGCATTCACTGCCTCCTACCCAGGTCAGTTATGCCATACCGTCTGCCAAAAAAGTAGAGTTTGAGATATTACCTGCTGTGGCTCTCCAGCACCTTCAGGGGAGAGGAGGCAAAGCGCAAATCCCACAGCTGAATCACTGGAAGACGATCATCTTCTGAGCAGAGCACCAATTGGGTGGCTATCTCTGGGTGCCAGGCCAGGCCTGAGCTATGCATCTGTGAACAAAGCAGACCCCAAAGGGTGACGTAACCTGACTCTTCTGATTATGAACCTTTTCCGCCCAGTTGGAATAGGGCAGGTTTTGTGTCTCTTCTGTGTGATGACCATGAGTAAGTAACGAATATTAGAAGCCTCCAGATCAGCTCTGTTTAGCTTCCCTAAGCATTCACTCTCAACAGGAAATCTGATAAGAGGCTAAGTCTGCAAGTGTAGCAGCTGAAAGCAGAACCCTGGCCTGGGGAAGAACAGCTCCAAAGCTCAGGCATGAGGAAGAAGCCAGAGCCCAACCCTGCATTCTGCCTCCAGAACTCACCCTGTTGCTATGATCGCTGACTTTGATGATAGGTTCATTCTTTCTGAGATCCCACACAACTGCCTTGCCGCTGGGGTGAGCAGAAGCCAGAATGTGTTGAACCTGCCGGTTCCAAGCGAGTGCTTTGATGTCTTCTGGAGGCTGCTGTGGCAGGATGGGGGGAGGGGGTGGAGGACAACTTGTCATCCCCTGGACCAAGAGACATTTGCTGTTCCACTGCTCCCAACCACCCACAGAAAGCCCAAGAGCAGACATGAGCTTCCCAAACCCAGATAGTATCAGGGAACCGAGGGTTAAATTTTCTAGAGAGGATCCTTTGGGGGTACTGGTGTAGAAATTGAGAGAAGGGCAGGCACACTTGGATTTTACTCCTATCCCAAGTTGCTCCTGAGAGAATAGAGTCAAGATTTAAAACAGGCCTCTTATCTATGACAGAGAGAGAGGGAGAGGAGGAGGAAGAAAGGGAAACACAGACACATAAGACCCTCAGAGAAAATGAGGCAGAAAGAAAAGCCATTGCTATTTTTAGGGCACAGGGTGCTATCAAATTTATATTTAACTTACCTCACGATACTGTAAGCATAAGACAGAGAAGAGCCAGGAAGCAAAAAGACAGACCCAGTTATAGACTGACAGGTAGGTACACTCAGAGACAGATATACACAGGACCCCAACTGCATGGAGAACTAGATACAGAGGCAAAGCTGACTCACCCCACAAAAAGGACAAGAGTATATCTGGGTGTCCTACTCTTAGCCCCACTTCCTGAGCTTAGGGTCCTACTCTACCCTGCCTGAGCTCTACTATGATAAATCGTACTCACACTTCTTTTCTCAGTGCCTCCCACTGCCCTTCTTCATCTTCCTTCCAGAAACCCTAGGACAGTTAATGACCACAAATCACCCCACCACACGCACACCCTCCCCTCCATGGCTGCTAATGGCTGGCTGGTAAAATGTGTTCGTTTGCGGAGCTTTATTGCCCTCCAGTGGTAAAGTCCAAAACCTCCTGTGCTCTGGCTGCCTCCAGGATTCAAGACTCTCCCTGGGAAAATCAGCTGCCCTAGGAGCCTCCTTACCTGTGACTTGGATCCTGGGGTCATTGGCACATTTAGGTTATTCAAATCCCAAATGAAGATTTCAGAATCACTGGCCCCTGTGGCCAGGAGGTGGCCCTGTACGAAGAACAGGTCTTTGGAGAAACACCACCCCAGGAAGAAGTGAGAGCAGGAAAGGGGGAAAGAGACCCACATGTGGGGTTTCCAAAGCCGCTCCCCTAACAGTCTGGGAAGGGCTCAGAGTTACAGACTGGAGGCCACAAGTGAATGTTTCCATACAGAATTGTTACTCCATGGCTTGGCCATGGTCTGACCAACTGAAATGCAGTACCTGGAAAGGATTAAAGTCAAGGGCTCGGACAGCCCCCGTGTGCTTCTGCCTCTGGGCAATCACAGGCTCCTTCCCCGAAGACAGGATGTGGGTCACATTGTATAGAGTAAGCATGCCATTGTTCCCTCCGCCTGCAATAACCCCGGAGGCTTCCAGAAGCCCATTGCCAAAGCTCCCCCAGATCAGCTTGTAAAACCTACAAAGAGGAGAAACTGGCATCAGCACCAACTCAGAACCATGTTAATAGTCAGAGAGCAGGCATCTCTGTCAGCCTCTGCCATTATGCAGGCATCCCCACCCCAAGACAGGCCTGCCTTCCTCCCTCACTTACCAGACACACAACAGAGGTGTCCTCACTTTGGTCCTGCCCTTTCTCTGAAAAATATTCCATCTTTGTTACACTAGAAGTGAGGAGGTCAGGCTTTTTTTCCCCCCCTAAATTAACATTATTAGGGTTATATAGGGCCAGTGATACACATTTCAAATAAATTACTTCACTTAATCCTCACAACTCAAATAACAGTAACAACTAACACTTATTAAACAGTTCCTACGCATGAAGCATTGTTTTAAGTGCTTCACATGTATTCACTGATTTAATATTCAATAACTCTATAAGGTATTATTACTAACTCCATTTTCAATTGAGGAAACTGAGACACAGAAAATATATGAATTTCTGTATACACAGTTAGTAGTTTTATCCCTATTTGACACCTAGGAAGTGGTGGAATCAAGGTATAAAGTCTGGCCCATTTATTTTAGAGTCTGATCCCTTAACCATCATAAAAGACTGTATTCTGTTTAGAGGAAGATCCAAACTCTTCTGTACCTGACTAGAAGCAGGTTCCCTACACCAACAACTGTTGTCCTCTCTTCCCTCTCAAGCTGTAAGTGAGAAGGGACCCAAGGATCACTCCACCTTGTGTCTCTCCCATGTGACTAGCCCACTGGATCTGCTCTATGGCTGTAGCCGGCCAGCCCTAGAAACACAGAAGCAAAAAGAATAAACACATCTCTTGGGAAACACTTCTGGCTTTCTGGCCTGCATCTTACACAAAGGAAAAGATGGATCCTGGGCCCCTGCAGAGTTAGGTCCTCTACAAAGCCCCTAGGGAAGCCATGTGAAATCCCCAAAGCCTTAAAGGTAGTCTTGTCCTCCATTTCACAGCTGCTAGCCAAGGGTATTTCCACAGCCCTTCGGGGAAGCCAGATTTCACACTGAATGATGTCATAAGATCCCTAACTGGAATGAAATGTTCCCACACCCTGGGAAACATCAGCCAAGAAACTGAGTGGGGTGACCAGGCAGGAACCTGTTTGACCAGTCACTAGGCAGCACCAACCTGTTAGAAGTGAAGAGTTGAACACCATTTGAGACCAGGTCAGCAACTGAGGTAAAGCAGCAGAGCTGACACAAACGGTGGCTCTACAGGTACCGTCCAAAAGGCCATGTGTTCTAACATTGCACTGATCTCAACAGGGCAGAAGAACGCGTGCCACATTAGTTCAAGAGGCTGCCAGGTCACCTGGGGCTAGAGGTCAATGTGGGCAGAGGGCGAGTCAACAAAATAACTAGAGAAGCCCACAACAGGTCTCACAGGAACCAGAGGAGAATATGGCCAGTGAAAAACTCACATGGGGGTGGTAGAAGATGTCACAGGAACGTCAGTATGATCACAGCACCTGGCACACAGACCAAAGACAAAGGCACCTGAGACCTCAAGGGGGAGTCACCAAAGAGTTCGAGAACAAGCCTAGTTAGTTTAGAGTGACCAAGATGCAGAACACAGAGTGTGACAAAATGATTTTCTTTCTGTAAGCACGTAGAAAGTACAGTCCTATGGTTAACCATTTCACTAGTGAGAGTGAGCCTAGAGCCCAAATAGGACGTGAAAGAGAACATCTAGGAGAGTGAGAACGGCTAGGACAAGTTAAGCAAGGACCAGGACATGATCATTCAACGGACTCAAGGAATGTCAATCATCTCTGCTCTTCAAATGGTCAGGGAACAGTGTGTGTGTGTGTACGCACACGTGTGCACGCAGAAAAAGAGTGCACGGCATGCAGGCAAATGCAACAAAATATTAACTACTGATAAATCTAGGTAAAAGTATGTAATTGTTCATTGTACTATTCTACAACTTTCTATGTTTGAATAGTTTAAAAGTTAAAAAACAAGATGGCCTTTGGCTTGAAAATAGGATTTCCAGAGATTAGAAGAGATTTAAAGAGATGGTATAGGAAGAGTTTGTATGGAATGATGGGAACTTTCAAAACATGAGAATACAGGTGCAATTCTTTGCTGAAGAGGTTCCCATGGAGATGGTGATAATGGGCAGTATACAGCATCAAAGAAATACAGATTCTTGGGGCACCTGGGTGGTTCAGGGGGTTGACTGTCCGACTGCTGATTTTGGCTCAGGTCATGATCTGAAGGTCATGGGATCGAGCCCTGCATCCGGCTCCGCACTGAACAGGAAGCATGCTTAAGACTGTCTCCCCCTCTGCCCCTCTCCCTCATTTGCACTCTCTCTTCCTCTCTAAAATAAAAAAAGAAAAAGAAAAAACCAGATACTTTACTTTCCTACTTAGACCTTGCAAAGCAGAATTTCCAGAGACAGGCCCTCAGAATCTACATTTAAAAAAATTTTTTTTTAAATTTTTAACATTTACTTATTATTGAGAGACAGAGAGAGACAGAGCATGAGCATGGGAGGGGCAGAGAGAGGGGAGACACAGAATCTGAAGCAGGCTCCAGGCTCTGAGCTGTCTGCACAGAGCCCAACACGGGGCTCAAACCCACAAACCACGAGATCATGACCTGAGCCGAAGTCAGACGCTTAACCTACTGAGCCACCCAGGTGCCCCCAGAATCCACATTTTTAACAAGAGCCCCCAGGTGATTGTAACAAGCAAACAGGGTTGAGAACCCCTGTGTTGGATACATCAGATTGATACCACCCTAGACCAGTAGGGGAAGACACTGAAATTCATAAAGACAGAACCAGCCCTATGACCAGCTCATGGCTATGCTCCTGGAGGAGAGAAAAAGACAAGGTTAAAGAGAATAAATTGAGGCCTGAGAGATCAAAAGGCCATCCTAGCTAAGCTCAGCTGAGGTCAAGCTTTAGCTAATTTATAACTAGGAATATGTGTTGTGTAAATTCTTTCTTCCATAATTTATGTACTTCTTTGTTTGGGATTTTGCTTTTATTTGCTTAGTAAGGTTCCTTTTTAAAAATAACCACCTCAGAGGGGGTCTGGGTGGCTCAGTCAGTTAAGCATCTGACTCCTGATTTTGGCTCAGGTCATGATCTCACAGTTTGTGAGTTTAAGCCCCACATTGGGCTCTGCCCTGACAGTGCAGAGCCTGCTTGGGATTCTCTCTCTGCCCCTCCTCTGATCGCTTGCTCTCTATCAAAATAAATAAAATAAACATTAAAAAAATTCCAACCTCATGTTACTGAACTAAAGTGAAAACAAGCCAAACTAGCTGAGGGAATCCAAGTTTCCTAAAAAGTCAGAGCAGTGAAGGGACACCTAGGTGGCTCAGTGGTTAAGTGTCTGACTTCGGCTCCAGTTATGATCTCACAGTTGGTGAGTTCGAGCCCCACATCAGGCTCTGTGCTGACAGCTCAGAGCCTGGATCCTGCTTCGGATTCTGTGTCTCCCTCTCTCTCTGCCCCTCCCCTGCTCATGCTCTGTCTTTCTCAACACACACACACACACACACACACACACACTTAAAAAAAAAAGAGCAGTGAAGGCAGTGCTCAAGTTGGAGAATGAAGACAGTGAAGTGAAGCAGTGGCTGTCTGAGAGAACTTCTTTTCTGAAGCCTAATATGCACCAGCTAATACGTGCCCATGTATCCCAAATTTACAGCAGAGAAAAACAGGGCCAGAGAAGTTAAACAATGTGTCCAAGAGGATATTAGATGGCAGCGTTGGGATCTGAACCCAGGCCTATCCAACAACAAAGCCCACGTTCTCTCCGCTCTGTGATGTTGATGTAATCTCTAAGGAAGGCAAACCTTGGAAATGGGAAAACTAAGAAAAGTACACAAGGTGATCTTTTTCTGCTTGGTGTTGTTCCTTACACAGGCACCCAAAGAGAGGCCATAGGGTTCCCCAAGTAGCCAGAACTACTATAAAGGTGCTGAGAGATAGATCACCTACTGTCTTCACGTTACTAGAGAATAGGTCATACAGAGGTTACAGAGACCACAAAAAGATCTAGACCCTCAGTGCAGACAGAGGGTGGAGTACTGCACATCGCACACTGGTCTCTGACCTCATTCAGCCACAGCAGCTAAGTCCTCATTTCATTAAGACAATTCATAAATAATGTATTATTCTCCCAAAAACCTTTATTCTTGAGTGAGATTCATCTAACAAACCAAACATCACTTGCTTCAATGCACGTGCTAATCCATATTGATTCTGATGCACCCGGTGGCTTTAATCCATTCCCTCTCTTCAGTCTATTTACAGCTTGAGGTGGTCCCTTGTCCACCCCCACACCAGTGTTTCAGAGGACTTCTCTTTCAGTCAGATATTTCTAAATACATAATGTTTTCTGATGCCTCATGAATTGATATAAGGGGATCTTCAGGATTCAAATGTGGTTGAGGCATGCGTCTGGTGAAAAGGGCAGGCAAAGGATGGGGGAAGATTTTGAAAAGTATGTGTTAGGTAATAACGATGAGACCCAAGGAAGGTTTCTTTAAAAAAAAAAAAAAAAAGGAAAAAGAAAAGAGATTATGATACAAAAAAGGAAGAGAAGGAAACACTGAACATAATACCTGAATTTAGAGCTCAGTAGGTTCTTAGTCTTCTTGTACAACCTCTTCTTTATATGTAAGTGAGGAAACCTAAGACCTCCATTCGCACAAAGTCACCTATCTCTAGCCAAGGATGCAACCCAATACAACTGTGCTTTCCACTAAACCACGCAAAAGATGGCACAGAAAGGAAAGAGGAAAGTATAAAGCAAAGAACAGGCAGCCCTCTCTCTACCTCGATCATCTTGGTCAATAGTTTGAGATGTGGGTTTCTGAGTAAGTGACTGAACCCAGGCTGGAACAAAAAGAAGTGGGTGCCTTAGGCCCTCGGGTGTCTAAGATGATTTCTTCAACAACACCCTATAGATCTATGTCAAAGATAGTTCCTTAGGTCTTTGGAAATGCAACTCAATCCTTGCACACAATTACAGAGGTAGAAAAGAAAATAGAGATGACACACTATCAATAGTGTTAGCTGCACTATTTATTTTGGGTATAGCTCCCAATCCCTGCAGGATCAAACAGGGTATGAAGTGAAGTTTACAATTCCTGATTTGAGTACCAACAGTTCAAAAAGGGTCCCTTCAGCCTAGTTGGCTGCAAAACAAACCGATCGTCACCTTTGAAAAGCTCTCAGGGCACTAAGATTAACTGAAGAATAACTTTAACTAACTGAAATGGTGGATATGAGTGCTCAGTTTGGTAATCCAGACATTTCTAGCATCGCTCATTCATTTAACAGATAATCCTTAAGCATCAAATGCCAGGTGATGTTTTAGGAGTTAGAGATACAGCAGTGAATAAAACAGACAAAAATCTCTGCCCACAGGGATCTTAGGATTCAATTTCAAGGTTTCTGAAGCAACTATATTGTTTCTTTCTTAGGAACTATTAGCCCTAAGGAGCCACTACTGTGCTAAAGCTGTTGCTTGGCTGGCTGAGGATAGGAGCTCTTACCCATTGCCCCTCTTCTTAAGTCCAGGAGCATAAATGTTATTGAATTAGCTCCCCTCTTTCAGGAGCCCTTTCTGAAATACTTGCTTGGAGGCTAAGAATATCTCATCATTATTGGTAAACCCTCTAGTGGCTGCTCTTCAAAGGGAAAGATACTGGAAATACAAAGATATAAAAAAACTGTAAAATAAAGGATACTGTCAGAAAGTGATATAGGGGCTCAAGAAAGGGAGAACAATAACTAACCTTTCATTATTAGGCTAACCCATGTAAAGAAAAAAGAGGGTACTTCTATCTAAATATCTTAATTTCTCTCTCAGATGGACCAAAACATTCATAAGAGAATGCAAAGTTGCATTTTGACCAGTAATCTCTAAAGAGGGATGGACAAGATAATTCTCTGTAGGAAAAAGACTTATATTTTTAATCTATAAAATTATGGAAATGGCACTTTTTAATAGTAGAGTAATGCATGTATATTATTTATATTGCCTCTATAACTTGAGTATAGTGAATATTCACATTTTCCCCAGTGGTATGAAAATTTGGAGACCACTGCTTCAGACTGTAAGCCACATCTTTACAAAACCTATAAAAGAGAAGTTGAATAATCGAAAGAAGGTAGATTTTGGAATGAGACCTATGTGTAAATCCTAGCTTCCCAGAGTTTCGGTTCCCTCCTATGCAAAATGGGAATAATGGTATTTATTGCTCAGGCTCATTTTGAGGAATGAATAAGATATACAGAGTCCCTAGCATAGTGCCTGACCTGTATACATGTGCTCTGTGAATGCCTGTACTCGGGCCTGTAAGCCTGCCAGAGCCATGAAATCCAGGAGCACCCAATCAGTGCCTAACCACAATGAGGAGAGGCTCACTCATTCTCCTCCCGTTGGCACAAAAGGAAATATTGTGTCAGGTTATCTTCACAAGAGCCAAGGGAGGAAGAAGCCAACATCTCTGGGCTCAGAGAGAGAGCAGGCACGTATGGGCCCAGGCTTGGGTGAGGAGTCTCTAACACACGACTCTGCCTGATGCCGCTGCTGACCAAAAAAGTGAGAGCGGATGTTTTTAAAATCCTTTGGTAAAATAAACCCAGAGTTAACTTCTCCCCAACTTGGTGAAGGTCCTTCACCTAATAGATATCCTTATGAGCCTTGAGAAGCACGCCTTGCTCCCAGAAGTCCTCAGTCTACGTCAGGAGCTGCCCTGCACACACATCAACAATTCAGACATGGTACCTGCTTGAGGCAGAAAGGACTCCCTTGCGTTTCAAGTCCAAGGAGGGGTCCCTGAAATCAACCTCAAAGATTTCCAAGGTGCCATTTGTGCTAAAGGAGGCATCTAACTGCTGGGCAGATGTTCCTAGGCACAAGAAAAGTTAGGAAGAGGCAGTATATAAGCAAAAATACATGCACGGATTTGGGGTATAAATGGTTAGGGAGTGGAGAGGCAGCGGAACAGGAGAGGACTGGGTATATCCTTTTTCAAGTGGTAACTCCAAAGAAAGCAAGAAAACAGGAGGTGCTCAAGCTTGAACCATAATTCAAGGCTGCCCCTAGGTACCCCAAACACCTAATGTCCCCTTGCTTATCCTGCAAGCGAACCCCACCTTTTCATGACTCTAAAGCTTTCTCTGAAGCTCAGTAAAGAATTCTGAATATTAAGTTTCCCCTTGACCTATGTACTTCCAGTGGATCCTAGTCCACAGTATCATCATACCTGTGGCGAGATACACAGGGCACTGGCTGGCTGGGCTCCACACTTGGACAGCAGGCCGTTCAAGCTCCTTTAGCTTCATGGTCCGTCCTGTAGGTGGCAGAAAACTGACATAACCCTCAGCTTACTAAAAATAGAAATCAGCAAGCTTAAGGGCCAGATCTAGGAAGCACCCGTGGACACAAGTTCTTGTTTCTCTCTCCCCACCACGGAATGGGGGCATTTCAGGGCAATACAGGGTGACACACGCACGACCATCTGTAGATCTGCAAGGACAGTTCACTTACCCAATTACTAAAATCTAATGCTTTAACCCCAAAAAGATATTTAAACACGCTGGTTGCCACAGGCCCAATGGTGATGATAACCATCAAATTGGATAACCTCTCAGTGACCTCATCCATTCCCTTGGCTTTTCATCCGTATGCTGATGACCCCTAAATTCATACCACCAACACAAATTTCTCAACTCTGAGCGCCAAGTCCTTATATGTAACTGCTCATCAAACATTTCTATTGGGATATAGCAAAGATACCTAAGTCAGTCTGTCTAAAACGGAATTCTCCATTCTACCACCTCCTTCCCCTGAATCTGTTCCTTCTCCAGTTTTCTTCATCTCCGCATACGGTATCACTATCCACCCAGCTGCTCAACCTGGGAACCTGAAAGTCACCCTCAATTCCTTCTTGTCCCTTATTCCCTTCTAATTCATCATTAAGGCTTCCGGATTTCGCCCCCAAAATGTCTCTTAACCTGTTTACTTTTCTCTAGCTCCACCACCACCATTCTATCTGAAGACACCGTCATCTCTCACCTGCATTACCGCGATAATCTTCCAAATGGTTATCTTTATTCTACCATCACCCAATTAACTCTTTACATAGCAGCAGACATGAACTTTTAAAATAAAAAAATATATAGCATTTTGGCATTCCATGCTTCAAGTCTTCCAATGACTTCTATTGCATTCAAAACAAAATTGCACTCAAACCCCTTATGACCCTGCTTAAAGGCTCATCCTTCCACTTCAACTTCGTCTCTTGCTACTTTCCCCCTTTATTCATTACTCTGCAGCCACATTTTTTTTTTCCTTTCTTTCATTTCCTGGCTTTTTATTACCTCAGAGCTTTTGTAAACTCTGTTTCTGATACTTCAAATGTTCTCCCTTTCATTCCCTGCATGACTGGCTCCTTTTCACATCTTTCTGGGCTAAGTGTCTCACCCCCTCAGGGAGGTGAGCCACCCAACCAAAATCAGCCTCAATTTTTTTTTTTCTCCTTGGTAACTTACTGTTATGTGTTTATTTACATTTACATTGTTGGTCTCAACCACCAATAAGTAAACTCCAGGAGAGCTTGTACTGTGTCTGCTTTGTTCACCATGTTATAACTAACTAGTGCCAGAACAATGTCTGGCATAGAGTAAAGTGCTCGATACTATGCTTAATGAACGTAGACATCCATGTTAATTCTGTGGTTTCCAGTACAATTCTAACACATATTCAAAGTGCCATCCCAACAGGCTAGCAAAGTGGCAGAAAAGTTTTTGGTTTTGTTTTGTACTGTTTTTAATGTAACACTGAACTTGAGGGAAGAAACTTGGGGCCCATTGTAAACTGCTTAAGGAAACCACCGTCAGGTTAGTCGCAACCTACTAAAATAGTAGGTAGTATTCCTCAATCTCTAATGTACTTTCCAGCCTGAAGAGAGTTTAAAGCTGCCAATTCAGCCAAGATTCTCAGCGAAGACCCTCTTTAGAGGGGGCCTCTAAACGCTTGAGGCAACACCGGGTAACTTCGGACTCGCTGCACATCGTATTATACAGTCACCACTGCCACCTGCTGGTCAAAGCCGTTTTCCCGTTTGTGGGGAAAGCCCTTGACAGAAGTAGGAGCTGCGTTTAGCCCTGCGCATTTGACGGGCAAATCTCACTTCTCATAACGGTTCTGTGCAACAGGTACTATTATTATATACATTTCACCGGGAAGAAAACTGGCTGGGGCCGAGATATGAACCCCACTGAGCCTCCATAGCTCAGCGCTTTTAACCATGATATTAGTTCAAACTCAACTCCAGATGAGGTGTTAAATCCCCGACGGCCTAGAAACTGGGAAGACGGGCTGTTAATCTACATTCAACCAAGAGGCGAACAGACTCCCGCGGTCATGGAGGGCGCCAGCGACCCTCCGCAGCCGAGGCCCCGCGGGGGCGGTGAGCACAGCTTCCCTCCAGGCTAGGCTAAGCCGGGGTCCGGGGAGCACGGGAGAAGGTGCGAGGGCAGCGCTGAAGGGAGACAGACCCTCGTGGGGCCGCAGCACCCCGGCGGGGCCGGGAGAGCGGAGCCGGGTCCAATCCGAGGCCGAGCGCGGTGGCGCCCGAGAGGCGCGGGCCTGGGTCTCCGCGGGGGACGAGGTCCCTCCGGCGCTCTCCCTACGGTGGAGCGGCGCCCCGGGCCCCAGAGAGGCGGGGAAAACCCACCTGCGCGGAGAGCCCGGGTCACGGCAGCGCGGCGCAGCCAAGGCAGGTCTCCTCCGCGGGCCTGTGGGCTCAGCTGGGCGCTGCGGACGGCGGCTGCCGAGGGCCAAAAGTAGCCCTGGAGGCCGAGCACCGCCGCCCGCACGCGCCGCGAAGCGCCGACTCGGGGAGCCGGCGGAGCAGCGGAGAGGATGGAATAGGATTCTGGCTCTGCCGGCTCCCTCACCTGCGCCGAGATTGCGCGGTTCTGCCGCAGAGGGTCAGATCCTGCGACCGCTAAGTTCTGGCCTATTCAGTTAGAGCCAGGCTCGGGGAACAGCCCCTGAAAAGGGAAAATACTAATTCGTTATTTGTTATGATGGTGAAGACCTGGTACTAACTAGTGCCAGAAGCTCTCAGTGGAATCCTAATTGAAAAGGTAAATAGCAATCGAGGCCATAAACAGCGGTGACGCACTACAGCCCACCAACAACTGATGCCGAAAAGCTGTTGGCTGAACGAATTAAGGGCTATAGGCATGCAGAGGCCTAGGTACTGTAGACCAGGGGCTTCTGGAGTATTTCAGGGACGCAAGACGGGTGTCATACCTTGCAGCGGCAAGATAGGTGGTGTCTCAGAAAGGAGGAAGGGCCCAACTGGCTAGTAGGCACCCTGGCATTTCCCACACCATGAATGAAAGAGGCGGGAAACAGATTGGGAATAGCAATTCAACTTTGCAGGTAATTGGGGGTTAGTTAAAATTATGGGTAGGGATGCAATAAGATGAATATTGCTTTTTTTTTTTTTTTTTTTTAATGTTTATTATGTGAGAAAGAGACAGCAATCAGGGGAGGGGCAGAGACAGAGGGAGACACAGAATCCGAAGCAGGCTCCAGGCTCTGAGCTGCCAGCCCAGAGCGGACGCGGGGCTCAAATCCACAGACCGCGAGATCATGACCTGAGCTGAAGTCCCCGCCTGACGGACTGAGCCACCCAGGTGCCCCTGAAAATTGTATTTTAAGACAAGCAATATGGATCCCTTTAGAGAGAGACCAGAGCTGAAGGCAGGGACTCAAATTAGAAGACTAATAGAACAGTCCAGGTACCAGGTGATGAAAGCCTGGATTAATATAGTAGCAATGATTGTAAAGGAAAACTGGACAGGCTCTTGTGAGTGATGAAGTTAAAGAGCTGAAGAGGGAGGTGAAAAAATCAGATGGATTTTTTATGTTGACTGAGGGAATTATGGCATTTCCAAATAAAAATATTCTACCAGCAGTTGAAGATGTTAGACCTAAGTTATTGGATTCAAAACTTCGGCCTAATGCAGAAACTCCACTGTATTTTTGCCTCCAAAGATGGTGAGTCAGTTCCATTATTTTACAATGGAGCCTCAAGTCACTGTGATACAAGTCTAGATTTCCTTTTTGTGGGGATTAGAGGGTTTTGAAGTCCAGATGTTAAGACAATTTAGGGTATTGTCTGTGCCTGCCCACTCTTTGTGCGTACTAAGTATTTCTTGAACATGTTAGGCACCTCAACAGTGGATGAAACCCGAGGGCAAGTAAACAGGGCGGAAAACTGAACCTTAGACAACACCTCGAACTACGGAATGAGGCAAAAGCGTCACTGATGGGGGCACTCGGAAAAATTTTAACCAAAAGCAGGTCACAGCTGCAAGCAGGTCAGAATTTAAAAAAAAAAAAAAAAGGTGCACTCTTTTCTCTCAACTTAGCTGTTAATTCTTTTCACTTTGTTTTGTAACTCCCAGTCTTAGCTTCTATACTTGAAGGCAACTATTTTTGTCCTGTTCAATTTTATAGCCCCAGGGCCTATCAATGTCTCATACATATATTAGACACACAGACATTTGTTACATATATTACCAAAGGCAACAGAGGACAGAGAATGAAGACAGATAAAAAGCCAGTGGAAACCCTCAAGTAGTGGCATTTTATTAGAAGTACCCATCCTCTGGTCTCATAAAAGTCTCTTTAGGGGTGCCTGGGTGGCTCCGTCAGTTAAGCATCCAACTTCGGCTCAGGTCATGATCTTGAAGTTCGGGAGTTCAGACCCCGTGTTGGGTTCTGCACGGACAGCTCAGAGCCTGGCACCTGCTTTGAATGTAGTCTCCCTCTCTCTGCTCCTCCCCTGCTTCTGCTCTCTCTCAAAAATAAACATTTAAAAAAAAATTATTAAAAACAAATCCCTCTTTCACTTCCTGGACAACCACTAAAGGTCTGGTAACTTGGGTGGACTTGGTTTCATAGGTCATATTGAAAGTGTGTTGTTTTTTTTTTTTTTTTCCTATGGGACAGGTTTTCAGGCAGTGTAATTTTAAGAAAACGTCTCCAAAGGGACAAAAAGAAAATGAGTTGTTTCACTTAATAGATGCATCGAGATAGACCCTCAAAAACCATAGCAAAAGCCATGCATAGGTTCAGAATAACTCACTGAACTACCCTCTAATTCATAAATGTAGGATTCACAAGTTGCTTTGGAACAAGGAATACTTGTGTGTACTCTTACAACAGAAATGACATTAGAGACAGTCACAGCCTCAGGTGAGTTCAAAAACACCTATTTATCCTATAACATACTTGAAACATGTTAAAGTGTACTTTTTAGGGGCGCCTGGGTGGCTCAGTCAGTTATGCGTCCGACTCTTGGTTTTGACTCAGGTCATGATCTCATGGCTTCGTGGGTTTGAGCTGCTAGCACAGAGCCTGCTTGGGATTCTCTCTCTCCCTCTCTAGCTGCCCTTCCCCCACTCATGCTGTCTCTGTCTCTCTCAAAATAAATAAATAGGCTTAAAAAAAAATTTTTTTAAGTGCACTTTTTCCAAAAAAAAAAAAAACAAAACCAAAAACAAAAACCCTAACCGTTATAAAAAGGTTTCTTATGGAAAATATATCTTGTTCCAACTTGGGAAGTCAGGAACATATCTTCCTTTTTCTTCAACCCTGTAAATGGGAAAAGAAGCTACCCTTACCACCTACTGCACAACTGAAACCCTCAAATACCTTCACAGCCCCAGCAAAATTAACAAAGTACCATTTTCTTGTGCTTAACTCCCCCTACCCTCCCATCTTTCTAATCTCAGAGTGGGTAGGGGGTGGGAACAGATAGCAGGCAGAAAAAAAGGAAAGGAAAAGGATGAGGTCCTCACGGCAGTGGCTATTCCTGGGGAAATGAGGCACAGATACCACAGCACTACGTTTTATTAGGGATTTCATTAAGGTTAAATCTCTAGAAATGAGGAAGTCAGGGGACACAAAGCCGATGAAGCCGTCTCAGATCTCATAATGAACCACCGGCTCAGGCTCTTTGGTGGGATCGCCGCCTCTTTCCAGGTACAGATTGTTATAAGGATACTGCTTTGGCCCCTGAGGAAAAAACACAGGTCAGCAAGATAGCATACATCCAGCCAATACCTGGCTACACCCCACTCTGAGTTAACAATCACACATGGTAAATGGGTATGAGGTGGCCTCTGGTCGGACCCAGCTGGGCTAGAACAGCAGGAACACTGCTCCTCTTCCCTACTCAGCCCAAGGCAGACAGAAAGCCTAGATTGTAAAAGAGGTGGTGCCTACACTGTGTGTGTGTGTGTGTGTGTGTGTGTGTGTGTGTGTGTGTGTGTGAGAGAGAGAGAGAGAGAGAGAGAGAGAGTGAGAGTGTGTCGGGGGAGAGAGGGAGAGAGAGGGAGACAGAGAGAGAGAAAGAAAAGGAAGGAGGGAGGAAGGGAGAGCGCTTTCTAAATGAGACGATGCATCCATCCATCCCACTCTCTCCTGGGGTCGAGACAGACTCAATCTCCTTTAAGTCACTCAGCCTCTAATGGTTCCACCACTAAAGTGGCCTAGCAAATGAGGCGTGCAGGAGCAGCGGTGGGGGAAAGCACAGAGGAGACACGGCTGGGACGTGCTTTAGGGGCTGCTGGCTTTACCAACAAACAGCTGTCAGGGAACACAGCTCAAGGGGAGGAGGAAAGGGTGATGTGCTTACAGAACTGAAAAATGGAAGAGCCACACTGTGTTTCTTGCTCTCCTGAAGAGAAGTTAGTGCTCACACCAGCCCTACGTGCACTCTCCAGCCTGGAGCCCCTGGGGCTTGGTAGGAAGGCTCGTGTCAGTGCACACAGACACGCCAGCTACCATCAGGACATCGATGATCTCTGCAGAGGTAGCACCGAGCAGCCAACTGCAAACACGACAGTCTTCCTGCTTTCAGTTCCTTCCCGGACAATCTACCCTGTAGACTACTCCCAGATCAATCATCCTAAAGTCCTAGCCTTCATTAGATTATGTCATTTTTCTGTTCAAAAACCCAACACAGTTCGGTGCTGACTAGAGGAAGTCCAGGTCATCACTGGGTCCCCAACCCCTAGCCCAATCTGTACATGGAACATAGTAGGGTCTTCATAAATATTTGTTGAATTAATGTCTTACTATGCCACTAGTCTTACTATTAATGCCATTGATGTCTTACTATGCCACGAAGCCCAAATCCCTAGCCATGCAATAAAAGCATCCCAACCTAACTGATCAGCTCACCTCACGATATTTTTTTAACATGGCAATTTCCATACCTAATTTCTGAAATCATCAGAATAACCTGGGAACTTGTTAAATATTGATTTTAGAACCCCACCATGGAGCTACTGAATTAGGCTCTCCAGGAATCTGAATTTTTAGCAGCTCTCTAGGTAACCAATACAGCTGGTTATTCTAGGAATATTTTATATGCCTATTCCATTCCAACTAACTCACTCTCCTCTTCATTCTATTTTGTCCTGCCCCAAATGTTCTCTCCAACTTCTCCCCACCATCCAAAGACTATACATATTTTTAGTATTTAGCACCATCCTTCTTTTTAACAGCATCTCACACGTCTGAACACACACATTCACTATTTACATATATACACTAAAACTGCCAAATTCCTATATCTCTGTTCAAATGTTGCTCACCATTTGCTTATCCAAATTAAACTCCCATAAAGCTAGACAGCATATTTTCTGTGTCCTTTACACTCTCCAAAATAAAATGGTCCATGCTTGTAGTAAATATTTAATTGCTTCCAGTACCCTAAGGGAACTGCCCTTCATGCCTCCAGCAGAGGATAGGTTTCAGCTCTAGATTCCTTGACTCTACCTTGAAAGATCACTTGCTAAAACATAATTAGTGAGTACAGCCCCCAAATGGCAACTCTAGAAGACGAGTTGAGAGGCGCCTGGGTGGCTCAGTCAATTGAGTGTCTGACTCTTGGTTTTGGCTCAGGTCATGATCTCATGGTTTGTGAGATTGAGCCCTGCGTCGGTCAGGCAGCACAGAGCCTGCTTGGGATTCCCTCCCTCCTCTCTCTCTATCCCTCCCTCAATATAAATAAATAAATTTATTTGTTGCTCTCTCAAAATTAACATTTATAGAAGACGAGTTGACTTCCACATTCTCATTCCTCACCTAGTCCTAAACCGTTTCTTCTCTCTTAGGCTGATCCAAGATGTGTGCATGGAACAGTGCTCTGACTCTGGTGCCAGTCCAATGAGTCAGGCCCTCCACAGGCCTCACCAGGAAGACAGGCTTGGTCTTGGCTGGATCCCTACTCTACAGACTTCACTCCCTCAGGAAACAGGGCTAAGCAAATGTGCCTATGGGGACACTTCTCAGATACTCACCACAGGCTGGTAGGTGGGGTAAGTCTCCCCAACCCAAAACATGAACAGCATGAAGGCCACGAAGCCGAAGAGGTGCTTACACATGAGATTCCAGGAAACAGGTGTAGGGGATGTGTCCACACGGTTCCTGATATACATGTCAAGGTCCCAGTGCATCTGAGGCAGAAAAGCAGATAAATACCACATACTGCTCTTCCTGCAAATGGCAGGCAGTCTGCAAAAGGGTGATCAGAGCCTGATATAAAGTTGAATAAAAGCATTCTATTGCCTCAGGACAATACTCTGAGAATCAAGTGTGAGCTACTCTAGCATATAGGACTAGGTGCTGGCTTAGCTCTAGGTTCTGCTGACTAAAGACAGCTCAATCATGGAAGTTCACAATTTTCAAAGTACATAGTTCTGATTATTTCCAGAAGTCCCATTCCATGTACCACACATGGAACCTCAGATCTCAGATCACCGGACCTTGCTTCCTTGGGCAGAAAGCCTTAATGTTATTTAGACAGCAAAGTGCCATTTAGATAAAGAAAGAATCCTCAGGAAGATTTAGGGAGAAGGAAGGAAGGTCAAATGGGATATGGATTTCTCACCGGCTCACCCCAGTTCAACCTCAGGTCTTGGTGGTCCCAGTCATACCATGGATCCCTCTCCTGCTGTGAGCGGTCAGGGAGCTTTGGGTAGTCCCCATATCTGGAGAGATAGAAAAACTTCTGGAAGGGGCTCTGAGCAGCCTCACTCAGAAAACTCAAAGTCCCCTCATGTTAGAGATAAGAACCCAAGTGACAGAAAAAATTGCTTCACCTAAGGACAGAGGAAACCACTTTCAAATCAGTATCTCAATTTATAGTCACTAAGCACAGAACTAACCACAAAAGTCCAAAGTGTAAGTAAAACTTCATGTCAAACTCTGGTTTTTATTTTACCTTTTTAAAGTTTATTTATTTGAGAGTGCACAAGTGAAGGAGAGGCAGAGAGAGAGAGAGAGAATATCCCAAGCCAAATTCCCCCTCCTCCCCCATCCCAGTGTGGGCTCGAACCCACAAACCATGAGATCATGATCTGAGCAGAAACCAAGAGTCAGACTCAACGACTGAGCCACCCAGACGCCCCTAGGTCAAATTCTGCAACATTATAACATATATGCTTGTCCCCCTCTTTCAAAAACAACAAAAAGTCATGCAATGTTATAATGTCAGAGCTGGAAGGGAATTTAGCAATTAATCACTCTGATTTCCTCATTAGACAGAAAATAAAACTGTAGTTTAGTCTGAACCCAAGGTCACCCAGCTAATTGGAATACAAACAAAAGGGGTTCAGATTAGAAAAGCTTTCTCTTCATGGCAACTGTGCTCCCAACCACCAAGTTAGCATGCATCTCCATGTCTCAAACACCTCATGGGATTTCCTGCTAAGCTGGGTTTCCCCCCAACAAATCCAGTTTCAGCTTATACAGACTGCTACCAATGCTACTCTTGTCCACAACAAAATAAGAGGCATAGGAAATGATGACAACTAGTCATGTGTCACAGAAAATGATTGGAAAACAAGAAGAAGAATAGGAGCTGCTAAAACCACTATTGAAAGAGCGATGCTAGGAAAGAAAATGAGGGTGATGGTAATCGCTCCAGATAATTAACCATGGGGATGTTATTTAAAGGGGGGGGGGGGTGGATTGGCGTAGGGGAGTAGGCTGCTTAATCCGCTTGACAGTGACTACAATTTCCACAGCCCTAATAGCAAAGGTATTTTTTTACAAGAAAGATATACACTCGAATATAGAGTACTTCATCTACAAATACGGCTCTCAAGACAGGAGTCCAGCTCCAGCCTGATCACGTGTCTGCATGACAGCACCTGAGCCCAGCAGATGCTCAATCTAAATGAAACCTTGCGCTCTGGATGAAGCCAAGGAAAGTTCCTGCTATTCAGGGGTCCTCAAGGGAGCTATTAAAATCCCGGCTTCCTCATTTGAGGAAACAGCCTGAGCCAAGGAGAAAATTGAAGTCCTCTAGGCTGCAGCTGCTCACCCATCACCTCCCACCTCCCTCCACCGAGAAAAGCACCCACACCACTGACTCTGAGGGATCACGAGAAGGTTCAGGGAAAATGGTCAGAGTGGAGCCACGCAATGGAGCTGGCCATCTCCCATCACTACCCGGCTGCCAGCAGACTCTGCATCTCACCCCATGCCATCATCAGGGTACGGTTGGTAGTCTTCTACTCGCATATTATACTTCTTGGCGGCGGCGGCCCGTTCTTCTGGGGTCTTGGGATAGGGCCCCGGGAGCATGTCCTTGGTAATGTGCGAAGCTGGAAGCAGAAAGGGGCGGGTCAGAAAAGACCTGGTCCCTCCTGCCGCCCCGAAGGCTTCAAGGTGCGGAGGCTGTGGCGGCCCGGGCTTCAAAGGACCAGGTGAGACTTGACTCCTTTCTCTGTGGATATACCTCCGCCCCCTCGCCGGACACGGCCACTGCAGTATCCGCGATACCCCCCCCCCCCCAACCCTCGACACACCAAACCTCAGGCATCCCCTTCCCACATTGAGGCCTCGCCCGTTTTGGCGAACCTGTCCGTGCTCCCAGCGGCACCACGGTCCGGGCTGCCCTTTGCAGCCATCGGACTCCCAGGACCCGCGCCCTGGCCGCCGCCATCTTCACCTTCCTCCAGTTTCACTCTGCACATGCGCAAAGGCTTTGTCACGGCGGCTGAGCCGGGTCAAACGCGACGAGGGAAGCCTGCAGTGAAGGAAAGTCTTAAGGGTTCAACAAGGGCGGGGCTTAAACTGTGTTGGGAAGCCACAGGGAAGATGACCGAATGGATAGAGACAGAAAGCTAGAAGGAGAGAAAATGAATTAAGTCACTACTTTGATATTTCATATTATTGTGTCCCTTTCTCCGTCAGGGGACTCAGACGCTTACAAGGATAATGGGGACTCAACCCGAGCATCTCATGTGGACAGCTAACCTACCCGCCCTGCCCCTCCAGGAGTAGTACACGGGAGATGAGTCCGCCTTAACTTCTTCTCTGCTTGCCCTTTTCCTCTCCTTCACTGACACGTCCTCCTTTCATCCCCAAAGTGATTATTCCTCAAATTCAGCCCTTGGTCTTCCTTGTTCTTGTTCTGTTCTGCAAATTGTTCGATCTTCACGTACAGGCATGGTGCAACACACAAATCGGCCCCAAATTCGCTCCTCAGTTTTACTTCGTGTTTACACTTGAATGTCCCACTCACCTCAATCCAACAAATGTAAAACGAATCCTTGCACCAGAAACAGCTCTTCCCAGACTGGCTAAAACCTCAGATCGGCTAGGACTTGTATTAAATAGATTTCAAGCAGGACGGACCACAGTTACAAACACTCGCTTAACAGAAGAATGGGGGATATTATCATGTTTGCATGTGAATATGTTTTCACTTTCACATAAGTGGGATTTGCATAATTTACGCAATATAAATGTGCACATATCTCCAGCAACTTCTGGTATGATCACTGTTTTGGAGCAGAATCCATTATTATAGACATTCTCAAATATATATTACAGCAATAAAAATTATATGAACTATTTGACATATAAAATTGGGGGAGGACTACTTCATAGCAACTTGCCCTCTTGTAAATGAGCATCTCTAGTTGATGTTCAAAATAATTGTACAATTCCTGCATTCATTCAAAGCAAGCCCTGATCTAATTGGGTCCAGAAACAGAGATGTTCTGATTTATTTAATTATTTTTATCATGATATAATTCATATAACATAAAAGTCATCCCTTTGAAGTGTACAATAGGGGCGCCTGGCTGGCTCAGTCGGTTAAGTGTCTGACTTTGGCTCAGGTCATGATCTCATGACACCCTGCGTCGGGCTCTGTGCTGACAGCTCAGAGCCTGGAGCCTGCTTCGGATTCTGTGTCTCCCTCTCTCTCTGCCCCTCCCCTGCTCACACTCTGTCTCTCAATAATAAATGAATGTTAAAAAAATTGTTTTAAAGTGTAACAATAAAGTGATTTTTGGTATATTTACAAAGTTGAGCAATCATCAGCACTAATTCTAAATCATTTTCATTACCCCCAAGAGAAACCCTGTCCCTGATAGTGTATTCCCCCACCCTCTGGCAACACTAATCTGCTGTCTGTCTGGATGGATTTGCCATATAAATGGAATCATGCAATATGTAACCTTTTGTGTCTGACTTACTTCACATAGCATAATGTTTTCAGGGTTTGTCCATGTTGTAGCATGTGTCAGTTCTCCATTCCTTTTTATGGCCAAATAACATATGGATACACAACCTTTTGTTTATACAGTGGTCAGTTGATAAACATTGGGGTTATTTTCACTTTGAGATTATTGTGAATTATGCTGCTGTGAACATTCCTGTACAAGTTTTTGTGTGGATGTATGTTTTCAATTCTCTTTGCTATATACCTAGCAGTAGAATGGCTGGATTAAAATAAAAAAAAAAAGAATTTCTGGATCATAGGATAACTCTATGTTTAGCTTTCTGCAGAACTGCAAAACTCTTTTTCAAAGAAGCTGTACCACTTTACATTCCCACTAGCAGCATGTAAGCGTTCCAATTTTTCCACATTCTCACCAACATTTGTTACTGTCTTTTTTATTATAGCCATTCTAGTGGCCAGGAATGGTATTTCATTGTGGTTTTGATTTGCATTCCCCTGATGACTACAGATATTGAGCACCTTTTCATGTGCTTATTGGCCATAGTATATCTTTGGAGAAGTGTCTATTCAAGTCTTTCATCCATTTCTTAATTGGGTTGACTTTTTATTGCTAAGTTGTAAGAATTCTCTACGAATTCTAGAGACAAGTCACTTATCAGCTATATGATTTGTAAATATTTTCTCCCATTCTATGCACTGTCTTTCTACTTTCTTGATGGTGTCCTTTCAGACCTTTTTTTTTTTTTTAATCCTGGAAGGTGTTGGAATTTGTCAAAAGCTTTCTCTGTCTATTGAGATGATCATGTGATTTTTTTTTCCTTCTATTAATACGGTTAATTTTCAGACGTTGAACCAATATTGCATCCCTGGAATAAATCCTACTTGGTCATGGTATTTAATCCTTTTTGATATAATGCTGGATTTGGCTTCCTAGTGTTTTGTTGGGGATTTTTGCATCTATATTCATAAGGGATATTGGTCTATAGTTCTTTCTTCTTGTGATATCTTTGCCTCATTTAGGTATCAGGATAATACTTTCCTCATAGTTGGGGAGTGTTCCCCTATTTTTTGGAAGAGTTTGTGAAAGAGTAGTGTTAATACTTTTTAAAATGTTTGGTAGGATTTATCAGTGAATCCATTTAGTCCTGGACTTTTCTTTGTGGAATGTTTTTTTATTCCTATTTTAATCTCTTTACTTGTTGTAAGTCTATTCAGATTTTCTATTTCTTCTTAAATCAGTTATGATAGTATGTGCCTTTCTATGAATTTGTCTATTTCACGTAGGTTATCTAATTTTTTTGGCATACAATTGTATATAGTATTCCCTTGCACTCCTTTTAATTTTTGTGAAGTCAGTAGTAATGACCCTTCTTTCATTCTTGATTTTAGTAATTTGAATCTTCTTATTCTAATTTATTTTTAATTCCCAAGTTTACATATTTAATATACTCTTATAAAAATACAAATATGCAGATAAAACTAGGGTCTTGGTTGGCACCCACAACCCCAAACCCTCCACAGAGGTAACCCCATTATCAGTTTGGTGTAGCATAGTTACATGCAGCATAATTACATAGTTAAGCTAGTGTATTAGTTTTTTTATTGCTGCATAACAAATTACCATAAATTTAGTAGCGGCCCTAAACAACACCAATTAATTATGTCACATTTTCTATGAGTCAGAAGTCCAGACACAGTTTAGCTGGGTCTCAGCTCAGGGTCTCACCAAGTTGAACTTAAGGTATTTGTGGGGGCTATTGTCCTCATCTGAAGCTCTGTGTTTTTTTCCAAGCTCAGTGGTTGTTGGCAGAATTCAGTTCCTTACAGTTGCAGGACTAAGGTCCCTGCCGTCTTGCTGGCTGTCAACCAGGAGACTTTTTCAGCTTCTAGAGCCTACCTGCCATTCTCTGCCACAAGGAGTTTACTCCTTCAAATCCAACAGGAGAGAACTTCTTTGGCTTCAAATCTTTCCAGCTTCTGTCAGTGCCCTCTAGACCCAGATTGGAAGAGTTAGAGTTATTGGGTCAGGCCCACCCAGGGTCAATCTCCCTTTTGATGAACTCACAGTGAACTGATTAGGAACCTTAATTACATTTTTGCTATATAACATAACCTCACGGAAGGAATGATACCCTACCATATTCATAAGATCTGCTCTTATAAAAGTTATAGGGCACGTACACGATGGGATAGAAATCTTTGGATCCATCTTAGAATTTGGCCTCCCAGAACTGGCCGTAAAAACTGTCTAAATAAGCAATAAAAGTCATTGAGAAGGCCTTTTATAACCAATACAAATTGTTGGAAAATGTGAGATGCTCATGGTTGGCCATTAGTAATAATCTCGGTTCCGTGGCAGAAACATCTTTCAATGGGGCACCTGGGTGGCTCAGCTAGTTAAGCGTTCAACTCGATTTTAGCTCAGGTCATGATATCACTGTTGTGAGATTGAGCCCCCCATCAGGCTCCACATTGTAAGTGCAGAACCTGCTTGGGATTCTCTCTCTACCTCTCTCTCTGCCTCTCCCCTGTTCTCTCTTTTTCTCTCTTAAAAATAAATAAATGGGCGCCTGGGTGGCTCAGTCAGTTAAGTGTCCAACTCTTGGTTTTGGCTCGGGTCATGATCTCATGGTTCATGAGTTCGAGCCCCGCTTCAGATCCTCTGTCCCCCTTCCTCTCTGCCCCTCCCCTGCTTGGGCTTTCAACTTGCCATATATCTTTTGTTTAGGCCTTCAGAGCAAACTTTGCCCAACATCTATCAATCTGCCTTTCCCTTCTGACTTCCTTAGGTCAAGGGTTGGCTTCTCTCCCTATCCATGACTGTAAAGCTTAAAGCCCCATTAAATTGGCCTCCTTCTCTGCTTCTTGTGTAGACTTGGGCACACTGAAGCAGAAATAATATTTTGTGGATTGAGTAACCAGGTGATCACCCCTATTCAGTAGGTCTAACCTCTGGGCCCCAAGTCTTCAGGGGCGGAGCTTAGTGTGTAGAGCTGTAGGTCACCATTAGGAGGAGCTCTCCCCAGGCCCCGGTTCCGCTTCCTTTGTGTCTCCGGACCGCTCTCTCTCGAAGTCATCTCTATGGTTTCCGTTGTAGTTTATCCGGAATAGGCGGAGCTTCCGGTTCCGGTGGGGCAGTCTGTAGCGAAGGAGATGGCGGCGACAGCAGCGGAGGCCGTGGCCTCGGGCTCTGGAGAACCCCGGGAAGAAGCTGAAGCCCCCGGCCCAGCCTGGGATGAGTCCCAACTGCGCAATTATAGCTTCCCGACCCGGCCCATCCCGCGTCTGAGTCAGAGCGACCCCCGGGCGGAGGAACTTATCGAGAATGAGGTAGGGGGCGGGGCCCCGCCCGAAGGGGGAGGGGGAAGGGACCAGGTTGAGAAGAGAGGTCAAAGGTGAATGGTGATGGATGTGGGGGACTGGCTGGGCTGTCGCCTAGGACCTAGGGGAAGATGGAGAGGGAGGCGAGGAGACATGGGCCTTAAGGGGTTCGCGCTTGTTCACAGTAGAAATTATTTTGAAGTGGGAAAGTTTTTGGAGTCCTGAGACAACAATGCACCAAATCCTTGGGATGACTTCATTTGTTTTTTTCACTTGGTTTTTCCACTTAGGAGCCTGTGGTGCTGACAGACACAAATCTTGTGTACCCTGCTCTGAAATGGGACCTTGAATATCTGCAGGAGAACATTGGCAACGGAGACTTCTCTGTGTACAGTGCCAGCACCCACAAGTTTTTGTACTACGATGAGAAGAAGATGGCTAATTTCCAGAACTTTAAACCCAAGTCCAACAGGGAGGAAATGAAATTTCATGAGTTTGTTGAGAAACTGCAGGATATACAGCAGCAAGGAGGGGAAGAGAGGTAAGTTCCCAGATCATGATTTCCCACTGAATCTGGGGCATCCATTTTCCTTTCTTGTAGCTGCTTGAGCATATAGAGGAGTTGGACGAGTTCTCTAGCTTGAGAGATGAGAGAATTTATTAGATTTGAATTGGAACTCTGAAGTTCTTCGTCGTCTTTACAAAGTGGGAGAGTTGACTGGAAGGGTCAGATAGGTGAACAAAGCGAGTGAAATTGTTTAGATGAAAACTACAGTGAAGTTGAATGCATATGCCCTGTTCATAGTGAGAAGTCATTACTTGACTCTTGTTTCTATTTGGGAGTGCAGTTTCAGGGTTTGCCAGATACTCTCATTTTTCAAGAAAAGCCAGAAATCAAGATTTTTATTTAAATGTTTGGTGTTTTTTTTTTTTACTCTTATATGTGGGCAACTAATTCACATTTTTGTTTTTTGTATATGTTTTTATGTTAAATTTTTTTTATTAAGTTTATTTTTGGAGAGAGAGAAAGAGTGTGTGTGCACTCATGCTAGGGATGGGCAGAGAGAGAGTGAGAGAATCCCAAGCAGGCTCCGTGCTGTCAGTGCAGAGCCCAGCTCGGGGCTCAAATGCAGGAACCGTGAGATAATGACCTGAGCCAAAACCAAGAGTCTGGTGCTTATAACTGACTGAGCCACCTAGGTGCCCCTAATTCAAATTATTAAAAATGCTGCAGGTCGGGGGCGGGGGGGGGTTGGGACAAGCAAAAACAACTCAATTGGATTTAGCCCTGAGATTGCCAGTTTGTATTCTGTGTCCTAAAATATTGGGCTGGCTGGGGACTGTTGAAACTGTAATGTTTTATAGATTTTCATGATTCTGGGGTGAAGGATACCAGGATCCACTAGATTAGGGAAGATCAGATTCAATGGGGGAGGGGTTGATACAGATTTCCATATTGTACTAGAGATAGCAAACACAAGACACACACAGAAGTGACTCTTTCTCCTCTCATTCTAATATACGAAACGAAGACAGTCTCTGAGGTAGGTCCCAGACAGAATTCAGTTCCATGCTATAACATTGTTTCTAGGAATTGTCACTGAGTGTGTCATGGTGAATGATCATCTCTGTCGCACACTTGGTATCCAGCTCTGGGTTTCTCTTTAGTCTCCTGCCTCAATTCTTTTCCTGACTCTTTGTTAGCAGCATATGGCTGAGTGAATGGATTCAAAATATCTTTTTTTTTTTTTTTTTTTGGCTTCCTGATACTTTGCAGTTATCTTAATGATAGAACTTTAACCAAAAAGAGTTTCCAAGATCTCAACCATGATTGATCTGTTCTTTATGTCTTACAAAGGCTGCTGTAGCTGAATCATCTTGTACATTAGTTTCTTCAGATTTAACGTAGCGTGTACGTGTGTGTGCATACATCCACACATACCCCAACGTTTGGAGAGAGGGCGTTTAAGTGGTGGAGTGTAATTCCACTAAATGAACATTTGTACTGGAAGGAGCTTGAAATTAGACACATGTGCACACATGCTGGGGAGGGACAGAGAGAGAGTGAGAATCCCAAGCAGGCTCTATGCTCTCAGTGCAGAGCCCAGCGCGGGGCTCATACGCAGGAACCGTGAGATCGTGACCTGAGCCGAAACCAAGAGTCAGGGGCTTATAACCGACTGAGCCACCTAGGTGCCCCTAATTCAAATTTTTAAAATTAGACACTTTAAGTTTCTTACTTCCCTTAGGGGGAGCAGTTTGCCTAAGTATAAGCTATGAGTGTAGTCTGTACTTTATGGGTGATTCAAGGAAAATTTCTTTCTTTGTGCAAGTTCTGCCATACCAGCTGACTTTATCACCAGTCAACTCCATTGTGTAATTGTATGGGTCGTTAAGGTTCTAGGAATTCTGAGATTCCTCTTTGAGCTCTTTTGACCAATTACTGTTCAGCTATAATAGGAATTGCTTGGATTCACATTTGGTGAGTGTTCTGCCTCTTTCAAAGTTACTTGGCAAAATTTTTATATGAATATATATTTTATAATCTCTGGAGAGAGTCTGAAGGTTACATTCGAGTCTTGAGGGTTCCTTGTCCCCCAAAAGATCGCTAATGTTTACAACTTGTCAAGATTTCTAGTTAATATTGTCTTAAACATTCTGGTTCTAGGCACTGAGAAACCTTTGAGCTTTTTTTTTTTTTAAGTTCATTTATTTATTTTGAGAGACAGAGACGGGGCGGGGGGGGGGGGGCAGTGAGAGAGGAGGAGTGAGAATCCTAAGCAGCACAGAGCCCGACATGTAGCTCATGTCCTGAGTCAAAACCGAGTTGGACGCTTAATCCACTGAGCCACCCAGGCACCCAATATGCCTTTTGAAGTAATGGTCTCAGGACTAGGATGGGGCTTTTGCATTTTGTCTTCATGTTTGCCCCTTTATTAATATTTCTTGTGGGGCTTGATCAAGTGTGTCTGGGTTTTCGTATCCCTTAAGTAACTTCTGATCTTCTACGGTGTATTAGGAGCCCTGGGTCTGCAGAAAACCTGATGAGGCCTTCAGCTGTAGAAGGCTACTACAGAGAGGTGGCTCAGTTAGTTAAGATAAACTAGGGTTCAAGCCAGAGTCAATGACTTGAAACAGCAAAGGTTTATTTAGCTTTATAACAACAATAGTCATGCTGCATTTCTATCCACACTTCATGTCGAGGTTCTGCTCTTACGTCTTTTTTTTCATTTTGGGACCCAGATTGCCCCAGCAGCTACTATCTGAAACCTTGTAGTTGTTTAGCAGAGAGAAAGGGATGTGGTGGTAGTGTATGCTCGTTCTTCAGATTACAGTTTGGAAGCAACACAAGTCATTTTTGCGGACATTTAGTTGGTCAGAGTAAGTTAAATAAGCAAGCTTGGCTTCAAGAGGGGTACAGAAGAATTAACTCTCCCACAGGGAGGGAACTAGCTCTTGGTGAACAGTAATACAATTTACCATAATGGCCATCGAGGGCCAAAGAGGATGTCTCAGGCCCAGAGAGTCTGTGGAACAAAGCTGATTAATCATTCTAGACTCTATGAGTAGGCTTTGAGGAATCTATGCAATTCTGTGTGTGTGTGCATTTTTATGGAAACCTTCCTTAGATTCTTAGATTTATGCTGTGACCCATCAAGGGTTAAGAATCACTTCTTAAGGGCTCCTGGCTGGCTCAGTTGGTAGAGTACGCAACTGTTGTGAATTCAAGCCTCACATTGGGCATAGAGCTTATTTTAAAAAAAAGAATCACTTCTTTGAAATGTAAGTTTGGTGTTGAACAGAGCTCAGAGAAGGATAGGCAAGGATTCAGTTTTCAGAGAATCTGTCTTGGTTAAGATTTGCATGACTGCAGCTGTTCTGTGGGAGGTGCAGGTGTGGATTTGGATTTCCAGGGGTGGAGAGGCCATGCCAAGGGACTGTGTACGTGCACTAATGGGATCTTCTTCTTGGGGAACATAGGTTGTATCTGCAGCAAACGCTCAATGACACCGTGGGCAGGAAGATTGTCATGGACTTCTTGGGTTTTAACTGGAACTGGATTAATAAACAACAGGGAAAGCGTGGCTGGGGACAGCTGACATCCAACCTGCTGCTCATTGGCATGGAAGGTAAGAAATCTTTCAGAAAGCAGCATAGCTTAGAGTCATACAAACCTGATTTCAAGGCCTGTCTTCACCAGTCATTTGCTTTATGACTTTGAACAAGTCACTTAACTTTCTTAAACAGCCTTCTTATCTGTAAAAGGAACATGATAATATTTTATGAATAACTCTAAAGATTCAATGAGATGATGTATGTTAAGCAAGTAAGCTTGTTTCATGCACTGGAAAAAGAAAATGAGTTCTTTTCCCTTCCTCAGTTGCTTCATGAGTGTGTACATTCAGTTATTAGGGATCTTCCTGAAAAGGTTGCTGTTCTCTATTTGATCTGTCTATATTCAGAAGATTTTTATCCCAGTAGAAGAGGCAAGCTTATTTTTTCAATATAAATTGAACCTTATCTTTTGAATGTTAATATATTTATGGAATTAAATTCAAAAGGCATAAACAGGTGTGTAATGATAAATTTCTATTCCACTCCTGTTTCTCAGCCTCTTGTGTCGCTCTCTGGAGACATCTGCATGTTATTAGTTGCTTGTGTATCCTGCTAGCGGATTTTATGCATACACAAGCAAATATGTGAATACGTTCTTTTATTTTCTTACTCATTTGAATAAAAGGAGAAGCCTTTGAACTCTAGTCAGAAGATGGAGAGCTGCTTACTGGCTGGGGTCGTTGTCTCATTCTTATTTTTATTTCTGGCACTAGCTGAAGGCCACGCCCATAGTAGGTATTTAGTAAATGGTGAATAATTTGTATTGAACAAGGAAGTAATTATTTGTTGTCCTTCACCACTGGGCTCTGAAGTCTCTTCTCCTCCTTTGATTGTCCTTTCTTCAGTTTTGGATTCTTTGCTGCCAGTATTAATAAAGATTTCTAGCATTGCAGCTTATGGATTGTATCCTTAACCTGCCCCTTTGAAAGCAACTCTTGACTGACCTGGCAGGAGCCAGTTGTAGTTTACTTAACTAGGAGTTTTGCTGCTGCCTTCTTGTCCTTTGGTAGAGTGCACAGAAGCGGATCCCTCAGGTAGAGATGAGAGAGCAAATCTTTGACGATGCACATGAACTCTCAGCATGTCAGAGGGCGACTGTCTTGGCCCACCCAGGCTGACCTGGGGAGTGTTTTCTAACCTTCATGCTCTGCAGAGGGCCCCTCAGCTTCCAAGGATTGTGCAAAGAATAAACAACAGATGAGGTCCCAGTTACAAAAGAGTAGATGGAGCGTATATACACTAAGGCAGAAGTAATTCAAGGTGGCATTTTATTTTATTTTATTTTTTTTAATTTTTATTTTTTGAGAGAGAGAGAGAGAGAGAGAGCGCACGCACACAAGTGAGGGAGGAACAGAGAGAGAGGGAGACACAGAATCTGAAACAGGCTCCAGGCTCTGAGCTGTCAGTGCAGAGCCCGATGTGGGGCTCAAACCCAAAAAATGTGAGATCGTGACCTGAGCTGAAGTTGGACACTCAACCAACTGAGCCACCCAGTGCCAAAAGTTGGCATTTAAAATTATTAGCCTTAGGGGTGCCTGGGTGGCTCAGTCGGTTGAGCGTCCGACTTTGGCTCAGGTCATGATCTCACAGTTTGTGGGTTTGAACCCCGCAGCAGGCTCTGTGCTGACTGCTTGCTCAGAGCCTGGAGCCTGTTTCAGATTCTGTGTCTCCTCTCTGTGTCCCTCCCCTGCTCACACTTTGTCTCACTCTGTTTCTCCAAAGTAAGTATAAAAAAATAAATAAATAAATAAATAAAGTTATTAGCCTTATAAAAATTATATAACACTCTTCAGGAGTCCGATCTACTCTCCCGATTCCTTCATGAGAATTAACAGCCCCACTGTTGCTCTAAGAAGTGTTGCGTCCCGTAGATGTGTTGAAGTGGGAGCAAAGGTTGAGAATCTTTGAGCTCCAGAAGAGCTACTCCAGGCAAATACATACTCATACAACTTGGAATGACCGGTTAATCCCATCAAAGAAGTTATGTGTGTGTTGTTGATGCCAGTCATTTCGGTTGTTTCTAACTCTTAGTTTCCTACTCTTGAATTCTTACCATAGTCAAGAAAATTACTAGTATGCACAGTATACTACTTTGCCAGACTTGTGAGTATTATCTTGATGCGCTGCTGCTTCTAGTAAGGACAGAAGCATCATTTATGAAAGTTTGCTTTGCTCCAATTTATGGTGAACTCTTAGCCAGTGATGGTTTCTAAACAACTTACTACCCACTGAAAGCGCAACACCGAATTTGCTGAGAGTTGTAATTGCAGTCTCCCTGATTCTGCTTGAAATTTTGATTGGGAACCCTTAGCTGAGAGGGCAGACTGGGTTTCTCCAGCATTGGGCCTTGTGTTTCAGCCTATGCAGTAGAGCCAATGCTCTGAATAAGACCTGTCTTTCCTCCCACAGGAAACGTGACACCTGCTCACTATGATGAGCAGCAGAACTTCTTTGCCCAGATAAAAGGCTACAAGCGATGCATTTTATTTCCTCCGGATCAGTTTGAATGCCTGTACCCATATCCTGTTCATCACCCGTGTGACAGACAGAGCCAGGTGAGCTTGTGTGGTCTGAGGAGGGTATAGGACTCCTTTGGGATACAAGGTTGGCATGTTTTTCCCCTTCCCCACGGATAAACTCAGGATAATTTTACAGTATAGTTCACATCATCCAGGCCCCTGTGGTGATCCCAAATGTATACAAGGATAAACAGTCCTGTTGCAATTCCGGAGGGCAAACTCCATCACTGATGCTGTGGACTCTGGTTACCCTGTTTGAATGTGTATGTCTCCACTGGGTTTAATAATTGTTTTCTGTTGTCGTGGATGCTTGTTCTTTTTGATAAGGAGAAGGGTGAATAGAATTGAGATATATCATTTACTGTCTTTCCTGCATCTGAAAGAAGTATATGGTTGATTTTATGGCCAACCAGAGAGGTCCTCTCCTTTCTTGAGAAAACTGCCTAGCCACTTAATGTAGGAGTTTTTGCTGGCTAGAACATGTGTGTGGGAGAAAGTTTCAGAAGGTCTGGTTGAAGGCTGCATCCTTAATTCCTCATATTGGCAGGCCATGAGTAGGTTTTCTGACTTGCAAGCTGTGATGATTGGCTTCTAATCTCAGGAGCACTGAGGCCCAGGATTCTTTATCACTTAATCTTTGAGCATGGCCTGTCATAACATTGTTTTTTGAGAGAGAGAGAGAGAGAGAGAGAGAATGTGTTTAATGTTTGTATGATATCTTCCGTCAGGTATGAATTCTAAACGCATCTTTTTTTCTTAAAGCCATCTTTTTTTTTTTTTTTTTTTGACTACCAAACTAGTACATCATAGTTAATAATAAAGATTTGGTGATTGACTGATTTTTTTTTTTTCTTTCTCTTGAACCTCTCAGGTGGACTTTGACAATCCTGACTACGAGAGGTTCCCCAATTTCCAGAACGTGGTTGGTTATGAAACAGTGGTTGGCCCTGGTGATGTTCTTTACATCCCAATGTACTGGTGAGGAGGGGGCTAGGACTGGGGGCTTCTTGGGAGCTTTCTTTCCCATTCCCTGGAAAACTGTATCTTGTCCCTTCTGAGTTGTGGCAGGATTGGTCTTCTTTGATCTACAGGAAGGTTGGCATATCCAGATGTGAGCGTACTGAACATGGAGGAAATGACAACCCTCCCTGTCTCTAGGACAAGATGACAATTCCTCAGGTCAAAAGAGATCCCAGAGGCTTGAGGCTGGAGAAACTGTTCTTGGCTCTTTTGTATTTGGAGACTGAACACCACTGCCTCTGGTCCCGGGTGTGTTTCACAGAATAAGTGTAATGATAACGTCCTTGTTATTTGCCCTAGCTGGAATTTACCACTTTTTTCCATTCCTCTCTCTAAAGAATATTGGTGGCAAACAGGAGCATGTTTATTTTCTTGCAGGTGGCATCACATAGAGTCATTACTAAATGGGGGGATTACCATCACTGTGAACTTCTGGTATAAGGTGAATATGGGTTTTTTCCCCCTAGATGGGATTGGGGTGAGGTAGGTGTAATAAATGATTTGGGGGCAGGGTGGGGAGGTTCGCTATCTCTGCAAGTGACTCCCAGGTCTTTGGGGAGATGAAGAGGGATGGGATTGAACTGGGCTTCTTAAAAGGGAAGAAGCTTCTAGAACGGTGGGTTACACTGAAGCCTGCTGCTAAAGGCATTTCCTGAGCTGCTGCTTCCTTTGCAGGGGGCCCCCACCCCTAAGAGAATTGAATATCCTCTCAAAGCCCATCAGAAAGTGGCCATAATGAGAAACATTGAGAAGATGCTTGGAGAGGCCTTGGGGAACCCACAAGAGGTATGTGGCTGCCCCAAGGTGGCACTCCTGTGGCCCAGTGGGCAGTGACCAAGAAAAGTCAGGATTGGTGTCACGTTCTCCATAGCTCCTCTGTTTCAGTGTCTGGTGTCCTTTCTCTCCATAGAGGTTATGGGTGTGTTCAGAAAATCTTTGTTTTCTGGTGAGAGCTGGGCTTGACTGGTGGATCAATTATAATCTGTTCCATGCTAGTGGTAATGTTCCCCGTGGGGCTTGTGTGCCAGCTGGGGACCCCTGAGGGGATTCTTCTGGAACGGAAAGCGAGCAGTAAAGCATCTCCTCACATTCTCCCAGCTGTGCCAAGGCTGCTCTAGGTAATGTTGAGACCTGCTTCCCACACAGGTGTGCCAGTGGCCCATTGGGTACCCAGGGGAGGTATTTGTAATGCTCTTGCCTTCTTCCTGTGGATAGCCTCAGCATGCAGAGGACCTGTGGGATTGGGAGGTGGCACCAGCCCCAATTGCAGGTGACCGTTTCAGGATACAGAGGCATTTAACCTTCTTAAATCACATTTAAGAAACATGCAGGCACTCTTGGGTGGCTCCTCTGACCTGTCAGTTTGGTGCTGCTTATAAGGTATTGTGAGAGGGAAAGTATTACAAGATGGACCCAGAGGAGGGGACCATGTCCTGGAATATTTTCCAGGAAGAGAGTAGGTTAGAGGGTTTTAAAGATTGAAAGCCTTGTCCCTGCCCTTGGCTGGACATCGAATGCCTCCAGACACACCATGTCTGGTTCCAGGGCCAGGGGACAGGCAGTTCTGACTGGCTCCTCATGTCTCTTCACAGGTGGGGCCCTTGTTGAACACAATGATCAAGGGTCGATACAACTAGCCTGCCAGGAGTCGAGGCCTCCTGCCAGGTGACTGCTAGCCCGTCCACACCGCTTCATTGATGAGGACAGGAGACTCCAGGCGCTAGTATTGCACGCTGCACTTAATGGACTGGACTCTTGCCATGGCCCTGGAGGCAGGTGTTTGGGGCAAGGCAGGGTGGTTGGCACTCCACTCCCATTTGGAGGGACTTCTTGCCCTTGCCTCTGTGCCCCAGCATCTTCCCTCTCTGCCCCCTAAGGTCCTGCATTCAGTGTGTGGAGTCCCAGCTTCTGGTTGTCATCACATCTGTGTGTGTCAGTCTGTCACCCTCAGGATGTGTGTGCGTGTGTGTGCATGCACACGCGTGTATGTATCTGTTTCTTGCTTTCTCCTGGGTCAGGATGGCGCTGCTGGCCCTCAGCCCTGTCTCCTGCAACCTCAGTGCCTCAGCCTGAGAGAGAGGAGATGGTCTTGGATGCCCACCACACCTGGGCTGCAGGGCCAGAGCTCTCCTGACCATCAGGTCAGTCTGCCTCCTTCCAGTTTTTGCAGAGTCAGGCTCTAGGCTGGGTGGGAATGGCCACCGGGACTCTTCGTGGGGAAAGTGAGAGGGAGGCTTGCCTCTATGAGCCTAGGTAGGCTTCCTGTGAGAGAATTAGACAAGGTTCTGACTCGGACCTTTAAGCTCAAGCCATACATAGAAAACAGCCTTGGGATACGAGAACCAAGGATTATGTATAAGTTCCAAATTGCAGACACATACAGCTTCTCTCTTTCAGCACCAGCTCTTGGCTCCCTGTGCTGAGTACCAAGGGAGTCCTCCTGTAGTGGCTTCTCTAGGTTCTAGGGGTATAAGCCTCTGTGGATGTGTGTGTGGTGTGTGTGTGCATGCATGTGTGTGTCCACACTGGCCTGCCTCTCTGCTTACCAGGTTTCTCCACTGCTTAACCTTGTCCAGTGGGACAGACAGTGTGAGCTCCAGGGAAGTACCGCCTGACCTAGCCTAAAGCTTTTATACTTAGTTTTAGCCATTGGACACTCTTCGGGTCTCACTGCAAACTGCCTGAGGCTGACTGGCTAGAGCGTCCAGGCCCTGTGACCCTCACTCCCCAGGCCATGTCCTCTTCTGCAGTCCTTCCTGGCTGAGTAGATGAAATGGGGTCAAGCTTAGGCAGCTAACTTGCCACTGTCATCCACCTCAGGGCAAGGACAAAAATGTAGCCTTGCCTCTTAAAGCCAGCGCCTCTGCCAGACCCCACTGTAATGTTCCACAAACACTCTTGAAAGTCAGGGCAACCGATGGAGCACAGAAGTGGAATTTTTTTTTTTTTTCCTGTTCATTGTTACTTGTGGGAACCCGTGTCAGGGCCGCAGCTTATAGCTGGGCACTGCACCACTTGAAGGGCCATCAGTCACGTGACTCAGTGGAACTGGGGCCCCTGGAATTGGGCAGTGTGGTGGCCCTGTGTCTTCTCACCTCCAGTCCCATCTCCATGCCCCTTCTTCCTGGAAGGAAAGAGGAGCTGGAGTTGGAAAACTGATTTTATTCCCCCCCCCCCTTTTTTTTTTTTTGCCAAAGGTTTACTTTCAGTGTCTGAGCTGTGGCTCTAAGTCCCGAAGCTCAGTTTACAGTTACAGCGCACTGATGGACTGAGAGGGTGTGTGTATGTGTGTGTGCATCTGTGTGTGTATTTTGGGGAGGGGCGTCTATTTGTAGTGCCCCATTCCGGGGTTCTCTGATGCAGCGTGGGTGTGCAAACACGGTACCTTCTCAAGTGTAGTTCTTTCAAATATAGCCAATGCTGGAAAATATGATTGCAGTGATCTCCATCCCTCTATCTCTTTTGGGAAAGAGGAGCGCAGCAAAGAAAATAAGGCAGACAGATGATAAACTTGACCACAGTCAAACTTTGAAAGATAGATTATTTTCATTTTCCTTAGCAGGTCTGCTGCATTCCTGGCTCAGCCCTCAAAGATGAGGGTGACGTACGGCAGGAGGCATGTGCCACTCAGCTGGTCCTTGCTGGGTGCTGTGCTGACACAGGTCTGACCTAAGGCTACCAAGGGGGAGGATCCTTTATAGGATTGGTCCTGATCCATGGATAATATAATAGTGACCCTGATAGTTAGACACCTGCCTAGTGCTCTCATCTTGTTCCTCACTATCCTGCAAGGTGGGTATTCTCACTTCACAGCTAAAGAGATGGGTTCAGAGCAGTTTCAGTGATTAATGGCATTAAGGATTTAAACCTAGTGCTATTTGGCTGCAAACCCCCTGCTCCCTTTCCACCAAATTGTTGGTTCTCCTACCTTTCCTCCTCCTCTGCACTACAAGCCATCCTCGGATCTCACCCCGCTGGGCAGTGCCCAAGAAGATGCATGAGATACAGCTCAGGGTAAAAGCTCTTCTGGGCTCCAGCTAAAGACCTCTTGGGAAAACTACTGGGAAGCCCTGTAGAGTGCTGGGAGGAGCTGTGGGGAAATGGAGTTCTAGATCCTAGTGCATTTTTTGTGTGTCCTTGAATGAGCCCCATAATTTCTCCCAGCACACGTCTGCACCTATGAGATTGAAGGTTCAGTTCTAGATAATAACTAAGAACATTGATTCATGTTCTGCTGCTTCCCTTTCCCCCAAGGAAGAGATCTAGGCTCCTTCCCTCACTTACTTAGATTAGGGCTGTTCGGGCTCAAATTCTCCTTGCAGCTGAGGAAACTTACCTGCTCTGTTGCTTACTCCTGTGCTGGCCAGCAGTGTAGAGGCAGACACACCAAGGGAAGGTGGGCCTTTGGGCCTGAATGGAGGTCAGCCATATTGCAGGCTCCCATTTTTATACCAGCAGGTACACAGGAAACTACTGTTTTGTGAAGTCAAATATTTGTTGGGGGGTTGGAGTTCGGGGGAGGGAGGGGGGCTGTTCTGGGCATCAGTTGAGCAGATGCCCAGGATGCCTGGGGGAGACCAGCTTCCCGTACAAATCAGAGCTCTAAATTACAAGGTTTTTACCAACGCGAACAGTTGGGGGAAGTCGTCTGCTCTCATTTGCGTAATGGTTTCTGTCACTGGTGATTAGACACAGGATGAAGGAAAAGAAATTTGACAATTAGGAATGAGCGATCATTAATCTGAATCTGTTAGGAGACAGAGAGGGGAAGGATCCTTATCAGTGGGCCAGCCCAGTGTGGGGAGGCCCTCCCTCTGCCCCCACCAGAGACTCTTGGGCCACGTACCCTTTCGTTGTTCCCACGAGCCGACTGAGCTGATATTTCTTGACAGGCTAGGTGGGCCCAGTCCCCAGCCTGAGGTGGATACAGGAATGGACGCGTATAGGCATGAGCCATCAAAGAGAGAGAGATGGGTGTCCATTGCAAGTGATAGGGCAAAGGATAACAACAGAATAGTTGTGACATGCTTGCTGTTTGTGGAAAAATTTTTTAATTCAACACCCCAGATACCCTTCTTGTGACAAGTATTTGTTATATTCTAACGCTACAGGGTGTGGAGAAAACCTAGTTTTTATCCTGTAGGAGCTTCTACTTAGTTGGAGAGGAAACCACATGAAACAACCAGGGGTTTTGAAGCCATGAATCGTGCGCCCTGTGAGGACAAGATGAGAGATTGTTGAGAGATGAGGAAGATCAGTAGAGAGCAAACCTCTGGGCTCCCCAGGGAGTAATGTTGATTCTTCCCAGTCAGTTCAGCCGTAGTTGTTGCGTGGAGGGCACTGAGGCCCCACCCAGATATGTGAACAGGTAATGAGATCACCTCCAGTGGGCTGAGTTGTAAGGTGTGGAGAGTCCCAACCTGGATCTTCCCAGGTCTCTGTGGTACCTGTGTTCATTCTTCCTCTGTCTTCAAACTTCAGGGACTGTATTAATTTGCACTAGTTGGTATTTGTTCCTCAGTTTTGTGACTTGTATGTGGTGGGTTCCTTAGATTAGAAGCTCCCTCAAAGATTGGGGAAAAGGGTGGTTCCTTGTCTCCTGTCAGAATGTGAACTTCGCAGACAGGACTGTTTCTCTTCCTTGATAAGTTCCCTACCTCTGTGGCTTCTACCCTTCCAGATCGGATGCAGAGTTTAGTAGGGCTGCAGGGAATGGCCCTCAGTGACTAGTTTTACCCAAATAGGATGGATGCCGGGGTGCACTGAGAAGTGGCTCATGGGGTTCCAGGGGCCCTGGCCTTTCAACCCTGTTCTTGTCCTTCCCTGGGACCTTCGGTGCTCGTTCTCCAGTCCCTGCTGACTTCTCTGGTGTCCTCTCAAGCTTCCTGCATTGAAGAGATGTTCCAGTTTCCCTTTTCAGGGCTCCTCCAGTTTCTCCTACTCAGCCTCCCTCTGTCCAGTCTCCACCAAGGGCCTTTTTCCTGAACGGGTGTTGCCCTCTCTTCAAAAGCTACGTCCATGGCTGCAAGTGTTGGGATAGAGTTTCTCTAGGATCCCTCTCCCTGGGATCAGCCCTGAGCATGTTTGAGTCATCTTCTCTTCTGACCTGCGGTTAGTCTGTTTGTTCTGTGCCTACTCTGCCCACGTAGCATTCCTTTGTTCATTCTGTGTAGCCTGTTTAGCTTTTCTAACTCTGGTGGCTCTTCTGCTAGTCTTCAGCCATCTGTTTAATCCTCACAGGTCTTGGGGTCCTTAGTGGAGACTGAGCACTTTTGGTGCGTTTTTAGGGGACGAGGCCTTAGACACTAGCAACCATGAGGCCTGAGGATCTATGGCCAGTGGCGCCTCCAAAGATGGGTGAGGGGAGGGTACCCAGAGTCTTGGATAACGGAGAATCATGAGGAGGGATTGGGTAGGAGAATCCCCAGGAGTGGGGCCAGGCCTGGCAAGCCAGGGTGGAAGAAGCAGTTTTGTGTTTCCATCCGAATGCATCTGTGTGCCTTACGGTCCAGCAAGCAGTTCAGGGATTGTGGTCATCTTGTGGATGTCTCCTGGTCTGTGATATCTTTGGCTATGCTCTGAGTCACCAAGTTTGGCTGGTCTCCGCATTTCAGCGCTTGCTGGGACGGAAACAGCATGTTGAGTAGTTTTGTGTCTGGAGCGAAGGTCTTCGATGAGACAAGCCACGGAAGCTGGGATAGCAGGTGAGGGACCAGTGGTCAGCTTACCCAGATTGTCTTTCCACTCCTCCAAGTGTTTAGGCACAAAAACTGATTAAAGAAGTGAAAAAAACTAGGCCTTGCCTTCTTCCCCACCCAAAGTCTGGGTTTTAGGTAGTATTTTGGGAAGGGGCATGTGTCCTTACCTTCCAATAGAAGCAACCTAGCATAGTGTTTTAAAGCATGGATTTTGGAGTCAGATGTGTTTGGTTCCGGTTCAGATTTCTAGCTTTGCCACTTATCAGCCAGGTTTGACCTTGTTGATTGACTTTACCTCTCTGAGCCTCAGTTTCCTCAATTACAATGATATGTGTGGGGGGCGAGGGGGAGTGTTGAAAACATCTACCTCAGGGTTGTTGGATTAACTGAAACGATGTTTGTAAAGCTTTAGCACGTACCTGGCAAGCACTTAATAAATGGCTGTGGTGGTGGTGGTTACGTTTATTATGTGACTTATTCAGAAACTTTATTTCAGTGATTTGTGAGCAGATTTCCAGTGATTTTTTTTTTTTTTCTCTCAAGAAAACCATAGGAAAGAACAAGGAACATGCCCTGGAGACACCCACATCGAGTCGCAGGCAGACAGAAGGGCTTTGGTACCCAAACCTGTCCTAGAAGGAGGGAAACAGGGAAATGCCTGATGCCTTCTGTCTAGACAGCCAGACTTTACCACTCTCAACACCAGCCCAAGGCCAGGGTGAGAAGTCATCAGGTATGAGCTCTCCTTACGCTATGTGAGGAGTGAGGGCATCTGAAAGAGTTTCCATCACCCCTGTAGAAGCTCTTGCCAGTTTCCTACTGTGAGACACCAAGGCAGTCAAGTCCGACCTCCTTGGTTCAGTTTTATTCCATGCTCTTCGCTGTATTTAAATTATATGTGTATTAAGATAGCTCTGGGGTAGAGGGGCTTTTAGAAGAGAATCCAGAAAAATATCAGACTAGAATCTTAACAGCTGCCATTTGTGGAGTGCCCTGGAGCATTTCTGTTCCAGACCCGGTGCTAGTTTGTGCCTGTGTGCTCTCAGTTCAGTGGGGGCACCAACCAGGCAGTTAACATTACAGATGTGCAAAGGAGAAGCTAGGTGTTCACAGCAGGCTTCCTGCAGGAAATAACATAGGCTAAGCTGATATCTAGAAGTTAACCAGAGGTTGGGGAGTAGCGAAAGGCATACCTTTCTTCTCTGGCTTCTCTCCCAGTTCCCAAACAAACCCTCTGCTCCTCCATGTTTAAGGGTTCTGTTAATAACACCTAGAAAGGAGCCAGATGATGGACCCTAAAAGAAGAAAACCCTTTGGTTAGCCACAGAAATCTTTGGAAATCATTTTGGTGGCTGGCCCAAGTTTGTCCTGGAGTACAGATGGATTGGACTTGCTCCCTTGCAACCTTTCCACTGTCCTCTTTCTCAGAAATCTGTCTGCATTCTGGCCTCTGGAGCCACTCTGCCACCCTACTTGGAAGAGATGCTGGATACTCAGAAGTCAGCCCGAGGTATATTCTGGCTGCCTGGAATTCTCAGCTTCTTCCACACTGACATCCTCCTGATTTCTTAGGTTTTGTCTCCCACTTTGAGCCACTCCCTTCCTCCCCACTATGAGCTGAGCCTCTCTGTAGTGCCCCCTCTGTAGCCACACACAACCTCTTGCCTCTAACCTTGGTCCCCAGCCCCATGGGTGAAGAAGACCCCTCTCTAGCTTGTGCCAAGTCATTCCTAGACTATAGGCCATTCTGTAGTCGCTTTGCATTCACCTCTTCACTTCTAGATTTCTTTGGCTCCGGGCCCTGAAAGCCTTCTCTTTGGTCCTTAAGGGCAGCTCTACTCCTTAACCCAAAATGTAAGCTATATCTGGGCTGGGTATTTATTACCTCTCCAATATAAAGTGTATAGTGCAACATAGGGTAGTGATTGAGAATGAGGGCTCTGCATACCTGACTTTGAATCCTAGATCTGTCATTCTGTATGACTTGGGCAAAATGACAGACTGCTTGTAACTCCTTCATATATATGGGGATAACTACTACGTTGCCAAGGCTATATGAAATACGGTTTGTAAAGAAAGGCTTAGCAGAGTGACTATTTGATAGCAAGCGTCAGCCCTTCTGTCTTTCAAAGGCTTCACCTCTTCCTCATCTAGCTTTCCAGCAGCAGGTCCTGCTTCCAGTCTCAGGGTAAGTCTAGTTGTCAACTCATGAGCAGAGCAGAGGTATGAACTTTCCTGCTTATGTTACGAGTCCCTGCCCCTTCTCGGTGACCTGATTCACAGAACCCTATCACACCACCATCACTGGGAAATGGTCTTCCAGAATCTCTCTTCTATAATATTAAAACAATGGCAGTGACAGTAGAAAATGTCAGAACTGCTGCCAAGGGGTAAGAGGCACTGAAGGTGTGTGCAAGCTGGCGGCATCACAGGCAGGGACTTTGAGGCAAGGAGATTGGTGCAGAGGCCACCATACTAGTTGATAGGCAGCAGGACCATGGACTTAAGAAGGTTCCCTCTAAGTTTTCAAATAGTGAGCTTTTGACAGTGGTGGTTGAGCAACATCCTACCCACTTTATAGTCAGTTTGTGGTCCTTGATCTCACAAGGGTTTGTGTGATGTCTTAATAAGAATAGAGGCATTAGATGTGCCTCCCGGGTTTGAAATCCCTATTTGCTGCTTCCTGCTTCCATCCTTAGGTGAGTTGAGGGTTCTTGGTCTTGGCTTCTTCACCTGTGAGGGTTGGGAAATAGCACATGGCTTGCAATATTGTTACACGAGTACGTGGGAATGTTGTAAAAATACCAATTCAGTGTGGGCACTTAGGAAGTGGTTTATTATGAAGACCCAAGTGTCTTTGAACGGTGTTCAGTTAGTATTTGGAGAGAAGGAAACTGCTGGCAGCAGGGCCTTTTGGATCCTACTGACTCAGGATACCACACCTGAAGCAGAATCTCACAGGAGATGGCTTGGTGGAAGAGCAAAATGGAAAAGATCATAAGGCTTTGGAAGAGCCTGAATGTCTGTGGGAGGAAGGGCTGGGGACAAAGGTGGTTTTGCCAGGACGGGGTCTTGGGGAACAGAAGCAGAGACCTAAGCTCTAGTTTACCACCTAATTCCCAGAAGGAGAGAGGAAATGGGACAGGAGAGTGTCTGTGGAGGACACTGGCTGAGTGAAAAGGAAACAAGGTTCAAGGGCAGTGAACCTACATGTAGATGTACTTTTCACAGGCTGGTTGACTTTGGGGATGTTTGTGTCTATGCTTCAGTCTTCATATTTAAAATTGGCTAATACTGCTACTACCTTGCTTACAGTATAGATGGGACAGTATACATGAAAATGCCGTCTAAACAGAGTACTGTGTGTTTGTTGTTGGGTGGTTGTTGGGGTGAGGGTCTAGGAGAGCGTTTCCAGAATGGATGAGTTACAGAATTGCAACAGTTCACAGGTTAGAGCCTCCCACGTTTTCAGGAGGAAGTAGTAAAGCAGCGTTTCCCACCAGTACACTGTTCTTTCATCCTGCCAATGTTTGACTAGGAAGGATTTTGATTAAAGAAGAAAAAGCAGTGTGGTGAGAAAGGGCAGTTTTGGAGTTGGCATGGACTCGGTTTGAATCTTGGTTTTACCATTCCCAGCATTGAGATGGTCAGATAACTTACCATCTCTGAGTTTTGGTTTCTTAACAGGCCTCTTCATGTGGCTGTTGGGAATGAATGAGCTGCCTCACTGCCTAGTACCTATCTAGTAAGTGCCCAGTAAATGTTTGTTCCCTTTCTTTCACTTCTTTTCCCCTTAGACAAGAAAGCTTCAGTTTACCCAGCATAAAAGGGTCTCAGTTATCCATACCTTAATAGGAACAAGTAATACCAGATTTCTAGGGTGAGATCAGTTGCCCTTTAAGGCAAGAAAAAGGCAAGGGAAGAATTGTGGAGAAGGGGGCACAATCCCACAGTGTTGAGGGTGCAGTACGGGGACTCTCATTATTGAGTTGGTACAGGGGTGGATGAACAAAGGGTGACGTTGAGAGGTGAGAATTTCAAGAAAGAAGGTGGGTGCTGGGGCACTTGGTTGGCTCAGTCGGTTAAGTGTCTGACTTCGGCTCAGGTCATGATCTTGCAGTTTGTGAGTTCAATCCCCGCATCAGGCTCTGTGCTGATAGCTGGGAGCCTGAAGTCTTCTTCGGATTCTGTGTCTCCCTCTCTTTCTGCCCCTCCTTGCTCACACTCTGTTTCTCTCTCCCTCAAAATAAATATTAAAACATATTAAAAAAAAAAAAAAGGTGGGTGCTGACTGCTAGAGGGAAAGCCATTCGAGCAGAGGCTGTATGGAGTGGAGGACAGAGTGAACTAAGGGTGAGAAGACCAGAGTTCTGCCAGAAGAACCTTAGGAATAGTGACTAAAAGTCAAAGTTATGAAGATGTCTTGCCTTCATCCAGCTATCATTTCAATACCTGTAAGAGTTGTGGTCCTCTCAGAAAGGAAGAATATAAAAAGAAAGCAGTTATCCTCAAGATGGAAAGACATGTTGTTGTTTTTTAAGTAATCTTTATGACCAACGTGGGGCTTGAACTCACAACCCTGAGATCAAGAGTCACATGCTCTACTGAGTGAACCAGCCAGCTGCCTCAAGATGGAAAGACTTCTAGATGTTTTTAGAGCCAAGGATATGCATTACCCCAACCAGGGTATATGGTAGCCCAGTTGGGGTTCTGGTCTTCTGTGAGAAAATGCAGTTAGGTACTGAAGAGCATAGAACTCAGGGATGATTTGAGTGGCCACCTCTTTAAATAATGGAGGTCCTTTGGTAGGTCTTTCCAGAGGCTACAAGTAGGACTTTCTGGGTCCCATCTTACAATTCAGTCACTGGTCCAACCAGAGTTTCTGGTTTACACCTTCAGCCATCTGAGAAGGTGACCTCAAAACTATATAGGGCAGCATCAGTTGCCTCTTTGATAGGTAGGCACGAATCTTTTAGCACTGGAGGACTTAGAATGAAGGCTAGTAGTGTTTAATTAAGAACATCAAAGCCACAGCATTACTACATTTGCTTTTAAGGAATCTATACTTTTTTTTTTCATTTTTAAGTTTATTAATTTTGAGAGAGAGCAGGCCAGCAGGGGAGGGGCAAAGAGAGTGGGAGAGAAAGAATCACAAGCAGGCTCCGAGCATTTGGCACAGAGCCTGTTGCAGGGCTCCATCTCACAATCACAAGATTGTGACCTGAGCCGAAATCCATAGACGCTAAACGACTGAGGTACAGAGGTGCCCCTGTGCCATTTGTATTAAAGAGTGTTGAGTAATTTATTTAGGCTTGAATCTTATGTTGAAATCTTGCTAAGTTTCTATATAGTTTTGGAACATTTTAAATGATTTAAGATTTGCTATATTTATAAACTTAATTTATTGGAGACATAATAAGTACTTGGGAAGGTTTATTTCAGTCAGATAAATGAAGCACTTGAGGAAATCAAATACATTAACCTTCCATTAAACCAAATTCCTTTGTTTCATAAGCAAAACTAAGGTTTATGTAACTCTGAAAGTTGAATATACCTTTTAAAACTAATATCTTAAAACTAATATTCTCTACACAAAAGTCACCCATATGGATATCAGAAAACTCAGGGAATGTAGTATTATCACAAAGCCAAGTCTTTAGCCTCTCCAAGTACCAGGTAACTGGCAGCAGTTAATTTGGCCAACATGGGTCAAATCAGAAATACAGACATGTTTTCTTAAAGTTTTTTTAATTAGCATTTAAAATCAATTTCCATCTAAAAAGCCAGATTTTGGCCTGTCTAGAAAATCAAAAGATCTGACAATAAAATTTATAGGACAATTGGCTGGAGCCGAGTAGCTGCCACTCTTTTGGGGGTGTTTCTTCCAGTTTGCTATAGTCACTGTGTCTCTGGTTTGTCTGGTTTATCCCTGGTTTGTCTCATTTCTGTGGCCTGTCTGGCCCCATAGATTTTTAAGCATGTGACCCCTGAACTAGAGGTTCTGAGGTTTCCAACATCTGGTTCATAGCCTTGGGTAAGGGCTCAGGAAAAGTGCAGGCCCCAACCTCCTCTCTGTTCTTGTCTGCACTCCAGCTAGGCTGTCTTCCCACCTGGATTGGTCCCAGGATGGGATTCAGCCCCTCTAGGAAATATGTGAGAAATTTCCAGGCTCAGACTTCCCTGTTTTGATGCTCTTTTCTATGACCAGACCAGTTCCAGGCCTTTTCTTGCCCAGACATTTTGCCTAGGCACTTAAATCATGTCTCAGTTCTTGTGAATTTCCTGATCACCTTTATAATTTGACCACAGCCTCACTTTGGTTTGGTGTGTGAGGGTTCCTCCCCTCCCCTCCCCCCCCCCCCCCCGCCCCCGCCCGGGTTCTCTGCTTTAGATTATACCTGCTCTCTCTAGCCTGAGGTATGGAAGATTACTGACAGTTCAGGAGACATGAGAGGTGAGTTTTGGATTTTCAAGAGAAAGAGGCAGAGGCCAACCATAGTTTAGGGAGGCAACTAGTAGCTTTTTAGAGGAGGGAGGCTACTGCATATATGTGAAGGCAGAAGAGAAGACAGGAGAGAACTTAGGTGTGAGGATAGGGTCTCAGAAGGCACAGGGTGATAAGATAGGAAATGGCAATAGTTGCTTAAACTCAGGGAGATCCTGAAGCTCAGAAATATCTGCAGAGACAAGAGATACAGGAGGGAGCACCACTGGGGGCCTGTAATCTCCTAATGTTACAATTAAATAAATAGCACTATATACTTTGGAAAGAGGGCATAGTCATGATATTGGGGTCACAGCCTGGGGCAAGAGAAATTTCCACCAGTGCAGCTGATAGCCTCTCACAGTATCTGTAGACATAGCAGAAACATCTGAACCAAATGGTCATGTTGCTTGGTGAAGAGCCGGACCCAGTGAGGGCTGATTAATGGATCCATGTCCTCCTAGGCCAGAGGGAAGTCTCCAGCAGCATGCTGTAGGGATCAGTCTGGGCCTGTGTCCTGTCTGACATTTTTATTGACAACTGACCAAGGCAGCAGGTTCATCAAGTTTGCAGGTGATAGAGCTGGGAGGGGGCAGCTAATACTTTGCATGAGAGAGTCAGGATTCAAAATGATTTCAACAGGCTGGAACACTGGGCTGGAACCAACAAGATTAAATTTAACAGGGATAAATGTAGAGTCCTGCACTTAGGTTAAAACAAAATCAATGACATAAGTACTGGGCGGGGTGCGGGCCCAGCTTGACAGCAGTTCATGAAGAAAGACCTGGTGGTGGGGGGGGGGGGTTAGTTGACTGCAAACTCAATAGGAGTCAACCATGTGATGTGACTGCTAAAACCTCTAATACAGTCACGAATTGCATTAACCAAAAAGCAGCCAGATCAAGGGAGGCCATCACTCCACTGCTTTCTCAGATTGTCAGGCCACCTCTGGAATACTGGGTCCTCTTTTCTAAAGGAGGTCAGTGACAAATGAGAATATTTTGACAAGCAGCCAGCATGGCAGTGGGCCTGACTACCTCCAGAAACTTTCTAGAAACTCGGGTGCTGAGCTTCTGGGATGAAGAGCAGGGGTGTATAATCAGAACCCAAACAAAGATACAAAGTGTATCTCGAGCACTTCTCTGGAGGTTGGGAAAAAATCTGGGAGTCTGCTTTCCTCCCATCCTGTGGGTACCCACAGACATTGGCCTGTGAGTCTCATCCCAGGCCTTTCTTAGTCGGAGGACTAAGGGTTACTTCGATGGGGTCTAGAATGGGGATCAGCATGGGAGTAAGTAGGAAATGGGGTAGTGAAGTGGGAAGGAAGCTGCACATTTGCATCTCCAGCACCACCTTTCATCGTTCTCCCCCGGGATGTGCAGTCCCCATTTTGGTCACAACGTGGCGCCCTCGCTCCACATGGATCCTGAGCCAATGGCGAGAGCGGAGTGGGTGGCCTGGCTGCAACTGCACCTGCACTTTCCGCACTCCCCACTATGGGGAGCCCACGGGGGGGCACTCAGCTTAGTCGTGTTTGACTTGGGACTTCTGTGTGGCCAAGAAGACGACTGAGGTGAGGAAAAGCTTGCCCGGGCACAAACGTGTGGGATCCAGATGTGGCTCCTATTACGGCCACATACTCCAACCTGAGCTACTCCGCACATGACCTCTTGTCTGCCCTGGCACGGAGCACAAGCTGCAGAGGGCTGCTTCTATGGCAGGAGGGTTCCTGGGACACCAAGGACTCCATCACAGTGGGATCTGGGGTGAACCCAAATCCCCCATAGTGACTGGCTGTGTTACTGTCACCAACTTACCTAAGCTTTATATGTCTTGGGTTCCTTAACTGAAGTAGAATAACAATGCCAAGTTCATGGAGTTGTTAAGATTGAATGAGGCATCTAGGGCAATGATTCTGAACCGGTGTAGGAATCATGAGACAAGATTGTAAATGTGATTTCTGACCCCACCACCAGTCATTTAATAGTTCTGGATGGAGCCCAGGAACCTGTTTTTCTAGCCAGTTCCCCAGGTGATTCTGATGTTCATGGTTCTCTGACCACATTTTGAGAAATTGACCTAGGACATGGAAGGTGACCTAGTTAATATGCATTAGTTCTTGGAGCCTGTAGGAGGGACAGTGGGGATCATCGGGCTGGGCTCGCAAGAGTACACAGGCTTGCTCTCCAGATAACTGTAGCCTTGATGGAGAAGGAAGATGGGTCTGGAGATGGGGATATGATATTAAAGCTCAAAATGGATGTTTGAGAACTGAGAAGATTGGGTATACTGAGGGCTATAGAGGAATTGGAGTGTTGGCACTAGGGCTGGGGGCCACTTGATGGGGTGTTGGTGTATTGGAGCACTGGGTGTAATGTGTTGAAGGGAATGGGGTTAGAGCGTACTGGGAGGGGAAGAAGCTGAGAGGTTGAGGTGGAGTACATTGACGTTTTCTTGGAGGACTGGAGATTGAGGTTTGTTCTGTCATGATGGTGCCAAGAAGACATAATGATGGAGACTGCGATGCTCAGTGAAGCCCCGTGGGGGCAGCCATGCTTTGTGATTTGTGATGAGGCATTGAGCTCAGCCTTCTAACTTTTTTTTTTTTTTTTTTTTTTTTTTTTTTTTTTTTTTTTTTGAGTAAGAGGGAGGAGGATGCTCCTTAAGAGCTTCTGGGGGAACTTTCTTGCCCCCAGAGGGCATAAGGGTGTGTGTGTGTGTGTGTGTGTGTGTGTGTGTGTGTGTGTGTGTAGGAGAAGGTTAGCTTATGCAATGAGATTTTCAAAAGTTCCTTTCTGGATTTCATGACTGACTTGAAAGGAGTCAGTCCCCAGGACACACTCATCTCCTCTGCCTACACACACAATAACATTTGACCTGTGTAATTTCTCTTGGGGCTCAACTCCCCAAAAGGGGGCACTCTTGTCAGCAGCTCGCAAGCATGTGGATGTCTGCCAACTGAAAACACCTTCCGGAAACTCTGAAGACCTTCCCAGAGGAACATTCTAGAAAGAATCCTCAAATTCAAATCCTTGAACACTGGAGCTGGAAGAGAACTTAAATACCATCTGATGCAGTCTCCCTCAGCTTGGTCCTGAGGGATAGACACCTGTTGCGGACACTCTGGTTTCTAAGTTTCTGGGGACCCCAGAAGCTGATGTGGGAGACGAGACTCACAGTGAAAAGGGAGACTCAGTAGAGTAGGGTTGTGGGTTCTGCCAGTAAACACCTAGGTCAGAGGGGGATGAACACCTACAAAAGAAGGTTCCCTAGAGCGGGGTGACTAGGCTGCACTTTAAAATGGGTAGGATTTATTTTTAGTTATTTATCTTCTATAATTTTATGAAAAAAAAATACTGGATTAGAGGGTGGGACATGTTCTGCCACAGAGGAGCAAAGCTACAGAGGCCTGGATCCATCTAAGGTTTGGGGAACAATAAAGAGGCCACTTGGTTAGAGGTTACTGATCACTGCTGGGCAGAGTGAGAGAAGGGCAGGAAGGTCTGGGTGCAGCAGGAGGTATGAGGCTGGAGGCCAGAGGAAAGGAACTGGATTGGGCTCATTGCAGGGACACTGAGGATCGAGTCTAAAGAAGCAAATGAGAGTACCCAAGGAGATGGAGAGAAGAGGGCTACAGGGACAGGTGTGAACATGCCAAAGAAGCACTTCCCAGGGCATCAAAAATTTAACCAAGAGAGTAGAGGCAGACATGGGGTGATCACAGGCTTGAACTCTGAAGAGTTTGGAATAGGAGGTGGGGGTAAGGAAGGTCATTAGAGTCGGTGATTAAGAAGTCAGCAGAATGGTAGGGGCTAAAGTGAGTTGGTGGAGAAGAGATCCGGGCAGCAAGGTAGACTATATAGGCTATCCTTTGAAAAATACATGCAGGACTGGAGGCAGTCCATTATTTTGAAAAGCTACAGTGAAGCTTTGTTAGAGGTAGAGAAACAGATTTGTGGACAGAGGAGAAGAAGCCATTGGAGAGGAAGAGACTGATGTCACTAGAAAGACAACACCGGGAAGAACCAGTTATAGAAGGGAAAGGAAGGACATGGAAACAGCCTAAAAGGTCAAAGCCTCAGATGTGAAGAAAGGGGTGAGGTGAGGAACTCCAGTTGGACCCAGGCTTTGATCTAAAAATAGTCATGATTGAGGTCAGCTTATTCAAGTAAAAGTGCCTGGGGTGGGGCTGGGCTGGAGGAACATAGAAGAAGGCAATGGTGGAATCAAAGTAGTCTAATGTCTAACATGTTGCCCAGTGGTGCCAGGACACAGTGGAGCTGGGCTGGGGTTGGTCTTGGGCAGGGTCTGAAGCTGTGCCTTTGGGAGCAGGATGGAGCAAGCCAGTCACAGTGTAACCATATTACAACTGTGTCAGGAGCCTAAAGGCCAGGACACCATGAGGGCAGTGAGGGACCTTGCTAGGGGAACAGAGGGACAGCTGTCAGATCCTGACCTACGGGGGCTTGATGGAACAGCGGCAACCATACAATGTGGGGGTCAAGGGCCTGGATTCAAATGTGAGGAGTTACTGTTACTCCTTTTAAGTATCTGAGATGGATTCTGAGTGGAGAGAAAAATGTAAGGAGATGCATAAAGGGAGCATTGCTTTGTACTAAACACTGTTCTATATAAATGAATTTAATTCTCACAAGCACCCCCCCCCCCCGCCCATGAATTAGGTGCTATTATTATTACCATTTCACAAATGAAGTTCAGAGAGGGAAAGTAGCTTGGCCAAGGTCACATAGCCGGTTGGTAGCAGAATTAGTATTTGAAAGATTTTTTTCTGACTCAAGTGTCTATTTTCTGCTATGCCTTTTATTAGCTGCTTACCAGGTAGGTGACCTTGGATAAGTTAACTTGATTTCTCTCCTCACTTTCCTCATAGAGAGTACTACTTACGTAAGGGGATGCCATTAATTGGTATTATTTTATTGTTGTCTTTGTCCCTTACTGCTTCTCAACAGAAACTGAAGACTTTGAGGAAAGTGAAGGAAGGTCCTGGGGCACAGGTCATTTAGAGAGGGTCAGGTAGTGGGGGAAAGGTAAAAGAATAGGATCCAGCCAGTGGTTCTCAACCAGGGACATTTTTGTTACCAGAGTGGCCTGGAGGAGCTATTGGGTTTTGGCATTTTGGTAGGCAGGACCCAGGAGTGTTAACAGTGGGCAGTCACACCCCACTTGAGAACATTCAGGAGAAACCCATCTGGGAAGGATGCTTTGAGGTTTAACTCCGAAGAGTAGCAGTGCCAGAGATTGGAGCAGCTTGAGCAAGTGCTGGACGTTTGGAATGAACTTAGAGATATGTAGGGGCCTGGGAAGGATCAGACCCTGGTGGAAGCAAGGCTCCCTAGAGGGGAAGGTGGAGAGGTCTGCAAAGGTAGGCTGGGGCCAACCCCCTTAAGGCCAGGCTAAGAGGTCTGGACACCGAGCAGGAGAGGTAGAGAGCTGTGGGGTTCTGGGTGAGGGGCAGGTTATATTTAGGAAGATACTCGTGCAGCCAGGGAAGAGGTTAGGGAGAGTCTGGAGACTCGTTAGGGGATTGAGGCCAAACACTGGCAAGAAACAGCCATGAGCTGGACAGAGTTTGGGGTTGGAGTAAGTGGAAACACTAAGGAAACTCCCAGCATGAAGATGCATGAATGGAGAGTGGCTGGGGCTGGATCTGGCAGGCACTGACCTGGGAGGGAATTCTAGGGGAGGTGGGCTGGTTTGGGACCCATGTCTGGTGTTTGGGACATGGTGATTATGGTGGATTTAAGGTGATGATAGGGAGGAGAGAGATGTGAGGAGCCAGAGACACTGTTCGAAGTCAGGACTGAAGTACAGATTTGGGAGTCAGTAATCCACATCTATTGAGGGCTGTTCTTGTGGGGTTGCTGGTTGAATTTGAAGTCCTACTTGCGGATACATTGGTCATGGGAGAGGATGTGAAGTGCTACAATCTTCAGATAGCCTGGCCTTCTCTGCACATAAGGGAGGAAGAACTGCTGGGAGAGAGGCCAGGATACTAGGAGGCCAAGAGCTTCCTGGAGGCCTCACTAGTGCCAGGCTCCACAGAGAAAAGGCCCAGGGTCTGACTGCTTTCAGAGCAAGTGACTTCAAGACAGCAGCAGGGTGGAGGGCAGAGTCAGGCAATGGAGCCACTGAGGAAAGGGGGTGGTAGGTGAAGGTGGCTGGTGAGTTGGAGGTTTTGGAGTTCAAGATGAGAGGGGCAGAACTGGGGTTCTGAAGGCAGGTTAAGAGGGTGTATTTGAGAGAGGCAGTGGTGAGGCTGATGGAGGGGGGGAAACCAGAAAGGAGGTTCCTCTATGATCTAAGGGGTTCCCAAGTAACTATCCTCAACTTAGGTACAAAGTAATGGATTTTTCCAGACTCAATCCTCTGGCCTTTCTCTGCACACTCCCCAACCCCCCAGTTTAGGCTATTTCCTCTGTTCTTCCTCAAGAAACAGAAAAGAACAGGGAGCCCATGTCCCGTAACTATTCTGATTCATCTGGCTTTCCTACCCAGCCCTCCAGGCTCAGTGATTTCCTGCGCCTTCAGTCTTCCCTTCCCCAGGATACAGTTTGTTCCCATTAGGTGACCTGACCATAGAGTTTTTTCCTATTTGGGAAAACCCAACGTGTGTGGGCTTTTCAGGAAGCTTGTAGACCACCCTGCACTCTGCTCCCCCTTCCTCCATAATCTGCTACTCCCATTCAGGCCAGACTTGCTCTTTATTGACTGGTCAAGTTGATCACCTGTCCTTCTGGGAAGTGGTGCCCTGATCCCTCCCTCATCAGCTCTCTGGTGTCTGAGTCTGTCACCAGAGTTAGAAATCAGCACAAAATGTTGAAAACTCTCTTCTCTAGGACTCCTCCTCCAGTTGGGCTCATTCAGTTCTTATTGGTCTTTTCCTCTGTTGATTCTGCAGGTGGGGTTCCACTTAGGTAACTTTGCAGCATGTGCTCTGGTATCTTACTGTTTTGGAACCATTTTGCTTCTGTTGCATTGTGATATTCTAGAATGGAGCTAGAGATCACCTAGTACAGAAGTTTTAAAGAATATATTTTTTAAAGCTTATTTATTTATATTGACAGAGCAAATGGGGGAGAGGCAGAGAGAGAGGGAGAGAGAGAATTCCAATCAGGCTTCACACTGTCAGTGCAGAGCCCAACACAGGGCTCGAACTCACGGACTGTGAGATCATGACCTGAGTCGAAACCAAGTCAAGACACTCAACCGACTGAGCCACCCAGGCGCCCCTCAAAGAATATTTTAAACTTTAGATTCTTCAATTCTGAAAAAACATACAGCTAAAAGTAGAAGTGGCTTTTATCAGCAAACTTGCTCACCCTTGCCCCAACCTTTGCCCACAGCAGCTTTGATGCTCCTGAGAACCCCTAGAGTCCCACAGAACACATTTTGAAAGTCTGATGCCTTAATTTATAGGTGAAAAAACGGCCCAAAGAGATGAAGGGACTTGCCCAAGGTCACACAACAAGAACAAAAACTCAGGATTTTCTCAGATCCCTCCCAGTTCTAGCATTCTAGGACTTGTTAACTTCTAGCTGAGCTGTCTCTCTGGTGTTCTTTTATGTTCTGTGTTGATCATTCATTTACTTAGCAGATGTTTATTGAGCACCAACTATGCACTGAGTACACAGGCCCTCTGGACTATTAGGTACCAGTCCTGGTAGTGAATGGAAGCAAAAGCAGTCACTGTCTGCCCTCATAGGGCTTTTGGTCTAGTGCCAGAGGTAGAAAAACTACATCTGTGGCAAGTACCACGAAGAAGATCAACGGTGTGAAAAGGAGGACTTGTAAGTGGTTATCAGTCCATTTGAGCTGCTCGAACAAATATACCATAGACTGGGTGGCTTATAAGCAATAGAAATTTATTTCTCTCGGTTCCAGAGGCTGGGAAATCTAAGATCAAGGTACTAGCAGACTTGATGTGTAGTGAGGACACAATTCCTGGATCATGGGATGACCATTCTCACTGTGTCCTCACTTGGTGAAAGGAGAGAGGAGCTCTCGAGTCCCTTTTATAGGGACACTAATCCCATTCATGAGGGCTCTACCTTCATGACCTAATCACTTCTCAAAGGCCCCACCTCCAAATACAATGACATTGGGGATTAGGTTTCAACATATGAATTTGGGGGGGACACAGACATTCAGTCTGTAGTAGCATGTGAGATTTAACCTAGTTAGAAAGTAACCTGGAGGCCAGAGCTAAAAGTAAACTGGGAGAATAGAGAACCGAAGTGTTCCAGGTGGAGGGAGCAGCATATGCAAAGCCCTGTGGCCGGAGGGAGCGAAGTTGGTGGGGGAACAAGCGAGGCCAGAGTGTAGTGTGGGAGGCGGGAATGTGGGCAGACAGGCGGCTGGCTCCGTATACCAGATGAGGCTACAAGGGCTGTTAAAGAGTGCTGGGGCTTTATTCGAGGATTAGATTGTTTCGAAAAGATGTCTCCAGTTGTAAAAGTTAACTGAATGCCCTGTCCCCAACCCTGTCTCAACTGACTTCCTTTCATTCCACCTCCTGTCTGCTTTTCTGACTTCAGTCACATGCTGCTTGGGGTGTTCTCAGCAGGTCTAGTTTCCACTTTTTGTGGCATATGCATTTCAGCTGTAAGGTGTACATGTGCATTTGGTGTGTGAGTGTGTTGCTACTGTATCATTTATTCATTCAATAAATATTAAGTTATTAAGTGCTGCTATGAGGCAGGTACTGTTCACTTGTCACTATGGGCAACCAACATGATGAGTGATAGTGTGTCTTTGTGTGTGATGTTGGTGCATTGTGTCATTACGCATGAGGGCTGTATGTAAATGTGTTGGCCGTATGCTCAAAATGACGGCCACCGTGGGTAACCATGTAAGGCTCCTCTAGGTGTCATTATGTGTGCCTATCATTTTGGGTCTTTTGTCTAACTTGATGTAATAACAGCAGGTGTGGCTGACGTTGTGGGTGGTTCTGTGTGTTGCTGTGTGATGTGAATGTAGGACTGTGATGTGTCTGTGTGTCTGGGAGTGCAGCTTGGGAGACCTTGTCTCCTGCAGTAAATCTAGCGGAGAACAAGCTTCCTGAGACTGTTGGAGGCGCTCTCCACAGCCTCTGGGATGATTGGTGCAGGGAGTGGAGCCTCCCCCGCTGGCTGGAGCTGGAGGCAGAGGGGAGAGGAGGGCGCCTGGGCAGGCCTGGCTGGCCAGACAGGGCCAGATTAATAAAGCAGGACCTGGGAGAGGGCAGGCCAGGGCGGGTGGTTTTGGCAGGAGGCGGCTGAGATGAAAGTGGTCCGACTGGCGGGCAGGCAGGTGGCCTCTCCCCTGCCCTGTCAGCACTTTTTAATGTCCCCTCAGTTAGAACGTGTGGGAGGAGTGGGGTGAGGGAAGCTGGAGCTCACCTTTCCCAGGCCCTGGAGGAGGGGCTGGGGCAGCCAGGAGGTGGGGTGGGAGGAATGCGGTTCTAGGTGTAGCTGAGAGCAAGAGTCCCATGCCTCCTCTGTCCCCTCAGTGTGCCTGACCTCCAACTATCCAGGGAGGCAGGACTAGGAAGCAAATAGAGAAGCAGAAAACAGAGAGGGAATGAAAGGGGTGACTGAGACTGTGCGCCCGCACGTAGGTGACTGTACTGTCAGAGTAAGCATGCGAACCTGCCTAAACAGATGAGAGGAAGGCTGAGGTCGTGAGAGTATGTGAGCAGGACTGTGTGTGTGTGTGTGTGTGTGTGTGTGTGTGTGTGTGTGTTCAGCGCTCTGCTTATGGGAATTGAAATCTTAAAACAGGAGGCTTGCTTCCTGGTGTGGCCTGTTGCTGGTGTGTGGCTTTGGATAGGTCATTTATCCTCCCCGAGCTTCGTCCCTTCATCTCTGAAGTAGGGATGAGGGTACCTGTTCCACAGGATGATTGTTGGGCTTAAATGGACTGAAATAAATGGTCAACTGTAAATCTCTTTATAAACGTGTGGTATCATTGTTAATAATTGCATGTGGGGCGTGTTGGGTGACTGTGTGTGATGGTGTGGGTGTGTCTAGGGGCCTGGATGTCTGTGTGTATCAGTTATAGTGGGTGTCTGGGTGAGAGTAGTAAGCGCGAACTCTGTTTATGATGAGTTTGTTGCAAGAGTGAATACACAGGTGTTAGATGCATGTTTGGTCCTTATAAGCAAAATATATGAAAATATCTGTATGGATCCAAGAGTGGTCAGTGTCTTTGTGTGACCATGAATGCATGTGTTTGTCTGTGGGCATCTGTATCGTTGTGTGTGTCTGTTCACAATAGATGATTTTGTGTCTCGAGGTGTATCTGAGTTGCCCTGGCACCTGAGATAGATGTTTGTGTCTTGGAGAGTGTGCTGGCTATGTGGGGGGGATATGTGGGGTGGGTTTAGTGGGTCTGTGCACCCTGTGTGCGTCTCTGAGTGTGTGTCCCAGTGTGAATGTGGTTGAATGTGCCTTTGTCTTGGTCGTGTGAGTGTGATGGCGGTATGTGGTGCCTTGGTGTGTGTGTGTGTGTGCGTGCATGCGAGTGTGTGTTTGGTGAGCGGCTCTGCTGCCTTAAGCACCTTTCGAATACATTGGCCACAGCTCATTGAATCCTTTAACAATCTGACTCTGCTCTTCCTTCCCCGTTTTTTCTAATTCAGTTCCTCTTATTACAAAAATAAAAAATAAAGCGCTGCCCCTTTCCAGTGGCTGGCCCCGCGGAGCCCCCGCCTCGGGACCAGCCTCGTTTCACTCCATTTCGGAGAAAACGGGAAGTCGGTAATTTTAAAAAATATTTTCTACTTTATTTGGGATTTAATGTTCTTACAGAATCCTGCTGCCTCCCTCTGTCCCCCCTCCCCATCCACCCCCAGCCCCACATGCAAGAGGCGTAATGGCCCGTTCAGCATATTAGGGGAGCCAAGTGCGCGCCTGTGTGTGTATGTATGTGAGTGTGTACACACATACACACTTGGATAAAAACACACAGAGACCCACAGCAGACACACATAGGAATACACAGCAGTTCAAATGTATACTCAGACATGAACTTGAACACCCTAGTACACAAACATCACACAAAGACAGAGACCCATCCCCAGACACTGTCGCACTCTAAAGGGAAACACAAAAGCAGGAGCACTGTCAGGGTGACCCTCTGGAGACAGCCAGACAGACTGAAAGAGGGGGAAGGACAGAGACGTATTTCCAGTGAGAGACTGGAAGCAACTTTTATGGCACAGAGGAACATGAGTAGAGCAGTTCAAAGAACGAGAGGGGTTTGGTCGTCTCTAGGCCAGGCATCGCCCCTTTTGTGCACGGGGACACCATATGGTCAAGAAGTGATGACTCAAGGTCATGCCGGGAGTCCAGACTAGGTGAGGGATTGGAAATAAGAACCTGTGCCACTTTCCTGTGCCCTGCTATTGGGGTCCCAAGGCGGTAAACTCTGTAAGTGTGTGTACGTGTGTGCCTTTGAAAGAAAGATGTGCTTTTCAACAGTACCAATTTAAGTGCCATACATGTATTAGGCTCAACAAATGTTTACAGAGGCTGACAGCCGGAATGTGGCTGTGTATGTCTGTAAATGTATATTTGAGAACTGTGTGTACACACACATGGGAGCATCTATTGTGGTATATAAGCCTATGTAAGTGAGGCTGTGTGGACATGTCTGTGCATAGACTGTAAGCCCAGTAGGGGCAGGAACTATGTATCCCCCTTGTATGCCCATCACCTAAGAAAGGGCTCGGCACGTAGTAAGTACCCAGTATATATTCATTCAAGAATGATGAATGAACAGAATCACTCTGGGAGCTCAGATAGCTTAGGGAGGGCCTGACTACCAGTGGTAGACGTCGTGAACAATCCAGCCTCTGGAAAGGACCTGGGAAGAGGGGATATTGTGCACCATGGGGTGGTGGGGTGAAAAACTCTGGTCCTGAGGTGTGTGCTCTGTTCAGAATGATGATTTCAAGAGTTTCAGACCATTCCATGGTGAAAAAAGGAAACGAGCTATCCGTTTGTTAAATATGGGACAGGTGAGGGATAGAACAGCAATAGTGGGCAGAAACTCAAGATGGATGGATGAACAGAGACAGATAGACATACTGACTGAACACACAAACTGATTAATAGATTTATTTATAGACAGACCAAAAGACAAATAGAGACACGGATAAATAGATGTACAGGTAGGCACACAGGCTGTCGTGAATAGTCAGGCAGGCAGAGGATCTCTAGGAGTCACTGACAGACCAACAGACAGGCAGACCAATCGATAGACAGATAGATGGACAGCTGATTGCACAGAGAAGATGGATGTATAGCTCAGAATACAGAATGGGCCTGTAGCCATGCCCCATATCCCATCTTCCTTCCTTGCTAATAGAACCCATGCTTTTGTTTGGTGTTTAGAGACCAAGTGCTTTGCAGGGGAGGGGTTGAACCCCTCCCTTGTCCCAGAGGTGAATCTTAGTCCAGGAAAATCATGGTAATTCCTTTCAACTTGCTGGGGATTGATTTAGGAATGACATGTTATAATTCTGAAACACTGAAATGTGGGAAGAGGTCTCTTAAGGAGACTTTGGAGAAATTTTATCTCACTTATAAAAGGGTCCAGGGAAGAGAAATGCCCTCTTTTCTCCTATTGGATCTTGGAATTCACTGTATTAAAATGCAACGTGCTGAGCAGCTGCAGCCTTTTTTAAAACCTTGAGGTTCCTCCAGAATCAAGAGCTGACATAACAAGGGTGGCAGAGATGTGAAAAGAATCTGGGTGTTCAATGATACCACTGAGTTACATTAATTTAGGAACCTCCCTGCGCCCAAACTTCTTGTTATGAGAGATAATATTTTTCTTATCATTTAAGCTGCTTTTGGTAGGGCCATCTGTTACTTGCAGCCAAATGCATCTTAATTGCTACACAAATCAACTGACAAATCAGACAAATACTGGAGAATTGAAGAGATACCTAAGTGGAGAGACTAACCAATAGAAAGACATACAGCTAGATGACCAAGAGACCAACAGTTAGACAATAAACAGATTCTTCAAACTGACACAGAGATAGGCAAGATGGTTTGTAGGTGGGTATGAAGTAAATACACAAATGGACAGAGGTGAATTAGACAAATGAAATATGGACTGGAGCATGGTGGGGTAAATGGGAGGACTGGCAGAGACATATGTAGACAAACAGACCATAGACACCTCCAGAAAGTCTTCCCTGACCCACTCTGATTGGGTGTTCCCATGGCCATGTGTATAGAATACCATATCAGCCCTCACCCACTGTATGGTGAAATTGGTTTCCTTATCACTCTTCATGGTAAGTTCCAGGTCACAAGTTCCTTGAGGATAGGAATCACATCTTAGCCACCTTTAATATCCCCAGACTAGCACAGAGCTAAGCATTCAGTAAGTGCTCAATAGCAATTTATTTATCAAATGAATGACTGAATGAACAGCTGTAGATGTGGGGTGGGGGGTGGATGGAAGGAAGGGAGGAGAGGGAGGGAGGGAGAAAGGAAGAAAAAAAAGAAGGGATAACTAGTCCCTCAGGGGACCAGGGGAGTGGTAGAGATGACTTCACACAGATGCAGGCAGTTGGTGGCCCTTGGGGTATTCCTCCTGACTGTTAGAGCCTCCCTCCTCATTGTTGCCCTTCATCTCCTGCTGCCTAGTTATTCTTTCGGAAGCATTACTCTGAGCAAATGCCCATTGTTGAAAATGACTCAGCATGGCATTCAGAGCTCTCCACTACAGGCCCCAATTTACCCCTTCCAACTCCACTCCCACCCCTACAGTCTTTCAAGACTGGTCACCTTCCTTGACAGGGCTGCAGTTTCCTGCTTCTCTACAGACCACATTCCACTTCTTTTTTTTTTTTTTAAAGTTCATTTATTTATTTATTTTGAGAGAGAGAAGAGGGGAGGGGCAGAGAGAGAGGGGCTCTGTCAGCACAGAGCCTGATGTAGTGACATTATGACCCGAGCCTAAGTCAGACGCTTAACCGATTGGGCTACCCAGGTGTCCCCACATTCCACTACTCTTAAAGCTGTACTTAGATGTTATCTGTTCCAGGACACCTTCCCTGGTTTCCCCTTCCCAACTCAGACCCACATGCACCAAATATGCCCTTGTTTATGTACACACTGACCTCCAACTACAAATGTTGACACAAACACCAAGAACTTCCACTGTCATATCTTGTGCTTTCTACCTGGGCTCTGGTCAGAGCCCAGGCTCCTCCAGGCTTATAAACAGCTCATCCCCAAGACCTTTCATATTCTCGGTTCCATTCTGTCCAAGCAGGCCCTGGCATATCCTTTGGGTTACCTGTTTCCTCACCCTTCCTCATTACTTTGCCCAGTGATTCTTTCTTCCTCCCCCTTGCTGTCCTACCTCCCTACTTCTTCCTTAACATCAACAAGCTTCCTTGAGGACTTACTGTGTGCTGAGTATGCTCCTCCCACCCCCAGGGCACAGATCTGGAGCCAGGCTACCTGGGTTCTAATTCTGGCTCCACCTCTTCCTAGCTGTATGATCTCAGGCAAATTACTTAACTTCTCTGTCTCATTTCCTCATCTGCAAAATGAGGTTAATAATGGTACCCACCTCACAGAATTGTTGAAAGAATTGAGTTGGTATAGTAGGGTGCTTAGAATAGTGCCTAGCATATAGTCAGTACTATAGATGTAATAGTTATTATTCTGTTATGCTTTGGCTCTGAGGGTTCTGGATTATCAAGTTTAGAGGAAGAGAACTGTCGGGTACTGAGTGGCCCCTGTGTGCAGAGGGTCTTATATGTGGCATCTCAATTAAAACAAAACAAAACAAAACAAATCCTTATTAGAAGGGGTCATCACCGCATCTGTTCCATGGACAGGAAAATGAAGCTTTAGGTAGCTGATGTGACTTGCCCAAGGTCTCACCACCAACACAGAGAAGATTCAGGAGTTGAATTCAGATTTACTTGACTCCAAAGCTGTGCCTTTTCCAAAACACCATGCTGTTTCTTTGCTTTGAGGATCAGACTGGGAATTGAAGTTTGTACTCAAGGATGTGAGGTCTGAGACTGCTGGTTCTGTGAGGGTCTACGTTATCTTGGCTGGGAGCAATTTAAGTACAAGTAATCCATTTTCATAGTGGTCACAGTATATGACAGAGTACTATATCCTTGTTGCCATATATCCCCGCTTTGTGCCTTCTGAAATCAATGCTCGGGCTTCACAGTATGGTTTGGGGGTTTCTGGGGGGCAGTGGTCAGGGGAGTGCTGGAGGACAGCAGGAGTCACCAAATTAATGACCCACCTGGGGCCAGGAAGTCCAGGGCTACCTGGAAATGAATTATCTGGTTAAGAAGCCATGACCAGGTGGATCAATGGAGACAGAGGGTTTGTCACTTACTGCCCCGCATTCAACGAGCTACACCACTGGGGCTGAGGTTCATGGAGACTGCTGCCTTTCTCCTGTAGTGCCCTAGCCTCAGATCACTGAATCCTCAGGGAGCTCAGAGCCTAGTTGAGTCATAAGCACTAAAAGCTTCTCCAAGAAGCAGATTCTGAAATCAAGATTAATGTGCAAGGTGCTGTCAGGAAGCTCGAGGGATCAAAACCCGTGGGAGAAGAGGAAGGAATCAGGATTAGACAGAGCCGACCTTTTGTGGCACTCAAACTGGAATGGCCCTTCAACTTTTTCCAAACTTGAGGCCAGAGGGCTCAGCTCTTATGCCCCCACATTGATAGTCAGAGGGTGGGTAGCCCTAAGAAGCAGGCATGACCTTGGGCTAGGCAGCTGTCTTCAGCTGAGGCCATTCTCCAGCAGGAGCTGACGGGACTGTCTGATAGCACTCCCAGCAACTAGGGAAAGTTCCTCATTGAAGGGGATCTGGATGGTACATGACAGTGTCCATCATGGGTGCCTACCCAACTGGGAAGGGTGAAGCACTCAAGAAAGCCTTCCTGTATGAGACAATACATGAGCCTTTAGGAGAATAAGTAGGGGGAAAAAACTAGGAAGGGGATGTGTAGGGAAAAGGGGAGTTTCTGGTATAAAGAATAGTATTGCTAAAACCCAAAGGCAATGCTGAGTGTAGAAGTAGGCAGAGCTCATATCTGAAGGTCTGCATTGCTATGCTAAAGAACTTGAGTTTTTGTATTAAGAGGATGCGGAGCCCTTAAGGATTTTAGGGCAATGTGTGAAGATTTGTTTGCATTTTAGAATAATCTTGGCACTGTCCTTTACTAGCCGTGTTACTAACAAGTGACTTAACTTCTCTGTGCCTCAAGTCCCTTGTCTGTAAGATGGGGATAATAATTGTGCCTGCTGGTTAGAGTTGTAAGGATGATGTGAGACGGTGGGGGTGAGGCTGGCATGTGGCAAGCCTCAGGGAAGATGAACTACAGGCCAGCCTGGGCTGGGTGGAGACCAGTGGAAGGTGCATTGTGACAGCTTCTGCAGGTATTCAAGAAACCTATGGTGAGGGCATAGCTAAGACAGATGCAGCAGAGGTGGGGAGGAAGAGGCCAGTTTAAAAGTTTTTAAGAGGCAGGGCGCCTGGGTAGCTCAGTTGATTGAACATCAGACTCTTGATTTTGGCTCCGGTCATGATCCCAGGATCATGGGATCAAGCCCCGTATTGGGCTCTGCACTGAGTGTGGAGCCTGCTTGCGATCCATTCTCTCTCTCTCTCTCTCTCTCTCTCTCTCTCACTCTCACTCTCACTCTCACTCTCACTCTCACTCTCTCACTGTCTCTTGCTCTCTCTCCCTCTCACTCCCTGTCTGCTCCTCTCCCCTGCTTGCATTCTCTCTCTTGCTAAAAAACAAAATTAAATTTAAAAATATAAATATATAAAAGCTTTTAAGAGGCCAAATTCACAGGATTTAGTGATGGTGTGGATGAAAGAGGTGATGAAAAAGATGGCATTCACAGTGACTCCCAGGCTTCTGGTTTGGGTGACTACTTCTGGGAGCACACAAATGGGTTTGGTGTGGGGGAGGTGTTGAAATTAAGATTCTTGAGGAATCCAGCTGGAGGGGCTAGTCAGTTATTCAGAACTGAGCTCTGAGAAAGGCTGGATGGGAAAAAATGTGTGGGGATCGTTTGTGTAAAGGTCAGTGGACCCATGGGCCTGGATTAAGCCACCTAGTGAGTAAATAAAGGGAAGAGTTGGCTGCAGGTGGAACTGACAAGTGTGAGATGGAAGATAAAAGAGATCCCAGAGAAACAGGGTGGGGCAAGGACAAGGAGATGCTGCTGTCCTGAAAGCCCAGGAGGAAGGAGACCCAAAAGGGCCTCAGCCAACACAGCTCAGTGTCACAGAGACAGCAACAAAGATAAAAGTGGCAGAGTCTATTGAAGAGGACAAGGGGTTTCTGGTTGTTGAACTTGAGGACAGCATTTCATCAAAGTGGTGGGTGGAAGGCAAGTTGTGATGGCTTGAAGCATAAAGATGAAGCTGAGGGTTGTACAACTCTGAATGGACAAACATGTAGATAGATTGCCAGGGGTCAGGGTCGAGCCAGTCCAAATGCAATCTTTCCAGACCTTTGCTCGTGCCCCTTCTCTCATGTTTCTCATCACAGACTGTCTGTAGGTATCGTAGTTCTCCCTATCCCTGCCTGCCTCCCCTACCAGATTGTAAGCTCCTTCGTGGTGGGATCCTCATCCATGTTTGGGTCCTTCCCGGAACCAGAGATGGTGCCAATTGGATCTGCAGGTGATCAGCAAGTGCTCATGAATAAATGATCTGAGATGAGACCATGCAAGTTTCCTGGCTTGCAGACTGCTCAGTTAGCAAGGAAGTAGCGAAACTATGTTCTGGAAGAAGATATGTGGTGGGAGAAGGGATGGCTGAGAATTAGGGGGTGTGAATCAAGGCACTTAGGGAAAAATAAATACAACTGACTTTTTAAAATTTAAGTGAACTCTACTCCCAGTGTGGGGCTTGAACTCATCACTCCAAGATCAAGAGTCATATGCACTACTGACTGAGTCAGCCAGGTGTCCCTAAATACAACTGACCTTTGAGCAGAAGTTCTTAACCATTTTTGATCCTGGACCCCATAGAGATGCCAATGTAAATAATGAACACTTGCTCCAGGAAAAACACATGTCAGGAACTCCTATCCAGTCTGCACATGATTTCGGCAGTTTCACAGGCTCCTGAGGCCCATCTACACACCTAGCCAGTGGTCCGTGGGTTACAAGTCAAGAATGTGCTTCCAGAATGGAATATTTACCAGCCCTGTGACCTGGAGTACATCATGTAGCCACTCTGGACCTCAGTTTCTTTATCTGTAAGGTGAGGAGTTATGAGGTGAAGGTGAAAAGTGTAAAGAAATGCACAACTTTGTAAGTCAAAATACCACAAATATTCCACCTTCTTAGTGGGTAGACTTATCCCATTTTGAAAATAGGAAAATGGAAATTCAGTTCAAGAAATTTGACCAAATGTACACACGAGTAGGCAAAGGAGCTAGATTCTATCCAGGTTGTCCAGGTCCAAATCCTGGGCTCTCTCCCGTAGACAGTGCTGCCTACCAGGTATAACATCATCAATGTCTCTCTGCCCAGCCCTGGCACGGTTAACACACTAACATGCATGAAAAGGATTTGGAAACTGGACACCATTTATGGAAGTGCCACATTAGTATCAGCATTGTTGATCACCTCATATCTTAAAATGTCTTCCTTGGCATCTGTTATGTTCCTCCCCCGAACCTCAGATCCCTTTTTCCTTGCTTCTGTCACCTGCTCCTCTTTTTCCTCTGTCTCCTGGGGGTAGGTATTCTGTAGTCTCACCTCTTGCTTTCTGTTTCTTTCCTCTCTAAACCCCCTCATGTTATAACTTCAGCTCTGACCTCTAAGCAGGTCACTCTGAAATCTGTACTCCAGTCCAAAGCCTTATTTCAACCACCTGCTGGGAGTTTGTCACCTAAATCAGTGGTCTCAGATTTTGTTGTGCATCGGAATCACCTGGAGTATTTGTTTAAAAATGGGTTGCTGGGCCCCACTTGCATAGTTTCAGATTCAGTAGGCCTGGGGTGGAGCCAAAGAATATTTTTTACAGCATTATACAAGGTATAATTGACATATAATAAACTGCACATATTTAAAGTGAATAATTTGATAAGTTTTGACATGAATACAATCATGAAACCACCACAATCAAGATAATGAACATATCCTACCCCCCAAAGTCTCCTTGCTTCTTTTATAATCCCTCTTTCCCTCCCCTCAACCTCCTCTCCCACCCCCAGGTAAACTTTAACTTGTTTGTGTCACTACAGATTAGTTTGCATTTCCTAGAATTTTATGTAAATGGAATCACAAAAATGTACTCTATTGTTTCTGGCTTGTTTCACTTAGCATAATTATTTTGAGATTCACCCATGTTGTTGCATGTATCAATAGCTCATTCCTTTTTATTACTGAGTAGTAGTCCATCATATAAATATACAATAGTTTGTTTCTCTATTCACTAGTTAATGGACATTTGAGTTTCCAGTTTGGGGCTATTACAAATAAAGGTACCAAGAACATTTGCATAAAAATCTTTGTGCTCTTATTTCTCTTGAAAGTAGAATGGCTAGGTCATATGGTAAATGTATATTTAACTTTTTAAGGAACTGCCAGATTGTTTTTCAGATTGGTTGTACTATTACACACAGCCACCAGCAGTGTATGAGAATTCCAACTGCTCTATATCTTTGCCAGTATCTGGTATGATCAGTCTCCCCCCAGCCTTTTTAATCTTAGCCATTCCAGGGGCATCTGGGTGGCTCAGTCCATTAAGCATCCAACTTCAGCTCAGGTCATGATCTCCCGGTTCGTGAGTTCAAGCCCCACGTTGTGCTCGGTGCTGACAGCTCAGAGCCTGGAGCCTGCTTCAGATTCTGTTCCCTCTCTCTCTATCCCTCCCCCGCTCACACTCTGTCTCTCTCTCTCTCTCTCTCTCTCTCTCAAAAATAAATAAACATTTAAAAAATCTTATTAAAAAAAATCTTAGCCATTCCAGTGGGTATGTGGGTATGTCGAGGGTATGTAATGTAGTGGTTTTAATTTGTATTTCCTTAATAACATGATGTTGAGCAGCTTTTCAGGGTGCTTATTTGCTTTCCAGATATCTTCTCGGGTTTAGTGTTTGTTCAAATCTTTTGCTTATTTTGAAGATAAGATGGTTGTCTTTTTACTATTGAGCTGTATGTGTTCTTTATTTATTCCAGGACAGATGTGCTTTGTTGGATATTTGCTTTGCAAATAATTTCTCCCAGTATATGACTTACTTTTTCATTTGTTAAACAGTATCTTTTGAAGAGCAAACATTTTTAACTTGATGAAGTCAAATTTGTTATTTTACTTCTTTATTTACTTACTTACTTACTTACTTACTTACTTACTTACTTACTTAAAGTAATCTCTACACTCAACGTGGGACTTGAACTTATGACCCTGAGATCAAGAGTCGCATACTCTTCAGACTCAGCCAGCCAGGCGCCCCTTGATTTTTTTTTTTTAATACTTTGCACTTTTATGGTCATATTTAGAAATCTTTGCCAAACCCAAGGTCTCCAAGATTTTCTCTGTGTTTTCTTATAGAAGTTTTATGGTTTTAGCTCTCATATTAGGTCTATGATCCTTTTCAAGTTAATTTTTGTATATGGTGTGAGGTAAGAATTGAGGTTCTTTTTTTTTTCTTCTTGCATATGGCTATTCAATTATTCCAGCATCATTCGTTGAAAAGATTCTCCTTTCCCCATTGAATTACCATGGTACTTTTTTCAAAAATCAATTGATCATTTATGCATGGGTTTATTTCTGGACTCTGTATTCTGCTCCACTGAACTGTTGTCTATATTTATACCAGCACCATGCTATATTGCTGCATCTTTATAAGTCTTAAAATCAGGTAGTGTAAGCCTTTCAACTTTGTTCTTTTTCAAAATTGTTTTGGCTATTCTATTGTATTTCCATATGCATTTTAGAATTCATTTGTCAGTGTCTAAAAATAAACAGCCTACTGGGATTTTAAGATTGCATTTAATCTATAGATCAATTTGGGGAGTATTGACATCTTAACAATATTGCATTTTCCAATGCATGGGCATAATATTTCTTTGTTTACTTGGGTTTTCTTTAATTTCTCTCAGCAGTGTTGTTTAGTTTTCAGAGTATGAGTCTTGCATATCTTTGGTCAAATTAATCTCAACAAGTGTTTAATATTTTTTGATGTTGTTGTAAATGGCATGTTTTAAAATGTTATTTCCTATAGTTTATTGCTAGTATATAAAAATACCGTATGTGTTACTGTACTAACAGATAGTTAGGCCCCAACCCTACGGTTTCTGATTCCGTAGGTCTGGCATGTGGTCCCAGAATTTGCATTTCTAATAAGTTCCCAGGTGATGCCTATGCTGTCTGGGCACACATTTTGAGAACCACTGGCATAAGCGTTCTGCCTAAATCTCTTGTTTCAAACTAAAATCATCACCTGGACCCAAATAAACTCTTCCTCAGATTTTTCCTCTTTCCAGAAATGGCCCCATCATCCAATTCCATGTCTATTGGTCAAGTGACTGAGTTTCCCATTGCAAAATCAATCCACAGAATCACATCCAATCAGCCACCACTCTAATAATATACTCCTGAAATATGTCTCCCCTCTGTCCCCTTCACTTTCCATCTCATATCTTCATCCCTTTCCTGCTTGACCAGTGAAATCACCTACTTACTAATCTCTCTGCCTCTAGTTTCTTTCTACTACAATATAGTCTTCACAGTTCCAGGCTAATCTTTCTAGTCAGCAGCTTGGATTGTGCCAGTCTCCTGTTAAACAATCCCCACGGGGCTCTCACTGCCAGATTAATTACATCTAAACTCTTTACTCTGATGTAAGGGTTTAGTAAGAGACTTCCAGTTGTCTGTATACTTTCATCTTTAGTAATAGAACTTATATCTTATCCAGGGGAGCAATCTGCCCAGAGGTTTCAGTTTATTTTTCTCAGCAGATGAATGGTATGTTTTTCTCTCACAGATAAATGGCCATGTGACTAAGTTCAGGCCAATAAGATATTAATACAGGTTGTTGGGTGTCACTTCCTGAAGGTTCCATAAAGGTTCCATAAAGAAGGCAGATAGCTGGGTAGATTGCCTCTCTTCCCTTCCTTTCTCTCCATGTCTGGAATGCTGGAGCTCCAGCAGCAATCTTGGACCATGGTCCAATCTTGGACCAACTTGAAAGATGGAAGCACTTGCTAAGGATATAAGGAGCCTGGGCCTCTGATGATAGTAGAGCTGCCAAACCAACCCCAGATCACCAAACTCTGAAGTTATTTTACTTAGAGAAAAATAAACCTTTATGTGTTTAAGCTAATGTAATTTGGGTGCTTGCAGTCAACCCTAACCCTGACTGATACACCCGATATTCAAAGCTCTCCAAATAATTAGCCACCTCTGACTCTATCCACCACCCCCCCACACACACACAAATACATTATGTTCTAGCCAAACCATACTATTTTCTGTTTTCTAAGGACAACTTGTACCCTCTTTTCTCTTTTCCTATGCTCATCTCATGCACTTCCTCCATGTTTACCTATTGAAGTCAAGTTCAGATGCACTCTTCTTATGAATTCCTCCCTGTTCTTCTATCCAAATATGATTTCTCTGTCTTCCGAGCTCTCAGAGTATTCCAATCATATCTTTCTTGGCACATAGAGTCTGCCCCAAATGATCATTACTTAGATGCCTCTCCTGCTGGATTGTAAGTTCCTTCATGTTGCCAACCACAGGGTTATTGTTCAACAAAGATTTGCTAAAGGAATTCATGAATAAATAAGGGAATGAATGAGTGAAAACAAATAGTAAACATCTGCTCCCCCCTCATCATGTGCAACATCCATCTCAACACTTTCAAAGAGACCACATGAAGTTAAAAAGATTCCCACAGTTGATAAGAAGAGAGAGGCAGTGGGCACAGAGTAAGCCAAAAGACCTGCTCTGTCTGGAGAGGACTAAGGCTAAGGACTAGGCTATAATAACAAATTATTATACCTAGCCTAGCCTGTCTTGTAACAACAACAAGAGCAGCAGCAACAACAGCAACAACTAATATTTACTAAGCATTTGCTATGTGATGACATCCTGCAAAATGATATACATGCACTATTTTATTTAATTTAATCCATCAACAGCCTATGATATTGGTGCTAGTATTTCCCCTGTTTTTGTTTTCTTTTTTCTTTCTTTCTTTTTTTTTTTTTTAAGTAGGGTCTGTGCCCAGCATGGAGCCTAATGTGGGGCTTGAACTCATAACACTGAGACCAAGACCTGAGTTGATATCAAGAGTTGGACGCTCAACTGACTGAGCCCCTCAGGCACCCCTTTCCCCTGTTTTACAAGTAAAAAGACAGTATCAGAGAGGTTAACTCACTTACCCAGGGTCACAGAGCTTGGATGTAGCAGAGCTGGAATTGGGACTCAGTCCTGATTCTAAGCCACGCTGTTAACAATGAGCCAGACTATATGAGACGTGGCTGTCTGTCTCACCAAATGGTGAGGTCCTGGCATACAGGAGCTATAATCTATATATTATGCTCCCCCTGAAGTGCCTACACAGTACCTGGGTCCTGAAGACCCAGCAAGTGGGTTGGTTTCAAAATCATCAAAGAAGTTCTATCCTAGAAAGATAGCATAGAATAGGTGGAATAGACATACTTTCGTTTATTCTTTCCAATAAGCACAACTAAAATTCTTGGATGTTATACATAAAGCAAACATAAGAGTCTGAAAGGTGGAGAGAAGAAGGCAGATCAGCTAGGGACCTTGGAATCCAAGGAACAACATATTAAGTTCTCTGAGTTTTCTTTTTGTCCCACCTCATCTATCTTAGACGTGGAGCTGAGGAAGCTGGCCACCCAGAAACACCAATAAGCACACACATACCAAAAAAATCCTCATGAAAGCTGCTCTCTCTAGTCAAACAAGCAGGAAAAGGGCAACTAAGTGAGACAGCTTTTAGACAATAACTGATCTACTTCAGCCAAATTCCACAGAAAAAAATCTGTGGCCCCACTCTCACCCATGCCAGCAAAGATGAGTGCTGAGCCTAGACTTCTAAGTAGGCTGTAATGAGGCATTCCAACCACTGGCAGGATGGTGTCAGAGAAGGCCAAGTAGAGAGTGTGAACACTTGTACTTGCCAGAGGTAACAAGCTCCCCACCCCACCCCACGTGTCAGTGGAGATCACATGAGGATCCTGGACTTCAACTGCCACCCAGCAGTTATGAGGTGACCCTCCTTTACTTTGGAGTGGTGTTGGAGGAGGCCTAGTACAGTTTAAGGACTTTCATTCCTTCCATGGTGTCAATGAAAGCTATGTGGATAGCAGTAACAAAGCACTCCTAACCCCTCTCAGCCAGGGAGGTATCAGAGAAGGCCTAGTGGAGAGGTGGAGATTTTACCTCCACCCAGCAGTAATAAGGAGAAAGGCCAAGTGGGGAACCTGGATTTCTACCCAACCTTGCACTAACAATGAAATGTTCTCCTTATGCCTCTGCTAGAGGAGTGCCAGTGGAAGCCAGCTAAAACAGAGGTTTAAGTAAAATCAAGAGTCTTATAATACCCCAAATTCCCAGTTTCAATAAAAAAATCACTTATCATACCAAGAACAAGTAAGATCTCAAACTGAATGAAAAAAAGAAAGAAAGAAAGAAAGAAAGAAAGAAAGAAAGAAAGAAAGAAAGAAAGAAAGAAAGAAATAGATGCCAACACTGAGTTGTCAAAAATGTTAGAATTATCAGAACAAGATTTTGAAACAACATCACAAAAAATGCTTTAATGAACAATTATGAACACACTTGAAACAAATGAAAAAACAAAAAGTCTTAGCAAAGATATAGAAAGTCTTAGCAGAAATAGAAAGTCTTAGCAAAGAAATAGAAATATAAAGAACCAAAAGAAATTTTGGAATTCTAAAATATCATAACAGAACTAAAGACCTCAATGAATGGGCTTGAAAGCAGAATAGAGAAGAACAGAGGAAGATAAAACAGTAGAAGTTACCCAATCTGAACAACAAAGAGAAAAAAAAATACCAAAAATAAACTGTAGGACTATAACAAAAGATCTAACATTTTTGTCATTGGAGTCTCAGAAGGAGAATAGAGAGTAGGACTGAACAAGCATTCAAAGATGGCAGAAACTCTCCAGAATTTGGCAAAAGATGTAAACATACAGATTCAAGTAGTTGAGTGAATTCCAAACGGGATAAACCTAAAGAAGCTCACACCAAGACACATTATAGTCAAAATTCTAAACACTGAAGACAAAGAAAACTCTTGAAAGTAATGAGAGAGAAGTGACACCTTACCTGGAGGAGAACCCAATTCAAATGCAGTGGGTTTTTCATCAGCAACCATGAAGACAAGAAAGAAGTGGCACAACTTTTTCAAGTGCTAAAAGAAAAGAACTCTGAATCCAGAGTATCCAGTGGAAATATCCTTCAGAAATGAAAGGAAAAACAAGACATCAGCAGATAAAGGAAAACTAAGAGAATGTGTTACTAGCAGACTTACCCTAAAAGAATGGCTAAAGAAAATTCTCTAAACACAAAGGAATTGATAAAAGAAGAAACCTTGAAACACCAGAAAGGAATAAAAAACATGGTAAGCAAAAATATGCATAAACACAGTAGATTTTCCTTCTCTTCTTGAGTTTTGTAACTTATGTTTGACTGTTGAAACAAAAATTACATATGCATAGAACGGAAATGTTTTACATCATTATATTATAAATGGGCGAAGATAAAGGGATGTAAAATGAGATAAGAGGTGTACACTTCACTGAAACTAGTAAAATGATGACACTTGTAGACTGTGATAGTTTTGCATATTTAATGTAATACCTAAAGATGCCATTTAAAAAAAGAGTTACACTCAAAAACACTATAGAGAAATAAAAACAGAATTCCTTTCTTTTTAAAGCTCTACATTTAGTGTGGGACTTGAACTCATGACCCCGAGATCAAAAGTCTAAAAGCAGAATCCAAAGGGTGCATGGGTGGCTCAGTCAGTTGGGCATCTGACTTCGGCTCAGGTCATGATCTCACAGTTTGTGGGTTCAAGACCCGTGTCAGTCTCTGAGCTCTCAGATCCTGCTTTGGATTCTGTGTTTCCCTCTATCTCTGCCCCTTCCCCCACTTGTGTTTCTCTATCTCTCAAAAATAAATAAATAAACATTAAAACAAATTTAAAGCGGAATTCTAAAAAGTGTTCCAGTAACCACAAAAAGGCAGGGAAAAGAAAATGGAAATGAAAAACAGAACAAATAGAAAACAAAAAATAAGAGATCAGACTCTAATAGATCAATAATTACATTAACTATAAATGGTATAAATACACAAATTAGAAGACACATTGGCAGAATGATTAAAAATCATGACCTAAATACATATGTGTGTATATGTATATACATATGTATATATGTATATGTGTATACACACACACACACAAATATAGAGAGAGAAACAGCAAGTGAGAGTGTGTGGAGGGGTGGAGAAAGCAAAAGATGGAAAAAGATATATCATGAAAACATTAAAACAAAGAAGAATTCCATATGTGTATCAGTCCATATGCCATATTAGTAGCAGATAAAGCAGACTTCAGAGTAAATAAAATTACTAGAGACAGAGAGGGATATGATATAATGATTAAAAGATCAACTCATCAAGAAGATAGATATACAGTTCTACTTGTGTAGCACTGTAGCACCAAGCAACAGAACTGCAAAATATGTAAATCAAAACCTGATAGAACTGAAAGGAGAAACAGACAAATACACAATTATAGTTGAAGATTTCAACACCCCTCTCAAAAACTGATAGGATAACTAGATAGAACTAAATACCACCATCAACCAACAGGATCTGATTGACATGTACATAACACTCCAACAACAGCAGAATGCATATTATTTTCAAGTGTACATGGGACATACACCAAGATAGACCATATCCTGAGCCATAAGACAAACCTCAACAAATTTAAAAGAACTGAAATAATACATGGTACATTCATTGACTACAATTTTTTAAAAGAATTTGTAACATAAAAATAACAATAAACTCTTCAGGCACTCAGAAGCAAAACAACACACTTGTAAATAATCCATGAGTCAAAGGGAGTCTCAAGGGAAATTTTTAAAAATAAATTGAACTGAATGAAAATACAACATATCAAAATTTGTGGGCCACAGTTAAAGCAGTGCTGACAGGCAAATGTATACACTAAAGTCTTGCATCAGAAAATAGGAAAAGTCTTGACATTATAAACTCCTACATCAGGTATTTAGAAAAAGAAAAGCAAAATAAACACAAAGCATGCAGAAGAAGAAAATAATAAAGAGAAAAGAAGAAATCAATAATTTTTAAACAGAAAAATAGAGAAAATCCATGAAACAAAGATTTGGTTCTTTGAAAGTATCAATACAATTGATAAGCCTTTAGCAAGACCAACAAAAGAAAAAGAGAGAAGATACAAATTACCAATTTCAGGAGTGAAACAGGCAATATCACTACAGGCCCTGCAAACATCAACTGGATAAGTGAATAGTATGAACAACCTTAAACACACTGAAAAACACAAACTACCACAACTCACACAATATGAAATTGGTCATTTTAATAATTTTCTAACAAGGAAGTGGAATTAATCATTTTTAAATTCCTATAAAGGATATATCCAGGCCCAGACAGTTTTACTAGAGAATTCTACCAAATATTTAAAGAAAAAAGAAGAGCAGAGCTACACATTCTCTTCCAGAAAATGGGAAAGGAAGTAACACTTCCCAATTAATTTTATGAAGCTAATATTACTTGGATATCACTAGACAAAGACAGTACCAAAAAGAGAAAACTACACACCAATATTCCTCATGAATATAGATGCAAAAATCCTTTAGAAAATACTAGCAAACTAAATCCAGAAATATGTGAAAAGAATTATACACTATGACCAACTGGTGTTTATTCTAGTCATGAAAGTCTGGTTCAATTAATTAAAAACTAACGAATGCATTCTACTCTATGCACAGGCTAAAGGACAGTCACATGAACATATTGGTTGATGCAGAAAAAATATTTGACAAAATTCAACACCCATTCATGATAAAAACTCTGAAAAATAGGAGGAGAGAGGGAGAGGAACCAAAAAAAACAAAAACAAAAACAAAAAAAACCCCAAAACTCTGAAAAATAGGAATAGAGGGGAACTTTCTCAATTTGATAAAGAGAATTCTTAAAAATCCTAGAGGTAAAATTACAATAAGTGGTGAAAGACTGAATGTTTTACCCTAAGACCAGGAACAAGACAAAGATGTTCACTCTCGCCACCAATTCAGTGTAGTCTGTGAAGTTCTAGCTACGACAATAAGGCAAGAAAAGGAAATAAGAGCTATACATATCAGAAAGGAAGACATTACTGTCTACTTAGGAAATCCCAAGAAATGTTAAAAAACAAAAAAAGCAAACGACCTCACAAAAAAACAAAAAACAAAAACCTTTTAGAACTAATGCATAAGTTTACCAAAGTTGAAGAATGCAAGATAAAGTCTACAAAAATCAATTGTATTTCTATACTCTAGCAATGCATATATGGACACTGAAATTAAAAATAAAAATTTATTCATTTACTTATTTATTTACTTAGAGTGGGGGAGAGGGGCGGAGGGAGAGAGAGAATCTTTTTTTATTTAAAATAAAAAAATTTTAATGTTTTTTTATTTATTTTTGAGAGAAAGATCACAAGCAGGGGAGGGCCACAGAGAAAGCCACACACAGAAACTGAAACAGGCTCCAGCTCTGAGCTGTCAACACAGAGCCTGATGTGGCGCTCAAACTGCGAGATCATGACCTGAGCCAAAGTTAGACACTTAACTGACTGAGCCACCTAGGTGCTGAGAGAGAGAGGGGGGGGGGGGGGGGAGAGGGAGAGTGAGAGAGAGAACCTTCAGCAGGTCCCACGCTCAGCATGGAGCCCGATGGGAGCTTGATCCCATGATCCTAGAATCATGACCTAAGCCAAAATCAAGAGTCAGATGCTCAACTGACTGAGCCACCCAGGTGCCCCTAAAATACCATTTATAATTGCTCAAAAATAAAATGAAATACTCAGGTGTAAATCTAACAAAATGTGGGCAGGAATGGTATCCTGAAACTACAAAGTGCTGATGAAAGAAATTTAAAAATATTTTTTAATGGAGAGACAAACCATATTCACAAGTTGGAAGACTAAAGATGTCAGTTCTCAAATTGATATATAGGTTTAACACAATTCTTATGAAAATCCCGGCAAGATGGTGGTTTTTTATTTTTGTTTTTGTTTTTGTAAATATAGGCAAGATTATTCTAAAGTTGTATGAAAAGGCAGAGGAGCTAAAATAGCTAAAACATTTTGAAAAAGAAGAATAAAGTGGGAGGAGTGCATCTGTGGAATTTCAAGTTTTATTATGTAGCTACAATAATCAAAACTATTAAGTTTGTCAACTTCCACATATGAGTGAAAACGTGATATCTATCTTTCTCTGACTGACTTATTTTACTTAGCATAATACCCTCCAGTTCCATCCATCTTGTTGCAAATGGCAATATTTCATTCTTTCTCATTGCCAAGTAGTAGTCCATTGTATATATAAACCACATCTTCTTTATCCACTCATCAGTAGATGGACATTTTGGCTCTTTCCATAATTTGGCTATTGTTGGTAGTGTTGCTATAAACATTGGTGTACATGTGCCCCTATAAATCAGCATCCTGTATCCTTTGGATAAATTCCTAGTAGTGCTATTGCTGGGTTGTAGGGTAATTCTATTTTTAATTTTTTGAGGAAACTCCACACTTAACAAAAGAACATGGAGGAAGGGAAAGGGAAAAAATAGTTTCAAACAGAGAGGGAGGCAAACCATAAGAGACTCTTAAATACAGAGAATAAACTGAGGGTTACTGGGGGGGTTGGGGTAGGGGGTAGGGGAAAATGTGTGGTGGGCATTGAGGAGGGCACTTGGGATGAGCACTAGGTGTTGTATGTAAGCGATGAATCATGGGAATCTACTCCTTAAGCCAAGAGCACACGATGTGTTAGCTAACTTGACAATAAATTATATTAAAAGAATAACCAAAACTATATGGTATTGATAGAGGTATGGACACATAGATCAATGGAACAGAATAAAGAATCCAGAAGTAGACCACACAAATATGCCCAACTTATGGTGCAAAAACAATTCAATGGAGGAAAAGATATTCTCTCTAAAAAATGTTTATTTTGGGGCGCCTGGGTGGCGCAGTCGGTTAAGCGTCCGACTTCAGCCAGGTCACGATCTCGCGGTCCGTGAGTTCGAGCCCCGCGTCAGGCTCTGGGCTGATGGCTCGGAGCCTGGAGCCTGTTTCCAATTCTGTGTCTCCCTCTCTCTCTGCCCCTCCCCCGTTCATGCTCTGTCTCTCTCTGTCCCAAAAATAAATAAAAAACGTTGAAAAAAAAAATGTTTATTTTGAGAGAGAGAAAGAGTAGGGGGGGGGGGGCATGCAGAGAGAGAGGGAGAGAGAGAATCCTAAGCAGGCCCCAGGCTCAGTGCAGAGCCTGAAATGGGACTAGATCTCATAACCATGAGATCATGACCTGAGATGAAATCAAGAGTCAGATGTTTAACTGACTGAACCACCCAGGCACACTGGAAAGACAGTCTTTTCAACAAATGATGCTAGAGCAAGTGGGTATCCATACGTTAAAAAAGAAAAACAAAAACAAAAAAAGAACCTTGAACTAAGTCTGACACCTTATACAAAGATTAATTCAAAATGAATTATAGACTCAAGTGTAAAATATAAAATTATAAAGCATTTAGAAAAGAACATAGGAAATTGTCAGGATCTAGGACTAAGCAAAGAGTTCTTAGACTTGACACCAAAAGTATGATCCATACAAGGAAAAATTGATAAATTGGACTCTATAAAAATTTAAGACTTTAGCTCTGTGAAAGACTCTGTTAAGAAGATGAAAAGACAAACTACAAACTGGGATAAAATATTTGCAAACCACATACCCAACAAATGATTAGTTTATAGAACATGTAAGGAACTCTTAAAACTCAACAGTAAAAACAAACAAACAAGCAATTCAATTAGACAATGGGGCTAAAAACATGAAGAGAGACATTTCACTGAAGAAGATATACATATGGCAAATAATCACATGAAAAGATATTCAAAGTAATGCAAAACCAGGGGCACCTGGGTGGCTCAGTTGGTGAAGTGTCCAACTCTTGATCTCAGCTCAGGTCTTGATCTCACAATCATGAGTTCAAGCCCTGCATTAGGCTCTGTGTTGGGCTCCATGCTGGGCATGACGCCTACTTGAAAAAAAAAGTAATGCAAAAACAAAACCAAAATGAGAGATCATTATATATGTCTCAAAATGGCTTTTAAAAAAAAGCAATACCAAATGCTGGCAAAGTGCAGAGAAATGATACATAGCTGTTGGAAATGTAAAATGGTATAGTCACTCTAGAAAATAGTTTGGCAGTTACTTAAAAAAACTAAATATACACTTTTCATATGACCTGCCGCAATTGTACATGTAGGCATATATCCCAGAGAAATGATAACTTATATCCACACAATACCTGTACACCATTGTTCATAGCAGCTCTATTCACAATAACCCCAAACTGGAAACAAACCCAGATGCCCTTCAATGGGAGAATGCTCTTCAATGGGGAAATAATTGTGGTACATTCACACTATAGAATAATACTTAGCAATAAAAAGGAGTGAGCTACTGATATACACCACAACCTGGATAACTCTCCAGAGAATTATGTTGAGTTAAAAAAAAAAAAGCCAATCCCCAAATCCCCATATATACTCTATGATTCCATTTATATATTCTTGAAATAATGAAATCATTTAATTGGAGAAAAGATTGGTGGTTGCCAGGGGTTAAGGAAGGAGTGAGGGGCTGGAGGGAAATGGGTATGGCCATAAAAGGGCAACATGAAAGATCCCTGTGGTGATAGAAATGTCTTGTAGCTTCCCTATATCAATGTCAATATCCTGGTTGTGATACTGTGCTATAGTTTTGTAAGATATTATCATTGGTCAGAACTGGGTAAAGAGTATTCTATTATTTCCTACAATTGCATGTGAATTATCTTAAAATAAAAACGTTACTTTTTTAAAAGAGTTTTGTACAAGCTCTTTATAGACCTCACCCTGGGAGATGGAGCATTGCTGAAAATATATACAGAACACAGAAGGTCTTAATAAATGCACGTATGACAAATCCCTAAGATCCTTGGGGTTCTTATTGTCAGGGAGGGTAGCCATGTCCCCTCTAACATTCTTTGTGAATCTGTCGATACTGGGACCTGAATAAGGGAGCCATCAGGCAAAGCTGGAGGGCAAGTCCCAGCTTTTTATGTTGCAGAAAGATTTGAAAGGAGTTGAGGGACAGATGTGAGGAAGGACAGAGCAAGCTCAAGAGCCACCTCCTCCAGGTAGCCTCTGCACTGTTGTCCAAGTTAGGTATCCCTTCCCTCTGCTCCATTAACCTTCATTATAGTCTACTGTGATCAACAACTTACTTTTCTGTCTTCCCTGTCTATACTGTATATTTCTTGAGGGCTGAGATCACCTCTCAACTTGCCTCTCCATACCCTAAATGTTTTGTTTTTAGATTAAAACAAATAAAAGACTATCTACTCTAATTTTTAGTTGTAGGGCCAAGACCTTCTTTTGTGTGGGGGTGTACTGATTGCCTTTTTCAGTTTTGATTTCTTTAACATGGGTTGGAAACCGGAAAGTATTTGAGAAGCTATCTGAATGCAGAATGCTAGATTTTTTAATGATTTTCCCCTTCTTTTTCAGTTGTCTCACTAATACATAATTTGATAAAATTTTTAAGCAACTCGCTGTTACAGAATCTTTCTAAACAGCAACATTAGTTTAGTACTCATATTTTATTGGTTTATGTAACATTTAGTTAAATTATATAATAAGAATAATATGCACAGCTGGCATAAACAGGCTGAGTTAAAAACAAATGACTCTTGGTAAGCATGCAATTCAACCAAATGGGGGAGCGCAAGTGCACTGCATCCTAGCCATGAAGGTTTGATGAGCCATGAGTATAAGTCAGTATGTTTTACAAAAGAATTGATGGTGTCACTTAAGCCAGTGAGCCAGGTAAGTACAGGTTGTTTAAAGTTCTATTTTAATAGTATCAGTAATAATAACTAACACTTACTGAGTGCGTAATAAGTGCCAGGCATCGCACTAAATGCTTCTATACATATCTCAATTAATCATTACCTGAAGAAAATATTATCATCCCCATTTTATAGATAAGGAAACTGAAGCTCAATGAAGTTCTTCCAAGTTCTCATAGCAATTAGGTAGTAGAGCTGAGTTTCTGTCCAATTCCAAAATCCATGCCTTTATACACTGTACTATGCTATTTCTAGTATTTGTCTTGTGGATGAACAAAGGAATGCAGGCAAGTATGCAGGGGACAGGGAAAGGCTGAGAGTTGGGAGACATTTTCCTACAGTTGAGAAAGTGTCCCTTGAAAAGGAAATGAGAGAGGTTCCTAAGGAGAGGGTTGGATGTTCTTAGAGGGGTTGGTAGTGGGGAGGAGGCCCACAGAGAGTGACGGAGGAAACCTAGACCTGGTACTGGAACATGTAGGTCCTGTTTCCTGTATCTGTTCCAGACTTCTGAACACCATTAACATTGACCTCCCTTTAATTCAATCCTGGCTCCTTTTCTTTCAGTTGAATCTGGCTGGAATCTTTAAACTTAATTATAAAATGAAAGGAAAACAACAAAGCTACACTCTCAGTGCCTGAACTCATGACCCCAAGCATACTAGCAGCTGAACCACAGACCAGCTTGGCTGCCAAGGCTCACGGGCCAAACACCTCCCCATTTCAATTTCTCACCTCAGTCCTGAGTGGAGCATGATGGACTCAGGCAGCACCATGGCTGGAGCTGGGGGGCCTCAGGTCTTCCCCAAACCTCCTTCTTAGCCACCCTCTCTGATCATCTGTCCTCTGACCAGCTGTACACCTCTGTGCCTCAGAGCTGCCTAACTGCAGGGGTCCTGGTCTCCTAGTAAGGAAAACAGTCAAGGTCTGGCTCCTCCTATGTTGGATTTCAGTCCCTCCTCCCTCCTTGCTCCTATCCATTCCCAATTCTCCTGCTTCCTGGGTGACTCTTATCCTTAGAAGAAGAGGCCCTGCTCCCATTCTTGGCCCCATTTGCCCCTGCCCTGTTAAATCCTGTTACCTGAATCATACCTACTGGCTGAGATTTACGCTACTTTTCTTCCTCACTCAGGTTCCCAGCTGATATCTGGGTCTGGTCTCTCCTCTACCTCGTACCTTAGAGAAGGCACTATGCTCCCTGGTGCTTCACTGTCTCCTGCTGGGTCCCTTCCATAACCTGGAGCAGATTCTTCACCTCCAGCAACTTGTTCTCTCTGCTTGGAATGCTCTTCTATTCTTTCTTATGTGGCTACTTTTCAACGTTTTTTTGTTGTTTTTTTTTTTTTTTTTTTTTTTTTTTTTTGGGACAGAGAGAGACAAAGCATGAACGGGGCAGGGGCAGAGAGAGAGGGAGACACAGAATCGGAAACAGGCTCCAGGCTCCGAGCCATCAGCCCAGAGCCTGACGCGGGGCTCGAACTCACGGACCGCGAGATCGTGACCTGGCTGAAGTCGGACGCTTAACCGACTGCGCCACCCAGGCGCCCCTTATGTGGCTACTTTTAAAATTATCCTCTGGATCATAGCTTAGATGTCATCTCCTCCAAGAAGCTCCTCCAATCCCACATCTGCTTTGGGAGCCTTCTCTCTGTGTTGGGTGCCTTTTTAGCTCTTAAAACACCATACTGGAATTGACTGTTTGCTTGTATGTCTTCCACCCTGGTCTCTGAGCCCTGAGAACCTATATCTTGTTCACTGGTGTGTACTAGCACCTAACAGTATTTGTCATGTGGTAGGTGCCCAATGAATGTTGTTTATTTAGCTTATTAATCAATCAATGATTAAATGCCTTCTGGTTTGAAAGCCTGACCTACTACCAATCAACTTTCATCTGCTGTATGATGATAGTTTTGTCTCCCTGGTCATGTGTGGGGCAGAATGATTCTAGTAAATGAGGTCACCTGGTCACCCACCTCCTCAATGGACCCATCTAGGTTCCCAGAAACCTTCTGGCCTCCTATCTATAGATTTTCCAATATCAAAAATACTATATATGGACAATGTATTCCTAGTCAAGGTAGACTAAGTTTGTGGCTGTAACAACCCCCATCCAGTGGTTTAAGGCAAGGAAGATTTATTTCTCCTTCATACTGTGTGTGGATCATGGTTGGGCTGGGGGCTCTGCTTTGCACTGGCATCTCTCAAGGACCCAAGCATGGATCTAAGAAGTCTTATAGTTAGGAAAAAAAAGTTAAAATCCTTTTAACCTGTTTAACCTGTTTCTCAAATTATTTGACCCTAAAATCCTTTCTGTTGTATAACACCTATTTCTATCCTATGGACAACCCCATGTTCAGAAATGCCAGTCTAAAGGAGTTGAAGCATAACAGATTTCTGTGGACATCTAATCGGTGATAAAATGAGTAAAGCAGTCTCTGCTCGCATTTATTGATATTTAAAATGTGTTCAAATATCTGTGGAGGCTTTACTTTGTGCCAAGTGAAGTGCTCTGCCAGGTGCTGGGGATACAGGACTTGTGAAATGTATATGGTCTTTGCTCTCATCAAGCTTCCCTTCCAATGGGAAAGACACATATTCAATCACTAATGGCCACCCTCACTATGCACATAAAGTAAATGTGTTCCAAAGTGCTGTGGAAGAAAGGCACAGGGTATGCAATGAGAGTGTGTAATAGAATGACCTTGCCTAGTCATGTAAGGCTGCCCCAAGGAAATTTATCTGCCATTTAACAGGCTGAACAGTTAGTTAGGCAAAGTGGGGGTGGGGAGTAGAGGTTGTGGGTAGAGGTGAGAAATATATCAGGCAGAGAAAACAGCATGTTCAAAGGCCCTGAGATAGGAACAGAGAAGTCAGTAAATTTGGAACACTTGAGAAAGGGGGAGGAAACAAAGGGCTATATTGTACAGGCCTCGCTGGTCAAGTAGGCATTTTGGGTTTTATTCTAAGAGCAATGGAAGCCAATGAAAGGGCTCCCAATCCAACAGGGAAAATGCAGACACATTCAGCTAATTAATTGTATGGCTTTTTAGAGTATTTCGTTGGCATAGCATATTATGCTTTACAAAATGCTTTCATGTCATTATTTTATGTCTTCCTTGTAGCAGCCTCCTGACAGAGATAGTCCGCGTATTAGCGTGGATGGAATCTGAGGCTCAGAGATGTAAGCAACTTGTCCAGGGAGCTAGCCAGGGAGAAGGCATCTACATCCTGGTCATTTTACTTCTTAGGCCAGTCATGCAGAGAAAGCACTGGCTCTGCATGAGTTGGCCTTAGAATCTATGTCCTTGTTGGCAGAGAGGGCTTTTACTGAAGGGCTGTAGAGTGGGAATAGTGGTCAAGAGCCTGCCAAACTGAAGTTCAAATTCCACCGCAGCAACAATTTACTAGCTAGGTGACCTCTAGCAAGTTACTTAACCTCTCTGACCCTAAAGTTATTTGGGTAACCTCATAGAGTTACTATAAAGATTAAATGAGATCATTCAAAAGGTGTAAATGTCTGACACTTAGTAGGAGCTCAGTGGATATCAGTTTGATTTTTTAGAGATGACTCTTTCTTTTATTTTGGAACCTTGGGATATACTGAATGTGGAAGCTAAATGAGGCTAAAATCCCTTCATACCAGGGTTCATTGTAAATGAAATGGGTTGAATCCTTGTGTGATTTTCAGACATTCAGGATGGTACAGCGGAAGAAGAAGTGCTGGGGCCTTTCTCAATAACAATGCTGATGCTCAAAGTAAAGACTTTACAGCTGGCACTTCTACTTTCTATACTGTGTAGGGGACTTCCGCAGATGATAATTTCCCTGGGAGCTAAGTGCAGGGGAGTAATTGCCTAGGTGTTCTCCCAGGTGGCTATTTTATGGTGGCCTTGAGAGCCACATTCAAGCAGCTGTCTAGGGGTCAAGACCCTGGAGAAACAGCACTTAAGAGTCTCAAAGTCCTGCTAAACATCAGCTGAAAGGCCTTCCCAGGGAGTTGATATTAGGCTGAAGTACAGAGTCCTGGGGCACAGGGAATATCTGTGATTCACTGGGTATCCTTGACCATTTGTGGGGCTTGTAATTCAGGGCAGTATAGAAACTTGTGAGATCTGCCCTCCTCCCTAGGGTATGATGTTGTACTCTAAGAACTTTATATGGAGAAGATAGGCCTTGAGTTTTCCTAAGGCTTATCTTCTTGCAATTAATCTTTGCTCTTGAAGGTGGGCCTGCCAAAAGTGGGTAGTAGGTTGAGTAGGGTCTCAGAGAAAGGTCCAAATCAGTGACCTTCAAACATGTCTACCCTGAATCACGGGCTGAAATATATTTTGCATGATGACCCAGCATATACACATACACACATCCCTCTGAAACAAAATTTCAGTAAGCAGTACCTATACTTACATATGTGATGTACCTTGGTATTTTATTTTCTATTTTATTTCATTAAATTGATTTCCTGACCCACTAATGGATTGCAACCTGCATTTTGAGCAACATAGGTCTTATAGATGATGATTTATCCTTGAAGGTGATTGAAGAATACGTTATCCACGAATAACAAAATTCAGATGAACAATGGCAAAAGTTGAACAGACTGGCTGTATTGAACAGACTGGCTGTATACTTTAAATGCTCATAGCAGGGGTGCCTTGGTGCTTCAGTCAGTTAAGCCTCCAGCTCTTGGTTTTGGCTTTGGTCATGATTTCATGGTCATTAGATTGAGCCCCACATAGGGCTCCATGCTCACAGCACAGAGCCTGCTTTGGATTCTCTCTCCTCCCTCTCTCTCTGCTCCTCCCCTGCTTGCACTTTCTCTCTCTCTCTCTCAAAATAAATAAACATTAAAAAATAATTTCTAGAAATAAAATATTGAAATAAAAACAACTCAGTGGAGTGGTTAAGCAGTTGATAACACTGCTGAAGAAGGAATTAGTAAATTGGAAAGCGAATTGGAAAGTACCCAAAATGCCTCTCACAGAGTTACGGTCATGGAAAATATGAAGAAGTTAAGACATGAGAAATAAAATGAGAAGGTACAATAGAGATATTAGAAATTCCAGAAGAAGAGAACAGAGAGAAAAGAGAGAGAAGAAATATAAAGATTCAATGGTGGCAAATTGACTGGTATTGAATGCAAAAAAAAAAAAAAAAAAAAAAAAAAGTTCTCAGTAAGAAGGAACACAACTGGATTCCCAAGCAGAATAAGTAAAAAGAGATTTACACCTAAAACTGTTAGTGACTCTGCAGAACATCTAAGAGAAAAATCTTACAAGCTAGCAGCATAATGACAATCAGGCAACAGGCTTCTCATTAGGAGCAATGGAAACCAGAAGATAAATAATTATAGCCTCAAAATTCTGAAGGAAAATAACTGTCAACTTAGAACCCAGGGGTGCCTGGGTGGCTTAGTCAGTTAAGCATCTGACTCTTAACTTTGGCTCAGGTCATGATCTCGCAGTTCATGGGTTCAGTCCCCTTGTAGGGCTCTGCATAGACAGTGTAGAGCCTGCTTGCGCTCTCTCTGTCTCTGTCTCTGTCTCTGTCTCTCTCTCTCTCTCAATAAATAAACTTTAAAAAATTATTTAAAAATTTTTTTAAAAAGAAAATTCACCATCTTATAACTACTAAAGGTATAATTAATTGATTCGAGCAAGATAATCAATGGATGCTAAAATCCCTGGATCAAAAATATTTAGAGGACAGGATATTCACAGTCTCAAATCCTGCCCCTACCCACATCATAATGTATTACTCAGAGAGAGCAAAGGACACCTTTACAATGGAGAATCTTGAATGATGCTACCTTAAAAATGATCAAACGTATCATCACAAATAATGAGAGAAACTGATATCATATGCCTGTTGATATGATGCACTGAGAAGGAAACATCACCTACATGGTATTCCTGCCCAAAATGTTTAGCCTGAATTTAACCATGAGGAAACCATTAGATAAATCCAAATTGAGGGACAATCTGCTGCATGGACTTTTCAAAACTCATAAAAGACAAAAAACAAAAACAAAACCTTGGAGAACTATTCCAGAATAAAGGAGATTAAAAAGACAAAATAAATACAATGAAAGATCTTACACTGGGATGAGGGAGGGGCAGTTATAAAGAACATTACTGGGAGAATAGAAGGGTTTTGAATATGAACTCATCTATCAGGCAAATGTTAAATTTCCTGAAAGTGATCATTACACTGTGCAGTACAGACGAATGTCCTTGTTCTTAAAAGATATCTGAAGTATTTAGGGATGAAGTGTCATTTATGTCAGCAACTAACACACAAGTGTTTTAGAACAAGAAAGGGAGAGTTAAACCAAATGTGGAAATAGTTACAAATTGTTCATCTGTATCAGAGTATATGAGCATTCATTGCAACAGTGAACTTTGCTGTACAGTTTTAAATTTGTCAAAATAAAAAGCTGGAAGAATAGAAGCAGTTTCAAAACAAATACAACAACACCTAATGAAAGAATGGATCTAGTCAATGATAGTAAATGGCTGTTAAAACCATTAAGTGAAAAGCTGATGGAGGGAAAAAAGCTGAACGTGAACTTTATAATGGATAGATCCAGCTGACAGCAACTGAGCCCACTGATTAATCTTGATATTTAAAAAGAAAAACGACGAGGAGTTATGTGGTCCTGACGTGATGCAATAGGAAGTTCACACCAACTGTAAAATATTCTAGCCAAAAAATCAAATCTGAAGCCAAGCAACTCTGGAATCTACCATTTTAAAGGGACAGAGAAACATGTTAAATGATACCACAGGGGTGCTATCAGCAAAATCCAGAATGAAGGAAATTCCATAGGACAAATGGCCCACAGTTTCTTCAATAAATAAATGGCAAGAAGAGGAAAGAAAGTATAGCCTAGGAGTGCCTGCGTGGCTCAGATGGTTGAGTATCAAGCTCTTGATCTCTGCTTAGGTCATGATCTCACCCGTGACAGGCTCTGTGCTGATAGTGCAGAGGCTGCTTGGGATTCTGTCTGTCCTCTCTCTCTGCCCCTCCCCCACCTCTTTCAAAAACAAAATAAACATTAATAAAATTTTTTATTTTTTTTTATTTTTTTTTATTAAATTTTTTTTCAACGTTTTTTTATTTATTTTTGGGACAGAGAGAGACAGAGCATGAACGGGGGAGGGGCAGAGAGAGAGGGAGACACAGAATCGGAAGCAGGCTCCAGGCTCCGAGCCATCAGCCCAGAGCCCGACGCGGGGCTCGAACTCACGGACCGCGAGATCGTGACCTGGCTGAAGTCGGACGCTTAACCGACTGCGCCACCCAGGCGCCCCTAATAAAATTTTTTAAAGAAATTTTCAACAATTTAAAAAGAAAGTGTAGCCTATAGAACTGAATAGATATTTGATGAGAGTAAGGAATTATAGTTAATTTTTATTTAAGTGAGATAATGCTATTGAGGTAATGCTAAAAGTGTCCTTAACTTTTAGAAATGCATGTTAAATTATCGACAGGTGAGGTGATTTGATGTCTGTGTCCAGATAGTCCTGGCAGATAGAAGAAATAAGATTGGCCCTATGTTGATAATTATTGAAACTAGTTGATAGGTAGAAAGATCTTTTAAGGGACGTCTGGGTGGCTCAACTGGTTGAGCATCTCACTCTTGATTTTGCCTCAGGTCATGATCTCATGGTTCCTGAGTTTGAACTCCACATCAGGCTCTGCGCTGATAGCAGAGGGATTCTCTCTCTCCCTCTCTCTCTCTCTCTCTCTCTGCCCCTCCCCCGCCCGTGCACCATGCTTTCTCTCTAAATAAATGAATAAATAAACATTTAAATCTATCTATCTACCTATCTATCTATGTATCTATGTATATTTATATTTGAAACCCTTCAGAATAACTTTTAACAAATAAGTAAACCCAAGTCACTCCAATATTTTCCCAGTATATTCTCCCAAAGAAGGCTCTTCAGTGTTAGAATGGTTGTTCCCTCACAAGTAGTACGCAGGTTGAGACCAGAGAAAGAATTCCAAGTGGCGGGTAAAACCCCAGGCCATCATGGGGGGGCCAAACCCTCTTTCAAATGGAGTGCTATTTACTTAGGGGGTGAGGGGCTCTGTCTTGTGTGTCTTAAACCAGACTGTTCCCTGTTGGGTGGAAGCAACATATTACACCTGGACAGCTCCCTGCCCCAACCTAGGTTAAGAAATGGGATTTGTAAAGACTAGTAGGTTGGGTCCAAGGCAGAGGGAGGAGGTAAAATTAGGTGTCTCTTTTTGTGAGGCTTGGATGAGGTTGAGGTCTGAGATCAGAGGTCAAGGATGGGGCTGGAGGGATGGGCGTGTCACTAAGGTGAGTGTGCTGTGCCAAGACCTAAGAGGCTTCGGGAGCTGACCTTCCTGGCCTTCATGCCTTTCTCCTTGGTGCCAGTTCTCTGGGATGGAGACAGAGCTCCTACCCATCTCCCCCTCAACCCCCCTGCCCATCTCCCTCCCACACCATTCTCCTCTCTTCTCTGTCCAGTTCTCTGATCCATTTCCATTCTCTCCTTCCTCAAGCCCCTTCCTCATCTCCATTTGCCATTCCCTGTCCTCCGCCCTGCCAGACACCCCAGTTCAGGGTCCAGGAGAAGGACAGCTTTTATGTGGCTTGTAAAATTCTATTATATCTGTATTCAAAACCTAGCAGCTGAGAAACACTGGTAATAAGCGTGTTATTAAGCGTGTAAATACACTTCCACTCCAAGGCCTCTAAGGGGCAAGGGCTGGATTCTCAGGCTGGGCATCTCCCCTGCTTGTAAGTCCCTCCCCACCTGGCCTCCACCCCAGACTTGGACCTTGTGCCAAGGCCCAGGTCTCCTCCAGTCTCCAACCACCACCGTCCTGCAAAACCCAGACTCTTGGAGAAAGGGGGCGGGGGAAGGGGCCGAAGAAAAAAAACATTAGGAAAAAAACTCCCACCCAGAGAGCATTCTTTCTGCAGCACTCAGGAAAAAGGATGTCTCACAGGGGACGGGAAGGCGAAATTTTTTCACATCCAAATGGATTGCAATTTCCCTCCATTTAGCACCTGAAGGTAATTAGCTCGAAGAGACTGCCGAGTGCGAAACACGTTCACGGAACATTAACTCTCACACATTCTCCAGTTGCAGGGAATTAATAGGAAAGATTAAAGTTTAAAGAGAGCAAAATGCCATTACCTCGCCAGCCACCTCTCTCCGCGGCAGTCTCCAGCCCCCGAAAACCTTCGGCCAGTGCTTGGGCCGGGGCTCGGGTCTCAGCCTCCAGCCTGGCTGGCTGGGGCATCTGGGTGTGCCTCACCAAGAAGGCTAGCATGTGCTGATGTGCACGCACGTGTGCAAAACAGGGCAGCTCTGCAAGGCCAGTGCAGCCCCCCTTCCATCCCCGAGAAGTTTGGGGTGGACAGGGCAGGTGTGTTCTCATAGGCTGACTCCTGGAATTGGTGTGTATGGTGGCCCTGGGCGGATGGGGGAGACACTAGGAAGGGTTATTAGCTTGGGTGTGCCCTGTGATTTCGGTGCAGAGGGCGAGATCTGGCAGCTTGGCCGGCAATAGAGAAATGGAGGGTGTCAGTCCCACCTTGGGTGTGTAGAGAGGCACTGGGTGAAGTGATGGAGAGAGTTGCTTCCACTCTTGTGCGGCAGGCAGGAGCCACAAACATACGCGTGCATGCATACGCAGGCTCCCACGACCACACACAGACGGCCTTTGTCACTCTGCTTTTTTCAAAGTTTATGTAGGCTTCAAATTGGAAAGGTTTCTGTGTTGCTTCAGTATTTTAGGAAAAGATGAAAGACAGAGAGAGGGAGACAGAGAGTGGGGGAGAGAGAGAGTGAGGGAGAGAGAGAGGGGCAGAGGCAGGCAGGAGAGAGAGAGCGCGAGATGAAATTGAGACATGGAAGAATTTATTGCCCAGAAAATTCCATTCTGCTATCTGATTCAAAAAGTCCAGTCCCCCCAGCTTCGGAAAATCTATTTTCCACATTTTAATACCCTGCAGAACAGTCCTCATAACTCATCCGAGTGTGTTAAGCACAGTTTTATTAGATCTGAAACAAATTTTGGTGGGGAGATACTATAGGTCATTAACCATGGAGTAATTTTATCCTTGTTTCCCTAATGATGCCATAATGGCGAGCGAATTTCTTAACTAAAGACCAAAGAACATTTTGAAGGTCAGTTTCATCTGTGAGCTCCTTCAAGCGCTTCTCAGAGAAGATTGGAAAACTCGCCGATTTTTTGAAGAGTCATTAATAATGTGAAAGCTGAAAGCACCCTCCATTTGCGTTCCTGCTTTTTACCTTTTAATTTTATATCGTCCCCGCTCAGAGCCCCGCTCCCACTCCCTCACCCTCCTCTGGACCTCCCGCCTGCCTACCCACCCCACGCAGGGAACAAGGCTGCCCCATACCAGGTACCAGGCTAGCTGTGAGGGGCAGACAGGGGCTGCAGGAGGGGAGGCAGAAGAGCTAGAGAGGCCAGGGCCCCAAAGAGACGGGGGCCTTTGCTAAATTCCCAGAATGTGGTGTACTGTGTGAGGGTATTGTTATAGGCATGGTACACGTGTGCGTGTGTGCATGTGTGCAAATGTGCAGTGCAGGAGACTGGGGTCTCTGGACTGCATGCTGGCTGTGCACACACATGCTAGGGACCAATGGGGACTTAGTAGTCTCTATAGGTGGGTGCCCTCTGTTGGACGCAGGTGGGGAAAGAGAACTGGAAACCAGCACTGGGTCCAGTGGCTTGGGCAGTGGGTCAGCTGGGGGACTTGAGGTATCTCCCAACAGAGATGGACAACACGTGCAAGGCATGAAACAATTGATAGCGCATTGTGAGCCCTGATTACAATGTGTGCACATGAGCGTATATGTCCTGGGGGTGGTGAGGTCATCAAGGCAAGAGCCCCAAGGGCCCTCTCTACTGGCAAATATTTAGACACTTGAAACAGTGACCATTGTCTGCCCATCCCTCACTCCTTGGACCACTCACTCCTTGCTCCCCAGGCCTGGAGCCCTTCATTTGCCCAGTTTACTCCCTCCTAATCTCCAGTCTCTGGCTCCTTGGACCCCCCCCCCCCACCTCCCAGTTCCACCCCTTCCCCTGAACACTCCTCCCTCCAGCTCCTCACCTATCTGATGGCTATCATTGCAGGGTGCCCAGCCAGGAGCTGGGGTGGGACAGCATCTCTGTGTGTGTGCAGGTTTGGGGAGGAGGGGGCGGTGTGGTGACACTCCATGCTCCCAGATGTGGTGGCAGCGATAATTCCAATTTTATGCCTTTGTTATGGCTTTAATCACTTTCTTTATGCGTTTTGTTCCAGCGATCAGGGAGAGACACCTGATAGGCAAAGAGGATACCAGGGGAACCATTTTTATTTGGAATGTGGTGAGAAGTCTAATTAGAATCTGAATTCTGCTGAGCCTTGAAATGGCCAGCACTTTATCCTGATCGCCTTAGATATTGTTTCGAGTCAATCATCTGTCATGGTGCGGCAGGAGAGCCTCTCCCTTCACACCGCACCCCTCCCGCCACGGGGCCAGCCCAGGCACACTGGGGGAGGGGAGGCTCAGGCTTCCGCCCTCGTAGGGGTCTGTGCCTCCTTCTGGGGAGGGGGTGCTGTTTGGTATAGCCAACCCTCCATTGGTGAGGGCTGTCTTTGCTGGGTGCTGAGTTTCAGCTCATGGGGGTGGAGAGAGGGGCTGCAGAAAGAGGGGCCTGAGAGGCCTGTATTAGAATTAGGAAATATTGAGGTGAGGCCAAGCTAGTCTGGGGCACCTCCTAAATGCTCTCAGTACACTGACCACCCCACCTCCTATCAATGGCTCACAGCGACTCTCCTCTCTTTACTGTCCCCTGGACATATTGTATCTCTGCCACCTGCTCACTGTCCCTCAAACTCACTGCTCCCATTGCCAACCCCTCCCTGACCAACACTTGCCACAAGTTCAGCTCCTGGTCTCCGACTTTCCTTCCTCCAGTCCTGCCGCTGGACCACCAATCCGGCTTGTTCTGCCATCTGTCGAGTCCCTGGACTGGTTCCACCTCCTCCAGAAAGCCTTCCCTGACTACCTGAACCCACACAGGTGAGCTCCTCGAGAGGTGGACAATTACAACACAGGCCCCATCTGGCGATGGCCGCGCTGACTGCTGACACTCCTCCCACAAGACCCCGCTCCATTTATCTTTCCAGTTGTCCTCTCTCTTTTTCTAAACTGTTTTGGGGTGTGTGTGTGTGTGTGTGTGTGTGTGTGTGTGTGTGTGTGTGTCCTAAATCTGCTCAAACCCTTTTTGAGCATAGCAAAATGTAAAATAGAAATAAATATTACTCTGAATGATAATTTCACCTCCCCAATCACATCTTGTGCTCCCAAAGTCTGACCATTTCTTCCCTGTATCCTGCCTTTTCCACTAACTATAAGCACACAGGACCAGGCACAGAGTGGGGAGCTGTGCATTGCCTCCAGAAGTCAGAGATTCACGGAAGCTTTCTGCTTCCTGCTTCCCCTCATACATAACCCCCAATACATACCTACTATGTGACAGATGTAGGCATAGTTGGGGGACTATTAGTAGCCAAAGGAAGTGCCATTTCTGGCAGGAAAGAGGAGCATGTGCTCTATGAATAATGTTTCCATGGGAGATGGCCAATGTGGGTCCTTTTTAGATGGTTGGGGCACTCAGTGGCCCTCTAGCCACTTAGTGTGCCCCATAAAGCAGAATGTCCTCATTGATGTCAGTATCACTGGGCCTCCTGGATGGTCACTGCCCTCTCGAGATTATCTATGTAGCCAGGGTACCTTATGTATGGTCCAAGGGGCAGTGTGACCAGATGCTGCCATAGAAAAATACAGACTCAGAGGGTCCCCAGAATACCCTTCTCAATCTGCTCACTTCCCCATCCCTATCTGGACCCAAGCTTGAATGCAATCCTGACTCATTTTATTTGAGGATGGTCTCTTTCCCTCCTTGCACCTCAGTTCTTCCTGGTCCCTGAGCTGTGGGCAAGGAGTGGGGATGGCACTAACCATAGTCCAGCAAATCATGGGGCTTGTTGGGAGACGGTCCTCTGGAATGCATTGCCAGGACTCTATTCCTTTCTCCCTCCCAGCAGCCCCTATCCAGAGGCATGGCTGTACTGACACCACACTGATGGATGGAGAGTGAAGAGATACAGGGAGATGGAGAAGGAATCCATAGCCAGGGGTCCTCATTTATAGGGGAAGGCAGGACAGTGGCCGGAGGGACTTAGGAGCAAGCTTCCTAGTGGGAAATTGCAAGCTGCCATTAGCGTTTAGGTACAAGTTAATATATCTGAGGGAGTGTGTGTGTGTGTGTGTGTGTGTGCGTGCGCGCGCACGCGCATGCATGCACGCACGTGCACACACACACACACCCGCATATGATGGAGGGTCAGTAGGTGAGGGGTTAAGGTCCCTGTAGGGAAGAAGCAGAACGCTGGCACACTTGGTCTGCCCATAGAGAAGGGTGGGAGTTCAAGGGTGGCTCATGCTCCAACTACTGTTTCTCCATCTATACAAACAGTGGGGAGATGGAGCTCCTGGCCCAGGGAGCACATGTGTTGGGTGAGGGTGGCGGGCGGGAGGACAGAGATGCCAAAGCTACTAAAGGCCTAGTCTCTTCCCATCTCAGACACCCTCAAGGCACTGTCCTCTCTCTACATCCAGAGCTCGGCTGCAGCGGGGGGAGATGAAAAGGAGGAGAAACTGTTGGATAAAAAGAAATTCAAAAAAAAAAAAGTAAGTGAAATATTCAAACTGGAAAGTGATATTATAGAAACTGCAGCCCACGGCTCAGTGCATTCAAATTTATTCAAACTCGGCGCCTGACAGTGATGGATGCAGCAGCTTTTCCCACAATATGGAGAAGGCGCGGGGGCATTTAGGACTGCGGGTCCCCTCCGGGAGGGTGGGGGCCCACACCACCTCCCATGCTTTGCTCCTCCTAAATGGAAAATGAGGTTCTGGGTCCTGTCCCCTCTACTTCCTAAACCCCACGGTTCCGGGGATGCTGGGGGACCTGGGCATCGCTGGCCCAGGTGCTGGGGTATGGCCCAAGATAGAGGTAGCCAGCTGTGCTCTAGATAGAGTGCGCTCTAGTGCCAAGGAAGAGGGTGGTCAACCCTGTCCAGGGGATGACCCGACGAGGGTGTCACCTACATCAAAAACAAGAGCATGGCTGTGTGGTTTGTAGCCAAGTAAACAGCATGAACCTTAGAAACCCCTGAGTATGCTGAGATCTAAGGGTCTCAGGAATCCCAAGTCAGGGGGCATTCGGTCCCAGTGGCTCCCACTTTCCTGCCCATTGACTCCCACCTTTGCTCCATCCAGGAGAGGGACAAGAGGGCCTCTGGTGAAACTCAAATCTGGGGGCTTGGTGTGAGCAGTGGGCAGGTGATAGACTACCCTGCATGCTGTGCCCCGGAGTGGCCCTTGCTCCCAGGAGCACCCTCCAACCTCACTTCTCCCCCGACAAGGTTGCTCCCGGCCTCCCGTCCAACCTCTTGACCACCAGGCCCCACTTCTGATTCTCAGGCCCCATCCCCTGGGAAGCCTTGGAATACCAGTCACTCGAGGAGAACTACCCATCTCCTGGCTGCCTTGTCCACTGCACTCTCCTCCGGCGTCTCTAACCCTCCTTCTCTGTCTCTTTCTTCCCCTACAGTCTCTCCCAAATGTAGCCACAGTGCAAAGCTCTCCACTGTTCTCTCCAGTCTCTCAGGAGATCTTAGTCACTTGGGAACTTGCAGCTGTCACCCCCGAGCAGGTAATGGGAGCACTGATCTCTAACCCCCAAGCGTCTCTTGAGATCCAAGCCCACAACCCGGGCAGCGCAAGGCTCATACTCAAAAAGCAGCCTGCATGCCTCTCCTAAAGCCAGCAACAGCATGTAACTCCCCACTTTGTTGGTAGCCCTGTTGCCCACCCACTTACCCTCACAGAAGCCTTGGAGCCCCTAGTCCCCTGCCGCCCTCATCTCTACTTTCAATTAGGGTACAAATTCAGAGATGCTTCCTTATTTCTTTGGTACCCATCTTTGCCTCGCCATCACCACTGTCTCCAGGAAGGCCCTTGTCACAGCTCTCCCAAGCCTCTTCACTTCAACCAACAAACCCTGTTGAGTGCAAGCCATGCACCAAGTCTCCAAGTGTGGCTTCTTTCTCCCAGCGGGGCTCTCTGCCTCTGAGTTCCAGGTCTCCGATTGTTCTACACACTGCTGCCAGATTCATTTTCCTAAAGCACAGCTCTGATCGTGCCACTCTCCTGCTCAAAAACCTTCAATGGTTCCCCACTGCATACTAAATAAAGTACAAACTCCTGACTCCTATATTCATGGCCCTTTGTGACCTGGCCCCTTCCTCCCCCTCTCTCCAAGACTTCCCATTACTCTCCTTCATGCTCATACTTGCCAGCCAAATTGGACTCTGAGTGGTTCCCTTGCACACTCCCCACCCAGCAACTTCCCACCTCTGTGGGCTGGTCCATTCTCCTCTTCTGCCTGCGATGCTGTCCTTCTGGGATGGTATCACTGCCCAACACCCAGCTTATCTCTGCCCATCAATATCCTAATTTTCTGCAAGACCTGATTCAAGTAAAGCCATCTTCTGAATACTCCCTATAAATTGCTTAGCAAGGTGCCTGCTGGTTTTGTTGTTGTTGTTGTTGTTGTTGTTGTTGTTGTTGTTCACCACCACCACCCCCGGCAGTGGTTTCTCTTCCCTGTGAAATTTCTAGTCCTCTACAGCTTTCTTGGCTCTTATTTTCCCAATAGTCATTACTAGAATGTTTGCCCTACAGCTGTCCTGGACTATAAACCTCTTGAGAGCCAGGCCTAAGTAACGTTCATTTGAGAATCGTCCTCAGCCCCTGGCCCAGGAGGCTCAGTAAACGCCTGTTGAATAAATAAATGAATGAGTGAATGAATGATGGAATGAATGAGCCAATACAGAAAGACTGGCTTGGACATGACTGTGTGACACAGACTTGGCTCTTCTGAGCCTCCATTTCTGGGCAGTGACCACCTAAAATTTCCCAGTCATTACTCCTGGCCCTCCTGACATGTGTCCAGGTGAGCTGGGACATGCGTGTGCAGGTTATATGACAGGTGTGTCACCGCTCTAAAGAGAGAGAGGAGTGTGGCAGAGTTCAGCCTTCCCAACTCATCAATCACAGGGCACTTACTGACAGCTCTTGAGAGCTGGCTCCAGGCTCTGCTGGGGTTGGGGGCGGGACGGGTGGGGGATGAGGCCTGCCCTCTGGAAGTTCACAGTCTGGTTGCTCCTTCACTCCTCCTGGGACTTTCAGGCCACAGGAAGTCAAAGGGCTCCACCAGGGACTGCGGACAGGGATGTCATGCTGATGGGTGGGGTGAGCCCTTTCCTCCAAGCTGTCCTGAAATGCTACTTAATCCAGAAGTGGCTCTTTTACCCTCTTGGTGTAGATCTTAGTGCCCCATCCCAACTGGAGCTCCCCTGGGAGGTCTGTTGCCTTCTGCAGAATTCTCCACCACAGAGGCCAGAACCACACAGCTTGAAGCTGCTGAATGGATGGGTGGATGGGTGCTGTGAATAGTTGACAAAATAAATGAGTAAATGAGCAACTAGCTAAACACACGGATGAACAAAGTGCTGGGCAGATTGGCACAAATCACACAGTCGGCATTCACTGAGCATCTACTATGTACCAGGCACGGTGCTAAATCCTTCAGCTGCATTGATTCATTTCATCTTCCCTTCAGCCCCTGGGGTAGGAGCTATCAGGACCCTGCAAGGGAGAGGCAACTGCTGCTCAGGGGAGTGAAATAAAGTGTGAGAGGCCCTAGCTCTGCAGGGAGGAACCTTGGTCTCCTGCCCCAAACTCTTCCTGGCAGGGGGCGGGGGTCATCTGCTCCCTCCCCAGACCACAGACCACAGGCCCTCGGAGAAGGGACGGGGAAGTGAAGCTCCTGGGGAGGAGGCTCACAGGTGGTGGGGGGTATTGTGGGGTCTCCGTCCCGCGCGCGCGCTGGGGTTGGGGCGGGGTGGGGGGAGCTCTGGGCCCCACGTTTTCTCTCCGTCCCCCTGTGAGATTAGGCGGAGTTCAGAAGAGGCACAGCCGAGGAGCCTCTGTTTCCCAAAAGGCGGCTTCCCAGCCCCCCTTCACCCACCTCCATTGCAAGAGGGAGCGCCCTCTCCCGAGGGGTCCCCGGCGCTGGGGGGCGCCCCCTCCCGCCGGCCCCCAGCCCTGGCGGCCGGTCCCTCCCCTCGCGGCCTGATACAAACAAGCGCGCTAAACTCCGGGAGATTTACAGCGGACGGCTGGGCGGCGCGGGCCCCCGGCCGCCGGTGAGATATCTCCAAACAGCGCACTAACCACTTTCCATTTTATACCTCACCAGCTTTATAGCATCTTAAGGATTTCTGTGCACGGCTGGCTTCCCGCCCAGGGAAAAAACCCAGCCTTGTAAATAAATACTAAATATATATGAACAGAGACGACAGCGAGAGCCGCGGAGGAGGGGGAGGGGCGGGGGTGCCGCAGGGTGGGGGTGCGGGTGGCGGCTCAGGGCCTGGCGACCGACGGGGAGGAGGGGGGCAGGACATATTGGGGTGCCCGAGACAAAGGCGACAGGGAAAAAGCACTTGACAGGCAAAGTGAGGGAAACTGAGACAGCGCCAGAGAGGGAGGCAGAGAGAAATGGAAAGATGGAGGCTGGCTGGAAGTGCTCCGGGGTGTGTGTGTGTGTGTGTGTGTGTGTGTGTGTGTATACGGAGGACTCCCTTAAAGCCTAGGGAGAAAGAGAAGGCTCTTCCAACCCTGCCTCTCTCCTTCCCACAATTTCTGAGGGGTTGGGGCTCAGGGATGGTATTACCATCCGTGTGTGTGTGTGTGTGTGTGTGTGTGTGTGTGTGTGTGTCAGGAGTATGTCACGATGTGCTCCAAGGAAAGAGTTTATGTTAGTGTGTGTGAACCCATGTATGTGCAGATGTGTGTTTGGGGTGTTTGGTGTGGGTAGGACTGTGCCCAGTGGGCACTGGGCTTTTGGGGGGGAAGAATGCCTGTGGTGTGGTCAGGGTGCGAAGCGGGTTTAGGACATATTGGGGGTGGCGATGAGGCAGGCGAGTTCGGAGAACGTGTGCAGCTTTGACGTTGAGTTGAGGGCTGAGCAAGCATATGTGATCAAATGTGTTTGGGTGTCTTGAGGTGTGTGGGGATCTGGGGGGAGATGAGTCGTGAGCTCAAGTAAGCCAGGGTGGACCTTCAAAGGAGCATGTGTTGGGTCTGGAAGCAAGTACCCACTTGTGTGTTGGGGTCTGTCAGGGGTGAGATATGACATGCTACCAGGTGGTTACATCACCTCTTCCTCATCCTCCCTCTCTGGGTCTTTCTAGGGGCTCTGGGACTCTCTGCCATGGCCACCAAAGAGAGGGTCCCCAGTGCTGACTGAAGCCCCATACTACCCCAGCCCCCAGCTCTGAGGTCTCTGGACAGGAGCCAGATTTGAACCGGGGAGCAGGAGGGAACATCCTCTTCCCCTCTCAGGGGACCCAGCGATCCCTTTTTGTTCCCCCCCCTTGTCTTCGATATTAAGTATTCAAACCTCATTTACATCCTTATTTTTCAATTTGCTGCCACAGTAGTTTAATTTATTCGATATAATTTCTTTTTCTGAGGGGACATTAATCATTGCCCTGTGCTTTTGGGCGCCTGTGGGATCTCTGCGTGTGTATGTGTGTGTGCGCATACGCATCTGTGGGGGGGGGGGCTCTGTGTGCAAGTGTGCATCTGCGTCCGTGTGTATCTGTGCCTGCTCACACTTGTGTCTGTGTGTGAGTGAGGTGCAAGTTTGTCGTGTGGGTGTGAGAGAGTGTGTGGGTCTTTGTGAGAGGGTTTTGAGTGTGAGAGGGTCGGGGTGGGGAGGAGGTGTGGGAGGGTGGTGTAAGTGTGCTACATTGATCAGGTCCTCTTCCTCCTGGTCCTTCGTAGGATGTCAGCAAGAAGGGGAAGTGGGGCACACTCAAGGTGGGGTCCTCCCAGTACCCCCGGTCAGCTTTCCTTTCTTGAGAGTGTGCCCTGGACAGTTGTAGCTGGAAATGTTCTAGAATCCCTGGTCTCTGAAGAAAGAGAACTAAGAGAGGTGGAAACACACCGAGATAGGGAGAGACAGACAGATGAGAGAAAGGCCGGCCATGGCAAGGGAGGAAAGAAAGAGGGGGAAAGAAACATGGAGAATGATGGAGAGAGACGCAGGAGAGAGGGAGAAGTGAGCAAGCCGGCAGCGTCTCAGCCCATAAAGTCCCTGGAATGGGAGGAAGGGGCGCGAGACTCCCGCCTCAGCTCAGGCCCAGTCATGGCTCAGTGCAGTGATGGGGGGCGGAGGGGTGGGTGGGGGTGGGAGGACTGGTTGCTCCCAGGAGCTGAGATGAGTGGAGTGGCTTGGGGGAGGCTTGTTTGGAGAGAAGAGGCAAGAGGAAGGGGTAAGGGAGAGGGGGGAAGAGAGAAAACCCCTCTTGGTGATATAACTCAGGGGAATGAAGCCAAGGAAAAATTCCAGTGTTGTTGAAGGGATAAAAGGGAGGAAGCTCCCAGATGCTAGCTCCCCTCTCTACCCTCAGTATATCTGGGCAAATCCATGGCTTCCTAAGACCCTCTTTTGGTTCCTAGCCCCTGAACCCCTCAGTTTTCCTTATCTGGCATGTTTTTGGAACTGCCAGGAGCTAATGGTAAGGTCACCATGACATCTCACTTAATCTTTGTAACAACTTGAGGTAAGAGTCGGTCTCCCCACTTCAGAGAGGAGGAGAGGAGAGGTCAGAGCTTATCCAAAGTCCAGAGGAGGTCCAGAGCCAGGATTTATGGCATATCTGCCTAAGGGCACATGCTGAGATTTCCCCCTCCCTCAGCTGCCTCCTAGGGTCGTGTCCACCCCAAACCTTCCTTTCTCACCACTATACAGGTATGACACACACACAAAACAATATCTGGGACCCAAGGGTAAAGGAGGTGGCCTTTTGGGGGCAGGAGTCAGGAGGCTGGGGGGGTGACCTACTATAGCCTTAGCCCAGCTACCCCCAGCTGTGAGGACATTGAAGCCCAGGACCTGAGTGCCCCCAGGGCTCATATGGACCCTGTCTTTCCTCTCATCCAAGGGTCAGAGTCCCCTTAAGGATCCCTTCCAGGGGGCGCCTGGGTGGCTCAGTTGGCTGACTTGGGCTCAGGTCATGATCTCACAGTTCGTGAGTTCAAGCCCCGCATTGGGCTCTGTGCTGACAGCTTGGAACCTGGAGCCTGCTTTGGATTCTGTGTCTCCCTCTTTCTCTGCCCCTCCCCCCACTTTCAAAAAATAAACATTTTAAAAAAATAAAAGAAAGAAAGAAAAGACCCCTTCCAGAAGGTGGAGGCCAAAACCCACTTAGGCTTGGACTGGCTGACTGCTTGGGGCCTGGTTTCTCCACCCAGGACCAGTTTCAAACAGCTATGACCTGCCCATTATAGCCTTACCCAGATAGTGGCCCAAGGCTCAGGGTTTAGGGAGAGAAGCTTCTTTCTCTGAAATTATAAAAGTGAAATTTTGAAAAATGGTCTGAAATTGGACTTCATGGGGCCTCAGCATTTGAGCCTCCAGATACCTGACTATCTTGAGGTCTATAGATTTAAATAGTCTAATACCAAATCCCTGTGATCTGAATGTCCCCAACAACCAAGCATTTGAGTGCATAGGTGGGACCTAGGGCTGATAATGAGCGTCTAGGTGGGAAATCCGAGATGGAAGAGTCTGCATCATTCCAGCCTCAGATCTTCAGCCCCACCCCCACCTTCCTTGTGCTGTCTCCCAACCCAGAGAGGCCATTCTTTGATCCTTACCCTCCAGGAGTTGGGCTCAGGCCTCACACCCAGGCCCCAAGCACAGACATGTCACACGGAAACCATCACCCACTAGGGTCAGTGATAACTGGGTGGCGGTGAGAGAGGGGGTCCCTGGGCATGTGGGGAGGGGGCAAGGGGACAGGCCTGGGGCCGAGGAGAAGGTAGCGCGTTCATTTGAATAATGGGCAAAATCAAATTAATTCTACATTAAATAGTTGTGAATAAAGGGTTGAAGTCAGCAGTTTCAAACTTGTTTTCCTTAATTACTTTCCGTGTTTAATGTCATTAAGAAGATTAAAAATTCATTAACAAGAGTACTAAAGTGGCAAATCAGGAAAGCGATCACTCCAGGTTAGAAACTCCGCTGAGGCCGCACAGTGAGCCTTCTGCAGGGGGCATGGGTGGGGGTGGGGGCCGAGAGGGTTGGGGACAGACAGGCGCTCACACACTTACACACTGATACACAACAGCTCCATAAACACACGTCCATAATATCGGTGGGCATCCACACATGGATACACGCACACTCAGATATTTTCACTCATCCATACCCAGGACTTCTGTGATTGTGGGGAGACAGTGTTTTGGGGTCTGTAGCTAATCGGGTCACAACTCCATAAATCCCTCGCCTAAGAAGGAGAATTAAAGATCAAACTTTCCTGACAGACAGTGCAAGGTCATAAGAATCAGTGTCAGCTCAGTGGTGTCCGAGTTCACTTTCCTGTCTCCTGGTCTTGTCTGTCTGTCCCTGTCTCCCCTCCCTTCACCATCCCTCCCGCACTAAAGGGCTCTCTCAGGGCAAACCTGATCAGTTTCCTGGGAGGAGCTGCTGACTTTGAAGCTTAATTATCCTGGAAAAGGATCCCCTTTGTCTCCTTAGCTTGTTGGGGAGGGGGGAAGAGTCACGTTACCTCTGGGAGAAGGAACAAGGAGACAAAGGGTAACATGGGTGGGGAGAGGAGAAGGCAGAAACAGCTGGGGAAGTAGCACCCAAGTGTCCTGGTCTTCAGAGTGGATCCTCACTCAGTCACCCATCGCTAACCTCACCCTTTCACCCTACCTTTTCGCCCACCATGTTGGCTAAACCCCTTCCTCCCCAGTGCCATACTTTACCCCCTTCACCATGAAAGGACCCTCCTTGAGTCAGGACAATGTTCCCTGTGGCTATCACAATCTCTCTGACTGCATTTCTGTTTTTTTCTCTAGGCCCCAAACTCAGGACCAAGTCCCTGAAGGGGTCTAGGCTGCCTTGGGTGCACCTGTGCCTTTGTGGCTATGTTATGTGTCTGATGGCCGTGTTGGTAATTGTGTGTGTGAGTGTGTGTGGGTCTGGTTACATGAGGAGAACCATAGTCTCAGCTGGAGAACTCCATATTAATCATAAACAAGTACACCTGGACAGCCTTGCGATTCTAATGGAATGAATTCCCTCTCATTTTATAGGTGGGAGAGCCAAACTCTGGGAAGATGAAGTTCTCCTCAAGAGAAATGAAAACGTGGGCCTACACAAAAACTTGTACAACGATGGTTGGAGCAGTATTTTTCATAATGGCCCAAAAGTGGAAAGAACCCAAATATCCATCAACTGGTGAATACGTAAATAAAATGTAGTATATCCATACAATGGGATATTATTTGGTCATGAAAAGTAATGAAGTACTGATTCATGTTACAACATGGGTGAATATTGAAGACTCTATGTTAAGTAAAAGAAGCCAATCACCAAAAAACCCCAAACACCATGCATTCTTTTAGTTCCTTTACACAACGTGTCCAGAGTCAGCAAATATACAGAAAAAGAAAATAGATTAAGAGTTGCTTAGGGGCGCCTGGGTGGCTCGGTCGGTTAGGCGTCCAACTTCGGCTCAGGTCACGATCTTGCGGTCTGTGAGTTCGAGCCCCGCGTCAGGCTCTGTGCTGACAGCTCAGAGCCTGGAGCCTGTTTCGGATTCTGTGTCTCCCTCTCTCTCTGCCCCTCCCCTGTTCATGCTCTGTCTCTCTCTGTCTCAAAAATAAACGTTAAAAAAAAAAATTAAAAAAAAAAAAAGAGTTGCTTAGATCTGGGGGTGGGGAGTATTGGGGGAAGAGGAGAGACTGCCAATGGGTATGGGGTTGGGGGGAGATGGTTCAAATGTCCTAAAATGTCTCACAGTGAGGGGTGCTGGTTTGATTAAGCGTCTCACTTCGGCTCGGGTCACAATCTCATGGTTTTGTGGGTTTCAGCCCCACGTTGGGCTCTGCTGCTTCAGAGCCTGTCACCCTCTCTCTTTGCCCCTCCACTCTCTCTCTCTGTCTCTGTCTCAAAAATAAAGAAACATTTTCCAAAAAATCTTAAATGGCTTACGGTGATGGTTGCACGACCCTATAGATCTACTAAAAACCATTGACTTGAACACTTTAGATAGATGAATTGCATGATATGAGAATTATATCTTGATAAAGCTGTTATTTTTAAAAAGTAACATGACTTGCTTAGGGTCTCCCAGCAACTGGGAGGTGGCACTGGTACTAGAATGTGGTCTCTTGACCCTAAGCTCGGTGCTCTTTCCACGAGCCCTACAGTGCCTCAAAAATCCTGCCATGGAGACTCGAAGGCCAAATCCTATACGTGCAGGGGTGTCCACATCACATCTCGGCTTTTCTGTGGGGTTGTCAAATTTCTGTCTCTGAGAGTGCGACTTGTTATGCGTGTGCACATAAAGATTTGTGGTCTCACAACTGTGTGGGCCTCACCAAGCATGGCTCTGCACATCTGCGTGTAGGCCCGTGGATCTCTCGATTGTGAGTGTTGTCTGTGCCCATGAACTTCTGCTCGCTGGCGCACCGTGTCTTGGGGTGTTTGCATTTGCAGGTATATATCAGGTTGCGCCCAAGTCTCTGAATGTCAGCGCATGCGTCTGGGCCCACGAAGCCAGGGGACTTCATGGGAGTCTGTGTTCATGTGTTCTTGCATGGCAGTGTTTCTACCTGTGTAATGTGTCTCAGTGGGCGCCCGTGGATTTCTAAATGCATCAGCCTATGAGTCTGGGCTCGTATGCCTTCACCTCTGGGGTTCTGCCTGTGATATGTGTTAATGTGTCAGTGCATCTGTACACATGTCCATCCACATGTTGGTATGCTGGCGTCCACACAGGTCCATCTGTGGGCGTTTGCACCTATGTGGCAGGGGCCCATGGGCCTGTCCATCTGAGTCTGTGTCTGAACCCCTCCTGCAGGCACCAGCCCCAGAAGGCGCCTGCCTCCCCACCCCCGCCTCTGACAGCCGTGGAGAGAGCTACACAGTAAATTCATGGCCGCCCGGCTGGGAAACAGGCGGCTGCAATGGAAAGGAAGCATGGATTTGCATATTGAATTAAAATTAAGAGCTAATTATGCAAATAAATTATGACATTTGGCAGGAGAATTTGCTTCAAGATCATTTATTACGTTCTTTTTATAACAGTGTGAGCATTTAACGGTCAAAGACAATATTTTAAGGGAAAATTAACGCAAGATTATTAACCTAAAAACAATTCCACATTAATGAGATGGTGAGCTGGTCCCCCCCACACACCTGGGCAGGTCTAACGCCTAGACTGGGAAGGCCTTTTTCTCCTCCTCTCCTTCCTTCTCCCAGTCCGCAGGGGTGCAGGTGGCAGGGGGCTGGGAAAGGGTGAGTGTGCCTGGGTTTGTATTTCTCGATGGGGAGGTCTTGCTGAGCTGAAACTCCCACCTAAGATCGGAGCTCTGGGCTGCATTTAGGAGGCGACACAGAGGATGAGTTAAGCCCCACCCCCAAACATGCCTAGTCGTGAAAAACATGATCTTGGCCTTGGGAAGCCCCCATTCTAAGGAGAAAGGCAGAGCCCCACCGTAGAAATGGCTCTGTAAATACCAGTTGGATGGGACCTGGAAAGTAGGGGTTAAACAGTGTGGTTGTGCCCCACCTTATCCAGCCCCCTCTCCCTCCTCCCAGATTCCCTGGTGTCCTCCAGTCACTCAGTGCTCCAGAGCTCTGAGCTCTACATCCCTCCAGGTCCCATTGTCTCGATTTTCCCTACAACCTTAATCTGTCAGCCTCGCTTTCATTTTTGCGAAGTGGCAAGGAAAGCGGGGCTCTAATCTGGGTTTCCCTGGGATGCCCTAACACATCCTACACCAGTGGGGAGTAAGCCCCAAAGGAAGTGGTGGGTGATGTCATACGTGGGCCCCAATTTTCTCTTTGCCAGTGTGTGTGTGTGTGTGTGTGTGTGTGTACACGTGCGTGTATGGCATCTACTGACCCCTGTGCAAGCTCTGTGGTGCGCAGACTCTTAGGGCAGACCTTTGCAGTGTGGTTCCGTGGAAGGGAGCCCAAGATCTTCCCATGGGCTTCCCTGCTAGGTGAAAGCCTTTGGTTTCCGGAAGGCCCCTGTTCCGATGCAAACAAGCTCCACGGGAGACAAGATGGTATATCACCTGCCATCACATGATGCCAGTATTTGGTTCTTCCTAGAGTGGCCACAGGAAGGGACAGCCATTCCTCATGCTTGGCTATACCTCCAGGCCCAGCATTTCCTTTGGGTTGTGCCAAACAACTTTGAGACAGGGGTCGGGTATCGCTGGGGCAGAGCAGGGTGGCGGAAAAGACTGTGGCTTTGGACTAAGAAGACCTGAGGTCATCTCCTCTGCCATTTACTGGCAAGTCCCCTCTCCGGCCCCCATGCTGGGTGTCCACCCTTCTCCACCCTGTTGTGGACTTGGGAGGCTGGCCTGCAATCCGCATCTGCAGGCTCCCTTGGGTTTGACCAAAAGGGGGCGCCAGCGAGAGATGAGAGGGAATTGGAGTTTACTCCTTGAATCCCTTCTGTGCTGGCTGCTGCTGCTGCCTCTCCCTGCGGCCCTCCCTCCTGGTTCTGGTCACCCGGGTTGGGCATGGCTTCCCCCTGTTACCGGCCCTGTGACACTGCATCACTACTTCCACTTTTTCTAATCCTCGCCCCTACTTTTGTAAATAGTTATTTTATTAAACTCTCCTCAGATGAACCAACAGAGTATACTCCTTATGTTTCCCGTTGAAACTCTGGTTGGGACATTCCCAGAGCCCCTCAACCTCCTCATCTGTAAAACAGGGATGGTAAGATACAGCTGACAAATTACTAGTACACATCCAGGGAGATCATGTGTACCAAGGGGCTTTGTGATTTTTAGATCCCAAATCCGAACGCATGTCTCCAGGTAGAAAACGAGACCAAGAATTAGGCTGATGTCAAAACCACCTCTGCTGTGAAGATCCTGTGTGCCTTTGGATGACTCATTTTGCCTCTCGGGGTCTGATTTCTCACTGACAACATGCGAGGCCTGAACTCCTAACTTTAAGGTGCAGTTGTAGAAAGTGGTGATTCTATGTTCATTTTGCTGTTGAGAAAAAAGAGGTCGGGTGACATGCCCAAGGTCACACAGCAGGTTCATGGCCATCTGCCTGAGAATCTACCTGGGGTGTAGGAGCCTGGGTGGGGTCCATTTTTGGACCTTGGAGGCCTGATGGAGCAGACAGGCCTGGCCAGAGGAGCCCAGGGCTGGGGGCCTGTCCCCACGTCTGAGTGGCTCACTCTGCCTCCGCAGGCAGGGTGGACCATCCCCTGGAGAGAAAGGGTGGGATTATTAATAACGGCGCTAATAAGAGAGAGAAAACAAAGCCAGCAGGGCCTGAGCATTTTTTAAATAAAGAAATTTCCCTCATCTCGTGGTTAATTTAAAAGGTTTATTTCTTGAAATGAACCCTCTTCATCAAACCCCCGATCCTTGAAGATCGGAGGCGACTGCGAGTGCCGGTAATGAATTGATTTGTAACGTGAGCGACACGGCGCCCTCCCGCCCGTGCCCACTGCGGGCCTTTAATCTGCGGTGTTTAAGGGGAAATGAGCTTCTCCATCTTTTGGCCTGAAACCCAGCACCAGGCACCGGAGCCAGCAGGCAAGGCCCAGGCACAGTAGATGCCCCCAACCGGACGGGTCTGGGTAGCAGGCCACCAGCTCCCGGCTCCTAGCACCTCTTTCCCTTCCTCTTAGGAGGGAATCAGAAGAGCCCCTCAAACCGATACAAACCAAACCACACGGACCCACAATCAGCTGAGCAGAGGTACCGCCATACCCACACGCATGGTTTCACTGAGCCATCACCAGACCACGGCTGCGCTTAACTGCACAATCCTCAGCGTCACATAAATGGTCTTCCTTCAGGTAGAAGAAGCAGGAATAGAGTTACACAGACCCCCCTCTACTTATTATCATAAGCATCCGTAGAACTGCCTCCAGGCCCGGACATCCAGCCACACGGGAGCACATACTCTGGACAGAAGACCTGCATTTCTACAGGCACGACAATGCATTTGGGAATATTTGGCAATGCAGAGGTAGTGGCATGGCGTGGTAGGGACTCCATGGGCTTTGAGCCATAGAGCAGGATTTGAATCGAAGTCCCGTTATTTCCAATCCGCTAGGCCTTTCTCAATCTTGATCTCCTCATCTGCGGAACTAGAGCAACATCTCCCTCATGGGGTTCTTGGGAGGGTGACATTATGTATCGCATGTAAAGTTGTCGATATACAATTTTATTATTACGTAAATTGGTAGCTTCCGGGGGGGGGGGGGGGGCACCTGGCTGGCTCAGTTGGAAGAGCACGAAACTCTTGATCTTGGGGTTGTGAGTTTGAGCCCCATGTTGGGTGTCGTGATTCCTTTAATACATTTTTTTTTTTAAAAACTTCAAAAACGTTTAAATTGTGGGGCGCTTGTGTGGCTCAGTCGGTTAAGCGTCCAACTCTTGATTTTGGCTCAGGTCATGACCTCACAATTTGGTCTGTGAGATCGAGCCTTGCATCAGGCTCTGTGCTGACTACACGGAGACTGCTTAGGATTCTCTCTCTCCGCCCCGCCCCTCTCTGCCCCTCCTCTGCTCACGTGTACATATGCATGCACACACACCCTCTCCCTCAAAATAAATAAATAAATAAACAAATAAATAAATAAATAAAATCAAGACAATTTTTTGAATTGTTAGCTTCATGAAGACAATAACATTTGCGAGTGAAGTAATATATGTCGAGTATTTAGAACTTTGGCATAGGGTAGGTGCTTGGTAAATGCTAGCTAATAGCATACTCGTCACCCTCTACGGGAATCCTCAATACCTACTACAGTGCCTGGTATACATCTTAAAGTAGAGTTATGTTAAATTATCCCTCACACATCGTTGATATTAATGGAAAGGTAAGTATGAGAAAGAGAGAGGTGCAGTAACATGATCACTTAGTGAGTGAATTGAACCCTCTCAGCCAGCCTTTGAGATTATTCTAATATGTACCCATTTGCAAATGATGAAGCTGGGCCCCGAGAAGTTAAGTGGCTTGCCCAAGGTCACATAGCTGGTAAATGGAGAAGAAGGGATTTGAACCCAGGTAGCCAGACTCCAGAGTCTGCTTGCGTTATGAGTGATGTTGAAAAAAAAAAAAATTCAGGAACAGCCTTGCTCTTTGCGGGGACCCATGTGTGCTTGGGGCAGAACCGGGTACGCCTGGAGACTGCCTCCTTGGAAGTCACCTTGAAGCTCCCACTAATCCCCTCCAAGCTGTAGGCCAGAGGCTTGGAGTCATCTCTGGTGGCGGGTCTGCGGCAGGTAAATGAGTGATGCTGGCTCTGGGTGGCTCTCAGACCTGTCGCCCGGCTAGAGTTTTTCTGTGCTTTCAGCTTCGCCACCTCCTCTGGCTCTAACTGATCTCTGGTGCCAGTCTGGACGGCTCAATTTTGAAATATGTGTAAAGTGGGTGAACCCAAACCCAAAATGGCCCTGGGCACATGCACGTGGCCAAATACTGCCTTCTACGTTCCACCTTCCTGCTTTGGCCACTGCCACATTTGCCACCACCACTTGGAGGCCAGGAGAACCACCACAGCTCTTCTCCTTATCCTCATGGTCCCCTTCTTGCCCAGGGAGTGAGACAGCTGAGACAGTGGTTTGGTCCCAGGCTGGATTCAGGTTGGAGAAGCCACAAATCTTCCACATGGCCTCAAGGCCAGTCTTTATCTGGGTCTGACTCTCCTGGGCTTCTGAAGGGCTTCTCTCTTCCTCCACGTTCCACGGCCCCTTCCCAATCTCAGTCCTGGAGACAGTGAAGGCTCACGGACCTTCCTGAATGGCCCTCCAGGCGTCAGTTTGACCAGAGTCTCAAGGTAGCCCCAAGAAGTGAGACACCATGTGCCCAACCCAGGAAGACTCTGGGGGCCTCTGCCCATGCCCATGCTCCTCTATACATCCACGTCTCTCCTCATTCCGCACTATGGCGCTGAGTGGGCACAGGGCGGGGGTGAGGGGTACGTGCTCCCCTCCTACGACTTCCTAGAAGAAAATCATTTTTTGTAACTGTTGGAATCCTGATTGAGCTGTCAAAAGTACATGAAACCAGCCACATGAATGGTAAACTATCCATCAGTCACAGGCCTATTTGTTCTGAGACAGTATAAACATCACACATTTTTCTTCAAAATAGAAAATAATACTTACCCCATCACATCCAGGTAATGTGGTCCCCACCCCACCAAGAAAACTTATCGGTCACACTGGTCTATTCCCTTCGTGTCTCCCAAATCTTTCTATTCTTTTGTCCACCGATCCCACTTTCCTGGAAGCATTACCTCAGTTCTGCCTTTCAGCTTTCTCTCTTTTTAAAACCAGATTTAGCACCCCCTCCCCCAAGTTAGTAAATGTTAAGGAGAAACATGAAGCAAATCACCCTTGAAGAGACAACCTAGTTTGGACCCAATGCACAGATTCTGGTCCCTTGAATGAGCACTGACACAGACAGATGTACGGTCCCTATTTGCCTTCGGAGAGTGTGATGAGGGCCCCTCTGTGCCTGCCTAATGCCTGCCCACTGGCCTGGGGTGATGGCGATGAGAAAAGGGGTGCACCCACCCTTTTAGGTAAGGCCTCTCCCCCTGCAAGCCTCAGCAGGGCTTTGACCCTTAGAGGGACTCTAGAGTCAAGGGTACGCATGACAGGAACCTGGGTATTTTTTGAGCCAGCTGAAAGAGACCACAGCTCTCTCTCTTACCTCTCCTCCAGGGCCCCATACATTGGTTTCCAGAAAATTCCATCCTGGGCAATGACCCCAGGTGACAATAACAGATAAGTAGGGATGGATGGATGGATGGATGGATGGATTGGCAGCAGAAGAGGCAGACAAATGATGGACAGAAAGACAGACACGTACATGCAAACGCACCCTGACATACACATCCCCACACCAATCATAGAGACACATTCAGTGCAGCATAGGAGTTAAGAGTAAAGGCTCTGAAGGCGTCCATTTAAATCTACCTGCCCCGCTCGTCTTGAGGCATGTGACCTTGGATAAGTTAGTTGACCTCACTCAGCATGCCTCAACAGAAGATGGGAGTAATAGTAGGGTCTACTGTGTGGGGCGGTAGGAACTCGGCGATAGCTTTGGTCAGCACAGTGCCCAGCAGAGAGGAGTAAATGCGCAATAACTCATCACTGTCACTCTTATCATCACGTTGCACACACTTGGCGCACACACGTAACCACTCATGGGAAGCAGAACCTCTCGCAAAGTCAGATAACACACACGCAGGCAAAGGCACACACACTGACAGAAATATAGGCCGACACACAGAGGTGGCACAGGGTGGGGGTGAGCAGTACACTCAGGAGCCACAGTTCGAACCCAAGCTCAGCCGTTTGCTGGCTGCGTGATTTGGAGCAAGTTACTCAACCTCGGTTTTCACATCTATAAGCTGAGAATCATCATCCTAATAATAAGTTCCTCCTTGATAGGATTATGGTGATGGACAAATGAGTTAATATTTATAAAGCACTTAAAACACTGTGTGACACATAGTAAACACTGCGGGTCTGATAAACACAATAAATCTCACAACCTCGCAAGCTAATACCTGTCTAGCTCCTAGAGTTTACAAAGCGCTTTCACAGGCATAATAATCTTATTAGATCCACCCAATAAACTCGCAGTCAGGATTATTATCATCCTTATTTACAGAGGAGGAAACTGAGGCTACAAGAGGCTTGTACAAAGCCTGGCAGCCTGCGAAAGGGCAGGTGGTGGGTAATCCAAGTCTCTCGGCTTTAAGTTCCGTGATCTTTGTACTAAGCAACACGCCGTGAGTGTGTGTGTGAGTGTGTTTACCGAAGAGGCTTTCTCTGCCTTTGTACCGGGCTTCTCAACCCTCTTCACCCTTCCCATCTCCCCCCTTAAGAGTCCCATGCCTAGGGAATGATTCAAGTCAGCTGTTCTCCTGTACCTACAGCATCAGCATCATCCGGGAGCTTGTTGGCCATGCAAATTCTCAGACCCCCTTCGACAACTGAATCACATGGGGGGGGCGGGGTGGGGAGGTGGGTAAGGAGGTGAGGAGGGCTGGGGAAAGCTTCTGGAAGAAAAGAACCTCAACCTGGGCCTCAAATGATGGATAGAGGAGAAAACTCTGAAGAGGTCTGGACGAACACCATCTGGGGAGAGAGGGGGTGGAGTGTGGCTTGTTGGAGTGAGGGTTGAGGGTTGAGGGTGCTGGGGGCTGACGCTGAAGCCATTGGATGTGTGTCTTTTGGTCTCTCCTAGACGCTACACCCAGTTATGTGATCTGTCTTGAATACCTAGAAAGAGGCTTTGTGAGAATTTATCCGCTATAGACAAACCCCAGTGACCCTTCTCCCACAGAGTCAGAGCATTGCTGAAGTATTCCCTCCCCTTACCTCACTCCCTAGATTTGCCCCCAGTGTGACAGCTCCAGACCTGAATGGCTGCCGGGGCTCCCAGCCTCACTCCCATTGGGCCAGGAATCATAAAGTGAGGGGGTGTTTTGCAAGGGAGATGGGGGGGAAGCTGTGGCCTTCTCCCCGCTTCTCTTCCGGGGCCGAGCCAGGGCCGCCAGCAGAGTCACCAGCACATTAGGAGGCCTGGCGGCCTGGCGCTCCTTCCACGACCCCCATGTGCGCACTCGAGGCTGATACTCTGCGCTGGGAAGAGTCCAGGGTGAGCTGGCCAGGGGCTCCAAGGCTGGAGAAGAACAAGCCAAACCCAGCCCCCCTCCCAGCCCCCCGTGTCCTGCCCGGGGCTGCCACTAGGAGGCTAATGAAAAGGGAAGAGGCAGGCCAGGGCTTGGGCCAGCAGGCGACAGCAAGGGGACAATGTGAGGCAGGAGGGGGGCGGCCCTCAGGCAGGGACAGACAAAGTCCCCATATGGGAAGCAGACGGAGCCGCCCCGCCCCCCTCGGTCCTGGGGCCTCGGCAGCGGCAGGCAGCCTCTCAGCTAAATGTCGGGGCCTGGGTAGTTTGTGCCTGAGGAAGATGAGCCCACGGGGCTGCGGCAGGAAAAGGAGAAGGAGGGAAACTCTCGGTTCAGCAAGAGCCCCCACGGAGGACTCTGCAGGAGGACGGAGAGCCAGGAGCGCACAGCACTCACGTGCACACACGCACACGGCAACCACGTTCCCACTTTCCTAAATACTTGTGAAGTAAACCGTTAATCCGGGCCCAAAGTGGAAGAGTAAACAATACAGAAGTGTGCGGAGTGAAAGGTGAAACTCCCCTGTAGCCTGCAACCCCGCTGACTTCCTTCTTCAGAAGCAATTATTTGGAATACGTGCCTTCAGGCAAAGGCCACTTTCTGGTGTAAATCCGGGTGAGTCTGTGGCCGGTCACATTCTCGTCAAGCGGGGGGGGGGGGGGGGGGGGGGGGGGGTGCCTTGGAGCAGAGCCCCGTGGAGGGCGGCAGGGACAAGATGATGCGCACACAGGCCTGCCTGCCCGCGATCCCCGGCTGTAAATCATCTGGAGTGGTTCTGCTGCTACCCAACTTTACCGTCTCTCGAGAATTTTAAAAATCTTCTGTCTTTATGAACGCCAAGCTCCCTTCTTAGTTTTGTGTCTCCCTGTCTTTAAGTTTTCATTCGGCTTGTTTGTTTTTTGCTCATGAATTATTTGTGCTCATAATCAGGAGGTAGGGATGAAATTTTTAGAATTCCACACTCAGCTGAGGGCTGAAGCGTTTTCAGCGTGGGGCCCCAGCCAGGCTGCCCCCTCATCTCCCAGATGTGAAAATCTGAAAATTGAACGAAGGTTCTGTTCCTTTCTGGGACACCCTCTCTGGGACTCGGAAGTACACTCGTCTCTTCCCTGGAGGAGGGAACTAGCAATGATTGTGTTCTTACTCTGTGTCAGACCCTTCATGTGCTATGCCAGTCAGGACCTGCTGGGCTGCAGGTGATAGAAACCCAGTTTGAACCAGTGTAGGCGAAGAGGGGAATGTACGGGAAGTGATGTGGACACCCCAGGTAATAAAAGCAAGGTTCAAATAATCAAAGAGCCGGAAGGGCGGAGTTGGTACAGAACCTCAGGAACCCTCAGAAGGGGACCTGGATGGACACCAGGATGCTCTGTGTCTGAACTCTCACCTGCAGCTCCCACCACAAGGGGAGGATCAACTCTCCTCTCTTCCAGGGCGAAGGATCCCAAAGAGGGACCTGATTGGTCCCCACAGGTCAAGTGTATAGTCTAGGACCAGGTGACGCTGGCCGGGGATAGGATAGGGTCAGAAGACCCTGAGACTACACGTTGGTTTCCAGAAGAAGAGAACCACCATGCTCAGTGGAGCTTGGCCATTAGTACTGGACGTCTACTACAGTAGGTGGGTTCTTCTCATCTTCACAAGTCTGTGAGGTAAGAATTGTTATCATCCCATTTTTCAGGTGAGTAAATTGAGACTTGGGACACAGACTGGTTAGCCTAGAACCCAGATCCAAAGCCAAGTCTGTTTGACTCCAAAAACCCATGCCCTTGACAGGTATAATGCTGGTTTTCTTGAAGAAAGGAAATAGCACACAGCACATCAATGTGAAATATATTTCTGGCAGGCGAGCTGTATGCCAGGCAGTGTGCTAAGCTGTGTGGGGCAGTCAGAGATGGGCCAGATGGCGTTACGTCCCAATAAGATCACATTCACATGTACAAGGGGTTAGGATTTATTTGGACACATTTTTTTCTTGGAGGGGAGGGACAGCGATCAACCCATAACAGACACAGTCAGAGCTGTGCTTTGGATAGACTGCTTTTATAGAGGTGACCAGCCCAAACTACATCCTAGACAGGTGGCGAGGAGACTGCTCGGGAAACAGGAAATAAGGCGATCTGCTTTGGGCCAGTGACAATGGGGGATGAAGATTTTCTAGGACCTGACATTGCTGGGGTGGGGAGGGATGAGGAAGTGGAGAGAAAAGGCTCTACCAGCAGAAGGATGAAGGCATGAGCCGGGGGCGGGGGGTGGGTGGTCCAGTAAACTCTAAACTCTTGGAGGGCAGGAACCGTGTCCTCCACTTCGTGTCCTCAGTGCGTGGCACAGAGTCTGGGCATACTCAGTGCTTGCCGAATGTTTGTGAAAGAAATGGATGTGTTCAGTTTTGCACGTGGTGAATTCGACATACCAGTTTGACGCAGGCAGGTGGAAATTCAAGCTGGTCATTCGGTAGGTAGAATTTGGGGGTTAGAAACCTCAATTGGGCATCTATATCCAGACCGATTACGGTCAAGTTGCAATTGATAGAGACTATGAAAATGCAGAGAGGGGAGAGAAGGGGTGGGAGGGCTGAATCCGTGGGGCCCTGTCACACTTAGGGGATGGGAGAAGGCAGAGGAGCTGGTAGGAGGCCAGCAAAGGAAGTTCAGGGATGGAGGAGGGGCAGTGGGAAGGTGCAATGTCATGGAAATCAAGAAAGGAGACTGTTTCAAGGAGGAGGGGTGGAACTTCTGCCAAACGCGCAGAGGTCGCAGAGAAGAAATACTGAGAGGAGCCTGTGGATTTGCTAATTAAGAGACTAGCAGCAGTGTCCCCACCTGGTTAGGGCAGGAGGTGAGGGGAGCCTACTCGGGGGCAAAGAACCTAAGAAGGGAAGGAGTCGGTGCACGTGTGTACGTGTGTGCGTGTGCGCATATGCTCTTGCACTCCTCACAGCTGTGTGGACGTGGTCGGGCTCCAAGAGACAGAATAAAAACAAAAACGGGGCGCCTGGCTGGCTCAGTAGGTGGAGCAGGCAACTTTTTAGCTCAGAGTTGTGAGTTCGAGCCCCACGTTGGGTGTAGAGATTACTTAAAAATAAAATCTTTAAACAAACAAAGAACAGCAACAATAACAACAACAAAGCCAAAAAGCTGGGGGAGAGGTTGGCACGTCAGGGTTCACAAGTGGGGAGATGACTCGATACGGGGTAGAAGAGAGATGGCCCCGGAAAAGGGAGAGTAATCCTTCTTGCCAGGAGAATCTTCTGTGATGGTTGAGGACAAGGACGGCCCAGGCAGGTGAGAAAACAATGCCCAGCCCAGCCCAGCCCAGCCCTCAGATCCCTGAGGCGGCTTGTTGGTTGAGGTTTCTGTGGAACCTGCCCTTCGGTGGGGGGTGGGGACCGGGGCCTTGTCCTCAGTCCCTTAGTCCATATGGAGTCCTACTACTCTCGGTCTCATTTATCACAGTATCGCTAAGGCCTGAATTCATGTCTGGCACATACACAGGGGCTCAGTAAATACTTACGGTTGGGAATAACAAGGACCGCGAACAAAGATCAGCGAAGCACCTACTGTGTGCCAGGCACTCTGCATGGCATTTACCTCATTTGATACTCATAGAACCTCACAGGTAGGTACTGTTATTATCCATTTCCACTAGGAAATGGTAGGAGCAGGATTTGAACCCAAATCTGTGTGACCCCGGAACTCTCACTCTTGACCATGATGATTATCACACTGCAGGAACGTATGAGTCTGTCATGGAGGTAACCTGTGTCTGTGTTCTGTGCTATTCTGCGTGTACTTGTGGTGTCCACAGGTGCATGCATTGGTAGGTCCTTGTGCATGCGTGTGTCCCTGTGTGAAGGGGGTGCCTGTATTCAGTTGTGTGTTCTCGTGGTTTTGTGAGTACATCCCACCCCCAGGTTTGAGCTTCCAGTTTCTTTCTGCTTGAGGCAGTAATGGTTGGATTTAGCTCTCGGGTGTGTTCAGAGCTCAGTCCTGGGCCTGGTTCCCCCTTCAGAGGGCCCATGGGGGGTCTCTGCCCCCCACGGTTCTGCCCATAATTCTCCTTTCTTGTTTAAAGGGGCCAGTGGGTTTAATGATTAGTTACTGCCTTGTCGATATTCTCACCCAGGGAGAGGATGAATGTTGAGGCTGCCCCCGCCCCTCACACACACACACACACACACACACACACACACCCATTCTGTGGCAGATTAAGGATGAGGGAAGGGACCCTTCAGCAAGGAGATCTGGGGGAGGACAGCTCCAGAGAAGCTCTGCAGGGATCTTGGAAGGACCTTTCCTTATGATTCTCCTTCTCTTCCTTATGATTCTCTTTCTCATGACTGGAAAGTAGGTATGGTGTAGGTATGTTCCCGTGTCTTTGGGAGTTTCCACCTTCCTGTGCTTTGGTGACTGGTCATCTATGTAGCCAAACGTGTAACAGTGCATAAGCATATGTGGTTCCTGGTGTCCTTCCATGTTCATATGTGGCTGTATATGCCCATGACTATGTGCATGCCCACACCGGTACCCACAGGCAATACATCTGTGTCGTGTGGGTGTGGGTGTGGATGTGCACACACAGATGTGTGTGTGTGGATGGGAGCACCTGCATCCTGCCATGTGTACTTCTGTCTCTGCCCTTCAGTTGTCAGAGGAGGCCTTCTTCCCATCCTGTTCTGGGTCCTCAACCCCAGTCCCACTCAGATCGGAAGCTACCCCATACCCATGTAGTGACTGGCCCTATGACATAAATGTCTCTGGAGGCAAATTCCACACTTTGTAGCTTCTGATCCCTAACCACCCTAACCATTAAGCCCGCAACTTTGACCCTCTCCCCTGTGACTTTCAGCTTCTGCCCCCCAATCTAACTTCACTGGATCCTGCCCTGGAAGAAAGGGGAAGGAGAGAGGGACTCAGAGGCCAGTTCCCCTGTCAGGACGCAGAACCTGGGGAGGGGAGCCTGGGGGCCTGGGGCAGCTGAGGGGAGGGATAGGGAGGAGGAGGCAGGGCGGGGCTGAGCCCAGCAGGAAAGAAACGTTAGGACTCAGGTCCATCCTGCAATCCCCCTGCCCCGCCACACACACACTCACACACACACTCACACACACTCACCCTGTTGGAAGGTGACATTTGCTATTAACCTTATATTGGGCCATTTTGTAAATCAATGTCACTTACATTTAATAACAAGTGTAATCAAAGGAATTATGCAAATTTAATTTGATGCTTCTTGAATTATGCAAATCCTCGGTGCACATAATGTTCTCTGACATGTGCCCGTTGGAGACAGAGAGAGAGAGAGAGAAGAGAGAGAGAGCATGCAAGGGAGAAAGTGGGGAGGAGCTAAGAGAGGGAGGAGGATGGGGGTGGGCTGAGACTTGGGACTGGGGGAGAGGAAGGCAGCTGTGGCCCAGGTGCTCTCCGTCATGGATGGAAAGGGGTGGACAGGTCGAAAACCTCCACCTTCCCCCTGAGATCCCCTCTCCAGCTCTAGTATTCCCTCTCCCCTATCCACACACAGCACGACCTTGCTGACCATTTGTCCTCAATGTCTCCTTCTGTGAAATGGGAGTGACCAAAAAGTGCTGGCCACTCATCGGACCAAGGCTCCTGATACAGCTTGATCCTCTCAGAGGTCAGTGTCTCAACCCCCACCCCCCATGGCAAGGTGACCTGTTGTGGCACTAGGCAATATGATTGCCTTTTTTGTTCTTCATGGTCTTGAGGTCCTGGCGGAAAGAACTGCACCATCTACCACGTGATGATAAAAACCCGCCGATCTACTCCCAGGCACGTATCATGACAACCTTAACATGGTGACAATACACTTGTGTTGACACATGCATTTATATCCAAGATAACACAGCCACAAACACCCCATGCAAACAGTATGTGTAAACATACAAGACAATCAAGCTTGGACCCAGTTGCTCCCAGAAACCCACGTAAAGGCTACGAAGATACACAAACAGTCAGGGGAGCCCTTTAATACCTAGGCATTTAAAATGTCACCCGGACACACCTGGGCCCAAGAGACATTGATTCCTAGTGGTATACCTACCCCAACACATGCTGATGCTCGTGGCCAACACATACTGATCCTGACATGTGAACGTACGAGGCACATTCCCTGATGATGGCACACCTTCACCGACTCCTAAAGCAAACCAAGTAGTCCAGGAAGCTCCTAGCTGCAACAGTGTCCCTCTTTACTGTGAGGCTCTGTCTGATGTTTATGTGGCCCTGCCTTCAATGTTGTCTGGAACAGGGCAAAGATCATGACACTAGCAGAAGTGATTCTGCAGTGAGATGGGCCAAAGTGAGAGGGAAAGACCACCCAAGCCACGAAACTGTTCCCCAAACTCTGAATGCTGGTTCAAGCTGCAAAGGGACACCTCAGGAGGTTCCGTCAAGGTCCGAGGTGTGGACCAGCTTCCCCCAGACTCTCACCTATTCCACAGCCCCCACTCACCACTAAGGTCATCACAGACTGGCCCAGGGCCCTGTCTGTGTGAGGGGGACAGAGCAATGGTGGGTCCCTCTTCCCTGGGCAGTGGAAGAAGAGAAGAGATCTGTTCCCTGAGACGTCAACATGAATCCTCAAGGGCTCTAGTGAAGAGCACAGGACACACACTCTATAGTCAAGAGTCACCATAATCAGTGTTCATGCTATTTTCCTTTCCCGTGTAAGTTCTGTCTTGGGTTTACAGATGATGTCTTAATTCTCTCTATTCCTGGGGCGCCTGGGTGGCTCAGTCGGTTAAGCGGCCGACTTCACCTCAGGTCACGATCTCACGGTCCGTGAGTTCGAGCCCCGCGTCGGGCTCTGGGCTGATGGCTCAGAGCCTGGAGCCTGCTTCCGATTCTGTGTCTCCCTCTCTCTCTGCCCCTCCCCCGTTCATGCTCTGTCTCTGTCTCAAAAATAAATAAAACGTTAAAAAAAAAAATTCTCTCTATTCCTTTTTCAGCCCTACCCTCATGCTTAGAGTCTAGAGGCCTATTCCTACCGAGGCATCCTGCGTACTATTAATTGAATGGAGTGACCAGGGGTTTAGTGGGGCTCGGAAGGACCAGGGGTCAGCGCATATCTAACAATAAGGGTGTGATGGTGGCAGTATACTTGTGCTTAAGTGTTTCTACTTATCTGTCATGTGTCATTGTGTCTTAAAGTGTTTTTCCCTGTCACTCATGTGTCATTGGCTTATTTGCACGTCCATGAATTAGAGTAGGTTCATGTTTACTGTTTCAGCTTTTCATTTCTGTATCGACTCACCAGAATATTTTGTTCCAACACACTGTCTTCATGTGTGACATATACCATGGATGTGTCTCACCCTGTCCGTGAGTCAGCGTGTTCAAATTGTCACCGAGTGTGTGTTCCTATGCTCTATTTCACACAACATGTGAGTAAATGCGTACTTGATATGTTGGGATTTTTACAATGTCGAGTTGCCAAAATATGGATGTCATCACACTGTATCCGGGTGGTATGAGGGTGTCTGAGTTGATATAATGTGTGCCTAAATCTATCTCGCTGTGTCTGAATGGCCCCAGTGTGTGTTCCCATGCCTGAATTGTCATCATGTGTTCTTGTGAGCAAGCATGTTTCAGCGAGCAGAGTGTGAGTCATTATGTTTAAATCGTCCACGAGTATATCACTGTATTTGCATTGTTGCAAGGTAAGGCTCTATGTGTTGCCAGGTTTGAGTTATCAGGTCCTCACTGTGGCCCCTGCGTCACCATGCATAATTGGTTTTGAGTTGATACACTATGTATCACATATTACACAATCCGTGTAATTATTTCACCTTTCTTTTAATTGTCCCCCAATTGTGAGGATATCTCCAGGTTTGAATGATCCTTGTGTGTCTCTTTGTATGACTCAAACTTCGAATTGTCATGGGTTATCTTTGTGTGGCAATGTATTTGCATTTTAACAACAGGGTGTGTATCTCTCTGAGTTGGCACGATGCAGATGCCGTGACATTGGAGCATCGTGTCATCAAATGTTGACATTGTTACAACGTGTGTCTGTGTGAATCGTTGTGTTTCAATTGTCACAATGTAAGCTTATATATCACCATGTATGTGTAACGCATCTGTATTTATGGTGCAGTGTTATACTATGTGTCTGGGACTGTCGTGATTAAGTTGTCACAACGTGTATTGCCACGTGGGAGGTGTTACAAAGCCTGTTTGTCACAACTGTTGAGTGCATTAACATGTTTGGGTTGTCGGAACGTGTCCACGTGTTGCCGTGTTGAGGCATCGCAGTGTTTTATCCTGTGGCTTTGCACACTTGTGTATCTGAACATGTTTGAGGTGTCACAATACCTGTGTGTTGCCATGTTTGAGGTGTCTCTTAAAATGCGTCTGACAACCTGCCTCACGGCATGGGTTCGAAAGTGAGAGACTGAAAAGGAGAGGGAAAGAAGGAGAGCTGGAGAAGGAAGGAGGCTGGGTCATAATCAAGACGGGATGAGATGGGGGCTGGTGGAGGTTAGGGACAGAGTGAGCTCTAATTGGCCCGCGGTGAATTATTCACATGTATAATCCTCGCAGAATTTCAGCGCGGGCAGTGCCAGTAAATGCTGTGCATGTTTAAAAGTCATTTCCATAAGTAAGTGCAATTTCTCTACTGTTTGCCCCTGTTTAATGAAGTGAAATCTTGTTTGCATTCCTCCCAATTTCCCAACGAAAGGCGCCCAACCGTTCGCACCAAAATTACACCGCCCAAATTAAAAGTCGGGCTCCAAGGGAGGTGAGGGGACGGCAGCACTGGGCCCTTCTGGGAGGGCCTGTGGAGGGGTGGGGGGCAGGCAGGAGCCGGGCCTGGGTTTTCAGCTCATTGCCTCCCTGCAGTTCTCGCAATTTCAAGTGCTCCCCCCGCCATGTTCCCCACCCCTACTTGCCCCTATCAGGTTCTTGCTCTCCTTTGCCTCCCCCTTCTTTAAATGAACCCCTAGGGTACAGGGACTGGGGCAAGAGGTTTGCTCATGTATATGTAAATGCACTCCTATAAGCATTTATATACATGGTCATCTATATACTTGTGAAGCTGTGATATACAGTATACACTGTGACCACCGAAACACAATGATTCACACAAACACACCGGGTATCAACAAAACACAAATGAGTACGTGTGTTTATGGATACAGCCCTGCCCGTATATGTATGTGGATCTGTGTATGCATCTAGCTTTGTGTGTTTGGCGTGTTGTATCTGAGATGGATGGGTATACGAATGATGTAGCTAAAGGGAGAGAGGAGATGGTGGGTGTTTGTGTAGTGTCTCTGGGTGCCCAGAGGGAGGCTCAGCTTTGTTGCCTAGGGCCCACCGCTTTCTGAGAGGCACATGGTCAACTCCTCACCCGCCCCATAGTTGGCTGCACTGGGGCCCCGCCGGATCAGAGGAATCATTGCTTCCACTCCATATGTGACAGCGCTGTGTGGCCCTGTGGGGACCAGTGAGACGACTGACCTTCCGGCGCTAGCTCCCGTATGACGCCTGAACAAAGGTGCTGCTGGATGGGCTGGCAGGGGACCCCTCAGGGCTCTCAGAGCTCCACCCCTTCCTAGTGCCACATGGCCCCTGCAAGGGGGTCGACTGGCCTGGAGACTAAAACAGCGCTGCAGATTGCCCTTATTTGGATCAGCTACAAGAGAGTTGGGAAGGGGGTGAGGTGGAGTTGAGGAGAGGAAAAGGTGGTCCCACCCACCAGAGCCTCCCAGCGACCCGTGGAATCCCCACCAAGGGCTCTTGAGGCTTTAGAATTCCGAGAGCTCAAGCTCTGGAGGCAAAAGAATGGTATTGTGTCCCTGTGTGAGGTTGTGTTCTGGTCTCTGTGGATATAACCACCCTCACCAGTTCAATCATCTTCTGCTGCCTACCTCCTCCCAGTTTACCTTGCCAGCCAGCCTGAACAGGACAGACAAATAAGTGACATGACGACAACGATACTATCACCTTCACATCCACAGACGTGAAGACCAC